>NW_026571153.1:19553182-20192067 GCF_026225935.1 Boleophthalmus pectinirostris | reverse complement strand
CTGTCAACTCGACAAAAGTCTATTTGATCAAATACATTTCTCAGCTTATCCAACCTGGTTCTTCAGTTCTGGTCAAATGCTGGTGGTCACTGCCTTATATCTGCCTGCAGGGAGGAGCCAACAACACTGAAACTACTCTGAAACTAACACACCTACTTGTTTACAGTATGTTTGTTAGCCAAGTCTATTGTGGGCAGTGCAGTTCAATAGACCTAAACAGAAACTGTAAAAAAGTAGGTGTGTTAGTCTTAGTATAATTAGCGCCTCTCTGCAGGCAGATAAAAGGCAGTGTCCACCAGCATCTGACCAGAACTGAAAAAGCAGCTTGGATGAGCTGTGAAACGTATTTGATTAAATTAACTTTTGTCGAGTTGACAGAAATGAATTTCTCCTGTAGAATGTTGTGCTGTCACCTGAAACCTAGTAATACAGATTAAAATAAATAATGTGCAGAGAAAAACATCAAAGCATCTTACTCTTTATCGTCTGACCCGGAGGTACTGGCCTTGTTCCTTTGAGTGCGGGTGCTCACACTGTTGTGTTTGATGGTAACTGGTGAAACGCATCTTTGCTTTGTGAGATTTTGGTCTTGATGAGAAGCACAACAAAGCTGTAGCCTTTCAACCTTCACTTTGGGTTGACGTTTTAGGCAGGAAACCCAAATGGCACAGAGGGAGTTGTCATCTGGAATATGAGGCATTTTCAAACCAGTATCACGCAAGCAGGCTATCAATACTGCCCTACTGTCCACTGACATTTCTATTGATTTGCACTTATCACTGATTTGATCTAAAATTGTGTCTGTCTTTCTTTTAACACACCTGGCTTTTCTGTGTACATCGTCTTGGTCTGATGCACTGTCTCCATCGTCATCATGCTTTCTTTTCAGCCCAGTAATTCCTCTATTTTCTACCTGATCACCACTCTCTCCAATTTGTTTTTCTTTGACTCCTATGTACTTGATGTTTGATTCTGAGAGAAAATTTTCACTGCCTTCCTCACTGGTGTTAGTGGTCTTACTGCTCTGTAAATGCTGAGAAGCCGAGATCATTAAGGGCACATTCTTATTAGAAACTAGTCCGAACACTGGTTTGATAAATGGAGTTTTGTGAGAGCTCAAAGACATGGAAGAAGAATGGTCTGATAATCCAAATCTTTCTGGTTCATTTGAAGGCAGTTTTCCAGAGGGTGGAAGAGAAAGAGATGCAAGGATGGAGTCTCCCATATTTGGAGGAAGGGATGCTGTAAAAATGTGATTAAGTGAATAATAAATAAAGACTTATATATTATTTATTATTATTAAAGTAAAATATTTAAAGAAGAGTAGCAGCATCAGTGTCTTAACCTGCAGTCTCCAGGTGACCCAAACAACTCTGATGCTGAAGAAGAACTTTGAGAAGCTGTGGTTGTGTGGATGCCTGTGCGCACTCTTCCAAGACAGGGGGCGCCTCACTGAGCCAAGACACAGTCTACAACATACATAACAGCAAAGTTAAGTACTACACATTTACAGATATGCTCTTTTGCAGCTAGATAGTAATTACTACCTGGGCAAGATTGGGAACTGGGAGTAGCTGGTCTAAACGGATTAAAAACTCCCAGAGCAGTTTCTCCAATTCTTGGTCATATCTTGGTCCAAAATCCACTGGAAATCTTTCCTGCAAATTAAATCAGTGTTCATATTGAGTGCTGCAGCCAAATTCCATCAACTTCATATTATGGAGATACAAACCTTAAAAAAACTTGTCCTCATCACCTTATCTGTCAGCAACACTGGAACTAATGAATGAAAATCTCTCACTGCATCTTGAATTCTAATATCCCTTTCCTAAAGAGTGAAATTGGAATGGAACTATGAAAGGTGTTGCCAACAACACTGACTTTTCATAAATCTGACATGTAAAATAATACTATACCTTATTTACAGCAGAGGATGAATGTAAGACAGGAACTTGAATCCTTTTCATATGCTCAGCAATGGTTTCCGGGTCAGGCTGTTTGCATAACTCCAAAATTAGCTATACAGAGAAATAAAGAACAGGACCATTTGACTGGATAGAGCTATGGTATTTAATATAGGGAACGTTTTAATAGAGATCGGGACTGGGTCATTACACATCTCATATGATTTTCAGTTGGCCTAATCTTAAACCAATGACATTTTAGATGGTCTTAGTTAAAAAGTATAAGTAGACTTTCTTTTGCTAATGCTTCTCAATGCAGGTTTTGCACTTGCACAAGGTAAATTATGTGATTATTTATGATTTTGCCAATAACTTAAAGACGCTTTTAGACGTTCAATCCCGAGCTCTACTGGAAACAGCATCTCTCCAAACATGTACCCGTGCTCTTAATCCTAAAGTCAGTTTAGCTTGATGTTTCAAAGTGAGCAGTCCAGGAACAGTGTCGCAGGCGGAGGTCACAAATTCCTCCACAATCCCATATTGCATCACGTCCCTCTCCTTCATCACTTTCCACAGAGCCGCGGACACGAGCCGCACGGGAGGCGCCAACAGCTTCAGCGCGGGTAAAGGGAGACTGCTCTCACCTGTACAAGCAACTACATCAAACACACGGTAAATTATAATCAGTGAACATCCATACTGCATGACGTGCTACTGTGGCTCCAATCATATGTACACTTTATGGGCTGCAGTATACAAAGACAGATCACTCTTAAAGTTAATGTCACACTTACCATTCGCCTTGGGCATTCTAGCGGCCATCCGGCACTCTGTAGGACTTTCTTAAAGAAAAATCAGTGCAATGCAACAAACCGCAAGCTGTTACGCTTCCAATTACCGTGAAGTTTGGTTTACAAACACATCACTCCAGTATTTTATCACAGAAAGGTGGTTATATTGATCCAAACAAAACAAGATGCGCCTGTATCAAAACTTCAGTCTTCTGTCCTCCCGCCTTCAATGAAGTAACGTAGAATACGACACGGGTACGCCCCACATAGGCGGTGTTCTTCACGGCAAACCTGGTCTAAACGAGCAAAATTTTATCCGCACTGTCACGGTGAAGGAACCAAACAAACACAGCACAAAGCGCAATAGGATGTGACGCAAAAAACCGCGAGCGCTACATATCCGGAAATAAATAATGAATTTATTAAATTAAAACTTTAAACCAGGTCAAAACATACATTCTATGTTAAACTACGTTTCACGTAGCATATATTACAAATATTAATTAATTAAATAAATTGATAAATTGCAGCCATATTTTTGTCACAGATAGGCTATACAAATCATAAGTAGGCCTAAATGTAGGCTCTTGCTCATGCTTTTAATGACAGTTGATAAATTCATATATTGAAGTTGTAATGACTATCAAGAGGAAGTGGTAATGGGGTGAAGAAAGAGTTGAACTTTGATTTGAGCATTTCTCTATCATCAGATCTGGACCAAAGTCCACTTGTTAAGTCAACCCAGGGCTGACACCATTTCAGGTGATTACAGCAAAACACAAATCAACCCAAACAGCAAGAGAAGAAGCCAAGGAAGAAAGGAAAGAATGGAGTCCACGTCTTCATTTATTAAGTAAGCACAGTATTGTGATGGCATTTTCTTTTTATTAGTTTATAAACATCATAACAACACCAGTTCTTTTTTATTTGCTTCACATTGTAAAGGTCTGTAACCAAGAGAGTATGGTCCCCCACTCAGCGGCCCTTCAGGGTGTGCTGCCCCAACAGGGAGATCAGAAAAGGAGTCACTGCTGGAACTCTGGAGGAGCTAAAGGAGCGGGTGAGAAATCTACATCTCTTAAAGGTGCACTATGCAACTTTTTGGTTGGGAGTCCATCTCCTGCTTTATTTTATGGAGATGTCATTGCTCTGCCTGGAATGTTCCATAGAATGATATTAAACAGCTATACCTTACAGGTGGTTTTATAGCTCAAAAACACCTAGAAAAACAGGCATTCTGACTGTGAGCAGGGTTGCTTCTCCACAGATGTGACTTGTAATTTGGTCTGGTTTGGTCTCTGTAAAGACAGAAATCTTTAATGCTATTCTGTGAAACATTCCAGACACAGCAATAACATCTCCACAGAGAAAACAATTTGACGGGGCTTGAAAAGATGCACAATCCACCTTTAAGATTTGAGTAGGGTAACCAGATTTTCAAACTTAAAAACTCCAACACATTTGGACTGGGATGGTTGGTATAAAAAAAAATGTAAAAAAGAAAAAAAATGTAAACTCAAAATTGAGTATTTAATCTGAGGGGCTTCGACAGTGCATTTTAATGCCTTACGGTCATTTTCAAGAACAGTTTCCAGTATTATAGCTAATATATGCCCTTCATTTCTGCTGGTAGGTATCAGATTGGACAAAAATGGAGACATTTCTTGTATAGAACTGGGAGAAATCACTGATTTAGGATACATATGCTGGGACGAGGGACACAGGGCTTAAAACAGGGATTGGTCACCCTAGATTTGATAGTTGTTTAGCCTACTAACTGATCCATTTTGTGTGCCAGGCCTGCCAGGCTTTGCTGCTGTCCCTATCAGCTATGTCCTTGTCTCTGGTCTGTGAAGAGGATGGGACAGAAGTGGATTCAGATGAGTTCCTTTTCACACTGCCAGACAACACCATGCTCATGGCCTTGAAACCTGGGCAAACCTGGAAACCTCTGTCTGTATGTACAGGCGAAGCACCATCATAACTGTTTTTAACAGTTGTCTTTATATCTTAACAAGGTTGTTAAAGGTATAAAAAAGATTATACTAATTGGTACTAGTATCAAAACCAGATACTCATTTGAACAGGTTTCAATACTAAAAAGTCACATTCACAAGACAGAAGTGAACCTTTCCTGAATAGCTTTAGAAAGATCTTGAGCTGTATTAGAATAAGTATAAGAGCACACAGACTAGTATACACCCACAGGCCACTATGGAACGTACTTGGGTGACAGAGGGATTACATAGATATAAACAGTGATATAAAACAGGGGCCCACCAAGATGACACCCCTGATATAAAAGAAAGTATTATTTAGTGTTCAAAATTACATTTTATTGTCTAAAAAAATTTTTTTTATTGTCATCATGATAACGAAATCTGTATCAAGTATCCAGTGTATTCCTTAGTATTGAAATCAAGTTTGAAATATTTTGTATCGTGATAACACTTTTTATCTTCACTTCAGTCTTTTAACCAATCAAAAAGTGCCTATTAATGTTACAATGTTCAAAATAATACTTAAGAATCCTTTATTGACAACCACAACTTTTACCTGTAACTCCACTGTTATTAATGATTTAGCTGCCATTGCTGTTTGTACCTTGGACTATAATAAAACCTTCTATCTTTCTCACAGGGAGCTGTTGTGGCAAAATCTCCCAACAAGCCCCACAATGGTAAAGACATCGCTCGTGTCACCTTTGACCTTTACAAGATGAGCCCTAAGGACATGTTTGGCTCCCTGAGTGTGAAGGCAACTTTTCAAGGGTTGTATTCAGTCAGTGCAGATTTCCAGTGTCTGGGGCCAAAGAAAATTCTCAGGTAATAATGGACTTTGTCAACAACAGCTCAGTATAGTTTTATGCTTTTTAGATGTGTCAAGATAATTACTATATCATTCAATATATGATAGATGGAACAATAATTTTAATGGTCATTATTTACTGTGGGTACTTTTTCTTTGTAATAGTAGGGGAACTTTTTTGTTATTTTTCTGAGGG
Organism: Boleophthalmus pectinirostris; assembly: GCF_026225935.1. Taxonomy (NCBI): domain Eukaryota; kingdom Metazoa; phylum Chordata; class Actinopteri; order Gobiiformes; family Gobiidae; genus Boleophthalmus; species Boleophthalmus pectinirostris. The sequence continues at coordinate 20,186,368 of NW_026571153.1, read as the reverse complement.
TTGAACTCAACTATGACTCAATATGGATACAAACTAGGTACTAAAGTGCTACTAGTGCTTATTTATTGAAGCTCAAGTTTCAAACAATATTTAAAAGTGCATTGTGTAACTTTTCTGGTGGAGGGTCTGTCAAATGCTTTTCTTCCTGGAGGTTTTATTGCTTTGTCTGGAATGTTTCACAGAGTGGTACTTTACCTTTCTATCTTTATGGAGACTACAAGTTACTAGTTTGATCTGTGGAGAGACACAATCAGAATGCCTGTGCTACTAGTATAAAACCACCTGTAACTGAATAAATGTAAGGTAGAAATGTTTAATCTCATACTATGGAACATTCCAGGCAGAGCAATGACATATCACTAGAAACAAGCAGGTGACGCACCCCAAACAAGACGTTACGGAGTTCACTTTAAACACTGACAATAGTTTTTGAGGGGTGTTAGACTTAGACCAACTAGACAAAAAAACACAAGGGAAATTATTTGGACACAAAAGCTCACACATCACAATATATTATAATATCAAAGAGAAAAAAAATCAATATATAAATAATATATTCTGGCAGCAAAATAGCAAGAGACTAGTGTCAAATAAGGCATAAATATATACATTTATCTGTACAAATAAAAATAAAAACAAAGAGAAATAAGTAAGTTAAGAATTGTTGTGTCAGTGGCTTTGGTTAGCAGTTGTTTCAGTATTATCCTCTATACTTTCTGCAGCACAAGATCACACTTCAGAATTTATGGATAAAGGGCTTCCACTGTTAATTGACTGACCTGACTCTTAATGTTTAGAGAGGCACTCAGAGTGGCATCGACCCTACTTCAAGCAGCAGGACATCTTCTTATAACATCTGCGGCAATGATTCGGCGCATCATCGAAGGAGCTGAACTGTGGCAGCCTCAGAGGGGAGGAGAATACACTGCCACCTGGAACTGAATCCAACTGCTGTTTACATAAAGCAATGCTAAGCTCTTAATTACTGACTACTATCTGTGTAAAAATTACAATTATATATTTATTATGGATAGTTTTACTACAATATTTACAAATATTCTCAATCGGTTATATCAAAAAATAAAAATGTGTCTGTTTGATAATTAATGAAAAGGTATAATTTTTTGCAATCTTGTGTTCTAAGGTGGACATGTGGGCGTTCTTAGTTGTAGAGGAGACTATGGTGGCTCCCCATAATCTAAAATTAATCTGAACAAAAAACTGGTTAAACTAATTCTATTTTGTAACTATATTTCTTTTCTTTTTTTTATCAGCAGACTCAAAAAGCCCCATTATTCTCCATATATTGTTTTGAATAAAATTATTAAAATATGGATCACTTGTGCCACCATAGTCTGAGTATTAAAAAGCAAAATAACAATTCCAGATATTTTGAAGTTTTATTGATTCTTCTGTGTCACCATGTACACATTCACTTGAATACTTACTAGATGGGTAAAACAGCACTTTTACTTTTTAAAACTAAATAAACTTGATAAACAGTGCAACAATGCCAATAAAATGATTTAATAAAATGCCATACAACAACTATAGTAAACTATGTAAAACACTTGCAACATGTGAACCATCTTTCTTCAGTTGATTTGAAATTAAATCAATCTTTTTGTTAGTAGACTTCTTTACATCTTCTCTGCTCGCTAGTCTTTTGCATCTTCATCTTTCTAATGCACTGTGCATGGATTACATTGGCCACAACCCTCTTGTGCTGCTCCACACTCAACCAAGTCGGTTTAGTTTTCTTTATTGAATAACGCATGTCAGTGAACCACTGGACCAAACCTTCACGAGGAACGCCAGTGAGCTCTGCCATTGCCTTGTATTGTTCATTGGTTGGATACTGGTACTTGGTAAACTCCATCTTCATAAATGCCAGCTGCTTCGATGTCTTTATCCTACCACTGAAAGAACGCTTGCCTATCCAACTCTGTTCTTTGACTACCGAACCGTCAATATTGCTGCAGACTGGTGGTTCTTTAATAAACATTTCCTCCTTAGAATGTTGAGGATTGGTTTTCATATGTATTTGTTCTTGCTCCATGGCTAAAGATGTATGTGAAGATGCAACCTGGGTCTGGAAAGTAACTGATGGAGTGGTATCAAGAGTCTTATCTAGAATGACAAAACTATTTTCATCAGTTTGCTGCAAAGATGTGAAGTCTGTCCCAGTCTCAGGCCACCAAATTTGACTTGTCTTTATTGTATTCAGATGTACATCTTCTTTCTTCAGTATTTTTTTCCTTTTCCTTTCTCTTGGCTTCTCCTCAGTATTCATTTGATCCTCTATAGCAGCACTGGTCAGTATCTCCTTTTTGATTTCACACGAGTGGCTGGCAAGTTCTTCATCCTCTCTGCTTAACTTTTTTGTGGTTTCATTTTCACATTTGGGCAGCTTTTTCTTAGACATAATTCCTCCAGGCATTTTTCTTCTCAACTCATGAATGTCTTTTGAGCTCCAACTGATCCCATAGCGGAGTCTCTGTGCCATGAACCACACCTTTACCTGATCGGGGTGCAGCGAGCAGCTATGAGCCAGGGAGATGGTCTTTTTTTGGGTTAAATATGGGAACGTGCTGAAGGCCTCATCTAACTTGGCTACTTTGTCCCCTTGAATGTTGATTTGATCTGAAAGTACCCAAATGATCTTGTTGTTTTCATTCATCAGGGGAAGACACAGGGTGCTATTCTGATTTGTATTGAAAGCTGCTGGGGCAAGGGTTGGTTTTGACACAGCCTTCTGAAGAGTAGTGCCAGTGGTAAAAGGAACATGTTCATTAATCTTCTGCCTCATCCTGATAATGTTGATCCTGCAAGAACAACAATAAAACACATGAAAAAAGTTAAGCCTAGTGTTATGTAAATGTAGGCCTTCATTTTTGGTTACATGTTAAAGTTAGCATCAAAAATTAAGTCTGACCAAACTATTCAACCTCTAAATGATAGTACTTGCCAATAATACATGAGACTATCAAATAAAAAAAATAAATAAATAATTTGTTTCACCATAGTCTTAACAGAATCTTTGGGTAAATGAAGAAATTATATGATTAAAAAATAAATAAATACAAAATTAGAACTTACTAATTTATAGAAGTGCAACCATGCTAACTTCAAATCACATGGACCTCTACGGCTATGCTAGCAGAGTACGATTCGTTAACCTTCAGAACATCAACTTGATCCGAACAGTCTATAACAGGATAAGAGGCCATGGATTTTTTTTTACAAAGCATGTTGGAAAATTGTGTTAATTTTTCTCTTCTTACCGTAGTGGTCTCTATAATCCCCTTCAAATGAATCGGTCCGTGACAGTTAACAGCGTGGATGATCGGAAGATAGTTATTCTGGTAGGTGGGGTCCTCCGCTACGTTTTTATAATTAATTAATTTATTTATTTTTAAGTTTAACGTCTTATACAGTGTTGTGAAAATGTACAACACATTTTTACACACATTCAATGTGTAATATAGTTTTAATTTATGATATATTCCAGCTAAATAGGAGAAATAGCTTACTTTTGACTAGGGCCTGGCCACTGTTAATGCTGTGGGCGTGATTAAAGGGCCCATATTACGCGGTTTTCTGATCTATGTTATAATGTTGTTTCCTTATCAAAAACATACCTGGAGGCGTGTTTTGTTTCATTCATACACACTTAACACGAAAATCCTGCATATTTAGACTGAGTTCTTGTCTCAAATAGAAAACGCTGTTCCACTATGTGTTGGAAATACATGAAGTGCCCCACTGTGTTTTTAAACTCCATATTAGTTTAGTTATCCAAATGATTGTAGTGAAGGTCACTACAATCATTTGCATAATTTCAGCCAATCTCTACTGAATTAAAGATAGCTGTTAATTTGAAAACTACTACCACATGAGGTCACAAAGAAGGGAACAGGGCATTTTGAGCTTTAGAGATGTAGACAGGCTAATAATACATAAAGTCAATAATACTCAAACTTAGACGTGTGAATGAAACAAAACACAATACAAGGTACGTTTCTGAGGAGATAACATTATAACGTTCATTTTGTGAAGGCCTAATGAGTGATTTGATTGCAGAGAAGAGGCGCAATGAATTAAACTACGACCACATCTACAGACATCTACTCTAGAAAGAGGTTATTCTAATCAGTGGAGGTATTCTTGTGATTCACGTTTCAAAACAAAGAATGAATTTTTTGATGCTCAAAATAAATGTAGCTGTGGAGGGATCACTGATTTAATACGCACCACTAAGCTGATTTGTAAGTTAGTGTTGTTTTTATGAGGGCATGGTGCTTTAAAAATTCAACAAAGTTTAAAGTTGTGAAAGAAATCAGCTATTTATTTTACGTGGTTTGGCTCCATCTAGTGGTTGATAAACAGATTACGTGCGTTTCTTTCTATCAACACTGATTTCTTGGAATTGTCTGATTAATTACATGAAAATAACCAACAAATGTGTCTATGATTAGGAGTCAACATAATGACACATAACACAGATCATACTGCATGAATTTTTAATTTGCATCAGTAGTATGTGGCACAGGTGTGCTAACAGTAAAATTACACAATGCAAAACACATTATCCCCTTTTTATTCTCCTAATACAAATAATGTGTTTAATTGTTGTTTAATTTTACAATGTGCAGCTCAAAACACTATTATTTTGTTAAATTATGACAGTAAATACTGTTTCAGTGGAGTAAGACAGACTTCATTTTTAATTTACTGACTGTTTGTTGTTTGTATAAAGCATGAATGATTGAGAATTTAAGAGAACAGGAATGCAAGAGAGCTCAAAAAATTAAACAATAACTAAATTGCTTTTTAAAGTAGTACTATGCAACTTTCCTGGTGGGTGGTCCATCACCTGCTTGTCTATATGGAAATGTTACTGCTCTACCTGGAATCTTCCAGTGCATTGCATAAAACATATCTACCACCATGGACACAAGCATGGTGATGCCACCAGGCCAAATTTAGGTTAGATCTGTGGAGAGGCAATTCTGCTTACGGTAAGAATGCATGGTTTCCAAGGTAATGAAGGTATGATTGAGCACCTGAAATACATAAATAAATGTTTAATGCCATACTGCAGAACATTTCAGGGAACACAACATATCAGTGGGGACAAGCAGGTTGTGGACCCTCAACCAAAAAGTATAGTGCATCTTAAAAAATGATGGCAGTAAATACTGTTTCAGCTGTAAGACAATTAGAATTTTTAACTGGCCCTTTTTTGAGTTTGTATAAAGCATGAATTATTGAAAAGTGAGAAACACCAGGAATGCAAGAGCAGCCAAAACATTGACTGATGCTAGTCTTTGCCCCTGAATTCTCCAAGTCTAAAGGCAACTTACCTTTAAATATTACAACAAGGAGTGAAAATTAAAGGGAATGTGTGCCTGTGTCAATGAACCTCAACAGTTACGTCCACGTCAAAGTCTGCTTTGGTTCCAGAAGTAAATTTTAGACAAAAAAGTCTAAGAGAGTTCAAGAGTTTAACTAATATCCATAACACAGTTGTTTCCAAAAAGAAAGTTTAAAACACAAGGTTATGCAAAATGTTTTAATAACTTTATAAAGTTTCAGAAACAGATTTTAAATGAAATTACAGGTCTTGTGGTCAGTAGTTACCACATAGGTGAAGAACCCTGAGCAAGCCTTGAAACTTCAAGCTTTATTTTATTAAATTTTTTTGGAATGTCAATGGGAAAAATGGGAATATTACTTTTGGAACCAGGGGATGGGCAGTCACTGTTGAGCTCCACAAGACGTGTTTCAAGCCATTCAGCTGCTGCCAAAAACAGTGTTAAGCTGCTGCGTGACTCTGATAAAGGTGGTCCTCCGACTCAGCTCTTTCAGTTTCCCCGCTCCCACATATGTGCAGGTGGAACGGACACCTCCCAGGATGTCCTTAATCGTCTCATCCACAGGCCCCTTGAATGGAACCTCCACTGTTTTCCCCTCTGAAGCTCTGTAGGCAATAGGGACGTCAAGATTACTTAGGTAACACGATAATCATAAGGACTGAACAATAATAATCACGAGAATGCAAAAATAAGTCATTTCAGTTCAGTATAGTACACTCCAAAACAGTAAACCTTCGTGTAAAGTACTTTTGTTTCACTTTTACTTGATTTTATAATTCAGAAAATTTTATTTCAAAAGTCAGATCACATATGAGAAGAATGCTGATCTGTTTAGACAATGTGAATGAAAGTGAATGAATGATGATGATTTCACTTATTATTTGGTCATGGGGTCAATAATGGTCAATAAATCATGAAGTGTGAATAATCATTAAAGCCCCATATTGCCCTGTTCTCTCATATCAGTTATAATTATGTTTCCTCATCAAAAACATACCTGGAGTTATGTTTTGTTTCATGCTTAACACACAAACCCTCAATACTTAGTTCTTCTCTCAAATGGAAACACTCTGTTTCACCTTGTAATATCATGAGGTAACACAGGACATGCTTCAATCTGTTTTTAAACTCCATACACCTTCACTAGAATCATTTGGATGATCCCTGGAACTGCCAGTCTTGATTCAACAAAATGTAAAAGGTCGCTGTTAAAAACTACCACTTCATGACATCACAAGGCAGAACAGAGCATTTTGATCTTTGGAAATGTACATGGACTAATAATCCAGGATTACTCAAATATGTGAGAATGAACAATATAACATGGTTTAAAGCTCACAAAGTCAAGTTTGTGTAAGACAAGACCTTTTAATCTCAATAGTTCTTCTCACAATAATGACAATAAAAACACTGAAATTGTATATTGTGACATTCCTAGTAGGCAAAGAAGAATACACTAGTTCAAAAACAGCTATTTTAGTACATGACAAATCTGACCTGTAGTCGGCCACACCTCCTGCATGTTTCTTCATAGCAGTATCAGAGCTCATCCCATAAAACAGTTTGTATTTCTTCCCATTCTTTTCAATAGTCTCCCCACCACTCTCTGTATGACCAGCAAGCATACCACCAAGCATCACAAAGTCTGCGCCAGCACCTTGATAAAAAAGAAAATGTTATGACCCCTTTACAACAGACAACAAAGTTATAAGTTAAATAATCATACCAAAAGCTTTTGAAACATCTCCGGGACAAGTGCATCCTCCATCCTGTGTGTAAGAAGAAAATCATTATTATTAACTATTGTTTAGTGTTTCGACAAAAATGATTGAAGTATGCATGTCTATTACATACAGAAATAATATGTCCACCCAGACCATGGGCTGCGTCTGCACACTCAATTACAGCACTTAGTTGAGGATATCCAACTCCTGTCTTTTTGCGGGTTGTACAAACAGATCCTATAAAAACATATATTATTTATTATACGACAGCACAATGTAGATTAGGGTTAAAAAAGTATCGAACATCAGATACCAATCAATACTAAAACTAGTATCAAATAAGAAATGTAGATAGAAATGAATTTGAATAGCTTTAGAATAATCTTAAAGTGTATCCAAACTATTACCGGTATAAGAGCATATAGACTAGTATACGGCCATGGACCACTACTACCACGACTGAGGGATTACACAGACATTGTAATATTATATATATAAAGAAAGTATGATTTAATGTTGAAAATTACATTCTATTGTCTAACTAGTGTTTTTATTATTATTGTGCTATTGGAATTGGCACTGAGTATCGAGTCTATTCCTTAGTGTCAAAATGAAGTTTGATTTTGAATTTTAGAATCATGACAAGACTAATATAGTTATGATGGTAGTTACCTGGTCCAATGCCCACTTTGATTATGTCAGCACCAGCCAGGATCAGCTCCTCCACCATCTCTCCTGTTACCACATTTCCTGCCTACAAATGAAAACACATATTTTAGTACCTGGCATTCACTTTTTAAATTGATGTTTCCTGAAAGACATACATACCATAATCGTGTGTGAAGGGAATTTTTCTCTTACATCTTTAACAAAGTGGACAAAATGCTCAGAGTATCCATTGGCCACATCTACACATATATACTTCAGCTGGGGTACTGCCTCTACAATGGCTGAAATCTTCTCAAAATCTCCTTCACCAGTGCCTGTGCTGACAGCTACACTCTGCCACACATAAAAAAGAAACAATTAAAGTACATTTTATCATATTTAAACACCACTAGGCTTGTCATGATTAAAAATTTTGAGGCACAATATATTGCTACAGAGATAATGCAATAAAAGTACAATATTGAAACAGTGGTGGAAGGTAACAAAGTAAAAGTAATAAAAGTAAAAAGAGTACAGTACTTTACTTAAGCACATTTTAAAGTGGATACCTTTTACTTTTACTTACATTTGAGAGCAGGTATCTGTATTTCTCCTCCACTACATTTTTGAACTGGACTGAAAAGTAAAAGTATTTTTTATAATAGTTTGAGACTATAACCTATCTTTAACAGGTTCATAATTTGAGCAAAAAAAATGTACAAATGAAAACAGCTAGGAAAAAACTACTGATTTAATTGTTTCTACTGAACAAAGTTCAGCACAAATCTGTTTCAAAATCACTACATTTGAAGCTTTATTAGATGTGAAAATATGCGCAAATTACTTTACTCTGGTTTCTGTAACAACATTGAATACTTCTTCCACCACTGTATTGAAACTACTTTATGCCACCAACATAACACAAAGCAGGATAATCTCAGTGAAACCATTTTTAAATATACAGTATCATTAAAAGCATGAGCTGCACCAATAATTAGCCATAGAGGTTATTTAGTCTACCCTCTACAGCTCAAACCTAATCAGAGTACAGAAAAGCTGATAAAAGCACCCCACTATTGCAAAGAAATTGTATCCATGACAAATATTGAGGCCCAAAAATTACAGTTGCAGTCTTCATATATTGAACACTAAGTCGATATTGTAATGTAATTGTGACAGGATTAACCACTGCAGAGCTAATTTGACACTAGCTGTTACCTCAAGACATTCTGGGTGGGTCTTTGCAAACTCCTTCCAGTCATCAACAGAGTAGTGTTTGTGGATTGCAGTGAAAAGGCTGAACTGATAGAAAACAAACAATGAACAATGTTAATAAAGACAACACCAGGAATAATATAAAAGTACGAATAAGTATAAATACAAAATCTGTGCTTAATGTCATAATTAAAGGTCCTATATTATGAGAAATAGATTCATGTGAGAAATACAGCAACTAACCCTTTGTAAAGCAGTGGCCATCTCAAACGTGCCGACTGTGTCCATGTTGGCAGCGATGATGGGGATCCCTGTGTAGCTGCCCTTTGAATTTCGGAAGGTAAAGCTTCTCATTAAGTCCACCTGTCAATAATTAGTGTAAACAGATGAATCATAGTAATAAACATTTTATTTGAGGCACCTTTCAATACACTCAAGATCACAGTACAGCAATTTACAAATACACTATAATAAAACCATTATAAATATAAATTTACACTAGAAGTTTACATTTTTGAATGTTTATTTTGCTCACGACAATGCGTGCTGCTGCATGCTGTAATCACGCAGGATTGTAGTCGTGGTTAATTTTCAGTCATTGTCACCCATTGACTGATTTTATGATTAATTATCTGTATCAACAAATCCACTACAGTTCTTTCTAGAGCCTACAGCTACAAACTGGAGTATATGTTCTACTTTTCAAGTTTTACAAGTCTTAGAGAAAAGAAGCAGATTAAGCAAGTACTGTATCGTAATGTTGTTGGAACCATCCATTTAAATGTCAAAAGAACAATGATTCACTTTAGATATTTTACATATAAGAAATAATATAATCACAAATCCTGCAAGTATGTACTTTCTCTTTCTCCACATTCTCGTTCCTCAACTAAATTATTGTAAAATTGGACCTTGACAAATCGAAATACATTTAAATTGGCAAAAAAAAAAATCATAATAGCACTTGATGTAAAACCCCACAAATTATCATTATTGCAATAATTTATATATATTTTTTGTTGGCATTGCTGATTTATCTTCAAGGGAAATCTTATGTAGGCCTGTGTTATGCATGCTGGTGTGTAACTTGCTGACTACAATTTCACGCAGGCTACTTACAACCTAAATGTCAGTTAATAAATGCAATGAATTAACACTGGCGTTTGTTTTAATCAACCTATAGTCTGTATCGTCTTAACTGTACTGACCTCACTCCTGGACTTGAGTGTGCTCCTCTTTGGGCGAAGCAGAACATCTTTGAAGTCGAGCTTGATGTCATTTTCAATACGAGGCATTTTGAGAGGGAGCGGTCTTGCAGCTCTGTTCTGTTAAAAGAAGCGTCAGTCAGATGTCTGAATGTAACAACATTTGTAATAACATGTTAATAACCCATGTCAGCAATAGCAAGTGATAAATGAAAAAAAAAGGCAGAACCACGCACTCTGCACGAGTCAAAAAAAGTGTAGGTAAAAAATTCAAGGTTGGTCGGTTTAAAGCAGTAGTGGGCTTCCATGATGAATTTTAAAGACATCATTTAAAAAAGCAGAAAAATAACCTTAAACACTTCAGCCATCGTAAATAATATACATATAAGTATGACTATATTACCTTGACGTTATTACCGATGCTTGCAAAGAGGATACCGTTTTGACTATGTGTCCGCTCCGCTTCCTTTCCACATTTGAGGAGGAGTACGCTGCTGTCACCCGCGTTGTAGTTCTTCAGCGCGTCATAACATAGGCAGAAACCTAACAAAAAACTACAAGCGGAAACGCTGATCCGGTCCACTTCATATACTGTCGCAAAGACTTTTTCAATAATATATTCCCCGTAAAATGTTGTTTTGGTTCTTTCACGCCTACGCCTATGAGTTATGAATGTATTGTGTGCTTTTCGGGATTATAGTAAATAAACAACCCTGAAATTCAAGTAAAATTATAGCGGAACTGTACCACCAATCTATTATGGACCATCGGCTGCTTTACTGAGAAACACAGGAAGTACTCATTCATAAAAAAATAAAATAAAATAAATGAATACAATTTTCACTGCCCTGATTTAACAGATTAGGCTATACGATACACTTGTATTTATATTGTTTGAAGAAGACAAAACAACAAGATGCTAATTAAAGTAAAGGTAAGGTTTAGAATGAAGTTTAGCGTACAATACTACCATAGACTATATTGTTATTGCTCTGTTCTTTCCTAAGTTAAATTGGCCCACTTATTGACTATATTGAACGTTTTTTTTTTTTTTTTTATTCACAGACGCTTACTGGAAAGGAGATAGAAATTGATATTGAGCCTACAGATAAGGTAAGATAGGTAAGAAGATAACAATTCATGTGATGAAGCCTCCAGATCCATAAAGATAATTAAGTAATATCGTGTGCTTTGTGATCTAAAGGTGGAGAGAATTAAAGAAAGAGTGGAGGAGAAGGAAGGGATCCCTCCTCAACAGCAACGGTTAATCTACAGTGGCAAACAAATGTAGGATTGTATGGTTTTCTTATATTTTTTTCCTGTAAATTGGGTATTTATGCCTGTAAATTACTGACATTACTGGTTATTTTTTAGGAATGATGAGAAAACTGCAGCAGATTATAAAATCCAGGGTGGCTCTGTTCTTCACCTTGTGCTTGCATTGCGAGGAGGACACCAGTGCTACTCTACCACACGCCTATATGCTAAGCCTTTATAAACATCAACTGAACTGAATGCAACATGTTCTGGAAATGATCCTCTTTTAATATCAGAGTCAAACCTATATGGCAAAACAAAGCCAATGAAAAGACATGATGCAAGCACTTTACTTTCTGTAATTAAGCAGGATTCTGCTCTTATTAAAGGTGTGCTGGCAATGCCGCTTTACTGACTCAAAATTAGTTTCTATTGATTTTAGGCATCTTTTCTTACAATGAAAACTTTTAGAATTTCAGTGTTTGATCTAAAGTTCTGTGCATGTAGGTCCACAAAAGAAGTAACATAAACAGACATCAGAATAAAACTTGATCATTCATTTGAGGATTTCAGCCATTTATGACTGTAAACTATTTTTGGCCTTTTTTACTTTTTGTGCCAAGTAAACAAAACAAAGCTCCTCTCACTTTGTTGCGTACAGAAGTTTTAAATGAATTATGCAAATAAAAGACCAAATAAAAAACAGCTTCAGCCCATTTCATGTAGTTTAATTGTTTTTGTAAATGTATTCCATGTGGCCATACCGGCTTGTCAAAGCCTGATCCTGTCAGATCTCAGGAGCTACGCAAGGCTGGGCCTGGTTAGTACTTGGATGGAAGACCACTGGGAATTTCAGGTGCCACAGTGGGGCGCCAGTGGCATAAACTCGTGTAGTTAGGCAAGACACTTCACCCACATTGCAAGTATGAAAGTGGTGTGTGCGTGAGTGTTGGTGGTGGTCAGAGGGGCCAATGGCGCAGATTCGTGTCTGTCAGTCTGCCCCAGGGCAGTTGTGGCTACAGTAGTAGCTTACCACCACTGGGTGTTGAGTGAATGAATAATGAACTGTAAAGCACTTTGGATATTTCGAAAGGTGCTATATAAATACAATTATTATTTATAGTATTATTTATATTCTCACCGTTCACTATGCATTTTGCAGACTACTTTTGCAAAGCAGCAACTGATGGCAGCTTGTTGGCAATCTATACCTTACTAGTATAGTTTAAAATAGCCATTACTTTCTTCACACTGCTTATTATTATTTGTTATACTGTATCTTAATGAAGAAATGCTTGAAACATTTATACAGTAGCTTTATTATATTCCACACAGTGAAAAAATATGGTTTACAATGCTTTAAAAACAAGACCTGGTGACTCAAATTAAAATACATTTTTCAGTGGTTTTTGTCTTAAGCCAACATACAACGTGTGTTTTCTGTTAAACGCTTCACACCAAAACACACATTGGACTCCAGACCCAGACACTCTGTTCCCCAATACATTCTGACCTTCATTCATTCATGCGGGAATGGGGACAGCTTAAACTGAGGAGTTCCTGAGGAATACAAATCTAAAAGCACCTATAAGGATATTAAGTTAAAGAAGATCACAGCATGGCCAATGAGCCACATCTACATTCTGTATATGGGTAGAACAGGGGTGCCCAAACTTTTCACTCAGCAGGCCACAATACAACAACATGTATTAAAAGGCCAGGGGTTAAATCTACTAATATTTTTCATGTAAAACATGTGGGTAAATGTCTATTGTGCATTTTAGTGAATAAACTGGTATCGCCTCTTTTATCTAAATTTTATCCAAATTCAAAACTCAACACCTCCTCACTGGATAAAAATTAGACCCTGTAGAGGGCCACTTTGGGCACCCCTGGGGCAGAATAAAGCTAGTCTGGCTGCTCAGGCTTTTTAAAACTTACACTGTGTAGTTTATGGCAGTGTGATCCGGGAAATAGTGGTAATGCCCTGAGACACCAACATTATACTGGGACATACTACATACTGGAGTAAAGTTTTCATCTACACAGACATAAGTACTGGCAGACAATTCAAATCATTTCATTTCTTGCTTGTGTCTTTACCCATATTGCACTAAAATATAACATGACACACAAGAAAATTACAAAATCATTCAAGGAGAGCAAGATGTTAAGCTAAAAATATGAAAGATAAAGAATGCAGTTGCCCATTAGTTGTACATATGTTAATGTTGGAGTTCAAAAGAGGCACAGAAATTAAATTAAAAGCTAAGTGTAGTGTCCTTAGATAATCTAATTAAGGCAAAACATGCACACTTTGCAAAAGTTTGCAGCAGACCCAGAGATATTTGCTACTGTATAGAAAAAATATAGTAACAAAACTACAATTAACTTATCAAAACTAACTAACACAACAAAAGGTATACAAAATTATTACAATTTTAAAAAAAAAAAAAGTGGAATCACAGTAGCCTTTACAACACTGTACTCGGATTACAATATGAAATTATTTGATTTGAGAAATGATTGCTGAAAAAATAAACGGTTTTTGTGTGAGACAAAAAGTATCAAAATTACAGTTTAAAAACTAAAAAAAAATGCTGTTGGAGTGTACAGAGAGTGTGTGGCTTTAGAAGGGACAAAGCGACTGATATTTAGCAAATGTAAGACACATGTATCAAGGTATTTATTGCACCTCTGAAGTATCCCTGAAAAACGGGATTGTTTATTTCTTTGTCATATTCAGCATAGAAATGATTGCTGTAAAATCCACACCAAATCTTCCTTACAGAAACCTGTGCTGTGTTCTCTGTGTGTGCCCAGAATTTGAGCAGTTTGACTTGATAAAATAATGACACTTTTTAGGAGTCTGCTTTAAGATTGTCTCCATCCTCTTTTGACAGAGGAGATTTGGCCTCTGTCATCTCCTGTCCTTCATCTGCACCACTGTCACTGCTTTCCGCTGGGTAGACCACCACACACAGCTTTTGGCCCAGGTATGTCATTTTGTCTGGATAAAAGTGATGAGACAGCATGTTAATGACATGGATTTATGTAACAGTAATTAATTTATGCTCCACTTTTACATAAACACATTCATGCATTTAAAGTGCAGTAATCTTCAGTGCCACCAGGGTAGCAATTATTTGTTTTGCAGCTGGTTTTAGTCACTTTTTTTTTTAAAGTTTGGTCTCTACTACAGAGCTGTGTTCACTACTGTCCCCAATGGTTAGCTTATGTACTTCGTTGCAAAGATTCCATATGTTCCGAGGAGACAGGCCAAATAACTGACAGAACCATAGACTGTATGGACAGAACAACGGAGAATGGACAAAAGTCTCTTTGCATATCCATATGCATCTAGAAAGTAGAGCATAAATGAGCCTTAAAACTAAATGCATTCTCTAATATGACATACCAACTAAGGTGTCAAAACACTGAGGCTTGTTTTTCCAGTAGACTCCCAGGAAGTAGACGGGGACTCCGGTGAGCATGATGGCCAGTCCGATGCCACACACCACAGGCTCAGAGTACAAGGAGAAGATGAGCAGGAACGCCCAGAAGATGAGGTAAATGACAGGCCAAATAAGGCTGATCTGAAAGTCAAATAAAAATTCTATTTAGAGACATTTGCTTAAAGGCCTGTGTTACACTTTTTTTTTTATCCTTTATAATGTTTCTACATCAAAAACATACCTTGAGTTGCATTTTGTTTCATTCGCACATATTGAACACACACAAACACACAAACATGCATGTTTAATCCACAAACCCTGAGTTGGGGCTGAGTTCCCCTCTCAAACAGAAAACACTCTGTTCCACCTTGAGCTATCATGTGGTAATTGTTAGGTTTCAGATGACACCACAACATTCTATAGGCCAATACTGATTAATATAGATGGGGGTCAGCTAAAATTATTACTGCTAAAATACAGATTTGTTTTGTAATGAGTGAGTGAGTTTTTGGTCTAGTCAGTCGTAGAAATTATCACATTCAACATTTGTGCATTTATTTTTTAGCTATTTGATGGAAAAGTACTATATAAACAACAGAAGTGACCCTTGCCCCATCTGAGAGTTTGACATCATTATATTCTAGAATCTGAAAATTACCAATACAGGAAGTGCTCCACTGTGTTTTTAAACTTCATTCACTTCACTAGAATAATTTCAATAATTCCAGCCCTGGAAAGTCCAATCTCTACTAAACAAATGGAAAAAGGTCGCTGTAACTACCATTTTATGACATCACAAGGTAGAACTGAGCATTTTGAGCTTTGGAAATGTAGGCAGACTAACAAACCAGGTTTACTCAAACATGTGTGAATGAAACAAAACACAGTTCTGGGTATGTGTTAAAGCTCACTATTCTAGCATGGTTTAAAGCTCACAAGAGACAATTTTGTGTTAATATAGGATCAGAAGCTCAAATTTTCACGTTAGTTTACCTTGATTGGTCGGTGCATATCTGGTTGTTTAAATCGCAACACAATCTGCCCGGCAACAGTGACACCATAAAAGAGGTAGTTGATGAAGCCCACATAGTTGATAAGAGTGTACATGTCACTGGTGCACAGCATCAACAGAGTAGAAAGACACTAATAAAAAAGAAAAAAAGGGTCAGAACAGTCTCAAAAATTGGAACCAACTTTTAGGATTTCTATAATGTACTTGTTTTTTACTCACAGTAAAAAGCAGAGCAGGGATGGGAGTGCAGCGTTTTACATGAATCATGGCTAAAAGGCTGGGGAGGTGGCCTTCTCTGGCTCCAGCAAAGAACAAACTGTAAATGAGAAGGTGATATTTTAAAATGCCAGAAAACTCTTGTTCTTGTTCTGAAGCTCAAAGCTCAAACCAATTATCAGGTACTGGGGGATAAGTGGATCTCTCCACAATATTGTATCAATAATACTGTAAAATAAATAATAAAATAACAAATAAGCAAACTGACCGTGAAGAGGTAAAGAGGGATCCATTGACTCCTCCAAAGGTAGACAAAGCCACAGAAATGGGCATAATCCAAGCCATGACACCAAGGAGTTTCTCTCCAAATGTCTGTGTAAACATATAGGCATATTAATACTATAACTGAGTGAAGTCTGGTATGCCTGTATGTACTCCTCAGTCATTTGTGTCAAATATCGGTACAATCCATTGCAAGGTAATGCAACATTGATACCAATAGAGGGCGACAGAACCCTTTTCCTCAAAAGGAGTCTCCAAAGAAGCCACAAATTAAAGCACTCACCACTGCCACAGCGTTTGAGGCGAGGAGCTCTTGTGGACTCATGGCTGTGACATAGGCGATGTTCGCAAAAACGTAAACGAAGGTCACCAGGGGGATGGAGATGAAGATGGCACGAGGAAGATTCCTACAGACCATAAAAGGGTATTAGGAGATGTTTATAGACTGGATTGTGGATACAAAATCTGAGGCATTGTTAGGGATGTCGTCTCAGATAATCATGTCACAAAATTATTAAATTATTAAAATGCCATTATCTATTATCTATTTTCTGATCTATGTTATAATGTTGTTTCCTCATCACAACCATATCTGGAGTTCTGTTTTTTTTTTTTCATTCACATGTTTATCACACAAATCCTGTATATTCAGTCCTTCTCTCGAACAGAAAACACTCTGTTCCACCTTGTGATGTCATGTGGTAATACAAGGAGTGCTTCCCTGTGTTTTTAAGCTCCATACACCTTCACTGAAATCATTTGGATAATTTCAGCCTTGGAATTGCTTTGAACTAAAGGTAAAAGTTTGCTGTTAACTTGAAAACTTGAAATCGCTTCATGACATCGCAAAGTGCATTTTGAGCTTTGATGTAAACAGACCAGTAATAAAGAATTACTCAAGCATGTGTGAATGAAATAAAACACAACTCAGATATGGTTTTGAGGAGCTAACAACATTATGACATGGCTTTAAGCTCAGAAGAGTCCATTTTGTGTAATAAAGGGCCTATTAATAAAAACTCCAGATTTTCTTTTGCCAATTTCTTTTCTTGAGTCATTTATAACATTGGACTTTTTACTGACAAATTATAAGGTAATGTGTGTAATTAATGTGTTCCAATGTAAGATTTGGTTAGGTAAGGTTCAGTGCTTACACATATGGATCCACCAGCTCCTCTGTTACATAGTTGAGGAAGTTCCACCCTCCATAGGCGAACGAGCCTTGTAAAAACGATAACGCTATCAAACCAACATCATAGTCCTGGAAGGGCTCAAAAGCATTGACAGGCTCCAGCCAATAGTATTCCCCTGTAAATAAAGAAGAGGCGACATAAGATTAGATACAAGCTTGAATCAATCTACTGTATCAGTAATCAATAAGCTTTTGGTATCTTTTATTTAGAGGCCTTTGTGGCTTTTCTCAGAAACACGCTCACAGAATCCTTTCATAATGTTGTTTGTTTAGGGACGACTGTGCTTTGGCCCTAATAGTAACTGGCCCTCTGCTCTGTTGTGATTGCAGATCCACAGAGGCCAGCTGCTGATTTTAGCTTTGTGAGTTTTAACCATGAGGCCCCCAAACTTACTGAACCCAATGGCGTCCCCAGAGAGGTTAAAGGGCCCGTATTACGCTATTTTTCTGATTTATGTTATGATGTTGTTTCATCATCAAAAATAGTTCTCTGAAATGGATAACACCCTGTTCCACCTTGTAATATCATGTGGAAATACAGGAAGTGCTCCCCTGTATTTTTAAACTCCACACACCTTCACTGGGATCGTTTGGTTGATTGCAGCCCTGGAAATGCCAATCTCTATTGAACATGATTAGCGTACCATTACTATTCACTGACAAAACCTTTACAGTGGTGTTTTTGTCATTATTCCACCTGTTAATTACACATTTGTGGTTCTGTAGCTTTTTACTGGACAAAAATACAGAAGACTCACCTTTGCAGATCTGCACAATGCCCATGATGATGATGAGGATCAGGGCTAAAAGTTTCCCTGCAGTGAAGATATCCTGGACCCTGGTCGCCCATCGCACACTGGCGCAGTTCACCCATGTCAAAAGCACTGAAAAGAGGAGGAAATACTGTTATTTAACTCACATATAATTATTTGTAAAACTAAAGTTAAGACTTTCTAACTGAATGTCATTCCAGTTACTGCAAATGTGTTGAAAGTGAATACACAGGCTTCTTCAATAACACATAACTCTGTATGAGAAGTGTAATATGTTGCACTAATAGCAAACGATGATACTTTTGTACCATAAAGAGATCAAATGAGTTTGTGTCAGTGATAA
Source organism: Boleophthalmus pectinirostris (assembly GCF_026225935.1). Classification (NCBI taxonomy): domain Eukaryota; kingdom Metazoa; phylum Chordata; class Actinopteri; order Gobiiformes; family Gobiidae; genus Boleophthalmus; species Boleophthalmus pectinirostris. Next base: position 20,167,668 of record NW_026571153.1, on the reverse strand, counting down.
AACTAGAGAGAAATTGGGTCAATGGCCTTGGTAACAGAAGATCATACTAGGTGCAAAGACTAAAAACATATCTTAAAAAATCTGCAGCAACCTTTGGCCATGCCAGTGTCACAGCTTATCTCTGAAAGCCTTCCTTACAATGGCAAATTGTAGTGTAGAGTTAAGTATAGTTCATGGGTTGCAGCTCATTTAATTTTCAATGGTTAAATCAAATGACAACAATCAAATTTTTTCTTAATTCTGAAACCATGGACATTAGACCATTATTTTTCTATAGGAACAATTTAAACATATCAATTTGAAACTTCGAGACCAAACTGACCAAAAAAACAAACAAACTAAATGTTTTGCCTTTATTGTCTCCCTTTAACAATGAAATGACACAATATCAGTTCCATTAATACTACATTGAAAAACATAGTGGCTTTTACCCCTGAACAGTACGGGCAGAGAATACAGATGTGCTCAAGCCAATGGGTTCAGAACAATGGGGTTCTATTAAGTAATAGCCCACCACAGGTTTGGGTTTATAAGCAATGGCCACACTGTGAGGAACAACATATGGACAAGAATGTTCCTTTTGTTTTATTAAATCTACTTCATGTACTGATAATTTGCATATGCACTGTAGAGGAGTATAGTAGTGTTATAGATATTAAAATTTCAAACTCGATTTCGATACTAAAATACAACAGACTCAGTAACTATTGTGATACCCAAATTATACTTTTAAAGGCTGTTGAGACAATATTGTCATTTTCAACACAGTATAGTAGTAGGTGTATTTATTATACAATGTTATCTTACATTTGTTCTGAAGAACACTCAAGAAGAAATTGTTCAGGGAAGGTCCTGCTGTATTCAGTTATATAATTTTTTATTTCATTTTTTCTCAATATCGACACTTGCTTAAATGATTATCCAGTTTCAATACTAGTTTTTGTATCGATTAGTATCTGATTTTCGATACTTTTGCCAACCCCATTGTATAGTAGTTAATTATACACAAACATACTATACTATTTCACGCTTTCTCTGACGTTTTGGGGCCCCAAAGCTGAGTACACACATCTGCACACTCTGCACCCATGTGAGCTCCAAACTTGCTGAGTTAACCACAACCTCGCAGAGAAAACATGACAGAATTATGACCTATTGCTGTGCCATCTGTAGGAAGAGACAGGACTCCAGGGACAGACCCCCTCCCTGCCACTGTTTTTGAAATGGTATACCTTGGGGAAAAAAAAACAAAAAACTCCCAGTGCTACTATAGAGCAACCACGATGTCTGGTTCAGTTGCCATTCAAATCCAGTCAAAACCAGATCAGTAGGTAAGGCAATCCACAAAAACAGTTATAGTAAATGTCAGAAGGTTCAAATATATCTACAGCCCAGGACAACAAGGATTACATCATGGTCAGTAGGGAGCAGGCAACCTATCACCTATTTCCTCTTTCAGTAACAACATCAAAACAAGCCTAAAATATATTGCGCCTTGCCTTTCCCAATAGTCATGAAGTCATTTATAATAATTTTGCTTTAGGGCTTGTAACTGAAGACAGATAAGTGGGCCAGCGAGGCAACGCAAAACATGATTAAACTTGCAACTGAGGTGTTAATCTTTTCAGTAATTTCAAAGTCAAGACATCTGGTAAACTGATGCTAAACGATGTTCTTCCTAGTGATTTGTGTCTCAACTTTAAGCAAACTGCAAAAACTAGTTTGCAAAGAATCTGTCCAGGTTTATAACTTTTCCACGAGTACTTGTACAACTGAGAGTTTAATGGATGGAACAAGGCAAGAGAACAGTTGTGTTTCCCACAGTGCGTCTGTCTGTAGAACGTGTGTGGTATTTAGCATTTGAGTGTGATTTACTCAGGCAGTAAAATGTCTCACTGTTACATGTATCTGTCCATGTTAACACACATCACCGGTCACTGTGACTTTGGCCCTTTCAGCACGAGTCTCCTGCCTGACTGACCTTTGACCTCATGGTTAACAGTCAGAAAAGTCTGAGATAGCATCCAGCTCTATAGGTTAAAGAGGGCCACAAAGGACCTCCTCTCACTTGTTTCCATGGAAATGTTGTTCCTTTGGATAAAATATTCCGTGGTGTGACTTATAATGTACTATTATCTCCATGGAGAAAAATAGAGAAGTGAGCATGGGCGCTCTTTCATCTCCTTCAGCTCTGACTCCAATTCACTTCACTGTGTTGAGAAATACTGTATTGCCCCTCTTTCTGTTGCTGTCAGGCTCCTCATTTTGGTCTTAAATGTTCCTACTATCCCACTCTACATGGTTCTGGTGTTTTTATTTCACTATTTTATCCACAACTCAATTTCAAACTGGAACTGGCTCCAAATTTGCCCCTATAATTGCTAGCCTCCTGAGCTTCATTTGACTGGAGCCGAACGTTACAGGTGACGACACACTCTCTTAGTCCACTTTATACAGTTTATGGGAATCGTGTAGTTGAGTTTCCACCACCAGAAAGTTACATACTGGAGCTTTAATCAAGCCCAATTTGGGAACAGGAAAACAAAAAGTATGCTAGCCACAGACCAAAAGTAATTTGTCTAAGGTCTTTAAAGACCAACGTCAAGACCTTAATATTGTGGTTTCAAACAGATGAGTGCACACAGCAGTTTTTTATCACTCCTATAAATAGCGCTTAACAACGAAAATGCTTACACTACAAACGATGCGCACGTTTTGAAGTATGAGTGACGCTTACAGAGACAAACCGCAGCCAGGAGACGAAGGCCGTTCTCTGGGGGGAAGCACGTGGGAAACAGGGGCTGAAGAACATAATTGGAGAACGTCAACGCGATCACGGCCTGGTTGGTTGGGTAAATGACCAGCACAGCAATCCACAAACGTAAAAATCTGAAATAAAAAAGAAACAATAATGATTAACTCAAATAATGTTACACTTCAGTGTGACCCTTGTTCAGTGTTGTCATAATACTGAAATTTAAAATTCAAATTCAACACTAAGGAATAGACACAATTCTCTATACAGATTCGAATATACATATACACATAATTACACACAACAGAATGTAATTTTCAACATTAAATACTCTCTTTTATATTACCATGTGGTCATATATCTCTGTAATCCTACAGTCATCCAGGTAGGCTCTACAGTGGTCCATGGACGTATATTAGTCTGTGTGCTCTTATTCTTGTTCTGATACAACTCAGGATCATTCTAAACCTATTCAGAAAAGGTTTATTTCTGTCCTGTGAATGCAACGTTTTTAGTATTGATACCTACTCTAGTATCTAGTTTCAATACTAGTTTTCGTATCAGTTAGTATTTGAATTTTGATACTTGACCAATTTTAGTGGCGTAGTCTCTAAGGTGACCCCAGCATGTGCCCTTAAGTCATAACTACTACAAGAATGCTATGCTCCATATCCATAAGCCAGAATGAGGTTTTTAGGTTAGCCTGACTTTTACTTTGACTTTACTGAACCCTGGTACATTGTATTGCAGTGGAATAAGCCTGGTCACAAGTGGCACACAAACCCACTGGAGCTCCACTAATAGAAAAAAGCATGAGGCTTTTCCATAAAATTCTCCGAAAGCTTTCGTTGGGATCATTACACCTGACTGAGTTGAATGGATTATATCTGGCTGGTATGCATTTGTGAGTTTAATCTAAATGTTGTTTTAGAGGAGAGCATTGGGATCCCTCTGTCCTCACTAACCCCCTTTTCACAAATGTTAAAGGTCCCTTATTACACTTTTTTCTGATCTATGTTATAATGTTGTTTCCTCTTCAAAAACATACCTGGAGTTGTCTTTTGATTTACTCATACATGTTTAACACACAAACCCTGCATATTTAGGCCAGGTTTTTCTCTCACACGGAGAATCCTCCACCTTTGTGATGTCATGTGGAGTTTTTTGAACCCCATACACCTTCACTAGAATAATTTTTATCATTTCAACCATGGAATTACTTAACTCTACTGAACAAAAGGACAAAGGTAGCTGTTAACTTGAAAACTACTGATTCACGACATCACAAGGTGGAGCAGAGCATTTTGAACTATGTTGATGCAGACGGTCCAGCATTAATCAAACATGTGTGAATAAAACAAAATACAACTCTAGGTATACTTTCGATGATGTAACAACATTCTAACATGGCTTAAAGCTCACAAGTCAATTTTGCATAATATAGAACCTTTAAATAGAGCATTAGCAATTTGTTTAATATATATTTACGGTTAGTTTCAGTGCCACTTAGTTTAAATTTCGAAATGGATGTAAATGGGTGTAACGTGTCCACCAGCATTGGCCTGACTCAACAAAGAGCCTTTGTACTGTAACCATTGTGGAGCAGTTTACGATCGCTTCCCCTTTTCTGAGACCTTGCCCAGCTGCAATGAGAGCATTTCGAGTAATATAGTAGCACAAAAGCCCCCGGACCCACAAAAACAAATGATCTATGAATTACGTTTATTTATCTAAAAACGGCACCTGGATGTTCATTGAAGTTTAAAATAGGTAACTACTGTGCAAAAACAACTTCTGGCTGTTTTGTCTATCTCAGATCCGCTGCCGAGAATATCTTCATACAATGTATCTGAGCTTTTGACCGGAACAATGGTCTAAGATGTTCAGTCTGGCACAGTATGTGAAGCTAACAAACTATATTGTTTTGCACAGTGTATTTTATGTTCCCATGCATTTACTGAAAGCACCGTGAGATGGAAGTCAAACTCATACTGTCTCGAAGAATGAGGCCTGGATTTAAATATATTGGTTTCTTTTGATCCTATAGCCTTAACATATAGTATTGCAGGTTTATTATGGTGCACCAGAATCCTCCTTGTATTGTTTGTGAAGCCCCCCACAGATATGGGAACTGGGTCAGAGTTTTATTAAAAAGCTTTTGTTAGCTTCATTCATAAACTGCTATCACCAATTGCAATGATATTACACTGGGGGTGTTCTATAAGTATCTCTATGGTGGAATGTTCAGCAGGTGCCATAGAGACACAATACACACATCAGCAAAAAAGATTTAAGACCGTAAGGACCATGAACACTCCTATTAATCACAAGCTCCTGAAAATGTGCTGTTTAAATCAACTATTTCAACTGCTTTTTACTGAGTTTTCAAACTTTTGTCAGATCTTAAAACTTTTTTGGCTGTGTTTGCTAATGTGAGCATTGTCTACATGGTAAATATTAATAATTCCACCAGAGAGATACATATATTACATCCCCAGCATGTCACTGCAAATTATCAATAGGTGCATGCTTGTGGAAATGAGCTCGCCTTAGGTGTATTGTAATGTAATAATATAATACATAATATAATGTAATATATATTTACCCAGCCAGACCACCAAAGATGTCCTTTACATAAGAGTAGTCTCCTCCAGATTTGGGGATGGTGACACCCAGTTCAGCGTAGCACAGCGCTCCAATGGCCGTGATGACTCCAGTGATGATCCATACGATAAGAGCCACACCTACAGAACTGGCATTCTCCAAGACGCCTTTTGGACTGACGAAAATACCTGAGCCAATGATGTTACCTGAAAGACAAGAAAGTGCATATGGCAGGTTAGACTCCACATTTCACTAAAATATTGTTAACACCATTATATTTATATTTTTCTGATTGGATCTGTGCAGCAGTTATGATAGACATAGAGGTAATTCCATAACGGCTACTCATAGACTGTATAAATGGACATAGTTAACCGACTAACTGATGCTTTTCTTTTAAACTTTTACCACAAAAACTGCCACGTAACTGATGTAAAAAATAGTTACCACAGGTATGATCCCACCAAATCAAGTAATAATTAGAAAAACATGAAAATCTGTCATCTGCACTTTAACCTCAGTCTTTGATTCAAACAGGCTGTACTAACTACAAGGCAGAGTTGGGCTGTATAATGAACTCAATGCACTAACAGTTTGTTATCTGTGTGACATAGACCTAATTAATGTAATATTTGGAACAGACTAGCTGAGCCTTGATAAGACCAGAGTGGGAACTTAAAAAGTGCTGAATCTGACTTTGTTGAGACTTCTGGGGCAGGACAACTGAACAGGGTGAGAGGGTTCAAACCAGGGGTAGGGAGAGGTGAAAGCAGACAGAAAGAACGCAACCATGACTGAATCAACTAGGTTTAATGAACTACAGTTACACAATTAACCAAATAAAAATAAAAATAAAAATCGTAATGTGAATGGACACAATTAACAAATCATAAAGTCTGCAATTTATAAGTACCGTCATTTCCTTCATAAACCACTAAATATCCTGTCTTATTCTGCATAAAACTGCTAACCCTGTAGTTTAGGTCTATAGAAAAGTATTTCTTGTATTAGTTTGTCCGTTCATATATCATTTTTTTTCTCACTTCTTCTCAAGGTGTTTACAATATGAACTTTGAAAATAATTTATTAAAGCATCTACTCACAACCACAGAGCTTGTCATAAATGTGACCCAATCCATGGTCACATACAATTTTTTTGTAATAAATCATAACTTCGTCCCAACTTTTTTTAAGTTTTAAGTTTAGTTTAAGTATGTTTTACTTACTTAATTAATATCATGTCTAAGTCTCATGAGTCTTGGTGGTACAGCAAGACAACCAAGTAAAAAGAAAAAGTCAGAAGGGTTACCAACATTTTTGACAACAATCAAGAACAACCCCAACTGTAGGGTAAAAATATATTCATTGTTTTATCCAATAGATGTTCAGTGAACTGAGGACAATGGTTCTATATTTTTTCCTCGAATCCAGAGGTCATTAAATTAGCATGGTGGGGCAAAGGTTAGTTTTTGAATCATTACAGTTTGCACATGTTGCTGAGAGGCCTTTTACAGTTCAAAAGTCAAATGTGAATTGTTAATACATTTACGGCTATAGTTGAAGAGATGTTCTGGGGAGTTCATGCAAAAACAACTATTTATGCAGAAAAAAATACCAGGAAACAATGTATTTATATGTAAAAGGCTGATTGAACTCATATTTTTCAGATCTTCAGCTTACTCCTTCAATATCTAATGTCATATTGTGGAACATTCCAGGTGCAAAAATGAAAAAAATGTTTGACTATGACACCATCAATCAATTAATCAATAAATATAGACCTAAACACAGACCTACAGCCCTAAACTTGCATCCATCCTGCAAACCCATACTGCATTTTAGCCTATTTTTCGACCCACTATGTGAAATATCAGAGAAATTTATTTAATACGATGTCAGTTTTGTCTTAAATGTAAACATATGGCAGATCACATGCAAGACTCTGAACTGTGCACGTGCATGGTCCCCCTATACAACCCCTCATTCACTCATCCTATAGGAATTTTGTGTTCTTATGTAACCAGCAGGTAAAAAGTCAAACATGTGATTGCATCGTCCCCCACCTGCTGTTAAGATGACATGTTTATTACATTGGTGGTCTTTGTAACCTGACCTCTTGGTGTATGGGAAAATGAACAGTGACACAGCATTTTTCTAGCATGCACACAGTTACATCCTAGTTCTCCCTTAACCACTGACTCAATCTTTAAAGGGTCTATAATATGCAATTTTCTGAGCTATGTTATAATGTTTCCTCATCAAAAATATACCTAGAGTTGTGTTGTGCTTCACTATTTTTTTAAACTCCATACACCTTCACTATAATCATTTGGATCATTTCAGAGCTGGAATAGCTGAAGAAAAGGTAAAAGGTAGCTAACTTGAAAACTACCACTACATGACATCACAAGGTGGAAAAAAGCATTTTGAGTTTTTGAGATGTAGGCAGACTAATGATAAAAGATTATTCAAACATGTGTGAATGAAACAAAACACAACTCTGGGTATGTTTTGGAGGACATAACAACATTATAACAAAGGTGATAAGAGTCAGTTTTGTCTAATTTAGGACCTTTAACTTTCACATTATATGCCGGGAGTCTCACTCACTTAGACCTGCTGACTAATGTGGAATCTGTAAGTTTCCTGTTTCTTTCTGCAGCTTGGACATCCTTTTGTCTTAAGTCAGGGAAGCTCTTTGACGCACTGTTGCCAGACTTCATTATCTCAGCAATTTGTTGTTATTGATCTTTTTATGCTCAATTTAAAGTTAACCTTTACTCACCCTTAATCACCTTGGTATGCAAAAAACAAACAGACAAACAAAAAAAAAACAAAAAAACATGTATTATATTATATATTATTAACATATTTGAAAGATCTAAATTGAAACATGGGCTTATTTGTATTGCCATATAACTGACGTTCCCAGAAAGAAAGTACACAACACACAAATCTTCTAAAATGAATAATCATGTAGTATTTTCAATCTTTTTTTTTAATCCTGCTATTTATTTATTTCTTCATTTATTTAAGAGATTTTTTTTTTCTTTCCACAGAAACTTGTGTTATAGAGTGTTCTATTCAGGAAATCGTTTACAGTGACTTGGGCGCAGGCATTTCTTCACTAAGCAACAGACAATGAATACTAATAGGCCTGCAGATGCATTGTAAAAAATCAAATAGGCCTGATAATCAGCCTATATAAACCCAGTACAAAGAGTCCCATTTGCTCTCAGTGTGAAATCCTTGTTCAAACAGCTACCAACCTGCAGCAACCCTCAACCTGGGCCTGAGCCACTATCACACATCAGTTACTACGCTAAACCTCCATAAGTAATGCAAAGACTCCATTCAAACCTTGCTGATTATTTACTGTACAACGGAGAAGTTTTTCCATTCTGTGAGGGGGAAACGGCAAGCAGATGGACACCTTATTTAATATTTTGACAAGATTAGATTTGAGTGGCAATTGATGTTTGTTTTCCCAGTGTTTTGGGAGGGTTTTGATTTTTTTGTTACGTAAAATGTTTTTTTTTTTTTTTTTTAAAAACAACAACTGTTGACTGTTTTCTTTTTCTTTTCTTTTTTTCAGTGTGATTTGCTTGATCCAATCCGGCAAATCACTATCAGGGCGTGGCTGTCTTTACAGTGACCAAAAGTTCAATTTGATAATCCTGATTCTTCGCACGTTTCTGGACTTTTGTCTGAGTGGGCGATTGATAGAGCCTTTGTTCAGCGGTCATAAAAGCATTTGATGTTGATGCGCTCTGTTTCATGGAAATCTCAAAGCTCACGTTCACACACTACACACATGACCACAAGCTGTCCCACCCGTGACTGGACCAAGTATGAGCGGACTCTGAACTGCCATAAAGCCTCAGCGTGCGCACAAACCGCTGCTATGTAAATCTTCAGATAATTAAAGATATCTTGAATTGGAACACTGCTGTAACCCGATTTAGCATTTCTCAGTATTGATTTTAGCTTAGCGTGGCCTATCTTTCTATTCTCATCCACCTCTTGTAGGCCTTCTCCTGAGACCCCCCACCCCAGTCCTCACCCCTCCCATGTTCACTCTCCCTCTCCTCCTCTCCCTCTCTTCTATCTTGTCTCCTGTTACCGTGGAAACGTGTGAATGAATAAGTCCGAGCGTCATTCCTCCTGAATCACCCCAAGGTCACTACACAGACTGACCACACGCCGTGCAGACAAACTAGGGTCATATTTCACACAAACATCAGTATCGATTGGGTTTTACAAGTCTATTTTAGGACATGGAGTAGTTCCTGTCTATACTGTGTCCTATGGGTAAAAAATAATGCAGGTGATACAGGCCTATAAAGTCAAGTTTTTAGATTGGCCGATTGCTATCAAGTGTTCAGTATCAAGGTCCAAGTCTTCTTTGAAACAACTCAACATGAATGAACCCTTTGCACCTTTATCCAATCAGGGGTTACTCTAGAATTCCTTATGTGTGCCTAGTTGCAAGTTACTAGGCTAAAAACTGTTGACTCTACAAATCTGTGACCTCTAAATTATGAAAAAACTAGAGGGTTACAAAATAGCAATAACTGGTACTAATTGGTCCAATTAAAGGGCCCATATTATGCTATTTTCTGATCTATATTATAAAGTTGTTTCCCCATCAAAAACTGGAGTTATATTTTGTTTCATTCTCTCATGTTTTAACACACAAATTCTGCATATTTAGTTCTTCTCACAAACTACAAACTCTCTGTTGCACCTTGTGATGTCATGTGGTAATAGTACAATGTGTTTTTTAACTCCATACATCTTCACTGGAATCATTTGGATAATTTTGCGATCAATAAAGCAAATAACCCACCTCAAAATGGGAGTTTTTTTTTTTTTTTCATGAGAATCAAGTGAGCCAGTGAATTATTCTTATTGAGTTTTTGAGATTCAGTGCAAATGTGGAAAGGATTAACAGATTATAGCATCTGTGATTATCTTTTGATTAACCTGTCTCTCCTCCTCAAGTGAAAGCTATACCTAAAGTCTGACTCAGTGTTAGTTGATGTTATCAAATTACTACTCAGTTATCTGCTCAAATAAAGGGCCCGTATTGTACTGTTTTCTGGTCTTTGTCAGTGCTCCATTGTGTTTTTAGACTCCATAGACTCACTTGGATGATTTCAGCCCTGGAATTGCCAATCTCCACTGAACTAAAGAGGCAGCTGTTAACATGAAAACTGCCTTCATGACCTCACAAGGTGGAACATTTGAGCTTTGGAGATGTAGACAGACAAATAAAAAGGATTACTCAAACATGTGTGAATGAAACAAAATACAACTCCAGGTATATGTTTTTGAGGTGGAAACAACATTCTATCTTAAAGCTCACAGTCTTGTGTAATATAGGACCTTTAATTAAGCATGTGAAACCATTGTGACCACGCATGCTTTACAAAATAAGGAATTTAATTAAGTCAGTAAACATGTTTGTCCTAGTTAAGTCCTATATCAAACCTGCAAGATCGTTATCTTAAACATGCATCATAAGCGTAGTGGTTCACATTTGCACATAAAACTCAAAACGATTCACCATCCAACACTTTTACTAGGCCGTAACATTTAACTGCGTTTTTATGATTCAGTGTTTCTCATCAGAAACACGCCTGGTGTTGTGCTTTGTTTCATTCACACATGTGTAACACACAAACCCTGCATATGTAGGATGTGTTCTTCTCTAAAACAGAACATGCTCTGTTCCACCTTGTGATGTCATGAGGTAATACAGGAAGTGCTCCACTGTGTTTTAAACTCCATACACCTTCACTAGAATCCTGGAATTCCTGGAATTGCCCATTTCTACTAAATAAAAGGTAAAGGTTATTCAAACGTGTATGAATGAAACAAAACACAACTCCAGGTATGTTTTTTGTGGAGGTAATAACATTATAAAATAGCTCGTTTTAAACCTCGCAAAAATTTGTTTAAAGCTCGCAAAAATCAATTTTGCAAATATAGGAGCTTACCAACAATGATGCCACATGCGCTCACGAGACCAATCTCCTTCTTGAGCGCAACCCCTCCTCCTCCGGACTCCTTCGCACCGGCAGCATCCTTAGCGGACCCCGATGTGCTGCTCCGTTGTCTCGGACCGTCTGACATGATTTTAAGTCGCCTTTTGCCTCACGCCTTGTTTAGAGAAGCAGCACCTGTGTTGCTGTTGTTTTCCGTGCGCCTGTGCAAGTCCGTGTGCGTTCGGCTACTACGCGCAGCACTTTATCTGATTAGTTATGCTGTCAGCAATTTTTACCACTGTGAAGGCTTTCTGGTTGTCAAAAAGCAACAAAATAGTGCAGATATTAACACAAAAAGGACAAAAATGCGCGCCTAATGTTGAAATGCTGCTGTGCCAAACGTTATTTTGGGGTAATACTGTTGCGAGAAATCGTTATGCTTATTAAAAAATGCTTATTTAAAAAAATCCCATCTCAAGTCCTGACACAACTGATAACCCACATATTCCAACAGAAATGCAAAGTCCCTTTGTCAAATTGTGGGTAAATCGTAAGAATACAAACAAAAAGACGGTGTGACCTGGTCAAAAATGCATGCTTTCTCAAGATGCAATACTCCTGCGTAACGTTACTTCAGCTCATTAAAGTGCGTTTCTTAACACAATCAACTAGCTTGTCGCGGAGAGCTTATATTTCAGTAAATATACACGTTCTCGTTCATATGTTATAGAGATAGCCACGCCCTTTTTGTCAGTCCACCAATCCTACGACTTGTTTTCCTCATGGTTTTGTCCCTGGCCCCTCCTCGTCCAGTCTGCCCCATCAGCTGCCTGGGTCCAAATTGTCTCCTGGTGGAGTGGTAAAGGAGTACTGTACTTTTCCTACTAAAAGGAAAACAAAGTATGCCTATTCACTGGGGAAAACAGACTCTGTGTACTGTACGTGTTTTGACCAAGAACTGACTCCCACTGTTCTTTATTGTTTTGTTTTTTACTTCCTGGAACCTTACCTCTCCTGTACTATCAAACCTGCACAACAAAATGCCACAGCACTTTCCTTTGACTCTGTCTTCACATGTAAGAGCACTGCCTTTAGAGCAGTCTTCTTACTCATTCATAGTTTATTATTCAGGATGCAGGGGCAGCAGATGCTAAATATAGACTTTCACTATGAAGCCATTCACGTGGGAAGTTGGATCCTTTGACATGTAGCAATGTTGTCACGATAAACAATACCTCTTCCAACACCATTATGATGATTAAAGACACTTTCTTTAGACAATAGAATGTGATTTTTAACATTAAATCATAGTACTACATAGTCTATGTGGTCTCAAGATCACCATTCAGGAAAGGTTCATTTCTGTCCTGTGGCTCAATCAATAAATAAATGTACTTCCCAAAACACAGTTCCCCACTACATGGTTGGACACTTTATGAACTGTACAACACACAGATACAGATACAGATATAAGAGATAAAAAGCACATATTTTTCTTATTCAGGTGGAGTTTTAATTTGGACTCTTAACAAGATGCCACTGACTCTGCACTGTGTCACAGAGCATTAATTTCTTGTCAGTTCTGCATTCATGATGAAAGTGTTAGAGAGTGTGACTGCTCAGAATATGGGTCAAGAGCTCCATAGAATAGTTTGTATAATCAAAATTGTAAACTGACTTTTGTTTGCCAAATAGGAGCACATGCCAGTATGTCTGTGTCAGTTCAATACACAGAAAAAGTGAAGGAGCTGGGTTGGAATGAAATGAAAAAATAAATAAGATTAAACAACAAATATGTGCTTCTCAAACCGTGGTACGCAAGCTCTTTCAGGTGTTAGTTGGGCAGCTCTTCAGGATGTGGGTTTGCATAATTTAGAGTGAATTTTATCCACTCTTTCAATCATTGCTTGTTTAGATCTACAGTGGAAATGATGGAGACCTGGTTTAGATTAGACCTGTAATTGACACTTTGCAGCTGATGGCATCAACATCCCCTGGGGGTGTAATGCTAACTGTGGGCACTGTTCTGTCTGAGGCCTGTTAGACTTTAATCTGATCTTTAATTTAACACAATCTGACTGGAAAGAGCTGGTTCAGTTGGAACTACAACAGGTGAAATGATTTGCGCTGTTAGACAAGTATCACACATTAAATTGCAGTCAGAAGCTAGCTAGTATTAGCCTGCAGTTTTTAGTTAGTCACTCTCACCTTTTATGTTGAAAATCAAAGACCTAACAAGACAAAAAAATTATGTATTGATCACATCACTCCTTTTTATTGAGTATTCAGATTATCTTAAAGATTTAAATCTGTAAAATTTGACAGTGTGTGCTAATTGTGTTTCCATGGTGTTGCCATGGTGACTGCTGACTATTTCACCATAGAGATACATGTAGAGCACCCCAGCGTGATGTCAGTCCTGTTATATACTTGATTTAGATCTGATGGTACTCTGAAAGCCACATTTTTTCTTTGGTAGTACTAGGTTCTGAAAAGTTTGAGAGCCAAACCCTTCTTTATGTAACTTTCTTTACTTTTTCTTTCTTTATTTTGTTTCTTTGTATGTTAAGATGCTTTTGAAGCTGTCATGACTTATGTAACTTTGAACTATGCTGTCAGCACACTGTCTCATTGTAATCCTCACCTTTGTACAGTAGGCTAGTTCCAACGGGTCAAGGCAAATATGCAGCTGGATCCATTCCTATAGATTGCACCATGCTGTATAATCACTCAAATTTGTCTTATTTTTTCACTAATAACATAATAATATTGCACGCCCTGTGTGGTGTTGACTTGTAATTTGTTATAGAAAAGCACAAATTCACCTGAGAGACCTTGGCGTTTCCTGCTCAACTGTTGACCTATGAAGTGTTGCAGAACAAAAGGCTGTTACATAACTCAAACACTAATCTATATGTTAAAAGCTCTCTATGCTCATATACTAAACAGAACCACAGCACCTTTTCTGCACACATGAACATATTTTAACTCTCTCCTAAAAGTGCATTTGACAGATTCATGCAGGCCTATTTTTTAATTATTACTTCTTTTGGTGGGTATGTTCATGTTCATTATAATTTTACATCAGTTAACTTGCAGTTTGAGAAGAAAAGTAGAAAAAATTGTTTGAAAATACAGGAAGTAGCAGTGAGTTTTAAAACAGAATATATTTACATACTGTATGTCATCAACTGTCATTAACTCCATCCAAAATGCAGAAACAGTTTACACACAAAGAAGGCATTTTTCACACAGTTTAAACATAAATGTGTTGTCATTTATTTTTTTCTGAAATCATAACTTTTATGCAATTTCTACACGTTTTGTCCCTAATAATATATGGTTGCTATATAACTAGGCTCTGTGCACAATAGCACCTGACAATCTCACTGTCTGAGTCACTAATTCCTGTCAAATTTGATCTATAAGGTTTATGCTGAGTTGTGATAAAATATGATGGCCAGAAGTCCCTATTTACCCAGGACAGTCCCCGTTTTGAGCCCTGTGTCCCCAGTCCCAGCAGATCTATACAAAACCACTGGTTTGTCCCAGCTTTTTACATGACAGGTGTCCCTATTTTTGATCCCTGTCAACAGTAAAGAGAGGTATAAATTGTAATTTGTAATTGTAAAATGACCAAAACACAAAGAAAATGTGACTGTACTGACTATAATGATGAATGGGCTGAGTGCAGAACAATTTTCTTTAATTACACATTTGTTTCACAATTTTATTATTACTAACCACCCCAAACCAGGGTTGTCCCAGTTTATTTGAAAATCTGGTTACCCTATAATAAAATTAATAAATATTTAAAGATAAGGCAGTAAAGTTGCGGGTTGATGTCAATGACAGAGTGTTTAAAAAAGTACAGAAATTAATTTTTTTCTTCAGTGGTGAACACTACTGTGTTTAGAAAGACAGATGTTTATGTCTCAATGCTAACACTAAATTTGAAGCACTATAAATGTTAAAACTACACCACCAATTGAAGTAGTCTGTATATAAAATAATTGAGTAGTTAAATACACTTTCATTAATTTGAATTGTAATAGGTTGTTTATTTTATGTTTTGAGGTTTTAATAAAAGTGACTACTAGTTCTGAGACACAGTGAGCTAGCTAACATTCTGCTGTACACAGAACCTTTACATATGTCTGTGTCCAACTACATAAAATTATAACCTTCACAAAACTAGGCAAGATTTTTTGGTAAAAAATCTTTTTTTTTTCTTTTTTTTTTAAGAGAAAGTAGTAGTCTGTAACCTGTCATACTAGTATGCACTTAAAATTATTCTGGTTACCTTAAAATACAGTGACCTAAATTCTGAACATGTGGGGGCAAACTTGGACATGTGTGTGCTGTGCAGTGATTGAGGAACACACTGTACTAATGAGGCTACTCACTTACATCACACATGCACCACTGGAGTGAAACAGGTCAATGCGGCAGTTTGTTGACACCTTTACCTTCCGTAAATTTTGTGAGAATGACTAGCTAATATTGTTGTATGTAAATTGTCCACTTTATTTTATATTTTATTTTAACTGGATTTATTTTCTTGTTATCATCTGTCACTCCTTTATGATGAGATCAAACTTTTAATCTCCAAACGCCCCATACAAACACTGATTAACTCAAGACTCCACTGTTTGTTCGATTGGGTTAATTATTCTAGCCCCTTCTATGATTAGCCCTGTCCTGTCAAATCACAATTTCAACTTTACACTGTTTCTTCTTACCCCACCTATTTTATACAGCCTATATATTTTGTATCTGCAGTATTTTTACTTGTTCATATACACCTGTGTAATTGTGCCTTATTTGAAGCCAGTTTCTTGTTATTATTATTATTATTTTTTTTTTTTGCTATTTTGAATGTATCATTACCATTTATATTTTTGGCACAAGCATAATTATTGGTAATAATTAATAATAATAATAATAATAATAACAATAATAATTATTGGTATGGCATTGTAAAAGGGGGTGGGGCAGAAACATATTTACTTCTCACCACTCCCCCACTTTTTGGAAATATTGATCTAGAGAAGACTATAATAATGATTGGACATTTAAAATATTTGCCTTTATGTACCTGTTGATTACTGTATGAACATCATGTCATATCATTTATCCAGTATTTGAATAAACGTACTATCATAATGTGTGAGTTTAGACAAACTTTACTAATCAGCAAGGGAAATTACAGGGACCCAGTATCTTACACATCACAATATATTATAATAACAAAGAGCAAAAATATAAATGGTAATAATAAATTAAAAATAAGTAGCAAAAATAGCAAGAGACTGGTGTGATATAAGGCATAATTATATAGATAGATGTAGACAGATAGATAAATACTTGATCCGCAAGGAAATTCTAATTTTGTATAATGTCTATGTACAAGCAAAATAAAATACAATACAGTGCAATACAAGTAAAAAGAAATATGTCCAAATAATTTCCCTTGCAGATCAATAAAGTTAGTCTAAGTCTAAGAAACAACACACCAAAAAATTACAAGGTGACATAAGCCAAATATTTGATCTGGTTATTTTAAGGGGCACATTTGGCTGTGACGTAAAAGCTTAGTAATATTCCACTGGCATGAATTGTCATGTGGCCAGGAGCTGTTAGTGGGCCAGAAGCAGGTGAAGTTGAGGACATGTGAGGATTGGAACAGGTCACAGTGGCTTTCATCCGGTAATGTGCTTTGTCTGTTTGTGTGCACTTGATGAGAAAGCATTTGTGGTTCCAGGGGATGTGCTGAAAGTGTGGAGGCTAAAGTAGAGCTTGAAGGAGGCGTAAATCAGTCAAAAGGGTTATGTTCTTAAAGGTCCTATATTACGTAAAATTGACACTTGTGAACTTTAAGCCATGTTAGAATGCTGTTATCTCATCAGAAGCATACATACAGTCATGTTTTGTTTCATTCACACAGTTTGAGTAATCCTTTATTATTAGTCTGTCTACATCTCAAAATATCAAAATGCTCTGTTCCACCTTGTGATGTCATGGAGTGGCAGTTTTCAAGTTAACAACTATACCTTTTATACATTTTGTTTGATAGAAATTTAAATTCCAGGGCTAAAATTATACATATGATTTTAGTGAAAGTGTTAGGGGTTTGACACAACAACACAACACATTGGAGCACTTCCTATATTACCACATGACATCACAAGGTGGAACAGAGAGCTTTCAGTTTGAGAAAAGAACTCATCCCAATATGCAGGGTTTGTGTGTTAAACATGTGTGAATGACACAAAACACAACTCCAGGTATGCTTTTGATGAGGAAACAAAATTATAACAGATCAGAAAATAGTGTAAAATGGTACCTTTAAGTTTATCATCACAGGAAATCTGATTAAAGGTGCATTATGTAACTTTTCCAGGGTAGGGTCCACCACTTGCTTGTTTCCATGGAGATATTACTGCTTTGCCTGTAGTGTTTCCACTGTATATCTATCTTGCATTATTCATTTACAAGGGTTTGTATTCCTCACAACAATCAAAAAATAGTTTCAAAAACATGCATTCTTACAATGAGCATACAGAGTTGCCTTTCCACAGATCTGACCTGTCACCTGTTTGGTGATTCTAGCCACACAAAAAGTTACATAGCACAGCTTTAAGGTAGCAAAGTAAGTGTTTTCTAAAATCTCAAATAGAATTTAAATAGGTTTGCTTTTTAAAATAGTATTAGGAAATACAATAAATGGTTAACAAAATGTGTACTTACATCCACCCAAATTACACAATAATAAAAAGACCAAATGATTTGCTCAAATAAAATTGCACTGGAATTCACAACTGGAAAACTGAAAAATCTAAAAACAAATTTTGACACCTAGTATGTAAGAATTGTGTCCAAAGACACAATGAACTATGCAGATAAACAACATTAAATCTGATTTGCCACTTGAAATTGGGTTAGTGCAAGATTATCGGGTCTGGAGGGACAAAAGTGATCACGTAGTTCTGATTTCTGATTGCCACAACAAAATTTGAGCTTTGTCGCTATGAACTGTTTTATGTGATATTTCATAGTGTAAGTTGAGATAAGGCTCAAAAGTGACACATTTGTTTTGTTTAACGTTGCTGCTGCTAACACTTTAACCCAACAAATTTTTCTAACCTTAGCCATTTTCCCCACCAAAATAGGCTCATCTTGTTCTTATACTTAACCAGACCCTAACCACAATCTGTTTACTAACTTAAAAACCTGCTCCTCAACATTTATTTATTTATTTATTTTATCATTGCTTTAATTGCAGCATATACCATCCCTCTTCTAGTAACCTCAGTTATACAGGGTTCTCATTTCAGGCTTCTAAAATAATGACACTTAATGGACGCCTATTATATTTGCACCCTTTTAAAACTCTAATGTACCATCAGTTGGTCAGTTTGGTCTGCACCCGGGCTTGCATTATAGCAATAGCACTGAAATTACTGTGGTGGTGCTGCATGGCTATTTTGGCGATTCCAACCTGAGAAGTTTGCTGACCCCTCCTTTATCAAAACAGGCATGTGCTCTGATTGACAAGCCGGCTTTGTGAGAACTGTCTGAAAGTAGGTGTGGTGATGGGAGTTGAACTCTCCAGGCAGGTTCTGAATCAGCAGATACTTTATCAGTGTAGTAAAAGTGCTTCTAGGGCTCTTCAGCAGATAAGTCTATAGCATGTCCTGACTCATTTGGTTAAACTATATACTTGAGTTGCCAAAAGTATCGAAAATCAGATACTAATCGATATTAAAACTAGAATCGAAACTAGATACTCACTAGAACAACAGCATTTGAGCAGGTATTGATACTAAAAAGTCATATTCACAAGAGAGAAATTAACCTTTCCTGAATAGCTTTAGAATGATATTGAGCTGTATCAGAACACCTACTTGGATGACTGGAAGATTACACAAATAAAGGACTGCATGTTATAAAAGAAAGTACTATGATTTAATGTTCTAAAATGAAATGTTGTCTAAATAAAGAGTGTTTTTAGTAGGGGTAAGTGAATCTGACACCCCGGGCCCCAGGGTCTCCAAAATTGCAACCATGGCCTATTAATTAATCTCAGAGAAGAACCCCATGTGAGTCTTCTTGCCCTGGGCAAATTTCTGTCTACAGATCTGCTCATTGCATTTATGAGTGAGTTGCAGTCCATTCTCTCAGTGACCCTTCCTTCATTTACCATACAAACTGACGTAATCATCATAGCCATGAGCACATACGTAACATAACGTAACATAACAGGCCCCCCATGCATCCACGCTCCAGAGCAGGTGACAGATTGCTGGTTGAAAAAGCTTTGAGATTCTCCAGATAAGGGCGTTTAATGAGTAACCTGCTGTTTCAGGCTGTTTGCTGCTCAGTGACTGGAAAATTGGCAGCAATAACAAGCAAACATGGAGCTAATGGCTGTGGGGCCTGGCAGATACCACACAGATCAATACTAGAGATGCCCTGATATAATAGGCCGATACTTGCACTTGTAAAGGCAATAGCTATCAGGCTCCAATCTTCAGCAGAGGCCTATATTTTGTTTTTGGTTGTGATGGTAGAATAAAGCTTTATATGAAAACAAACAGCTGTAGATAAGTTTGTAGATTTAAATAATGTTGTTTCTTCATTAAAAACATAACTGTAGATATGTTTTAATATTTAGATTGAGTTTTTCTCTCAAACAGAAAACACTCCACTTTGTTATGTCATGTGGTGGATACAGGAAGTGCTCCACTGTGTTTTTAAATTCCATTCACCTTCACTCGAATCATTTGGATAATTTCAGACCTGGAATTGTCAATCTCTACAAAACTAAAGGCAAAAGGTAGCTGTTAACATGAAAACTACCACTACATGATAATCATCTCATCACATCATCACAAGATGACACAGAGCATTAGGAGATTTAGAGATGTAGACAGACATAAGCCATATATAAATGGCTACTCAAACATGTGTGAATGAAACAAAACACAACTCTAGGTATGTTTTTGATGAGTTAACAGCATTAAAACACAGCTTAAAGCTCACAAGAGTCAATTTTGTGTAATATAGGAACGTCAAATCAGAGAGATGAAAGAAGGATTATAGAAGCAGGTTTAAACTAGAAGTGACACTAATAACAGAGGGAAGTTAGAGCGTAATCATGCTGAGTGCACTGAAAATCTGGGCCACTGCTTGGACATCTAAGGATTAACTCTCTTCTGTTTTTTGACATAGATTGTGCATGTCACTGCAGAAATATGAGGAGTTGATTTGTAACAGATAAATGCTGTTAAAAAAATAAATAAATAAAATATGTAGCTTGTGTTTTCATCTTTTAATCTTTTTGAAGGCATTAAAATATTCTACTCTCATTTCATCAAATAAGTCCAACTATATTTTCAATATATTTTTCAATAATAACTCAACTTTTCATCTTTACTCAATAAAGCATGCTAAAAGATATATTCAAGTAATAGGAGCATTAGGTATTTACAGCCCGCTAGTTTCCCATGCATGGTAGGATGGGACAAATCAAGGTTGTTTTCTTATCTTATCTGGACTCTGCTACTATTATTAAAGTCTACTGCCGCTTAGAGACCTACTGCTATACTGATGCTAATGATAATGTCACTGTAATACCTAATATACAAATATTGCTGAATACAAGTTGAGCTGAATTATCACTGAAACCATACTTTTAAAGGTCATATAGTACATGAATGTTGTTACCTCCTCAAAATATATCTGGAGTTGTGTTTTGTTTGATTCACACATGTTTGAGTGATCCTGCTTTATTTGTCTACATCTCCAACTATCAAAATGCTCCGCTCCACCTTGGGATGTGAAAAAAATGTAGTTTTGGTAGCTGCTTTTTACCTTTTGTTCAGTAGAGATTAGCAATTCCAGGGCTGAAATTATTCAAATGATTGTAGTCAGGGTGTATGGAGTTTATTAACACAGTGGAGCACTTCCTGTATATTACAAGGTGGAATAGGGTATTTTCTATCTTTCTGAGAGAAGAACTCAGCCTAAATATGCAGTGTTTGTGTGTTAAAATTGTGTGAATAAAACAATACACAACTCCAGATATGTTAATGATTAGGAAACAACATTATAACACAAATCAGAAAGCAGTGTAACCCGGGCTCTTTCATTTCAGTAGACCGTGTTTCATCAAACGTTATTCAAACGTTATTCAATATTCAAACATTCCCTGATTGCCTGATGGGTTTGTATATCTCATTTAGACCATTTAGGTTAGAGTAAACTTATTCTGTGCTGAAAGGGGATCTCATGGCCATTTTGATAGCTCGTGATTGTTTTGCAGTCTCCAGCTTGTTAAATGAAACAATAGTTGCAAGGAGCTTTGATTGGTCCAGACGAAGGAGGAGTAGGCCTTGTGTTATGTCATCTTACAAAACAGTAGAACATGGTGTATCAATTTAAGTACTGGTGCCGACTTATGTGTTTTCATAGTATCCAAATGCCCAAAATAAAGCTAAAGAATTCACAATATTTCAAAAGGCTGTCAAAAAATGTCAGTTGATTTAATCCTACATTAGGCAAAACTGACTCTTGTGAGCTTTTAGAGATGTTATAATGCTGGTACCTCATCACAAATAGCAAGCATAGAGTTGTGTTTTGTTTCATTCACACATGTTTGAGTATTTGTAATAACTAACTGAAGTTGATACTTTTATTATTATTTTAGAAGAACTCAAGAAATATGCAGTGTTTGTGTGTTAAACATGTGTGAATGAAACAACTCCAGGTATGTTTGCAATAAGGAAACAACATTATAATATTACTAATAGATCGTAAAATACTGCAATATAGGCCCTTTAATTTGTATACAGAGACCATATTAGGACATGTAGGGTCAAATCTCCACCCAGGTTTCTAGGAAGCAACCCCGTCTTCTAGAGTGTCTTCTGTGTTCCTTGAAAGTCATGCAGGCTAGTAATGCAGTGAGTTGTTTATGCATAACCAGGTAATTATAAACTCCTATTTAAAGTAAGAGTTGCTAAAGGTGGGTTACACAAGACAGGGACTAGAGACTGAATCAAAACAAGACTCAAGGGAGCGCAAATGTAGAGGAGAAATACTATGTAAAGAGATGAGGGTGAGGGGCGTGTGAGTGGGTGTGTTCTGTTCCAGCGAGACAGTAATACGAGACACGTGTTTACTATACGGCCCCCCCCCAAAAATATAGGTCCATGAACAACTTCCAGGGACAATTTGTACGGGTATATGTTATGTACATATATGAGCTCAGGAAAAGCTGGACCAAGAATAGACTAAACCTGGCTAAATGTTTCTTATGAATATATTTCTTATATATGCATTAAAACTAGATACTCATTTGAGCAGGTATCAACACCAAAAAAGTAATATTCACAGGACAGAACTGGACCTTTCCTGTATAGCTGTAATGATCTTGAGCCGTATTGAGCACATTTAATACCAGACTTAATATTTGGTTGTTTGTGGGAAAATTTAATTTAAAAAATTGCAGCCTTTGTGATTTGCTGATTATTACATTCAAGTTGTGATTGTGATTCTAGTGAAGGTGTATGGAGTTTAAAAACACAGTGGAGCACTTCCTGTATTACCACAGGACATCACAAGGTGGAAAAGATAAATAATTTTGAAGTTACATTACTCTTGAATAGAATTTTTGGCTGCTCTACCCACGGCTGAGAATTCACTCTAAAATTAGATTAACAAAAGTTTGAATGAACTTGTTGAGAAAAGTGTGTCAGCTTTTGAGGAACCAGCTCTGCCAATAAGAATTATGTCCGGACTTGAAATGTATCTGACAAGGCTGAGAGATCTGGTACGTGTTTTAACATGTTAAAACACAATGGTTTTTTTTGTTTTTGTTTTTGTTTTTTTATAAAGATCACTGTGGAACTTTTTTGGTGATTAGCGTATCATATACTTATGTGGAAATTGATTTACCTAGAATGTGCCCCAATATGGCATTAAACATATTTATTTGTATGTATTTATTTTGCACATATATAACATATAAATAAAATAACATATAATAAAAATGGCACACTACACAAATAGCAGGTGCAAGAGGAGGCAAAAAAACAAAACAAAAAAAAAACAAAAGGTGCACTGTGTAACTTTTCTGGTAGTCTGGTCCGTCACCTTGACTCCATGTAGCAGTTTGGTCCTGTTATGTTCCACAATATGCCATTTAATATATCTTCATGGAGACAAGCAGGCCACACCAGATTTGTGGAGAAGTGGGCCCGTTCATAGTAAGAATGCATGAGGCATGGGATAGTTTTGAGAAATAAAAACACTTATAATGGTAGATAGAAGACATATTTGTTTAATGCCATACTGTGGAACATCCCGGGCAAAGCAGTAATATCCATATCCATGAAGACATGCAGATGGCTGATCCTCCACCAAAAAAGTTACACAGTGTTCCTTTAAAGTCTCCACTTTATGAATACATAAAATTTAACATTATAGCTGTACATTAATTTAAAAAAATACACTTAAAATGCACCTTAAAAAATTTCATTACATTTAAACTTCGATGAAACATACAATAATTGAATGATTATCAAACAATAGCATGACATCTCAAACATTTCCTTAAACTGTTTTTAAATCTATCTTGCATTTATTCAAGGTAGGTGTTTTTATAGTATTTTTAAGTGAGCAGGCTTGTCCAAACATCTGACCTGTAGCTTGACCTGAAGTTGTCACCTGCCTCCACAGAGATAGATACGTTTAATGCAATACTGTAATAATAATATTTCCATGGAGGCAAACAGAATACACTTTCAAGAAGCATTTACAAATCATGCCAACAGTATAAAAGCTGTGTTCCTAGATTTGTTTTGCCCACTTAATACATGTACACTAACTATGCCCTGAAGGTGTGACAGTCACACTCCGTCATAATCCCCAGTTCTTTCTCTGTAATACTAAAGGAAGAATGCAGGTCACACAATTGAAACAGGTTTTTGTGCAAAGGTGTAAACAGGTATGCACAGATCGTAGATAGAGAGCATGTGTAGTTATTATTTTGGTGCAAAGACGTAAACAAGTTTGCACATATAGTAGAGAGAGAGAACATGTGTACTTATAATTTTTGTGCAAAGATGTAAACAAGTTTGCACACATAGTAGATAGAGAGCATGCGTAGTTATCATTTTGGTGCAAAGATGTCAACAAGTTAGCGCACACAGTAGATAGAGAGAGCATGCGTAAACATTTTTGTGCAATGATGTCAGCAAGTTAGCGCACATAGTAGGGAGAGAAAGCATGTGTATTTATAATTTTTGTGCAAAGATGTAAACAAGTTGGCACATGTAGTAGATAGAGAGAGAGCATGTGTAGTTATAATTTTTGTGCAAAGATGTAAACAAGTTAGCGCACATTGTAGACAGAGAGAGAGCATGCGTAGTTATCGTTTTTGTGTGAAGATATACACATTTGCGCACATAGTAGATAGAGAGAGCATGCGTAGTTATCATTTTTGTGCAAATATGTAAACAAGTTGCGCACATAGTAGATAGAGAGAGCATGCGTAGTTTCTATTTTGTGCAAAGATGTAAACAAGTTGCACACATGGTAGATAGAGCATGCGTAGTTATCATTCTTGTGCAAGACGTAAACAGGTTTGCACACACGGCAGATAGAGCCTGCGTAGATGCCAGTGGTGCTTTATCAGTAAAAACAACTAAGCAACCTCTGTCTGCGTAAGGAGTGATAAAAATAGGGCCACAGTAATAAGACAGCTCCATATCACTAGCACAAGCAGCTGTCTGTAACTTTGGTTGGGGGTCCGTCACCTGCGTGTTTCTGTGGATATGTCATTGCTCTGTCTGGAAAGTTCCACAGTATGACATTAAACAGCTCTGTCTTACTGTTATTAAATTACAGGTGGTTCTAGCTCAAAAAATTACTTAAAATGGGCATTGCGACCCTGAGAGGGGTTACCTCTCCACACATCTGACCTATAACTTGGTCTGATTCAGTCTCCATGAAGATAGAAAAGTTTAATACCATACTGTGAAACATTTTAGACAAAGCAATAACATTTCCATGGAGAAAAGTATTTAATGGGCCCTCTACTGGAAAAGTTACACAGTGCACCTTTAAACCATGTAGAAACAAACCAAGACAAACATATTCAGTGTTGAGATTATTTAGAAATACAAGTTTTACCATCAGCACCATGAAGAGATAATTAAATTACATAATTTGAAAACATACCTGGAGTTGTGTTTTGTTTCATTCTCAGATGTTTAACACAGAAACTCTTCATATTTAGGCTGAGTTTTTTTTTTTTCAAACAGAAAGCACTCTGTTCAACTTTGTGATAATTCTGGAAGTACTCCCCTGTGTTTTTAAACTCCATACACCTTCACTAGAATCATTTGAATAATTTCAGCCCTGAAATGTCCAATATCTACAAAATAATAGGTAAGAGGGAGCTTTAAAACTGCTGTTTCATGACATCACAAGGTGGAACAGAGCATTTTGAGCTTTGGAGATATAGACAAACAAAAAATAAAGAATTATTCAAACGTGTGTGAATGAAACAAACCACAGCTCTGGGTGTGTTTTTGGTAAAGTAACAGCATTATAACATGTCTTAAATCTCATAAGAGTCGATTTTGTGAAATATAGGACCTTTAAGTAAACTAACTTCAACACATCTTATTAATCTAGGTGAGCATTGAGAAATCTAGGTAATGTTTTGACCAAAGTAACTCTCCAAGTTCCCTAAGCGTGCATATTTCCAGTATTTCCCCTCTCTGGCCCCGCCCCTCACAACCCTTGACGAAGCTGTTTTGAAAGTCTGGCTCAATCCAGTTCTTACTGCCTCAAGACAGGACCTCCTCATCTTACTTCAGCTCCTACCTCCCACTCTCCGCGCAGTATCTCTCCCTTGTTTTTGCACCACTTACTGTGCATTTTCTACATAGTCATACCTTTGTTTTGCACTTCTCCTGTTTCAAGTCAGCAGTTTGATGTTACATGAGAAATGTTTGGGTAACTCAAATATATGAATTAACCATAATATATTTTCCATTCTTGTGGGGTATGTGACCTTTTGTGGTAAAATAATAAACAACTGAAGTACAGTGTATATACAGGATATGCGTTCTTCACTGGCTTCAAGTTGTTCCTTTGTTAACTTTTCTGGAGGGGGGCCTGCAATCTGCTTGTCTCTGAAATGTTATTGCTCCATTATGGAATTGAATATATCTATCTTGCATTTAATTGTACATGTGTTTTTATCACAAAACAAATGCAGGGTCACCTCTCTATAGATCTGACTTGTAGCTGTCTTGATGGTGTTGCCTGCTTGTCTTCATTGATATGAACATTTCAAGCTATGACATTTACCAGACATCCACCAGAGAGGTTACATAGTGCACCTTTAATATGTCCAGTTAATTACATAAAGTTGAAATTAAAAACCATGTATTTGGTCTCAATTTCGGTTAATTCCCCATATTCTGTTAACTCTATGTATGTCCACAGCTATGGGCCTTAGACTGTACCCCCTCAAAGACCCATAGCTGTGGGCATACAAACACAAAAATAAGGTTAAAGAAAAGGCAAATAAAAGTATTATTAAAAATAAAATAAATACCTGATATTTGTAATATATGGATGTTTTCCATATTCTCTGTATGTGAGTATTATTATGATAACTACTTGTAATTGTAATTGTTACATGTTGTAATTATTTTGTGAAATTACTGTGCATTTAGTCGGGAGGAGCTCGGAGTGGAGCCGCTGCTCCTCTACATCGACAGGAGCTAGCTGAAGGGAGGGCATCTGTTCAAGAGGAGGCCACAGAGAAGGGGAGGGACTATGTCTATGGCTGGCCTCGGAACACCTTTGGATACCACCGGAGGAGCTGCAGGAAGTGTCTGGAGTGAGGGAAGTCTGGGGGTCCCTTCTTAAACTGCTGCCTCTGAAACCTGAGCCTCGATAAGCAGAAGAAAATAGATGGATGGACTGTATTGTAAATAAATAAATAAAGAAAAAAAATATAAATAATAACTAAATTACACAAAAGACATACATTGAACCAATCAGCGTGTGACTTGCCAGATGTCATGGGTGTGTGAAAAGTGCGAGCTAGTATAGTTTTGTTGAGCACACCTGTTTGCTGTGCTCATTCAGTCTTTTAGTGGAACAAATGTCAGCAAACATCTAACACCAGAGATGGACATGACTGTTATTTACACAGTCATTGCATACACACAGTTACACCATCCATGATTCTCTCAAAGTGTGTCCAACAGTCAGAATAACTAAAGAATTTCTCATAGTTGAATGAAAATTGCAAGGTAAACTGCATCTCATATATGTTTGTAGTAGTGACACAATACTAAAATTTCAAATTTGATTCGATATTAAAAAATAGACTTGATTCTCAATACAGATTCCAATACCACATTGGTAATCAAAAACATTATTTATTTCTCAACATTAAATAATAATACCTTCTTTATGACCATGCAGTCTTACATCTGTGTAATCCCTCAGTTGTCCAGGTAGGTTCTATAGTGGTCTTATGTTAGTCTTTGTGCTCTTACACTTGTTCTGATACAGCTCAAAATCATTTCAAAGCTATTCAGGAAATGTTAATTTTTGTTCTGTGAATACAACTTTTTTTATTATTGATACTCAAATACTGAAATCAGCATCTAGTTTTAATACCATCTTCAGTATTGATTAGGATCTGATTTTCAATAGGCTACTTTTGACAACCCAGTAGTAACTGATGGAATTTTAACCAACTAAGAAGTGCAGCAGGTGCAGTTCAAAGGACACAATTAAGGGACTTTTGGAAATTGTGAAAGGAACAATCCCCCCCCATATCCATGGAGACAAGAGGCCAGCTATGAACATTTGAGATGCTAGGCTTTTTACACCATATGTGACAGCAAATATGACAAAAGACCTTCCAGAGGAAAGACTACAAGACCTTCCAGAGGAAATACAAAGGAAATAAACCATTTCATCACCATCCGAAACACCAGAGCTGAGTGAAAGTGAGGCCTTTCCTGTTGTGTTCACTTGCCTCCCCCTAGACACTGCAGAGATGCTGCAGGACACAGAGAAGGGACATTTTTAGCTCTTCCTCTCCTTAATCTGGCCTAACACAGATTTGCTGACCCTACCTGACCAGTCCTCCTTTTAAACTGCAATGAGACTTTTGACTGAAACACAAAGGTGAGTGAAAAGCACAGTGGAAATGTTGCTGCAGCAAAACTTAAAATTTCTCTTGTGATTAATAGTAATATCTCTCTCTCTCCTTTGTGGTCATATTGTAGCAGTCTGTTCTGGATGCATTCATCAGACATCTTGATTACACACAGCCTTTGTAGAATGATGCTGTAAACTCATAATAAGAACATTTAATGCACAAGCGCTTGTTACCATGGGGGGATTGTTGGCTATTTGCATGCCTTGACTGGTTTCCAGGTTTTGCCATTGTTTGATGAATGATTGATTACTTGCCTAAGGGCACTTAATCATCTGACATGGTACACTCGCAACATAAATCCACTATGTATTTTAAAAGCATTTAATTTGAACCTAACAAAATCTATAAAAAATAATTTATTTCTACCTCCAAAAAATAATAATAATAAAATAAAATAAAATGAATAAATGGTCACAATAAAAAAGTAAAATAATATGTTGTAGTTTCACATTATACCCTAAAAGCATTTGGCCATCTTTAAGAAAGCACTTACGCCTATATTTAAATAGTAATCAATGTATTTGTGGCCTCATTGTGCATTTTTACCCTTGCACAATATTGATCAGCAGTTGGTTAAAACAAGACATCCATCAGTAATATAGCAGTACATAGCAGCTTGATAGATAGTAATGTGTGAGTTTTGTCCATGAGGGAGGTTAGATCTTGTCTTTTTCAAGGGCGTCACTTTTCTTAGACCAGTGGGGCTTATAAAATATTTACACTGCATGTGATCGCAGCCAGAACTATAAATAGCGTTAGCAAACATAAAACCATTCGTCTCTGTGCCGTCATAAGAACACGAGTTATGTTACGCCCCCAAACACACGTAGACATAGATCTATAGACAGGTGCTGATATGAGACACATACTGCATTCTGATCGTGTGTATTAGTATTCTGCTGAAATAGACCAACCAACACCCTGTACCACATGATACTGACCACCCCCTCAGCAAATTATAATGAAATAAAAGCCTTAACGTGAGACTATATGTGTCCAACTGGCAATACACCACATTTATGGTAAAGTCCAAATTATTTTATTGTCTCCATGGAGATATTATTTCTTTGCGTGGAGTATCCAATACATATGGCATTAAATGTATCTCTCTCCATCCTGGTCAAGTACAGGTCAGAAAAGCAAACCTCATAGTAAGAATTAATTTTATTCAAGGTATTTTTTGAAAAACATCCTCTGTAAAAGAATCAGTATAAGACAGTTAAGCTTAATACCATATTGTGGTACATTCCAATCACATATCCATGGACAAAAGCAGATGGTGGACCCTAGACCAGTAAAGATACATAGTGAACATCTAAATTTGATAAACATGTGTAGGCTGTTGATATATAGTATTGTAGGATAAAGCTGTTTTATTCATTCATTTATTTAGCTGATGGACCCCATTCTCAAAAAATAGAATGAAACATTTTAATGAAGCTAGTCTTTAGACCATGTGCTTGGACAGCTGCAGACTGTAGTAAGAGTCCACAGGTTGAAGATGTCTGCAGAGAAGCAGATGTGATTCTGTGAACTAAGGGACACCACGTCTCCCTTTGATGAGCACTCAGAGTTACTTCAAGGGCAAAGGCCATAAACTGTATATATACATAGACTGTATATGAAAAACAAGACAAGTATGTAACATTTAGCAAGTTATAGAACTGTTGCTTATTTTTCATGTCTCATTTTCATTAAGTTTTATTTTCGTTGGGTTAAAAAGGTTACCGTAAATTAACAGGATTGTGATTATGGTTATTATTTTATCTCTTATCATCATTTTTATTATATTATTATTCGGCGTATTGTTTTTCTTTGCCAACAATATGATGTTTTATTTTAAGCACCGCCGCCACCTCGTGGTCAAATATACGCAGCGCACCCATGCCGTGTCCGCGCGCACTGGCACGTGGCTTCCTGAAGGGAGCAGTGCCCCACAGGGAAAGTGTGCACTTCAGTCTGAGAGCATTACTTAGAGATATAATGGTAAGGGTTTTACACATTGTGTTGTAGAAAATGTGAAGTTTATTCGTGCTTTAAAGTACTGACTCGTCCGCATTTCATTAGGTTAAAACCAGAGCTTTTGAGTTTTATTGCAGTGACGTAGATAAGTGACTAGCTAGCTAATTAACTCGCGAACAAAATTAGAGCATTAACGACTTAAAACACTGTCATTCTTGGTCTGCGGTGGACTATCTGGTTAGTTTATTGCTCTGCACCATTTCCAAATGATGACACGATTGTCACGGAGAGGCTTTCCTTTTGTAAACTTCAAAGGCAGACATAAAACGTAAAAAAGTATTAAAAGCAAGTTAACGATTTCTGTATCCAAACAAGCTCCAAACAAACAAACTCCTCTACCACAAATTCAGATTTGAACATACATTACAGTGTTTTATAGCGGTTTGCAACAGCACACACCCAAATAGTCAACATTTTAATGGCAATGACAACTTTTCATTGAGAAAAATATAGACTGTAGGTTGTAGGCCTATATAATATGTCGGTTTTTATGCGTATTCTCGTTTTTTAGAAATATTTAATTAACCAAAACAGGCTAAATTAAAGGGCCCATTTTATGATATTTTCTGATCTCACAAAGATACCTGGAGTGTTTTGTTTCATTCACACATGTTTATCACACACACCCCTATGCAAATGAAACAAAACACAAATCCAGGTATGTTTTTGAGGGGGTAACAATATTCTAACAGCGCTTAAAACTCACAAGAGTCATGTGTCTCTGTTCATAGTCATACTTAGGCTTTTCTTATGCTAACTTTTAGGCCGAGCTACAAAAAGGTAAGTCACAAAACCACATTAAAACATAACAGTTACACTAGTTCAGAAAAGTATTTGGCCAGACCACATAAAGTTCTAAATCCTGGTGCATTCACAGTCAGTCTGAATGCCATTTCCAGATCGAGGAAAGTGATTGAATACGTCTAGGCTCGACCTTGGATTTGATTCTTTCTTCTTAGCTGTTTTTGGGCGTCTGACAGCCTTTAGACAACTTAAAGGAGTCTTTCATGAACTTGCAATTATTAAGATACCTTCATCCAGTTGACTCAGACCATTTCCGTTCAGCATGGACGAATGACACCCTTCACAGAGGATCTATTTTAAAGACCTAAAAACTGGCCCCTAAGTGCAGGTCTATGCTGTGGTCTGTAATCTTTGACTTGTCCTGGTCTCAACTATTCCCTCCAGTGGGGCATGTCTGGCTGTTTTCGTAACACATCCTTCTCTCTGTGTCCAAATTGTTGTTTTTGCAAAGGGACTTCTAAGAAAAGGACTTTAATTGTTGGATGGCAGACTGAAATTTGAGCAGAACTGTGTAAGTACACTGTTCTCTTCATGCTTGTTTAGTCTCTTTTGTTATATAGCATAACACAACATTTTCAGCTCTTTTTTTGGACTTGAAATATAACACAAAGGTTTTACATGTGGTTTGTCATTTAAAGGTGCACTATGTCATTTTTTTGTTTGACAGTCCGTCACCTGCTTGTTTCTATGGAGATGTCATTGCTCTGCCTCGAATTTTCCACAGGTTGAGTAAATAGCGCTGACTTAAATTTATTCAAATACAGGTGATTGTATTGCTTAAAAATACCTAAAAAAATTGCATTCATACTGTGAGCAGGATCGCCTCTTCACAGATCTGACCTGTAACTTGGTCTGGTTCAGTCTCCATGAAGATAGAAAGGTTTAATACCATACTGTGAAACATTCCAGACAAAGCAACACATCTCCATAGAGAAAAGCATTTGACAGACCCTCTACCAGAAAACACATGCACAATGCACTTTAAAATGACACCTTCTTCTGAATTTGAAAGCACAACCCCCATTGAAAATTAGCATCACCAGCCCCCTCTTTCCCTCAGGACCCCCACGAAAGTCTGGAGGCCAAAAGCAGGAAGTCACAGCTGTGCTCATCCCCCTTTCACTTTGTCTGTTTTCATATCGGCATGTGAGCCTGGTCCTGCCCCACATTTTCACTGACCCGTTAGAGGGGGGGCAGTATGATGCTAACTGACCATTTCTGTTTTCAGACATCTACAGTTGAAGTTGTCCCCAGTGGAGGAGAGCTTCTAAACGAGTAAGCCATACATTATGTGCTAAACACATTTACAGAAATTCAAAGCAAAACAAAAACCTGAAACCTGACTATTTTCTGATCTACTTTGTAATGTTGGTTCCTCATCGCAAACATCCTCAGAGTTGTGTTTGTTTTATTCACACATGTTTAACATAAAAATCCTATGGAAGAGTTAGTCAGAGTTCTTCTCTCAAAACACTCCACTACTACCTTCTGATGTAATTTGGTAATATATGAAGTGCTCTGCTGTGTTTTTAAACTCCATACACCTTCACTACAATCATTTGGACAATTTCAGCCCTGGAATTTCCATTCTCTACTGAACAAAATGTAAAAAGTCACTGTTAACTTGAAAAATACCTCTTCACGACATCACATGTTGGAAAGGAGCATTGTGGGGCTTGGAGATGTAAAAGACTAATAATAAAGGTGAGTGAAATAAAAATGTGAATGAACCAAAACTCAACTCCAGATATGTTTTTGAGGAGGTAACAACATTCTAACATGGCTTAAAGCTCACAATAATCAATTTTGTGTAAAATAGGACCTTTGAAATAAGATTCTGTCAAAGACTTCCCTGCAAAAAGACTGAATCTCTGGGCTTTTCATGGTTAAACAAAGGTCAAATCTCTGACTAAATATGAGCTCTTATTGTTTATTAGGTGCAGTGTCTCTTTGCAGCGCCTGCCTGTGCTTCAGTTACAGATAGTATCAAGAAGAAAAACATCTCGGTGGAGGGAAGGAGAAAGAGGAGAGCCCATAATAATTGGAGAACACAGCAAATCTAACTGTGTGTAATCCCTGTGGTGCTGCAGGGAATAGACACATCCAGATAGCATTTATCCGAGCTGTATTTCATTTCTTAAACAGGACATACGGAGGAGAAAGGAGCGGAAAGCGGAAAATAATATTGAGCTGATCTGATAAAGCTCTTTTCCACAACATACTAGTGTTGTCACGGTATTAAAATTTCAAACTTATTAGTTTTATCGATTAGTATCTGATTTTTGATGCTTTTGACAGCTCCACTCCTCAGGTCTAATATCTTAAACTATTTATTCATTATAAAATTAAGTCTTCGTTCCAGGTTTATTATATATAGTGTTGGCATAAAAGCAAATCAGTCATTAATGTAACATATATTCAAACATGGATTTGTTCTATTCATAAATACTAACAGAGACTATCTCTTCTAAGTTGCAAATGTTTAATACAGATGGGGGCAGGTTAAATTGATATTGTTAAAATGCAAATTTCTGTTGTAATATAGTGAACTCTTGGGTCTAGTCAGTAATAGAAATTATCAAATCCAAAATGTATGTGTTAATCTTTTGGATATTTCATGGCAAAGTACAATGTAATCAATGGGAAAAATCTGACTCCTTCTCCTCCATTTGGGATTATGACATCATCCCATTCTACAATCTGAAAACTACCAATAGGGGTAAGGAATATTGATAATTGCTGCAGAGACTGGAGGTGCAGGGTGAGCCACAGAGATAGGGCAGAGGGGGAGGAGGGAGTATGACTTCACTGCGACGGGACAGCCCCTTTTCCTCTTAACTTTCCCCCTCTCTCCTCCTCCTCCGCTGTTTTTAATGATTTGGGGAGCAGAGGGGAGCTGGAGTTTAGAGCTTGGCTGGACAGGCAGGCAGAAGCAGAGGGGGGACCAGTAGCTGTGCAGATCTGAACAGGACTGAATGGGCACAAGCTTTTTGATCAAATGCACTGAATGTGAGACTGAGTGACAGCCACAGAGGTGCACAGTTGGAGACAGAGAACATAACACCCAGACTTGCAGCAGTCCAGTCTTAAACCCTAAAGGAACCAGGAAAGAAGCAGTTTACACAGATTTTCTTTGGAGGGACCTGCAGATGCATTGGAAGACTATTTATTTCAGCTGACTGGTGCAACTGAAGCTAAACGAATGGACTTTGAAGCATTTTAAAGAAGAGGAAATCTGCACTTTCATTACAGCAATGCTTTTGAGGAGCTGCACCAGGACCCCTTTCTGTCTGATATGTTCCTGGACACTCTGAGTGATAGGACACTTTGGGCTTTCGTCATTGCACTGTCCTCAGCGTAGATTGTCTCGCTGCATAAATTGTCTTGTTATTAATTAAATCATTATGTATTTTCAAAGGTACTCTTTGACACTGTCATGGACTTGTTTGTTTCTTTTTCTTTGCATCTTGGATGTATGGAGCACCGTAGCTGGTCAGCAGTCCCAGGTCCAGACCAGGTCAAGGCAAATGTCATTGTTAACCTCTGCACCACCTGCAGGAAACCTATCAGAAAGTGCAGAGCGCAAGGTGGAGAGACTTGGACAGACATTTAAGAAAAACCTCCGTGAGCTTCGTGAGAAGAGCCTGTGTCTGGACCTGGTGTTTTTGGTGGATGAGTCTTCAAGTGTTGGAGCCACTAACTTCCTCAGTGAGCTGAAATTTGTGCGTAAGATGTTATCAGACTTCCCCGTGTCTCCTGAGAACACACGAGTGGCACTGGTCACCTTCTCATCCAAAACACACGTCGTGGCTCGAGTCGACCACATCTCAGCGCCCAAATCCAACCAGCACAAGTGCTCCCTGTTCAACCAGGAGATCCCAGCCATCAACTACAGAGGAGGAGGCACCTTCACTAAGGGGGCCTTCCAGCGAGCAGCGGTGAGTCAAGCCCCTGTCCGTCCCATAATCTCTTTTATGCTTTATCCACTTACACTGACACAGACAGTTTACACTGCACCTGAACTCGTCTCTGGACGACTGAGGGTGGAGGTTAAAGTGCGCAGCAAGAGGTCAATGTGTTTTTTATTGCTTGTTGATTGAACTGACACCAAACACATCAATGAATCCTGGACATATGGCACTGTTGATCTCTCCAGACCAGGTCCAGCTGTAAAAGCTCTGTACAGAAACACTCACACCTCAGCCCTGCATTTGATGATGACAGGAGTACCTTTATTTTACACAGAATCATTTGAACAGAAGCATCACCACTGATTTGTGTTTAGAACAGTGTTTCTCAAACTATGGTACGTACTGTCACTGAATTCACATCCATGTGTTAGTATAGCAAAGGTGTAGTCCAATATTAGCCTTGGTTTAGTTTAGCTTTAAGTCGGACCTTGATTAGTCCTGACTTGATTAGGATCTGGTGCTCGAAAGGCCAAATATTAGGTGGTGACTAAAGTTTGAGAACCAATTGTTTAGAGAATACTGATGTTCACTAAACTCCAGTGTAACATAATGTGTGAAACTCAATACTACTAAATGATTAAATGCCGAGACAACATTTGAGAATTACTTTTGTTTAGCTGTGGCATATTTACTGGTCTGGTTTTAGGGTTAATGGTTTTGGAAAGCGGCCCCGGACTTAGTCTTAAAAATTTGGCCCTCAGGACAGGTTCTAAGCGCACCCTGTTTAGTTAAGTGCTGATAAGAAGGCTGCTGGCGGTGCCCCAACTGCTAAAGACCACAACAATACCAAGAAAAGGGTTTCTAAGGAGCCCAATGCCTTATCTGCAACTAAAAACACTCAAAATGTCTGAGCTGATTCATCCAGTGATATAGTCAGAGACATCAACTGACCCAAACAGAACTTTCCTTTGACCAACCAAAATCATGACTGATTCTTTTTAATTAGAGGGGAAGAGACACAAGGCGAGATTGAGTCCATAAGACTGAGGCAAGATGAGATTGAGAATTTCTTAATAAATAAATTAGTGGTGATTCACTTTACAAATTTGGCTACACAATTTGTGATTCATTTTATTTAAAGGTGCATAACTTTTCTGGTGGAGGAGCTGTCAAATGCTTTACTCCATGGAGATGTTATTGCTGTGTCTGGAATGTTTCACAGTATGGTATTAAACCTTTCTATCATCATGGAGACCAAACCAGACCAAGTTACAGGTCAGATCTGTGGAGAGGCGGCCCCACTCACAGTCAGATATATAAATCTATAAAACCACCTGTAATTTAATAAATGTAATGTAAAGTAGAGCTGTTTAATGTCATATTGTGGAACATTCCAGGTGGAGCAAAGACATATTCGTAGAAACAAGCAGGTGACAAACCCCCAACCAAAAAGTTACCTAGTGCACCTTTAAAATTTTTTCTGTAATTGTAGCATTGGTTTTTTGATCTCTTCTCAAAAGGATTTAATCAAGCAATCCTTTTTTGTCTAATTCAAAAGTAAATACATGAGCTAATTTTCCATGTGTGTACAAAATCTTGTGGTAATTTTATCTTGCAGTACCTCTTACTGGCAAGAGATATGGTCCCAACCCATTTTTAATTATGAAAAAGAAACTGAAATTTTCATATTCTGGTATTTTTCCCATGTGGAGTCTTTGGGCTCATCCAGGCAGCGCATGAGTAATAGCAGAGCCTCATGCAGTCTCTCTGGAAAGACAAATGAGCCTAACAGATACCAAACTAAAGACCACATCCCCCAAAAGTAGCCCTCACCTGACAGATTCGGTCTGACATTTACTGTGTGTTTTTGTGTGATTGAGGAAGCAGTGTTAAAAAAAAGGGCCATCTGTGATTTATCAGCATGATCTCTGGTAGTTTTATCTTCTGTCTGAATCTAACTGGAAAAAGAAAAAAGAGCATTTATCGTCTGTTTCCATTAGCTACATAAAAGTGTGGTCTGTTAACAGTGATCGAAAGCCCCACATCCGCTTGTCATCGTGCACCGACTGAACTATGATGCAACTGTCTCATGGTCCAAGATGGTTGAGTTTGGAGCGTTTTAGTTGTTAATATATTAGTCTCAGACCATGGCAAAGCGAGTAGTTGATCTAGGTAAGTCGAGTCTATATGAAACTGAGTGTTTGTTGTCCCGATACTAAAATTTCAAACTCGATTTTGATATTAAGACAGTAGAATGTACTTTTCAGCACAAAATATTGGTGCTTTTTCTAAAGGTGCGTTGCATAACATTTCTAGTGGAAGGTTCGCCACCTGGTTATGTCCATGGAAATCTTATTGGTTTGTCTAGAACCACAGTATATCCACAGTATAAACCAAGGGAGACAAGCAGGTTACATGATAACGATACTCCATGTTGAAAATGTACTGAGAATACATATTCTGACAACAAATTTTGAGTATCTGTATTCTGATTCAGTTACTTTTTCATTTGTTGTTATTCAGAATACAGTTACTTTTCTAAAATCAAAGAAATACATGGTAGTACTTTATCACACTATTTAGAGTGCCCATAATTAGAAAAAATAAAACACTGCTCTTGTGGTGATGTGTGATTTTTACTTCTCTGATCAGTGGGAAATAAATGCAGAACAAATGGTGGAACAGATATAAAGTATATTGTCTCTTGGCACTATAGTTTAATGCAACCCTGCGTATTCAGAATACAGTTCTCCATACCATGTATCATAATATATTACAAAATACATTTTAATGCTGGGATTCAAAAGTCTGTAACTAAACTACTAACTAAACATTTTCAAAGCATTCTTCCCATCACTGACGATACTGTATCACCAAATTTGGTATCACAATATATATTGATATTTTGATATTTTTACACACTTATACTGCCAAGAGGAGAATAGCTAATTGTTGTAATTATAATATGGCGTTTGCAATTCTTTTGGCTGAGTCTGATACGCCAAAAGTTCTGCAGAAAGCTGGGATCCATTAGGAGAAACATTTTTCCACCAGCCGTGCATGTAGGGACAGGGCTCTCCTCCAGCAGACGGCGTCTCTGTCTGTGTCTGTCTCATTCAGCTCAAATGTAAACTACGAAGGTTTTTAGTTTAGTCTTGAAAATGAAGTCAACAGCTGATGCACTTTAAAGACTGGGATAGTTGTAGTAGCCAAAATCACAGGTTAGAAGTGTTATGGAGCAGCTATTGAATGATTGTAGTTTAGATTATATTGTGTTCACCAGAAGATACCTTTTTTCTGCTTTTATATTTAGTTTCCATTGATTTCCTTCATACTTGGCTAAATGTCTCAAGGCTTCTGAGACTGCATGTTTTAATGATTCCAGTTGCTTGCTATCCGGTTGATCCAAGAGTTATTGCCTTTTCCACAGGCTCTTAATAGTTGCTTTTAAGTCTCTCAAAATACAGTTCAACACTAAGCAGTATTCATTGTGGAGTCGGCCTAAGAAGATTAATTTATCCATGTGACAATTCACCTAAGTTTGCCATTACCCTGCCCTCAGTTAGACCCTGAAGAGATGGTGTCTTGGCAGCCTTCTTGAGCCAGGCTGTCTGCAGAGTGGAACCAGGCATTTGCATCCAACCACTGTGTAAAAGACACAAGAAAGTAGAATGTCAGGAAAACTGTTGGAAAGAGAGTTCACATTTAACTACTGGTAAATGTCAAATGTTGTCCAGCGTCAGGTGCTTAGATTCAAATGACTCCACGGTCACACTAGAGCGTGTCCTTTTCACATGTATTCAGGGCTCATTCATTATAGCTGTGGATGTGGCTGTGCGTTTGTGGGGATTATACAGTTATTATGCACATGGAAAAAAGTTGTTACTTCATATTTAGTCCAAGTTCAGGGAATTCCTGAAGTGAAGATGTGTGACTTTATTAGTTATTGTGGCCCACGTGCAAAACCACTGGGCGCATAATGTTAAAGTAATGTGAAAGTAAAGTTAAACGCTGTACCAGAGCACTTGTCTGAGCTGCTCGTCTTTAAAGGATGACCTTCATTATCGGCCTGTGCCAGACCACAGCGGCTCAGGGCGACTGGACCCAGGGGCGGGTTTGTGTGGTCTCTTCATTCCAGCAGGTCTGCACTTTTTCCTATTGCCTCCATTTACCTCCCATCACTCAGACAGACAGCCCTCTGCCCAGGCAGGGGAACATTTGTGTCAGGCTTTGACGTATCACAGTCAAATATGTGGTATTGTTTTTCAAAACACTGTCTATTAGATTAAATGAGGCTTGTGTAAGCTGCTTATATTAGGCCCATGGAGATGGACTGTAGCAGTTCTTGCCTTGCATAAAACACTCACTTTCAGACGAGATGTTAATGTTGGAGAAGACTCGGGTGGAAATTTAAAACAATCCCCTGAGCTTGTGTCTGAGTTTTGAAAGTCTGTGATTCTGGTTTGGTCAAAATGTTTTGAGGAGCATCAGTTTGACCATTGATTATCTCTGATAAAGTCATAATAAGAAAACAGTTTCAGCAAACATCGCAACTTAACTATTTCCTTCACATCACTGCGTCAGACAGACAGAGTAGAGTAGAGACAGAGTAAAGGCAGAAACAGAAGACACCAGACAAGGGCTTTTCTCTATATAATGCCACATATACATCAGAGGAATGTGTGATGTTTTTGAAAACAATGAACTGGATCCAACTAAGTAGCATAAAATTCATACCAGTACATTAAATAATATATTAACATGTTACAATGTCGGTGCCTTGCTTTGCCTCGTTTATCTGTAGATGAAGAGACATTTCTCTTACACTTCAAATTTTTTCTGTTTCTGTCGAGATTTCCGTGTGTCTGCTGTGGTCATTGTTTTGGAGGAAGAGCTCTTGGCTCTGGAGAAATATTCACAACTGCTTTCCAGTCTTTGTTCAGTAACCCCCAAAAGTGCATTCTCTGGCCTCTTCTTTCTTTTGCAAAACAAAACAACACATGTTAAAATGTTAAATATATTTGAGTGTGTCAGTTGTTTCCTTTGTGCTGACATGTTCACAGCAGACAGCTTTTTCTCTGTTGTCTCATTTGACCGTATCTCAGTCTCTGGGAAACAGATACTGAATATTTTCCAAAAATGGGGGCCTTTACTTTCCGACCTCTGTGCGTCTTGGTGAACCCCAAGGATTTCTCATTATTTCATCATTTGTCTGTGTAATCCCTCAGTCGTCCAGGTAAGATCCATAGCAATCCAAAGACAGGTCCAGTTTGTTAAAGATGCGCTTTGTAACTCTTCTGGTGGAGGGTCTTTCACCTGCTTCTCTCCATGTAGATATTGTCTGGAATCTTTCACAGTTTGGCATTACACTTATTGAAAAAAGTTGACAATATGAGCTGTTTTCCCAATATTAAAATGTCATACTCGACACTGATACTAAGAAATAAGCTTGATACTCAATACTAATTCCAATACCACAAAAACACTCTTTATTTATTCTTTATTATGTGTAATCCCTCAGTCATAGGTTCCATAGTGGTCCATGTGTGTACGCTACGTAGTCTGTGTCATCTTATACTTGTTCTGATACAGCTCAAGATCTTTCAAAAGCTATTCAGGTTCCTTTTGTTCCCTGAGTGTGAATGTTTCAGAATCCATACTTGCTGAAATGAGTGAATCTAATTTCAGTATTAGTTTTTGATCTGATTTTCTGTACTTTGACAACCCTAATAGGAGCAGTGTGTTTGAGTGCTCTACATGTGTTGAGTGACCCTTTGACCTTGTACCAAATCTGTTGAGGAATTGTTGACAGAAGATCAGGTGGAGATTTTCAAAGTTAGTGTTGTCCTGTGCTCCTACAAAGCATGGACTGTAATTACACTATTTTGAGGCTTTTAACTGTGTCACATGGTGTTGTTGCGAGACTAGGGACTTTTTGGTTATTTTTTGTCTTTTATAAAAAAAAATAAATAAAAAAAAAAGATCAACCAATATGTATTTTATGGCCAGTGTCAATACAGAATACAGAAAAAAATAGCAGTTGACCTCTGCCAATATTTTAGGACCAATATGTAGGTACTATATCTATACCCACCGGAAAGTCTTACTTTTATATTTAAAGGAGATATAAGTGAGTCTGGGGATGGGATACATTGGAGATTCTCATGCACTAAAAAAGGATTTATAAATGAAAAAAGTAACTGTAAACTACTGAGACTAGTTTTTTGGGGGTAATAATTTGGGGATAGTCAGATATGGCAGAAATTTGGCAACATTTGTTAAGAAATAAGAAAAGACAGAAAGGAAAAATGGTTAGGTTTACATGATAAAAGGATTTTTTAAAAAATTTGTATAGAGAATAGAAATGGATCATACTACTCTTTGACGCTCACTTGTAAAGATCTGGGGACTGGAGCTTCCTTGTCATTGAGTAGTGTCTCTGAGTTTACTATTTGTGGTATGTGACAGTGTCCCACTTGGCTCAGACAGTGCTCCCATGGTCAGGCTGAGCTGCTGCCAAACCCAGACTGTCCTGTTTGAGAGAATTAGTCAATGAAAATGAAGTGACTGAGGCCGATCTCACAGCCACAATGTCTGCGCTTTTTTATATCTCCTGACCCAGACTACAATAAGAAACCACATTTGCCTGTTAACAATCTCTTCTTATATTCTGAATTTCCCATCCATTAGCTTTCTGTTATACTGTCTATTTGACTATATGGCTACGGCTCACAAACGCACATCT
This sequence comes from Boleophthalmus pectinirostris, assembly GCF_026225935.1. Classification (NCBI taxonomy): domain Eukaryota; kingdom Metazoa; phylum Chordata; class Actinopteri; order Gobiiformes; family Gobiidae; genus Boleophthalmus; species Boleophthalmus pectinirostris. Next base: position 20,125,571 of record NW_026571153.1, on the reverse strand, counting down.
TTAACACACAAATCCTGCATATTTAGGCTGAGTTCTTCTCTCAAAAAACTCTATTCCACTTTGTGATGTCATGTGGTAATATAGGAAGAGGTCCATGTCGTTTTTAAGTGTGGGAAAAGGCATGACTTGACTATTATAGACCGTGACACTTAAAGGTCACAAAATTGACTCTTGTAAGCCTTAAACCACCTCTAAAACATACCTGAAGTTGCGCTGTGTGTTTAATTCACAAGTTGAGCAACCCTTTACTATTAGTGTGTCTACATCTCCAAAGCTCAAAATGCTCTGTTCCACCTTGTGAAATGATTACAGTGTATAGAATTTAAAAACACAGTGGAGCACTTCCTTTACCACATGACATCACAAGGTAGAAGAGAGAGAAGAACTTTGACAAGGAAACAACATTATAACATAAATCAGAAAACAGTGTAATATGGGTGCTTTAAACAAACCCGGTTATGTGCTTAGGCCACTGCAGTGAATGGCAGGTGGTGCTGACTCAGGCTTTATGAATTTTAAACAGTAATTTATGTGTTCTACTTTATCCAAGAGCGACTTTTACACTCTGTAGTCAGCATCTTCACAGTTCTTTTTAACTGCTGTTTTAAGTCCCAAAGAATCATTATCATAAAACAGTTGCTCTGAACTCACTGGAAAATCATATTTCCGCAAGACCACCATGATGCTGTAACCTAGTCATTTTGTTAATAGGGTGGTAATTATCTCAACTATGAAATTCCCTCTCTGAAAACCCCACAGTTCGGATTAAACAACAAATTATAGAAATTACTGTAGCCCAATTATTTATTTTGGCTTCCTGACAGAGCCAAGTAGCAGAAGTGACATGATCTGGCACCTAAAGAAACCAAAATTATTCTTACGTTCCAGGAGTGGCAAACTAAATGACATGTTTTCACTGTCTGTAGGTCTATTAGTAAGCCACTTGCAATGTTGAGGTTAGATTTGAAAGTGCCAAAGTCCCTAGTTGTGTTTTCTTTTGTGGGCAGTGGACTTATTTGTACCGGAGTCTGTATATGTACTTGTTTAAAGGCACTGTAAATAGTTGTTATAGACAATGTAAAGTAACCCACAAGCTATGTCAGCTTTAGTGTTGTCACAATATAAAAATAGTACTTTCTTTTATATTACCATGTGGTCTTATATCTGTGTAATCCCTCAGTCGTCCAGGCTGGTTCCATAGTGGTCCATATGCATATAGCAGCCTATGTGATCTTATACTTGTTCTGATACAGCTCAAGATCATTTTAAAGCTTCAAGAAAGGTTCATTTCTGTCCTGTGAATGTGACTTTTTTGTATCAATACCTGCTCAAATGAGAATCCAGTTTTGATAGTTTTAGTATTGATTAGTATCTGGTTTTCAATACTTTTGACAACCCTAGTAGTCAGCATTTCTGTTTTACGTTACCTCAAAGCAGTTCATTTTCTTACTTTTCCTGAACAGACATAAATAATACCACTGAACTAAAAAACTAAACATGAGCATTTGTTTCCGCGCAACCGCATATTTCCAAAGTTACTAGGTTTTCAGAGATAGTGCAGGAATGCGTTGCCAAATGTGTCTTGATTTATTAAAACTTTCACGTTTTACTAAAAATCCATGGGAACAGAGTCAGTACAAATCTCATAGCAATAACTCCTTTATGCCTGACATCCTTTTGCAATAATAGACTCCCATGTTTCGCAAAACTCCCTTGGTGATCTAAAGTCATTTATCTTACCGGGAGAATCAATAAGTTGAAGCTTTTCTATTGAGGTTTGGAGTTCCCAGTTATACTCGGGGAAATCTCCACCTAAACTGAGCGCCAGGATAAATTAACTCCTGCGGCGAAGGAAAGAATGGAGCAGTTGGAGCCATTAACAATCAACAAAGGAAGCTTGTCTCCGTGGTCTAGTCTAAGCTTGGAAGATATGGGATAGACTTTCAACAGTGTATTAAGTCAATGACAGTCCCCAGTGTGTTCCCATGTATAAGCACTTTTACAACGGCAGTCTGGAGTCAGCAGTCGCCAGTGGTGGGAAGTAACAAAGTAAAAGTAATAAAGTATGTAACGATAATTTTTATATGGACTTATTGTTCAATATATGAAATCTAGAACAATATATTTTGAGTTCAGTATTTATTGTATGCATATTTTTGTTGCAATAATGGGAAAATTTCTGCTATTTTTATGTAATATGCTAAGGTTTGAGCTAGAGGGATGTAAAAGTAATTTCCAGGACTAATTATAATTCATTCTGCTATTCATTTGTACAGCTCAGGTCTTTTAATGCTAAAAAAAAGATTTACTGGGATTATCCTTCTTTATTTTTTTTCAATGATACAAAGTCTTTTCAATGTTATCGTATATCATGATATTCCTCTGTGGCAATATACCGTGCTACAAAATTTGATATTGTGAGAGGCCAAATAAAGTACTGCATTTATGTTAAAAAATACTTTACTTTAGTGCATTTTAACTTAGCTTTTTTACTTTTACTTCATTACATACATTGAGAGAATGTATTTGCACTTTCTACTCCAATACATTTTTTAACAGGACTGAAAAGTAAAATTCACAAATCTTGATCAAAATCACTACATTTGAAGCTTTTCTCATGTGATACTTTACTTTTAATTTTACTTGAGTATCTTTTCTGCCCTGACATTTGTACTTTTATTTAAGTGACAAAATCAAAAACTTCTTCCACCACTGGTAGTCTCCACACAGTTGCCCTTTGTTTGTTTTCGTTCAAATCTTAGTCCGTGAAGCTCTGATGTCATGATTCAACACAGTCTCAGAGATTACATAACCCAGGAATACGTGGAAGAAACAGAATAATTAAATTTATATTGCAACACTTTTTCATGAAGTGAGACGTGACCTGCCTGGTATTTTGGGTGAACAAGACTGACATTATACATTTAGCTCAAGCTCAAATTGCACAATGGGCTATTACTTGAGGCATTTTGGGTTGGTGGAATATAGTAGCGGTTTGTTTGTTCAATACATTCTTTATCCGATAGTTAGTTCTCAAATAAATTGGGTTTCTCTTTCTATTGTTCACAAAGCTTTAGCCTCTTAAAGGGCCCATATTATGCTATTTTCTGATCTATGTTATAATGTTGTTTCCTCATCAAAAACATACCTGAAGTTGTGTTTTGTTTCATTCAAACATGTTTAACACACAAACCTTGCTATGTAGGCTGTGTTCTTCTTTTACACAGAAAACAGTCTGTTCCACTTTGTGATGTCATGAAGTGATACGTGTTTTTAAATATGAGTTTTTTAACTCCATGCACCTTCACTAGAATTATTTGAATGATTTTAGCCCTGGAATTGACAATCTCTACTGATCTAATTGTAAAAGGTAGCTGGTCACTTAAACTAGCAAATGTCATCACAATACCAGCTTGTCAAAGCCGGATCCCATCAGATCTCAGAAGCTAAGCAAGGCCGGGCCTGGTTAGTACTTGGATGGGAGACCTCTGGGGCGCCAGTGGCAAAAACTGTCATTGTGTCAAGGCAAGACACTTTACCCAAATTGCCCAGTATGAAGGTGGTGTGTGCATGAGTGATGGTGGTGGCTGGAGGAGCCGATGGTGCAGATTGGCAGTCTTGCTTCTGTCAGTCTGCCCCACCACTTACCACAGCTTACCACCACTGAGTGTTGAGTGAATGAATAATGAACTGTAAAGCGCTTTGTTTATCTTGAAAGGCGCTATATAAATGCAGTGATTAATTAATTCATTAAATAACAAGGTCGAGCAGGGCATTTTGTGCTTTGGAGATGTAGACAGACTAATAATAATAAAGCATTACTCAAAATGTGTGAATTAAACAAAACACAACTCCAGGTAAGTTTTGGATGAGGTAACAACATTATAACATGGCTTAAAGCTCACAAGAGTCAATTTTGTGTAATATAGGCCCTTTAACTATAATAAATACAAGCATGTAGTAACTCACTAGTAAAATGTAAAGTTATGGAGGTTTTTCAAAACACCCAGAGGTTATTGGCCGATGAATCACAATAAGTTGTAAATCTTAAATCAAAATCTTGTTCTGATGAAAATGTTTCTGTGAAAAGTTAATCCACCAACTGGAAAATGTCCCTTAGGTGTAATGTATCCACTGCACACTCACCAAGTCTTTAAAACAACATTATGTGATTGAAACAGTGAGTTTATGTGCATATTTTACCCAAAGTAGTTTAAAAGCCAACAAAGTTCTACAGGATGGCATTTAATTTAACTCTCTCCATGGAGACAAGCAGGCCACATCAAAAGGTCAAGTTACAGGTCAGATTGGACCTGTTCACAGTAATAATGCATATTTTTTACTGTAGTTTTTTAGAAATAAGAACCACTGTACTTGAATAGATACAAGATAAATTTCTTTAATGCCATAATGTGAAACATCTCAGGCAAAGCAATAACATCTCAGTGGAGACAAACAGATGTCAGGCCCTCTATCAGACAAGTAGCATGTTGCATATTGTTTTTATGTGGAAGTACTTTTTACTTTTACTTCACTATATTTGAGAGCAGGTATCTATGCTTTCTACTAGATCCCGACTGATATATTGGCTGGCCGATATTATCAGCCAATATGGGCACCCGGAAACATATCGGCTGATATGTTTGCTGATATGGGCCGATATTTCATGTGGGCATGTTATACCTTGTTATAAATCTTAGACTCTCTACATTATGTTCATTTAATCCAATTTACAGACAGATAAATGTCTGAATATGTGGCTCCGCATCAGTATTTATCTGCGGAGTCATTTGTCTGTGTGTGTGTCTGTACCGTCCCTGAACACACCCCCAGAGTCACATCACTCACGTGTGTTTGTTTAAACCCGCAGACATAGATCCAAACACTGAGATTATATTCTTTTTACGGACAATCGTTTTGAGTCTGGATTAAAGGATATTTATTAGTGCAGAGCCTGTGTGAGCGCCGAGTGTTGGAAATGTGTCAACTTTGAAGCTAGTTTTGGTTATTTGTTATTGGTTAGCGATTAGCTGCTGTAGCTCCCGCACATAAACAGATTTTTTTCAGATTGTTTTCTATTGGCCTATTGTAAAGTGACTATATTGAGCATATATTTGTTAGTGGACCTGCATTGATATGTAAATGAGCTGTGAATAGCGGTGGGAATGATGAAATTTTCACATATATTTAATTACCTCGGCGCACACGCATTTACGGCTGAAGGCTAATAGCGGTACTTTCCTTACTAGTTAGTAGTGATGGGTCAATCACGGACAAAAACGGGCCGGCTCTTTGAAGCGAACGACGGGAGCCTGCTCCTCATTGGGAGCCGTGTTTTCTCTTTCTCTCACTTTTTTTCTCTTCACGTCGCATGCAGACTCGTGATAGTTTGACAGCGGCAGCGGCTCAAAACGAAACTTTCAGAAATCTGTGTGTGCGTAGGATAGAAAAAATGTGCATATTTGGCTGTAGTTCAGCATAAAATGAATAAACCAGGACTAATCTTGGGCTCGAGAGAGGGAGAGAGATAGAGACCGAGTCCAGACACTCAGTCCGGATTCAGTTCTGGTTTAGACCTGTTTTACACATGGTTTAGATCTGTTTTAGTTCTGGTTTAGTCCTTTTTCAGTCCTGGTTCAGTTCTGGTTTAGTCCTGCTTTAGACCTGCTTGCAACAAAACAATCTGAAGAGCCGCTTGTGCCGAAAAAGCCAGCTGGTTTTAGTGAGCCGAACCAAAAGAGCTGGTTCTCTAAAAAGACCTGAAATACCCATCACTAGTAGCTGCAAAAATGCCATTAGGCTGTAAATATGATGTAAAGAGTCAGAATAACAATAAATGTTGCCCAGATAAACCCAATTTAAAATCCACTAGAGCCAAACCAAATTTTTTTAAACAATTCAAGATTTACAGTGAGGTTTTACATCACTAAATATATCGGCGATTATATCGGCTATCGGCAGCTCCAACTTCCATTTTATCGGTATCATATCGGCCGCAGCAATATCCATATCGGTCGGGCCCTACTTTCTACTCCACCACATAGTGGAACTGGACTGAAAAGTAACAGTATTTTGTATTACTGTTTGAGACCTACTGAAAAGGCTGGTTTATTTTTTAAGTAATATAAGTTTTAAGTTTAATTTCATCATATTTTCTGAAATCTCACCAAAGTGGTTTATAAAGCCACCTAAGCAAGTGAGTGGTCCTTTTATCTGATTTAAAGCCTCTATAAATATGAGAGAAAATCTGTGATAAATGAAGTCTGCCTTATTCTATTTCTCTACTGTAATTTGTGATTTATTATGTAAACCTCAAGAATGGAGTTGCGTGTTGCATTTGGATGGATTTCAAAATTTCAGCACCCACAAAATGAAACAAATGAGTTCAGGTAGACATTGGCAATCTCTGCTAGGAAAATAGTGTTGAGTAACTGAGTAAATCTAAATAGGGAAAAAAATATTAGGAGTAAGTTTTTCCAAGTCTACATCAGCGTAATAATAACAATAACAAGTATCTTTTCAGCGTTTCTTCTTTGAACACTGCATTTCCACTGTGTTCTTTTCAAATTTCAGTTCCTCCAAACAGACTTTTATCTGGCTCCCATTGTTTGGATTCATCTGAAATTATATTATTCCTCAAAAGTCCTATATTACACTGTTTTCTGATCTCTGTGATAATGTTGGTTCCTCATCTGAAACATACCTGGAGTTGTGTTTTATTTTGTCCATACATGTTTAACACACAAACCCTGCGTATTTAGGCTTTAGTTCTCCTTGTGATCTCATGTGATAATACAGGACGTGTCAAATTGTGTTTTTAAACTCCATACACCTTCACTAGAATCATTTGAATGATTTCAGCTCTGGAAGTGCTAACTACTGAACAGAAAAGTAAATAGTAGCTGTTAATTACAGCTTCATCATGACATCACAAGGTGTTCCACCAGGAGCATTTTAAACTTTGGCGATGTAGACAAATAAAGGATTACTCAAAGCTCACAAGAGTCAGTTTTGTGTAATACCTTTAAGTATTTATGAAGTAATAGTAGACATAACTTTAAAATGCATGTATATTTGTGTTGGGTTAATCCTTTAGTTTATTTTCGTGTCTGTATCTTGATCTGTTCACCTCCCAGAGAGCTGTTTGTATTATTTTTACCGGTCAAGCCAAACGCAGATAGTGTCTCCAAACACGCACTTACACTTCAGAGAAAAGAGGCCTGAGGTTTACAAACTACGTCCAGAAAATAATGAGGTCGTATTTCCAGTTTGTGATAAGAGTAAACCAGTGGTGGAAGAGAGTACTCAATATTGTTACTTAAAATAATACTCAAGTAAAAAAGTATCACATGAAAATATTTTATTTAAGTAAAAGCATTAAACTATTTAAAAGTAAATTCAGATTTTGAGATCTAATAAAGCTTTAAATGTAGTAAATGTAATAAAGATTTGTGCAAAATTTTGTTCAAACTATGTGTTAAAATAAACCCTTCAGCCTTTCAGCAGGTCTCAAACTATAATAAAAATATTTTTACTTTTCATTCCTGTTCAAAAATATAATGTAGAAAGTACAAAAAATAAACCTTAAAGTAATGTACTTAAAGGTGCATTGTGTAATTTTTCTGTTGAAGGGTAAATCAAATGCTATTGTTATGTTATTGCTTTGTCTGGAATGTTTCACAGTATGGCATTAAACCTTTCAATCTTCATGGAGATCAAACCAGACCAAGTTACAGGTCAGATCTGTGGAGAGGCAACCCTGTAGACTGTCAGAATGCTAAGTAGCTATAGCATCCATGGAAACAAGCAAATGACAGACTCCCAACCAAAAAGTTACACAATGTACCTTTAAGTAAAGTACAGATACCTAACATTTTTACTTAAGTAGTAAGTTCTTTACCACTTTTACTTTGTTATGGTCCACCACTGGAGACAACTACAAAAAAGTGCAAAAATAAAAGATCACCTTTGCCTTCATGCCTGTCATACACTGGTGAGAGGGCGATGGGAGGCTTCATTAGTATTCCACGTAGCTGCTATGCATTTATAAATAACCCTTTGATTAACAGCTGGCCTGCTTTGGCAACATCTTTATTCCCCGAAGGTGTGGAAAGGTTTCTCCATCTCCCCTGCCAAATGCAATGAGGTGTGAGCTTTTGAAGTCTAATCAGACACGCCTCTATTTAGAGAATGCCAAATAACTTAGAAACAAAAACCAACCTAACTTTGGAGCTAAGCAATTATCGAACATTACTTTATGCAATGTCACCACACTAGGAAAACTTTAAAGGTGCACTGTGTAACTTCAGTTGGGGATCCGTCACCTTCTTGTTTCTATTCATATGTCATTGCTTTGCCTGTAATATTCCACAGTATGGCTTTGAACAACGCTATCTTACATTTATTCCATTACAGGTGGTTTTATAGCTCAAAAATACCTTTAAAAACTGTCATTCGGACTGTGAGTGAGGTTGTCTCTCCACAAACCTGACATGTAACTTGGTCTGGTTTGGTCTCCATGAAAATAGAAAGGTTTAATATCATACTGAGAAACATTTCAGACAAAGCAATAACATTATCACCATGGAGAAAAGCATTTGACGTACCCTCCACCAGAAAAGTTACACAGTACACCTTTAAAGGGCCCATGTTACATTATATTTAATCTCTGTTGTAATGCTGTTTCCTCATCACAACATACCCGGAGTTGTATTTTGTTTTACCAGACAAGACAGTTCTTCTCTCAAACAGAAAACACTCTGTTCACAATGTGACATCATCAAGCAGTAATACAGGAAGTGCTCCACTGTGTTTCAAACTCCATACACCTTCACTAGAATCATTTGGGTAATTTCAGACCTGGAAATTCCAATCTCATCAAAAGGTAAAAAGTCGACTTGTTAGCTTGAACACTACCACTAAATGAAATCACAAGGTGGAACAGAGCGTTTTGAGCTTTGGAGATGTAGACACACTAGTAATAAAGGATTACTCAAACATATGTGAATGAAACAACACACAACTCCAGATATGCTTCTGAACACCTTGTAGCTACTTTCAGCTTTGGGCTTGACTTTGTTACATGACACCAAGCAGTTAAACTTACTTACTGCAAAGATAATATTTTGCTTGTGAACTTCTGTTAATGTGGCTTATTTCCTCCTCTGGAAATTACAGCAACTACTTTTGTCTGAAATGATACGGTCTTTCTGGAGTTACTGTAAAGAGCAGCCTCTCCCTGCACTGTGACCCATGTGGTTTCTCTTATGTCATCCGAAATACAAAGATTATTTAGGAAAGTATCATTTAGTGGCTGTGTTTGGATGCTCTGTCTGGTGACATCTTCACTGTCACCTGGACCACCCAATGACTCATGGGAAACTACTGTGCCACTGAACTACTTTGGGCTTGAACTTTTACTGAAAGTGTGGTTGGAAGTCAATGTGAGATTTTTCTACTGCTTTACAGACCATTGACATAAAAACTGGCACAACAAGCACAAACTCTGAATAAATCAACACGACCCAAACATAGGGGGTATAAAGAAGTGGACTAAGGAAGTGTAACGTCACCCATAGCCTTTGGCGCCAATCAAATTAAGCTCACCGATGTTATATACAGTTATAGGAGCGAATTTGGAGCCAGTTCCGTATTAGGATTAGAAATTTATTTACGGACAAAGTAGCAAAATAAAGACACCAGGATGTGTAGCGGGTTAATATGAACATTGTAAGACCAAAATGAGTAGCCTGACAACAGCAGTTACAGAGAGATGGGCAACATTTTTTCAGTACAAAATGAACTGGAGCCAGAGTTGATGGAGCCAGATGCGTGCCCATGCTCACTTCCTATTTGGAGCACAGTGGTTAGCTATGTCCATTTATATATAAGTCTACAGTCTATAGCTGGAAGATGGTTTGAGATTTTTGCACAACAACAAACACAAACTTTAAATAAATCAGCATGACCCAAATGTAATAGCTTGGAGAATTGCCCAGAAGCTCTTTCCATATACTGTAGTTTGTTCACCCTCTTGTGCCTGTTAACTGGTACTGGTCCATAGAGATATATCAGTGTTGACAGGTGGTGGGCTTTACAGACAGAGGGAGGGTCTCTGTGCTAGACTCTGACAGCTGGGAGCGAAGCATTGACCCTTCCCAGACACAATCTTCTCCCACTTTGCTTCTCGCTCCACAGCCTCTGCAATTACCCAGTGCTGCCAGAAATGCTTTAAGTTTGAACCATTGGACAGTTTTCTCCCTTCAACTGAATCCTCTGTTCTCTGGTCACGCCCTGGTCTAGCCTAGCGTGTCTAGTTAGGGTTGTCAAAAGCAGGATAGTCGACAGGGGGGGACAAAGTGGTCTGTTTTCCCTGGGCCTTAAGGGGCCCAGAATTGGAACCTCTGCCTATTAATTAATATTAGAGTGGGGCCCATGTGAGTCTTCTTACCCTAGGACCCCAAATTTGTGTCAGTGGGCCTGGTCAAAAGTGTCGAAAATCAGATACTGCCAAAATTATTATAGAAACTAGATACTAATTTTAGCAGATATCAGTACTGGCATTTTGAATAATAAGAGTATTGAACTATTTCAAAAAATCTACCAAATCAAAGTTCCTGACAAGAATTGCAAGATTTGTGATTTATTTTTCAATTTTGATTCAGTTCACAGGGCATTTTAGGGTTGTCAAAGGTAGTGAAAGTCAGATACTTATCAATACTAAAACTAGTATTGACACTAGACACCAATTTTAGCAGGTATTGATACTAAAACATCACATTCATAGGACAGTAATGAACCTTTCCTGAATAACTTCTGAATACCACTCTGGAACCTTCCTAGACGACTGAGGGATACACAGATATAACACCACATGGTAATATAAAATAAAGTACTGTAATTTAATGTTGAAAATGACATTGTCTAAAGAAGAGTGTTTTTCATTCTTGTGGTTTCGAAATCAGTATTGAGTATGAAGTCAGTTCCTTAGTATCAAAATCAAGTCTGAATATCATCAAAGTATCATATCAACACTATGTTTAGTCTACTTTCACCTTTCATTTGTAAACCCTCGGTCAAGTTTAAGCATTTTATAGTTGGATATGTAAGTAAGTTATGTTGAAAAATTTGCGACATCCGGTATTTTCATCCCATCAGTTCATTCAGAGCATGTATGACCTTTGACCTGTCCTCCCTAGCCAAGGAAATAGATATTCACACTAAGGACTTTATCTTGGCTCTCCTTTTGCTTCTAATATTTATGATTTTTGGTCCTCTTTTATTTGCTGGGATCAGTTCATATTTCCAAAAATTGTTACATTTTTATTCCAAGTTCAAAGTACAAGCAGATGTCTAGGATTTTGTGCTCTTAAGAAAATACAAAATTGTGTTTTAGACTTTAATGTTTTGTCTAATTGGATGTGGTGGATTGTAAACAAGGCTATAGTTAGTTTGGGAACTGAAGCTGGTCTCAGGGGTGGACTTGGTCGCTTGGGTTTGTTGCCAGTGTTCTGCAGTGGTTTCAGCTGCACAGTCTGAAGGAGAAATAATTACAATCATAGAGCCTTCTCCTCACCAGCTCGCCACTTGTGCTCTTGTGCTGATGCATGGTTTTGAGGAACCCTAGAATTGAGGGCTGTTTTTAGTGGTCTTCTGTGACGTTGTTCAGTGTCACTAAACCTGGAAATAACTTGGCATTCGCAGAAACATCTATGAGTAAAATATTTGTGTTTAGAGGCATTACTTGTGGCACTAAAACTGTAAATCACACTGATGCAGTTCTGTAAAAAACAAAATAACATGTAACATATACTTAACTTTTTAAGTGTTCATGTTATATCTCAAACATTTAGTCTAGCTCGTTTATCTAGTTTGTAATTAATCTTTCTACCCCATACAGCAAATTCTACGTCACTCCAGAGCCAATGCCAGTAAGGCCATCTTCTTGATCACTGATGGTTACTCTAACGGTGGGGACCCTCGTCCTGTGGCGGCGGCTCTGAGAGAACGTGGCGTCGAGATCTTCACTTTGGGCATTTGGCAAGGAAACATCAGGGAGCTCCATGACATGGCGTCAAACCCCAAAGACCAGCACTGTTACTTCGTCCACAACTTTGAGGAGTTTGAGGCCCTGGCTCGTCACGCGTTACATGAAGGTACTGTAAGAAGGATGGTACAGATAAGCTCTAAAAATATTCAGTATTGTTTCAGACACATGTGGTGCCAACTCTATATCCCTATTCCAAGAGAAAGTTCAGTTTTGATAAACTTTAAACTTTCAAGAAAATTCAAGGCAACTCTTTGAAGTTTTTGTGCTCCTGTGATCATATTTTGCCCCACAGTAATATTTTTCGATGGAGGTTTTGACCTTGTTCAACACTAAATTCATAAGACAACAGTTATTTTACATGGGCTCTTCTGTTATGTGTTGCCAACTGCCTCACACTGATTAAGAAACCTCTTTCCCACATTCAACAGGGGAGTTTTCATACTGCTTCTGTGGTTTTAATATAGAGAAGATTCTCTAATGTATCACATCATCTAAATACATTTAAAGTAACACCTGATCATCTTCATTTGAATATGAATATTTTCCCCTTCAGACCTGGTGGACCTCTCCATGGGCAGTTACATCCAGGAAGACCAGTCTCAGTGCTCGTCTCTTTGTGAAGCAGGAGCAGACTGCTGTGATGTGATGGCCAGCTGCAAATGTGGCTCCCACACTGGACAGTACGCCTGCGTCTGTGAGAGGGGCTATTACGGCAAGGGCCTGCAACATGAGTGCACAGGTATGAGACTGTACAATAGACTGTAAAAAGGAGTAAAGGAGTGTGACATCACCCTTAGCGTTCGGCTCCAGTCAACTGAAGCTCACTGAGGCTTGCAGCCCTTGATACCATACTCCCAGATGGGGGCAAGAGACAGTTTCCCCATTGATAACATTGTGTTTTGCCAGGAAATATCCAAAAGGTAAATTCATAAATGTTGAACCTGATCTTTTCTATAAGTAACTAGACTCCAGAATTCACCGTATTAAAACTTGAATATGCATTTAACAATATTCATTTTAACTGACCCCATCTGGATAGAATATTATTTGCCCACAGAATGTTGTGATCCAACAACAAAGGCTTAGAGTTCCAAGAAGAATCTGTGTTTGATTGAAGAGAAAATTTAATTGTCAATCACAACATGACGATTTTACTAAAATAGAAGATGAGCACAGGAATCACATTTTATCGCCATATTACCCAGCCCTAGTACATGGCAGCTCTGGACGCGTGCTCCACAAATATTCAGTTTATTATCAGTTTGACAGAACCTGATCATTTGTTAGCGCAGGTGTTTTCGGCTCTGGTTGTGATTAGGGATACACAGATGCAGCTTTTTCAGTTCCAATACGGATTCTGATACTATGGCTTAAAGCAGGGGTCTCCAACCAGTAGCTCAGGAGCTACCAGTAGCTCTCCACCCCCTTCCAAGTAGCTCACCAAGGGATTTCTGAATTCTATGTATTGTGGAAAATAAGTAAAAAAATATATATATTAATCACCATTGTAAATGAGACCCCTGGCTTAAAGTATCTACTAAAACCTGATATCAACCAATACCAGTGCAGAGATTGAACACTGCATTTCCTAAAAGGTGTATTGTATAACTTTGTTGGAGGAAGGTCCATCAAATGCTTTTCTCTGTGAGAGAGTCAGTACATTTTTTCCTCTGTATTTTTGCGCTAAAAACTACCTGTAATTGAATAAATATAAGGTAGAGTCTTTTAATGTCATACTGTGGAACACTCTCCACCAGAAAGGTTACACAATGCACCTTTAAAACAAAAATAAAATAAGACAAAACTATTTGTTATGTAGCTGTTATTTATCTCCCAAGTAACCACCGAACAGTGTTTAATAAATAAAAATTCAAACATTATGAGATTTTCTGGGCAGACTATATGACCAGTAAACAGTAAATCCTGTATTGGATTGGTGCATCCTTAGCTCCCCTTACCAACTGGCCCATGATTTTGTGTAACTTTTGGAGACATGTGTTTGTACAGGGGCTGTGTCTGGGCTCTTCTTGACTATTTGCAGTGGCTTCAGGTTTATGGTGGTACAGGGGCAATAACGGAAACAGTCCCAGTAAAAGTCTTGATAATGATCTGCTCTTAATGATGAACAATGAGTGCTAACGCTGTCTGCACTTGCCTTTTGGCTTTCCTTTTTGGCCCATGTGTTTTTAATCTCTTAAGATTCATTAAGATAAGACTAAGGAGAGTGAAGTACTTTCAAGGCTCGGATTAAATAAAATAATTTAAATAAACACAAACGTGACAGAAAAGGGGAGATTTTAAAAGGAGCAAAGAGAAAGGGTGATAATAAGGTCATTCATTATATTGTTGAGTCTGAGCCCCAAGATACTCATTCGTTTGTTTAATGGTTTAATTGATGGCACAGACACAGACACAGGCTCTGGCAGTTTGTACAATGCTCAAACCACAACTGAAACTGCTCCCTGTGTCTGCCTCCTTCTCCCATAACATAAATCTCATGAAGACGTAGGGTCTATTTAAATGTATGTCTTTTCTAAAACTGTATTTTAGCAGCCTGTAGGGTACGACTCAACACCTTGTATGGTTTTTATAACATAGTGTGAAGTACCTTATATGTGATTTTAACTGTACTTTTAATAAGAGCTTTATTTTCTCATAACTTAACTCATATTTGATGTAGCGCTGGCTCCAAACCCAATTAGAACTGTGGTACGTTAGCAAAATGCAAGAACAGCTTGCTTGAATATTGGCTATTGCTTTAACCCTAATGCTCTTAGCTTAACTGAAGCTGCTCTATGAATTATGGGTAAGATGGCCCTGGAGTGCCCCTGGTCGGTATGTTTGTGGTCTAGACTAATTGTGACACTGTTTCTTCTTAATTTTCACTTTTAACAGGTTCTGACACTTGCGAATATATTAAGAGCAAGCCTGAGTCGTGTTTGTGGATTATTATTTTGATTGGTCCGTGCTTTTCCCTGTAACGTGTCCAAAAGCCCTCGGTGTACTGCAGTGTTAGTTATGAATCTGTCAACAGCCAAGTCAAACACCCTCTTCCGCAAAACATGTCAGGAATTCCAGCAGATAAAGCCAGTTGGTAAACCCCTTTGAAAAGCAGGCATTGCATTGTTTTACTTTAAATTAGTTTGACAGTGCATTTGACAGAAATATTTTTTTCTAATTATTATTTGATTTGTTAGGATGACACCTGTGGGAAATACTCATCATAATTTTTCATCAATTAAATAGCAGTTAGTGAAGAAAAGTAGAAAACAAAAAGTTGTAAAATACAGGAAGTAGCCGGAGCTTCTAACTGACTCCCTCTGTCAACTATAATCTGTTCCAGTCTGTCAGAGACAGTTTATGCACAAGGAAAGCATTGTTGTCATATTGTAAACACTGATTTAACAAATATGTTGTCATTTATTTTTTATTTGTCAAATAATAACTATTGTATAATTTAGAGAGGTTTAGCCTGTATTAACATTATGGTTGCTTGGTAACACAACCAGGAAGTAAAATTATAAAATTATAAAAAATGCAAAATTATAACTTTCACCAAAATTACAAAGAAAAAGTCGAGGCTTTTAATTTTAAAAACAATGATGATGACTATGTTTTAGATAAATTAGTAGTCTAACCCATCATGTGCGGTTAGAACACCCATATTAAGCTATTTTCTGATCTATGTTATAATGTGGTTTCCTTGTCTAAAACATACCTGAATTAGTTTTTGTTTCATTCACACACGTTTAACTCCTTGACTAAAATCCTACATATTTAGGCTGACTTCTCCTCTCAAACAGAAAACACACTGTTCCACCTTGTGATGTCATGTGGTAATACAGGACATGTTTCAGTGTGTTTTTAAAACCCATACACCTTCACTAGAATCATTTGGAAGATAAAAGGTAACTGTTAATTTGAAAACTACCACTTCATGACATCAACAGGTGGAACAGAGCATTTTGATTTTTTGAGATGTGGACAGACTAATAAACCAGGATTACTCAAACATGTATGAATGAAACAAATGGTATGTTTTTAAGGAGCTAACAACATTATAACATGTCTTAAAGCTCACAAGAGTAATTTTTGTGTAATATAGGACCTTTAAGATCTGTTGCTGTACTGTAACGTACCTGTATAGTAACTAAGCTTGACCGTAAAACACGCTTTTATCTGTGACCCATGGGACTTATCAGGCTCTTCTGTGCTCTGTGAGAGTGACAGCAGCTCTGGTCTGTGTTAATGTGGTGTCAGCACAAACTCTGCTCCTCTCGCCTCTGCTGTGCCTGGACAGTGGAGACAGGCGCAAGAGGCTGTCCATGAAAACACAGTCCAGAGTGTAAAGATGGGTTTAAAGGACCCATAGTACGCTGTTTTCTGACCTCTGTTTTAATGTTGTTTCCTGAGATAAACCCTCAGATTGGTGTTGTCACGATACTAAAATTTTAAACTTGATTTCGATACTAAGGGATAGACATTGACATATCTAGTTTCAGATAATTTCAGTATTGACTCATTTCTGAGTAACTTTTTTTTTTAAACAATTGTAGATTATATACATTGCTGTACTGGTAAATGTTTTTTTCTTTAACAATATGTCCAGCTCTCCCTTCTTATTAAATGACACATATATGTGTTTGAAAGAGCTAATTGATGACTGCTCTTGCTCTGGGATGTTGTAAAACAGACTTGTGGTTTAAACTGAAGCCGCTGAAGTGTGTAACTTGTAACTGTAAAAAAACAGACATAGATCAAGGAAAGATGGTCCACCCAAACATTAGAGGACCCACATCTGAATGCTTGTCATCTATATAACTGTACTTTCTCTAGTCAATTTTTTGTTTAAATTTTTTCTTAAACTGACTAAATTTAAGATGACAGACAATCGCAGGTACAGAAATGAAACTTTTCTGAATAGATTTTTTCTTGAATTCCCCTTTTGATCACTAAAGTCTCTCTCTTTAGAATGATCTTGAGCTGTATTAGAACAAGTATTCACATAGACTAGTATACACCCATGGATCACTATGGAACCTACCTTGAGGGATTACACAGATATAAGACCACATGGTAATATTTAAAAAAAAGTACTACAATTTAATGTTGAAAATTGCATTCTATTGTCTAAAGAAGAGTGTTTTTAATTATTGTGGTATCAGAAATGGTATTGAGAATCAAATTTATTCTTTAGTGTTGAAATCAAGTTTGAAATTTTAGTATTGTGCCCACACTAAAATAAACATTATGGTACTTTTAAGCCAATGTAAAATATAGTGTGACAGATAGCATTTTCTTTAATGGTGCACTATGTAACTTTTCATTAGAGGTCCGTCACTTTCTTGTTTCTATGGAAATGCCATTATTCTGACTTGAATGTTCCATAGTATGACATTAAACAACTCTACCTTACATTTATTAAATTACAGTTTAAAAATACCTAGAGACACAGGCATTCTGGGTTGCCTTGCACAGATCTAACTTGTAACTTGGTCTGGTTTGGTCACCATGAAGACAGAAAGGTTTAATACCATTAATAACATTCCAGACAAAGCAATGACATCTCCACGGAGACATGCATTTGATGGAACCTCCACCAGAAAAGTTACACAATGCACCTTTAAGCTAATATCCCTTCAGCACACAATTACAGATTTGTATTATTTTTTTTATTTTAACCCTTTCTCTATTAATTTTCCCATGACTGACTGTGTGTGACAGTCCTCCTTTGCACTTGGTTTCCTCTTCAGTCTGTCTTTGTGGGTTCATGAGGAGCTGTTGACTGAAATCTCTTCCGTTGAATGAAGAGATTGAAGTGGGACACACGCCAGGTCAAAGGTCACCGTTTTGAGAGGAAGTGAAGCGAGTCAGGCAGTCAGACGCTTGCTTTATGCTTTGTTTTTCTTTCACAAGATTTATATGCTGAAGATAATGTGTTTTACTGTGCGTTAGAGCTGTAACTAATCAAATTTGAATAGATTTGGTCATCTCTAATTGAAAAGTCCACAGCCAGTGCTCAGTCAGTGGATCATGTGGTTTGGAGCAGAATTTGGGCCAGAAATCTTACTTTTGAAACTTTAAAATATAAATTGAATAAAAAATAATTGTGATTGATCAATATGAATCAATATTAAAATAATTGTAATACTTTTTGTCATATTGCCTGCTCTAGTGTGCATTTTAGGAATGTTAAAGTTTCAAATATCAGATAGTAGTCGATACTACTAGTATCGAAACTAGACACTCATTTCAATATGTATAAAAATTGTTTCCTTATCAAAAACATATTTGGAGTTGTGTTTAGTTTCCTTTACACATGTTTAACACACAAACCCTGCATATGTGGGCAGACTTCTTCTCTCAAACAGAAAACACTCTGTACGACCTTGTGATGTCATGTGGCAATAGAAAAAGTGCTCCACTGTGTTTTTAAACTCCATACAAATTCACTAGAATCACTTGGATAATTTCAGACCTGGAATTGTCAATCTCTACAGAACTAAAACTAGAATGTTGCTGTTAACTTCCTCTTCATGACATCAAAAGGTGGAACAGAGCATTTTGAGCTTTGGAAGTATTAACAAACCAATAATAAAGGAGTGAATAAAACAAAAAACAACTCCAGGTATGTAATGTGGTACTGAAATCTGTATCGAGCATCAAGTCTATTCCTTAGTATATGAAACTGAGCTTGAAATTTTAGTATTGTGACAATACTAGTGCCTTTATTTCAATCCCGTCAGCTTTGGGACTGCACACAAAAGCAATTAAGTATTCCATCTCTATAGACTCCCTTGCATCACATGGAGGCTTGACAGATCCGGGGTCTACAGAAGCCAACCCCTCCCCATTTGGAGCCTGCGTAGGTGGACATCCTCTCCCCTTTTCCCCCATGGCTGTCCAGATGGGAGAGACTGGTCTGGTGATTTAGAGCCTCCTGACATTCCTCAAAGATGGGATTCCCAAACAGTTTCTGGTTCAGATGACCTGTGTTTTCACTATGGAAAATCACTCTGACCCCGATCTGTGCAGACGCTTACACCCCAAACATCTCCGTTTCCGTCGTCTATTTTTATATCCGAGGAGGGGCAGGCGGACAGACAAAACCAGATGTCCACTCAGGCCTGTCACGATAACACATTTTGAAGCACGATATAATTCTGAATGAAATAGAGATGATAAACAATAATATTGAAACCAAACAATAAAGTATAACTAGCCCCCAAAAAGTATTCTAAATGTACAATATCGTTACAAAAATATGAGCTGCAAAAGTACATAACAGAATGCAACTCTTAAAGGTGCATTGTGTAACTTTTTTATCTGAAATCTCCATGGAGATTTTACTTCTTTTATTATTATTATATTATTTTTATTGCTTTGCTATAAAATGTCTATTATACATTCAGGTGGTGGAAGTAAAAGTAGTAAAGTATTGTAGTTAAGTATAAATTTTGTGTGTCTGAACTTTATTGCAGTATATTTTAAAGTGGATACTTTTTACTTTTACTTCACTACATCTGAGAGCAGGTGTCTGTACTTTCTACTCCACTATATTTATGAGCTGGACAATAAGCTGAAAAATAAATATATTTTTAAATATTATTTTAGACCTGCTGAAAAGGCTGAGGGTAATTTAGTGCTTTTACTTAAGTAGATTTTTCACATGATACTTCAATACTTAAGTATTATTTTGCTCCTGTATCTGTACTTTTACTAATGTAACAAAATTGACTACTTCTTCCACCAGTGTTTATAAACAAATCTTTTATTGTATTTTCTGCACCTCGAGTTTGCATGAGACGTCTTGGTTATGAGTGGAAAGCTTGCTTGCATGTCAACATTGTTTTTGCCTCGGTGTATCCTATAATTGAAGGCGTTTAACAACTTAATTAAGATTTCAGGCGCGAGCCGCAACCGCAAGTGACCAGGCTATTGTCCAGATTTAGCAGGAGGACTTTGATATTGACAACCTGTGTTTACAATTAAGACTGGAGAGTTACTTTTCTGAGATATATTATAGTGGAAATCAAACCCATTGTTAGCCATGAAGAACTATACAGGGCAAACTAGTTGACTTTTGAATACATATTAAACAGTTTTTATATGTAGGTTTTATAGGTTTTGGAGTTGGACTTTAAAATAAATATAGCTTATGTGTATGAAAGGCGACTATATTGATGTTTTGCAGATGATGTCATCAAAATTCCCTCGGGGTCTGTCTGAAGCTCTGATACTCAAATTAGACATAAATCTGAGTTTTGTTAAAACACAATCTGACCAGAAAGCGCTGACATAGCTGGAACTACAACAGATGAGCTGATTTATATTGTAATGCAAGTTTCACATACATATATGATTACAGTCACAAGCTAGTCAGCATTAGCCAACTGTTTTTCAGTTAACCACTGTCACTTTTTTGTTGAAAATCAAATATCTAAAGAGGATCATAAATACCCGTATTGATCACAGGCTCCTGAAAAAGTGTTTAAATCTGTTTTATATTTTTCTTTGAGTTATCAGATTATGATCTTTAAACTTTTTTGACAGCGTTTCCTAATGTGTGCATTGTGTCTCCATGGCAACTGCTGAACAGTCCACCATAGAGATACATGTAGACCACCTCCTGCTTGACGTCACTGCAAAGTATCAATAGCACGTGTGACATACTTACTATCCAGCTGCCAAGCAAACCTGATGTCTTCTAATGGGTTTGTCAAATGTTCCTGTTGCTGGCAAATCATTTATCGCTCCTGTCCTGGAATCTTAAAGATTTTGGAAAATAAAACATTCGTAATTCTCTCCACCCAAGATAAAGCGTAACACCATATTTAGGACCACCCACTCCTGGATATTGAAGTTAAAGGGCCCATATTACCCTATTTTCTGATCTATGTTATAATGTTGTTTCTTTATCATAAACATAACATTAGTTGCGTTTTGAAACCCTGCATATTTAGGTGAGCTCTTTTCCCAAACAGAAAACACTCTGTTCAGGAAGTGCTCCACTGTGTTTTTTAAACATCATCCATATTAACTAGAATCATTTGGATCATTTCAACCCTGGAATTTCCCATCTCTACATCTCTAAAGGGTCACAAGTTTGCGTAATATAGGCATTTACAGTTTTCATTATCCACAATGTTGTACCTTTTTAACAGATTAATATCTGGAGAAGTTACTCTATGTTTTTTAGTATTATATTAGTATATTGACTACTCTAAAATAATTAGCAGTGATTAGCATTAGCCAAACATTGCTTTAGTTTTAAGAAATTAATATATGTTTGTATTTAGTATTAGCATCGTTTCTACTTTCTTACAGGTAAGACAGTTGATGGATTTTTTTATTTTCTGCAACTTTATCAGAGCTACATTAAAATAATTAGCAGTGATTAGCGTTAGCCAAACACTGCTAGCTTTGAATAAATAGTTCCATATCACAGGAGTGGGGTGTAGACTTTCCCCACATCATTAGTGTACAGTAGCTCCCTTTGAGCCTTTGCTGTCACAGTCATACAGTCATTTCCAGTCCAGACACAGCAGGCTCTTTCTGTTTTATGGTCCTCTGGTTCGCTGGCCACACTTCCTTCCCCAAATGAAAGCAGAGTAAACTCCATAGCCCACAGCACTAACCCAATGCACCCAAATCTTCTCTTTTGGCTGCTGCGTCACACAGATCGTTAGCTTCAGCATGGGGTCCGTGATATGTTTTGGAGGGGTTTCAGTTTTTTCATCGTCAGGCCAACTTGGCATTTAAGTTTGTTCATGGGAGTGTGTGCTCAAGTAATATTTGTTTTTGCTAGTATTTACTCCTTCACCTGCCAGATATTAAAATGTTATAGTCTAGGTAATTTTTCACATGGCTATGGGCTGTATTTTGAAATTACCAGTGATGGAATGTAACAAAGTAAAAGTAGTAAAGTACTGTGCTTAAGTAAACATTTCAGGTATCTTTATTTTATAAGTAGATTTTAAAGAGCATAATTTAAACTTTTACTACATTTGAGAGCAGGTATCTGTATCAGGTATATGTACTTTCTACTCCACTACATTTTTGAACTGTACTGAAAAGTAAAAGGATTTTTAAATATTGTCTGAGACCTGCTGAAAAGGTTGGAGCTTTATTTTTAGTATGTTCATAGTCCGAGCATACAAAAATATACAAAGAAAAACAGCTAGGAGAAAAAAAAATCTGCTGATTTTTCTGCTGAACAAAATTCAGCACAAATCTGTATCAAAATCACTACATTTGAAGTTTTGTTAGATCTCAAAATCTATGTGAAATTCATTCACTTTTTACTCTTTAAGGACATTTTTATTAAAACATTATTTTACTTAAATATATTTTTTATGTGATATTTTTACTTTTACTTGAGTATTTCTTTGCTCTGATATCTGTACTTTTGCTTAAGAAATAAAAAATCTAATACTACTTCCACCTCTGGAAATTATAATATGTTTAAGTCAAATGCACATGGAATACATTAATTAACACTGCCACAAAAATGGAAAATATCTTTCCATCTAAGTTAAAGGTGTACTGCATAACATTTCTAGTGAAGGGTCCGGTCTGCTTGTCTCCTTGAAAATGTTATTGCTTTGTCTAAAATGTTCCATTATATTGATTAAAATTACGAGAGAGGCAGTTGTAGCACTGTGCTACTAGACAGTGGCTCTGTGGAGTGGCTCCCCTATTCACAGGAGGAATTATTCTATTTTTGAACAATGGAAACACCTGTAATGAATAAATGCTGATGGAAATATTTAATGTGATACTGCATAACATTCAGGGGAAAGCAACAACATCTCCAAAAGAAGATTGAAAAGAAAAGTTGTATAGTGCACTTTTAATATAAATAGTCTAAATTACTAAGAATTAGATTTAAAGCCCGTATGAGAAAATGGATCTCATGGGAGTATTACAAACTGCTTAAGCCAATTGGGAAATCTTTTTAACACAAAACATATGCAAAAGAAGACCTCAGATTCCTAAAAGACTTAATATTGAAAACATTTGGTTTAGATTTTTTTTGTTTGAGATTTCATCAGACTAAGAAGTACGAAACAGGCAAGTCATGACTTGAATTGTAGTTTAAAACTGTGTTTAAAGAAATGTTGCTTTTTGTTTAAGAGTCCATATTACGCTATTTCTGATCTACTATAATGTTGTTTCCTCATCAAAAACATACCTGGAGTTGTGCTTTGTTTCTTTCACACATGTTTATCACACATGTTTGCTCCACTATTTTTCTAAACTCCATACACCTTCATAGAATCATTTGGATAATTTCAGCCCTAGAATGATCGATCTCTACTGAACTAAAGGTAAAAGGTAGCTGTTAACTTGAGAATCTATATGACATCACAAGGTGGAGCGGAGTATTTTGAGTTTTGAAGATGTAGACAGACTAATAATTAAAGGTTACTTTAACATGTGTGAATAAAACAAAACACAATTTCAGGTATATTTTTGATGTGGAAGCAACATGGCTTAAAGCTCACAAGAGTAAATTTTGTGTAATACAGGACTTTAAATTCTGTAACAATAGTAAAACTGTTTTGTTAATTGAATGTGGGCTCATATTTAAACAAAATGCCATTCTAGATACATCTTAAACATCTATTTGTCATTGTGCACTCATTTAAATGCATGTCTATGGGCTGTTGTGATTTCATAGCTTTTTCCACTTCACTCCAGGCACACGCACAAAAAGAAAGCACAGTTTTATGTTGGAGGTGCAAGTGATCAAAGGGAAATGCTAATACAGACCATCTGTGTTTAAAAAACACATTTTAAAATATCATTGATAAGTTTGTTTTATATCATTTGTTTAGTTACGTAATGTATTAAGTTTTGGTTTAAAAGGTCCATATTTTCCAGTCTATTATAAGGTTGTTTCCTCATCAAAAACATAAACAGAGTTGTGTTTTTTTTTCATTCACAAAAGTTTTAACACACAAATCCTCCATATTTGAGTTCTTCTTTCAAATTGAAAACAGTAGAGATTGGAATTGCCAATCTCTACTGAACAAAAGGTAAAATGTACTTTGCAAACTAACACTCATGACATCACAAGGTGGAACAGAGCATTTAGAGCTTTGAAGATGTAGAGAAGCTAATAATGAAGGTTTACTTAAACATATGTGAATGAAACAAAACGGAACTCCAGGTATGTTTTATTGAGGTAACAACAATATAACATGATTTAAAGTTCACATGAACCAATTTTTCGTAAAATAGGACCATTGTGGGGGCTGTTTGGACTTTCTGTGAACCATTTTTGTATTTGCTAACTGCCTTTTTCACTTCTCTTTATCAGCATGTCCTTCTGGCACATATAAACCTGAGGGAACCCCAGGTGGGCCCAGCTCCTGCCTACAGTGCCCTGACCCCCAGCACACATCCCAGCCGGGCAGCACCTCTCTCAGTGACTGTGTCTGTAAACCAGGATACCAGCCACTGGGCATGACTTGCCAACGTAAGACATATACTGACTTTCATAGTAATCAGATGTTAAGGTGCACTATGTAACTTTTGGTTGGAGTTCCGTCACTGCTTGTTTCGATGGATATATAACTGTTCTGCCTGGAATTTTCCACAGTGTGACATTAAGCCCTCTCACACCCCACCCCCTCTCTCTACACACAATATTTTTCAAACATCATATAAAAAAACAAACAACAAACAAACAAAGAAAAAAACACAAAAATTACTAGATAATGAGATATCAAGTATTTAAAAAGGTTGTGCATATTTGTTTAATTTTTGTTAATTTTTTTCAGACTTATCTAATGTCTGTTTTTGTTTGCAGCGGTGCACTGTCCTCCTCTGTATCCCCCTGAACACGGTTTCTTCGTCCAGAATGTTTGTAACAATAACTACGATGCAGCCTGCGGGGTGCGCTGTCAGCAGGGCTACGATCTCCAGGGCACCAGCATCAGACTGTGCCAGGCTGACGGCACCTGGTCCGGGACACCTGCCTCCTGCCATGGTAACTAGAGGCAGATTTTTGCACTTTTAGAGTGGGTAGTCACATTTTGAGCTGTTATTGCTTTGTATTACGGTGTTAAAATTTGCTCTTTGTGGGTTTTTAGGTAACATATTGACCACTAACTATTGGCCCCCGTGCTGGATAAAGGGGCACTGTGTAACTTTTCTGGTGAAGGGTCTGCCACCTGCTGGTCTCCATGGAGATAATACTGTTTTGCCTTTATTATACCACAGTATGGAAACGTATCACAATGGACAGGCAAATGGTCAGCTCTATGGAGAAACAAGCCTACATATGTAAAAAATTTATATTTTTTAAGATATTTTTGAGCTATACAACACCTGTAATTAAACAGATGCAAGGGCGATATGTTTAATACCATACTGTGGGACATTCCAGGCAAAGAAATAACATCTCTATGAAGACAAGTAATTAGCAGACGCTCCACCTTAGAAGTTGCACAGTGCACCTTTAAATATCCAGCACAGACAACTTTATTTTAATATTTAAATATGAAGAGATAACTGCACAAAGTGTGATAACAAGTGACTATGGGTGAGTCTGTAATAGATTTAACTTGCAGAACTCTGGGGGAATAATCATAATAGGCCCTGCATATCAGCCTAAAAATAACGGTAAAGCCTTTTGGCATCAGCTGCTCTGGATTCTGATTCAGTCAGTATCAGTCATGATATGATGTCATGATCATCAGCCATGAATAAAACCATATTAGTCCAACCCTTAACAGTAATAGCTGATAAAATCCCTTTAAAAGTCATTATAATGATATTTGAACTTTATCATTACAAATACATTTCTGTTAAGCATCTGTTTTTGTTGCTATGTGTAAAAAACAAAATGATCAGGGAGTATTGTTGCGTAAAAGTTTCTTACACAATCATTTGTGTTTAGACTGAATGTGAGAAGTCTTAAGTTAAGTGTCAGACCAGATGTGAACGAGACGAACTCCTTTGAAATAAATGGGTGGAAGTGAAGCCGATGAGAAGGTCAGAGTGGAAAAACCAATAGAAAAGTGAGAGACAGTGAGAAGCAGTGAGAGGTGTGGAGATAGATGAGAAAAAAGCATGTTTAAATGTCAGATTGTGACTCATTGCAGGACCAGACTTTAAACATGCACGAGTAGCTCCAGATTTATAGAATGTGGGTTTGGTATATATTTTCAAATGTGTCTGCTGGTATGTGTTCACTGAGTCTGGGCTTGGCCTGGGTGGACCTCCCAGCTTGAACAGCCCTGAGGGAGGGGGTCTCCCTTAACTGCCTGTCTGTCTATGAGCTCTGATGAGAAATAACACTACACAGTTTCTCCAAGACCTCAGCAGAATCAGACAAGACACACACACTCACACAGACACATACACGCAAATACACACACACACAGATATTTTCTTTTATTTGATGTACACTGTTATGTTTTAGGATAAATGACAGCCCAAGAAGTGTTTGTGGGTGATCACCTTTTGTATTCTTTTGTAGATTTTTCCTTCTGCTTTTAGATTTAGACTCCTGTATTTATTTATGTCAGTCAAAGCATTTAAAGGTGCACTGTGTAACTTTTCTGGTTGTGGGTCCACCATCTGCTTGTCTCTATGGAGATGTGATTGTTTTACCAGGAATATTCCACAGTACGGTATTAAACTGTCTGTCTTGCATTTATTCCATTACAGATGTTTTATTGATTAAAAATATTGTTGATATATATTATTGTTAATATTGAAAAGTTGTTCCGATACACTGAGACACCTCGCCATAGATCTGGCCAGGTTTAGTTTTTGCTTATCGTCATGGAGAGAAATTAGTTTAATACTTTACTGTCGAACATTCCAGGCGAAGCAATAACAGCACCATGATGACAAGCAGTTGGTTGACCCTCCATGAGAAAAGATACACTGCACGCCTTTAAGTAATTTACGAATCATGTTGTAGTGACACTAAAATAACATATAATCTTGATCCCACAGCTATCATTTATTTTGTGCATGGCCCTTGTATTTTTCTTCCTTTCTGTAGTGCGTTCCTGTCCGTCCTTGTCTCCACCTTTGCACGGTTTCCTGAAGTGCTCTGAAGGTGGCGCCTCCTACAGGGCAGAGTGTCAGGTGGGCTGTGATCGTGGCTACAGGCTGGAGGGGGAGTCTAGGCTCACATGCCAGGCCAGCTCTCAGTGGAGTGGGCCTCTGCCTCGCTGTATGGGTAAGCCTGAGTTTCATGCTACTAGTTTTGAGTTTAGAGCGTAATGTATATTATCACCCTCATGGAAAACATTACTGGAATTATGTTTTTTAACGGTTCAATATTGCACAAAATGTACTCTTGTGAGCTTTAAGCCATGTTATAATGTTGTTATCTCATCAAAAACATGCCCAGAGTCATGTTTTGTTTCATTCACACATGTTTGAGTAATGGGTTATTAGTCTTTCTGTTATTATTAACACTTTCCAAAGCTCAAAATGCTCTGTTCCACCTTCTGATATCATGAAGCTGTAGTTTTCAAGATAACAGCTACTTTTTAGCATTTGTTTAGTAGAGATAGGAAATTACAGGGCTAGAATTATCCAAATGATTCTAATGAAGGTTTATGGAGTTAATAAACACAGTGTCACACTTCCTACATGACATCACAAGGTGGAACAAAGTGTCTTCTGTTAGAGAGAAGAACTAAGCCTAAATATGCAGGATTTGTGTATTAAACATGTGAAACTACAGGTATGCTTGTGATGAGGAAACAACATTATAACACAGATCAGAAAATAGTGCAATATTTAAAGTGATAGTATACAACTCTCTGGGGGTGGAAAGTCATCAGCACGATTCCATGGAAATGGAAAGTTAAAACCGTACTCTCTATGGAGTTAGATGTGTTTCATGCCATACCGTGGAATATTACAGCCAAAGGAACAACATTTCCATGGAAACAAGCAAGGAGTCCAAATAAAAGTCAGGTTTGTGGAGATGCATGCCCACTCACAGTGAGGATTCATGTTTTTCTATGTTTTTCAATTAAATAAACTCATCCATTAAAAAAATATATATATTTGTCTGTTTTGCCAAAAAAGTTACAGACTGGGACTTTAAGTAATTTTTGTAGTTTTTAGTTTTTTCAGTTCTCCCTCCAGGTCTTTTCCAGAGTGAGTCATGAAGCATCTATGCATGTTTAAAGTCCTTACACCTTGTTCTCCTCAAATTATGTAATTTAATGTTGTTTACAAAGTTTCATACAAACTGCTTCCTCTCTGAATCCATCAGCAGGTGCTTGTCTAGTGTCCTCTCTTGGTGTTTTAAAACATCACACTTCATGCCTTCTTGGACTGAGGTACTTCCTTGACACACAGAATGCTTGAGTTATACAGCATGGAATACTAAAGCTAAGAAAACCACCTTAGTTGATTAGATTAGATAATACTTGTCAGCTACAGCAATACAAGGACTTTACACCTAAACATACAGAGGACAATTTTATAAAGATCATCTTCTGAAGCTTCTCATTTGGCTTTGTATAGACTCGTACAGACTAGGCCAAACATGGACCAGGATCTTAAAGAGGGGGTAGTACACTTATGGGGTATTAATTGCAAACACCTGTCATATTTAAATCACCATAAGTCCCTCCTCCCTTTGCTCTCCGTGCTCACTCCCCCTTCAGAGCACTATCACTTTACAAATGGCATGCATCTAGCACATTAGGTTTGAATTAGGTTTGTGAAGTTGTAGTGCATTGTTTTGCATCCTGCTTTTGTATATTTATGGGAAATTGCTGTGTGGGCGTAGGGGTGACGTAGGCTTGTGGGTTGAACTTTGGATAGGACCGTACTGCTAACCGTAAAGAGGGTTCGAATAACATGGTAGAAAGCTCCACAAAGTTGATTTGACATAATACCCCCTCTTTAAAAATAGCTTCAGTTGACCTTGTTTTCAACATACAAGAGCTTATGTTCACTCTACACTGAAAAAATGAAAATTTTGTTAAAATGACTAGAATTAAGAAAATGCTATCATGATTTGAGTAAATTTCACATGACAAGTGAAATGATCTACCAATGGAACAAGACCTTTCATAGGAAAATTAATCTTGTTACATAGAAACTTGTTGCACTTAAAATAAGAAACAAAATTTTAATTTGCTTAAATAGAGAAAAAAAATAACGTATTCCATTTTTAGATAATTTTACTTCTCAGATGTATTGAAATCAAGTTAAATGCTCTTAACCTGAGTAATTTTATCTTACCTACATATTACTTTTTGCAGTGTATCTCTTTAAAGGTGCTTAAATTTTCTGGTGGAAGACCCGTCAAACACTTTTTCCATTGTTGTTGTTATTGCTTTGTCTGGAATGTTTCACAGTATGCCCTTAAACCTTTTTATCTTCATAGAGCCCAGACCAGACCAAGTTACTGGCCAGATCTCTGTAGAAAAAGCACTCAGAGTCAGAATGTAAATTTTTCTAGGCATTTTTGCTCTGTTAAACCATCTGCAAATGAATAAATGTAAGGTACTGCTGTTTAATGTCATACTGTGGAACATGGCAGGCAAAGCAATGGCAAATCAACAAAGTTACACAGTGCACCTTTAAGGCTGTGTTAGGTCAGACATGGATTCATCTTCTTTCCCATGGCAAAGCGGCACACAAAAGTCAGAACTGATAGTTAAGTTCAAACACTGGTGCTGGCCACAGAGAGCAGCCAGGTCATGCTTAAAACACACAAAAGGGGCAGTGTTCACCCACAAACCTCAGCTCTCTTCCAGCCAACCAGCTTCCTGCTCTGTTTATAAAGTAAAAATCTGTGTTTATCGATCACTCCCATCTTTTCGCTCTCACATTTGGTTGTGTTTGACCACCTCCCTGCAGCCTGTCAGCACAGCTACACTTCTCTATGGGCTACTACTTTGTTTGCTTACCCTGCGGTGAAATGGGATCCAGTTGGCTTTCCGAAGAGGATGTAGGGACGTATCTTTATCGGAAACAAATTTCCCCATATTAAAGGTGCATTGTTAACTTAATGTTATTGCTTTGTCTGGAATGTTTCACATTATGGTTTTAAACCTTTCTATCTTCATAGAGACCAATCAGACCAAGTTACGGGTCAGATCTGTGGAGACGCAACTCCTCTCACAGTCAGAATGCTTGTTTTTCTAGGTATTTTTGAACTATAAAACCTGTAATTGAATAAATGTAAGGCAGAGCTGTTAATTTTAGTTTATTTTAATGTCATACTGTGGAACATTTCAAGCAATGCAATGACATATCCATAGAAACAAGCAGGTGACAGATCCCCAACCAAAACGTTACATAGTGCACCTTTAAATAGCCCTATAGATTGTGCAGCCAGAGAGAATGATGCAGATTTGTAACTGAAATACATGTTTGTTATATTTTGTTTAGCCCTGTGGTCTCATTTTGGTTTCTACAGGCCAAATTTTTCTTGTACGTGCTTCTGGAAATAGGTTTAATTTCAGTGTTTTTCAAAAGTGTGCTAAAAGTAAGATTTATCACACAGGAGTCAGAGATCTACAAAGAACTGAAATATGAAACCCGTCATTCTGAGTATTTCCTGTAAAAATTCTTTGTTCTCTATTTTTATCAATAAGCCCACATTTTGAAATGTGTTATATTGCTGAAGTAAATATAGATGATAAATGATAATATTGAAACTAACTTATGCCACTGACACAATACCCCAAGGGCAGATTCAGACCACAGAAATTATTCTAAATATACAATACTGTAAAAAAAAAAAAAAAAAAAAAACCTGAACTACAATAAATAAACAGCAGAATGAAACACATTTGTACTTAGTTTGGTTCTGTAACATGTAGTGGTGAGATACAAACACGAGACACGAGATTGGATCAACGAGAATGAGACAAAATGTGATTTTGACATTATTTGTTATAAATAAATTGAACAATCCAGATCCCAATTTTGGGCTCCCAATTTTTGATTTACTTAATTTAATATTTCTGCTGCCATTGTAAGACTGCTTTTTAGGACTACAGTTTCTCAAAAAATGTAACTTGCCAGTACTTAACTCTATGTTTTATCGAATAAATATGTAAAAACAGGAGGTGAAAAAATCTCATGAGAAAATTTTCAGTGTGTGCACAATCTTGTGACAATTTTGTGTTGCGAGATCTTGTCCTGTTCCTAGTACTGTGTCATAGAACTGATTAATTCATCCTTTTACAGCTTACATTTTAAAGCTAAAAAATAACCAAAAATTTTCCAGTAGCGGAAAGAAAATTTACACACTATACTGACCACCAAAATATATAGTTCCGGCTTTCATTTACTGAATGATAAATCCATACAGTAATTATCGTGACAGGCCTATGTAAAACTGTAAAATTACTCTTTAAAACTCTATTTTTGTTTGTTTTTGTTTTTTTTGTCCTAGAGGTGCGCTGTCCTCCCATTGTGAACCTGAAGAACATCTTGATGTCGCCCCCTGCCTGTGGGAAGAGGGCAGTGTCTCCAGGTGCCGTCTGTCTCCTCACCTGTCGTCAAGGATTCAGTCTCAAAGGAAATAGGAGAGCAGTGTGTCTGAGCTCTGGAAACTGGAGCGCCAATGTTCACAAAGCTGTTTGCATAGGTACTTACGGGCCCACATGGCATTATTTTCTAATTTATGTTATTTATAATTTTGTTTCTTCGTCAAAAACATACCTGTTTCGAGTTAGTTGAAGTTAGTGGACTTGTTTGTTTTATTAAGTTGTTTTAGATCAATATTGCGATTTAAAATGTCCAAATGATAACATAATGATCTAGAGGTGTCATAGATTTTTAACTATATCGCAGACACAGGCTCAATAGGTCTTCTTTGAATTTGTATTGTGTAACTTTTATGATGGAAGGTCTGTCACCTGCTTGTTCCTATGGTGCTCTGCTTGAAATGTTCCTCAGTAGGGTATCAAACAGCTCTAGCTTACATTTATTCAATTGGAGGTGGTTTTATGGCTCACAAATACCTAGAAAAACAGGAATTCTGACTGTAAGTGGTCTGCTTCGGAGATAGAAAGTATTATGCACGTTTAACATACTTCTTAATAAATAAATTGGCTTCTTACAAAAAAAAAAACCTTAGTTGGTGAGTTAGTTTTTCATTTATTATTTGTGGATTCGACTGTAACTGAAAGCACACACTGTTGGATTTCTCTGTGCTGTGGTCCCAGGAGTGTTGTATAATGACATACAGGCCTCCAGATGCCTCAGTCCTTAAGCAGGTGGCGGAGAATATCTCTGCCTGTCATCAATGTCCTCTTTTCACTAAACTTATGCTCATTAAGCCCCTGAAGCCACTCAAGAGAATAAATCCCACCACAAACTTAAACTCATAAAAAGATGGTGTCAGTGTAATAGCTTAGGAAAAGTTTCACGTTGCGTAAGAGTGAAAATAGTTCTTCTTTCAAGTGAATGCCCCTTCAGTACCAGATTGAACTTGTGTCAATGAAAACCATACTGCCGTACTAAACTGTGTCTCTTAACTGCCTTTAAACAATGTAGATTTCCCATTTCCATAATTAATTCAAAGGAGGGATGTATTTTTTTATTTATTTAACAGGATCGTAGACTGTATAAAGAAGTGGACTCAGGGAGTGTAACGTCACCCTTAGCATTCAGCTCCAGTCAAATGAAGCTCACAGAGTTTACCAATTATAGGAGCAAATTTGAAACATTGAATTTATTTACAGGCAAAAGACAAAAATTAAAACACCAAGATCATGTGAAGCAGATTAATACAAACATTTTAAGACCAAAATAAGGAGGCTCACTGCAGCAATTACAGAGAGAGGGCTGATAATGTTTTTGTTTTTTTTTTCAATTGGAGTTTGAGTTAATGGAGCTGGAAATGCACCCATATTCACTTCCTTTTTAAAACACTGCGGCTACCAGGTTAGCTTTGTTCATTTATATACACAATCTATGAACAGGACATATGATTGTCACTGTTTGCCTCCACAGCAGATAAAGCTGATTTGTTTCTATCCTAGTTGGCCCTGTTACGGTGCAGAATTCCTTGCGGGTTCAAACAAAATCCATGTTTGTCCATTATATAAATAGACAAAATTGTCAATATTTGTCATCATTTAATATTAGTAATAAATTTATTTTACAAGTGTATCTTTTTCTTGGAATGTAAACGCGTCACTCCCTCTGTATTTAATAGAAGTAGATGTATGTGAATGTAATAATAAGTCATTTCTCTCCTCAGACTCTGAGCCTCCTTGGGTCCAGTGCCCAGATGACATTGTTGCAGAGACAGATGAGCGCCGTAACACTGCTGTCGTCAGCTGGAACATACCAACTGCTCTAGACAACTCCAAGGAAGAGGTGGGCTTTTATGTGATGCAATCTTAAAAGGGCCCATATTACCTTATTTTCTGATCCATGCTATAATGTTTCCTCATCAAAGACATACCTGAGTTCTTCTCTCAAACAGAAAACACTGTTCCACATTCTTTTGGTAACACAGGAAGTGCTCCACTGTGTTTTAAATTCCATGCACCTTTACTCCAATCATCTGGATAATTTCAGCCCTGGAATTGCCTATCTCTACTGAACTAAAGGTAAAATGTAGCCGTTAACTTGAAAACTACCACTGCATAACATCACAAGGTGAAAGAAAGCATTTTGAGTTTTGGAGATGTAAGTAGACTAAAAAGCCAGGTTTACGCAAACATGTGATTAAAACAAAACACAGCTCCAGGTATGGCTTTGATGAGATAACAACATTATAACATGGCTTAAAGCTCTAAAGAGTCAATGTTTTGTAATATCGGACCTTTAAGTAAATTTCTAACTTTCAACATTTCGATATTTCCTTATTTGTAGGTATCTGTACAAGTGAAGCCTGTATACACTCCACCACAACTGCTTCCAATTGGAAAAGAAGTCATTACCTACATCGCTACTGATCGCTCTGGAAATCAAGCTAACTGCTCCTTTACTGTCACTGTTATTGGTAAGTCCACCCTAATGAAAACTCCGGGCCTGTCTCGATAACAAATTTTAAAGCACAATATATTACTATATATATATATATATTACGATAAATGGTAATATTGAAACAATTTTATGCCACTCATACATTTAAAATAAAGCAACATAATCCCAATGAACCATTTTTAAATGTACAATATAATAAAAAAATGTTTTCTCAGATTCTGTGCAGTTTGAAGCCTAAATTGTGTGATCAAGTACTACAGTGTATTCCTCAGATTTTAGAAAAATAACTGTATTCTGAGTCACACCAAATAAGGGAGTAACTGTACCAGAATACAGTAACACCAAATTAGTATTCAGAATATGTATTCTCGGTACAAGTATTCAATTAATTCCCAACAGTGCATATATTGAACTATAAATTGATATTGTAGTAATTGTAACAGACCTACAAAACACAGATCCAGAAAACACTAAAATCAGGATTCATACTTGTTACTTTTTGCTACTTATTTAGAATTCATTATCAGTATTATTATTATTATTTATATTTTCTCTTTGTTGTTATAATATATTGTGATGTGTGAGCTGTTATGCCCAAGTAATTTCAAGTCTGCAGTAGGAAGAATTGCTTTGCTGTACGCACACTGTACCAAGTCTGCGCTGCCCCACCCTTTTTTAAGACATTTTTGCCATTCTGAACTCCAATTGACACATAAGCAGCCAGCCCCTTCAGCCCCTTCAGCCCCTTCCCCCTGAGCAGGTGCCAAATGGGGTTACAGTAAAGAGCGAAAAACAGGGGTGTCCCATGTCAGCCACTCAATAATCATAGCAGTCGGGGGGGAAAACCTCAAGCCTGGTAGCTGTGAACATTTCCATATGTTATTATGGTGGAACGTTGAGGTATTTTATTGGAGACATGTGTTTAACTAATGCCCCTGACACACTGCACTTTATTCTGTGCAGTACTGTAGTCACGATACTAAAACTTCAAACTAGATTTCAATACCTAGGAATAGACTCGATACTCAATACCGATTCCGATACCACTATGATAATAAAAAACCCTCTTTATTTAGACAATCAAACGGCATTTTCAACATTAATTGTAGTATTTTCTGTTATATTACCATGCAGTCTTATATATGTGTAAACTGTCAGTCATTCAGGTCTGTTCCATAGTAGTCCATGGGCTTAGATTAGACTTAGACAAACTTAATTGATCCACAAGGAAAATTATTTGGACACAGTAGCTCACACATCACAATATAATGTATCAACAAAGAGCAAAAATATAAATGGCAATAATGAATTCAAAATAAGTAGCAAAAATAAGAAGAGACTGGTGTCAGATAGGACATAA
This sequence comes from Boleophthalmus pectinirostris, assembly GCF_026225935.1. Classification (NCBI taxonomy): domain Eukaryota; kingdom Metazoa; phylum Chordata; class Actinopteri; order Gobiiformes; family Gobiidae; genus Boleophthalmus; species Boleophthalmus pectinirostris. Next base: position 20,090,208 of record NW_026571153.1, on the reverse strand, counting down.
TTATATAAATGTGTAAGTACAGACAAAAATAAAATATAATATACTAGTCTAAGTGAGCTTGCACATGTTCTGATACAGCTCAGGATCATTCTAAAGCTATTCAGGAAAGGTTAAATTCTGTCTTGTGAATGTGATTTTTTTAGTATCGATACTTGCTCAAATGAGTAGTTCCAATACTAGTTTTAATATCGATTAGTATCTGACTTTCGAAACTTTTGACAACTTTACTCTGCAGTCAAAAAAGTACTGGTATAAAATGTCTCTAGTTATTTTCCACATATTTTCTTTAATGCTTTATCCAACTTTGAAACCCCTAGATACGGAGCCCCCGGTGATTGACAGGTGCCGGTCCCCACCCCCTGTCCTGGCCACAGACTCAGAGACAGCAGTGGTCTGGGAAGTGCCACGGTTTTCTGACAACTCAGGTATGTGCTGTGTCAGGTGACAGCTCGTTATTGTATTAGAATATATGTATTTTTTTCTGCTTCTGTTTAAACTTTTTGCAAGCCCTGCATCTTTAGACTGAGTTCTTCTCTCAAACAGAAAACACTCTGCTTTACCTTGTGATGTCATGTGGAAGCTGATTTGTGTGTTTTTAAAGTCCATACACCGTCAACAGAATCATTTGGATGATTTCAGACCTGGAATGGCCAATCTCTACTGAACAAAATGCAAAAGATAGATGTTAACCTGAGAACTGCTGCTTCATGACATCACAAGGTGGAAAAGATAAATTTTCAGCCCCAGAGATGTAAATGGACTAATAGACTAATAGGTACAGGGTTACTCAAACATCTGTAAATGAAACGAAACGCATTTCCAGGTATGTTTTTGATGAGGTAACACTCTTTCATGACTTAAGCTCACATGAGACAATTCCACATAATATAGGGTCTTTAATGTATCTTTCTTATTCTTATAGGTCTTACTCAAAGGAAAATATAAAATAGGGAAAACAAAGCATTGAGCTGATTCAGAGCTTTTTGTTGAAGTGTGTTAATTCAGTGTCATCAATCAGTCTTAATAAGACATTTCATGAGGTGAAAAACATTTCATATTTCACATTTTTGGGCTCACTGTTTATTTATAAAAGTACAATCCTCTCTTCTATTTTAGCTCCTGCTTGTGTTACCACTGAGAGAATAGGGTGTAACAGACAAATCTCGGCTGTTAGGATTTTATATACAACTGATTAGTCTCTCCTCATCTGCGGCCACCCTGCAATGCCTCTGTGTTGATGCAGACCAGCCCTGTATAAAGAAGCACACCAAGGCAATTCACCCAAATAGACTAAATATCAAGGCCTGCTTTCTCCTGGCATTCCCCGCTCTGCCCAAACAGCAGTAGTGGTGACAGACTACAAACCAGACTACTCCGGGCTCCAGCCCATAACCAGACCCATGTAATTCTCTGGCTCTGGCGCCCACTTGCACACAAATAACACTACCCATATATTTTTAAGCTTTTTGACACATGTTCAAGGCATTGTTATAGAAACCAGGTTAAATGCATTCTCAAATTTTCACAAATCAATCTCAGGTCCTGACATGTAGCCTCCCCACCTGTCTGGAGATGTGCAGCTCCTGTTAAACACACACATGCACACACTTGCCTCACGCACACACTGTAATAACAGGCTCCTGTGGCAGCCCTGGGCCACACTCAGCCCAGCGCACTTCGACGTCAGTGTTTTGTTTTTCCAGGCCCACACCCTGATGCCAGGGCTATATATAGGGCAGCCCCGATGCACATAAACAGTGTACAAGTGTAGACACCAGGCTCCAGAAGACCAGACGTGTGTCAGCCCCACTGGAATGATGCTGCTACTGTTACTATGTGACACATTTGGGAACCGAGCAAAATGAAAGATTGATTTGTCAATTTTCCCACTTGCACCTTCTCTGTTATAACTTCCCACCATCTGTTCCAGCCCTCATGAGTCACACTTGTACAATACACAATTGTATACTGTAGTAGTAATTGTACAGACCAGCAGGCGTGTGCCATTGCTCTTCAGTATCTCTTTATATGATTTTTTCCCTTATCCAGACATACCTGGGTTTGACTTCTATGATTTATGGTTTAAGATGACTCAGAGTAAAGAAAAATCTGCAACAATACTGCCCTCTTTTGGCCTGTTGGATCTTTAAGATCCTATTTGTGACTAGACTACAGTGGTCTTTGTTTATGTTAAATGCATAGCAATAAATTAACATTGTGAGTAAATGTTACCAGTTGGATACATACTTTGTTGTTGTATTGTTTAAAGTGGATTATTTTGAATGTGTCTCTACAGCTTGTCGCTTAACAGTGAACAGTACCCACACTCCTGGGTCCTTGTTTCCTGTTGGAGATACTCTGGTTCAGTATACGGCCATTGATGCCGCTGGTAACAGCCGCACCTGTAACATAACTGTAACTGTACAAGGTAAGGTTTAACCCACTCAGGGTGAATGTGTGGCTGGACCTTATTGGTTAAAAGGCCTATATTATGTTTTTTTCTGATCTTTGTATTGTATTCTCATATTTGGAGTTTTGCCTTGTTTCATTAACACATGTTTAACACACAAACCCTGCATATTTAGACTGTGTTCTTTTCTTAAACAAAAAACACTCAGTTCCACCTTGTGATGTCATGTGGTTATAGTTTCAGCCCGGGAAGTTCCAATCTCTACTGAACAAAAGGTAAAGGCTGTTAAGTTGAAAACTCACACTTCCTGACATCGCAAGGTGGAACAGATCATTTTGCAGATGTAGACAGATTAATAAACCAGGGTTACTAAAACATGTGTGAATGAAACAAAACACAACAAGTACGTTTTTGATGAGTTAACAGCACTCTAACCTCACAAAAGTCAAATTTGCATTATATACTTTATAATCTTAAAGGCTGTTAAAAATGTTATCCAGGGACCACGTGTGACCAGCCGTATGTGCCAGTGAATGGAGAGTTTGTATGTTCTGAAGAGGAGACTGGGGTGAGCTGTACTCTTCACTGCAAAGAAGGCTACAGCCTCACTCAGGCTGCAGTACACAGTTACTTCTGTGCCTACAATGGAGTATGGGAGCCCCCCTCCTCCTCAGACCGACCCGACTGTTCAGGTAAAAAAGTTGTTTTGATTCAAACATACAATGCCCGCTCACTCTTGAGATCTCATATCTTCTGTAACTGCAGTGAACCGTGTGGCAAACAACGGATTTAAGCCATTTGAAATGTTGTTCAAAGCCACTCGCTGTGATGATCTGGACCTGGTTAAGTCTTTTGCTGGGGAGTTCAACATTAAACTGGAAAGCTTGGTAAGGGCCTTGTGCACTAGGGCTGGGAATCACAGGCTCTCTCACGATTCAAAACATACAACTACTTTTTAGCAACAATATTTTTCTGTTAAACCACCACCTGTGCAAAGTTAATATGAAATACATCAATTTTAATAATCAAAACAGTGAATATATCAAGTGTATTGCATAAACAGGTTTCCTTACACTAAATAAGCAACAAAATTGTAATGGGGTCACAAAAAAATTGCTAAAAAAAATTATATATCAATACAGCAGTTTTTGCACTCCCCTATTTTTCACATGTTCATGAGTCCAATACTCTGTTCCATTGGACACCCCCTCTGCTGTCCTTTTTTATTTATTTAATTTAATTTCATTTATTTTTACATTTTATTTTATTATGTTGTAATTCCTCTGCTGTTCTTTAGCTCCCACACCTTTGCAGCAGTGATGATGTCACCTGCAAGCTGGAGGTGATGTCACAGGGAAACTGTCTGGAGTACAATTACGACTATGAGAATGGCTTTTCAATTGGTAAGTCTACAAATGTAATTCAACCAGGAAAGACTCAGACAGACACAAAGAGAAAATATGAGTAGTTTTATTGAATGAGTTAACTTTGGCCTTGGCGAGAATGAAGAGAGTGAAGGGGACAATCAGATGATGAGGAGAATGAAGGGGATGATGAGAGAATAAGGAGAGTGAAGGGGACGATGAGAGGATGAGGAGATGACGGCTTAGGAGCAGGTAAACTCTGGAGAGGGGGTGAGGTAGTCGTGAACGAAGTTAGGTCTTCCAGGCTGAGTTTATGTTGGGTTAATTTGTCCTCCACACAATTTAAGGTCTGACTTTCCCCCTAAATGTTCTTGAATCTTGAAGCTCCAGGAGGCTGGGGTCCACAAGGAAATCAAGATTATTCGTACTTTGAGTCAGGCTTTGCTACAGGTACCAGACAGCTGCCCAGTCGGAGCCATGGCAGCAGTGTACCAACACACCATCGGACCAAGAGACACAGGAGGATTAGAGGGCCCACGAGAGACCAAAAGATACAGATCTTCTTTAATATCACAGGTAGAGTATACAGCTATTTTGATAAAAGCACACAACTTAGCCAGATAACAGTGGTGGAGCATAACGAAGTAAAAGTCGTAAAGGACAATTCTTTTACGACTTTATGTAAAAATTTTAGGTATCCATACTTTACTCTGTACTTTTTACTTCATTATATTTCTTAACAGGACTGAAAAGTAAAAGCATTTTATATTATTGTATATTATATTGTATTGTATATATTATATTATTATTATATATTATATTATATTATTATTATATATTATAGACCTGTTGTAAAAGGCTGAGGAGTTAGTTATTTTTATTTGTAATATGAGCAAGCAAAAAATATAACAACAAATATATAAAACAGCTATGAAAATAGGATTTATTCCATTGTTTCAGCTGAACAAAATTCAGCACAATTCTTTATCAATTCGAAGCTTTATTAGATCTCAAACATACATTTTTAAACAGTTACTTAGATACTTAAGTAAATTTGTCATGTGATACTTTTACTTAAGTATTATTTGCTCCAGTATCTGTACCTATGCTAAGTAACAAAACTGAGTACTTCTTCTACCACTGCCAGATACTGTTCATTATATTTATACTTCTACTACGTCTTCTAATCTAAACCCATTTTCCCAGCAAGCATTCCTCTGCCTCTGTCAAGGAATGATTCCACAGAAGTAGCCAATCAGAAAAGGCTCCTGCGCACTCTGGAGCAGCTGACCAACAGACTGAGGCGTACTCTGGCCAAGCAGCCGCTGTCCAGTTTTCATCTGTCATCTCAGATGATTGTGGCCGACCCCAAATCCATTGAGAGCAGAAAAGCCTCTCTGTTTTGTCGGCCGGGTTCAGTTCTCAGGGGCAGGATGTGTGGTCAGTATTCAGTGTTTGTTTTTCATGTATGATTTTAGTGTTTGTTTTTCATGTATGATTTCATTGCCATATCACTTAAAGGTGTACTGCATAACATTTCTAGTGAAGAATTTTCCAGGCAAAGCATTAACATCTCCGTGGAGACCAGCTGGTAATAGAATCTTCACCAGAAAAGTTGTGCAGTGCACTTTTAATTATGACCTAATCTGGTGGGATTATACCTGTTTTAAATCAAAATTTTAGTTTTACACCAATCAAGAAGCAATTTGTGAAGAAAAGTAAAAAAAAAAGGTTGAAAAATACAGGAAGTAGAGAGTTATAGCTTTGAGAGTTCCATATTGATGAGGAGGGAGAATTAAATCCCAAAGTTCTTTACAATTTACTTTACTACTTTAAACGTGTTTTCAACTAAATTAAGCTGTTTTTTTTATCATTGTATTTGTCAGATAATAATTTCTATATGAATTAGTGAAGATTTGACCTAATGTTCACCATTGTTGCTAGGTAACAGTTAAGGATTTCCCTGTGTGATGTCATAATTTCCAACCAAAAAAAACATTTTGTAAAATCTTAAATATTTTAACTGTGTGTGAGTCATGGGCACTTTAAACAGTGCTCTTCATTGTCCTGTTACAGTCCAGTGTCCAGTGGGGACCTACTTTTCTCTTGAATATAATGAATGTGAAAGCTGCTGGCTGGGGTCCTACCAAGACGAGGAGGGCCAGTTGGAGTGTAAGTCCTGCCCTGAAGGATCGTCTACAGCGTACCTCCATTCACGCAGCAAGGCCGAGTGCAAAGGTACCACCACTACATAAATATATGACAACATTTGCACATTTCATATCAAAAGTTCACATACAGATACTCTACCAGTCAAAAGTTTGAACACACATTTAATTTTCTTTATTTACATGACTGTTTACATTGTAGATTCTCATTGAAGACATCAGAACAATAAATGGACACATGCGAAATGTAGTAGACAAAAATGCTAAAAAAAAAAAAAATACCCTTTGTCTGTAACTCTGTAATTCAAATTAGACTTAACCTGAGCTATCTAGCAAACTTTCAGTTAATAATTCTCACCTTTTTAGTTAAACATAAAATACTTAATTAAATAGGACCATGGATGCTTGAATTAATCACAGGCTCCTGAAAATTTTTTGTTGAAATCAATTTAGTATTTTTTCTTAAAAACATTTTTGTCAGGTTTTGCTAATGTGTGCATTGTGTCACCATAGCAACTGTTGAACATTCCAGCAATAGAGATACATGTAACCCCCCCCCCCACACACACACACACACAGATGTCTTCTGTGTATAATATATACATCGTAAACAAAGAAAAAAAAACACAGAATAAAAGGGTGTGTCAAAACTTTTGACTAATACTGTCCATGGTCTTGGTTAGATATCTGTGTAACCTGTTGCTATGGTGATGGTTATTTCAGGGCAGTGTAAACCTGGTAGTCACTCTTTAAATGGGCTGGAGATATGTGAATCATGCCCACTGGGACATTTCCAACCTGCGTATGGGGCAAGGGATTGCCTCATCTGCCCTGATAGGACCTCAACTGTGACCAGGGGAGCAGTGGATGAAGCTGAATGTGGAGGTAATTTAAGGACAGTCGTTGTTTCCATTTATTTGGTACTGAGAGTTAGTATACCTCTGTAACATATCACTAACCACCTCAACTGGAAAAAATAACAACTGACCCAATCAAACTGTCAGCTCATATATAATATTTTCCAACCGGCAAAGATATACAATATTCCTTAGTGATTACCTGTCATTCAAGTAACAATCCTGTATTTCCTTTTAAACTATTTTGGCCTCTTTTCCCCACTGTAGTTCCTTGTTCACCGGGGCATTTCTCACGGACTGGGTTGGTTCCATGTTATCCTTGCCCCCGAGATTACTATCAACCTGATCATGGGCGTTCATATTGCCTCTCCTGCCCCTTTTACGGGACCACCACTAACACTGGAACCACAACTATACAGCTTTGCTCTAGTAAGTGGCTACACATATGACATTATTAAGATTGTGTGATCTAACTCTGTTCTCATTACATAAAATTACTCTTATTGCTGGTAGAGGTCCTGTATTACGTAGAATTGACTCTTGTGAGCTTTAAGCCATGTTAGAATGTCGTTACCTCATCCAAAACATACCTGGTGTTGTGTTTTGTTTCAGTCACACATATTTCAGTAATCCTTTGTTTTTTGTGTGTCTACATCTCCAAATCTCAAAATGCTTTGTTCCATCTTATGATTAGAGCCCGACCGATATATCGGTTGGCCGATATTATCGGCTGATATGGGCAACTTTAGGCATATCGGCTATCGGCCGATATGCTTGCTGATAGGGGCCGATATTTCACGTGGGCATGTTATACCTCGTTATAAAGCTTAGACTCTCTACATTCTGTTCATTTAATCCAATTTACAGACAGATAAATGTCCTAATATGTGGCTCCACATCAGTATTTATCTACGGAGTCATTTGTCTGTGTGTGTCCGTACTGTCCCTGAACTCACCACAGAGTCGCGTCACTTACGTGTGTTTGTTTACACCTGCAGACACAGATCCAAACACTGAGATTATATTCTTTTTACGGACAATCGGTTTGAGTCTGGATTAAAAGGACATTTATTAGTGCAGATTTGTGATGTGAGGAGGAGCCTGTATGAGCGGTGAGTGTTGGAAATATGTCGACTCTGAAGCTAGTTTTTGTCATTTGTTATGGGTTAGCTGCTGTAGCTCCCGCACATAAACAGACTGTTTTCTATTGGTCTGTTCTAAAGTGACTATATTGGCCGTATATTTGCTACTGGACCTGCACTGATATGTAAATGAGCTGTGAATAGACGTGTGAATTATGACATTTGCGCATATAATTAATTACCGCGGCGCGCACGTATTTACGGCTAAAGGCTAATAGCGCTACTTTCTTTACTAGTTATGGGTCCGTCGCGAACGAAATGACTCTTAGAACCGGCTCTTTCAAGGGAACGACGGGAGCCAGATCCTTATTGGGAGCCGTGTTTTCTCTTTCTCTCACTTTTTTTCTCTCCACGCCGCGTGCAGACTCGTGGTAGTTTGACAGCGGCTGAAAATGAAACTTTGAGAAATTTGCGTGTACGTAGGATTAAAAAAAAAAAAAAAAAAAAAAAAAAAAAAAAAAAAAAAAAAAAAAAACGAGCATATTTGACTGTAGTTTAGCATAAAATAAATAAGTCCTGGTTTAGTCCTTTTTCAGTCCTGGTTTGGACCTGGTTCAGTCCTGATTCAGTCCTGCTTTAGACGTGCTTTAGTCCTGCTTGCAACAAAACAATCTGAAGAGCCACTTGGGAGCCAAAAGAACCAGCAGCTTTTAGTAAGCCGAGCCAAAAGACCCGGTTCTCTAAAAAGAACTGGAATACCCATCACTAGTGTCTAGAATGTGATGCAAAAATGCCATTAAGTCAACCTACTGTATGTAAATATGATGTAAAGAGGCAGAATAACAATAAATGTTGCCTAAATAAACCCAATTTAAAATCCACCAGAGCCAAACCTAAGTTTTTTAAACAATTCAACATTTACAGTAAATTTTTACATCACTAAATATATCGGCGATTATATCGGCTATCGGCAGCTCCAACTTCCATTATATCGGTTTCATATCGGCCACAGCAAAATCCATATCGTCGGGCTCTACTTATGATGTCATGTAGCGCTAGTTTTCAAGTTAACAGCTACCTTTTACCTTTAGTTCAGAAGAGACTGGCAATTCCAGATCTGAAATTATCCCAATAATTCTAGTGAAGATCGGTAGAGTTTAAAAACACAGTGGAGTGTTTTCTTTTTGAGAGAAGAACTTAGCCTAATCATGCAGGGTTTGTTTGTTAAACATGTGTGAATGAAACAAAACACATTTACAGGTATGTTTGTGATGAGGAAACAACATCATAACATAGATCAGAAAATAGCCTTTAATGGACCTTTTCTAAATCTAATCATACTTTTAGTTGAGTTGGATCATAGTTTAAGCCAAGATAGATTTCAATGCTATTTTTTTTTACAGCTTTCCCTTTTTTGTATTGTATGTATTTTATTTGGGTGTCATTGTCAGGCTTTAGCTCAAGTTTTCTTCCAAAGGAGGAGAGTGTGACGGCTGCTCCTGCAGTGGAGGTGGTTGAGGACTACCAAGCCAGCAGTCAGGTTAGTTTCATTTATTTTAACACAAGGTGAATTATCAGACCTGTTTCCAGACTTGATCGTGACTTTATTTGATTCACATTTGGTTGAAATGAACGGTATTCTCATATTTTTGTAGGTTTTTCACGAATGCTTCCTGAATCCCTGCCAAAATAAAGGCACATGTGAAGAAATTGGAGCTGGATATGTTTGCACCTGTATGCCAGGATTCACAGGTGTGTTTCTGTGTTTTTGAGATCTATAAATCTGTGAGTGAAATCACTGATTACTTGACTGAGAACTTTTTAATCATATAAATGTTTTAAAATACATGTTTTAAAATATATAATCATGCAAACAGCACAGACAGTAATTAGAAGGCCCATATTACACTATTGTCTATGTCTATGTTATAATGTCTTTTCCTCGTCAAAAACATACCTGGAGTTTTGTTTCATTCACATTTTTAACACACATCTACTGCTTTATGACTTCACAAGGTAGAACAGAGCATTCTGAGCTTTGGAGGTGTAGACAGACCCATCATAAAATATTACTCAGACATGTTTGAATGAAACACAACGCAACTCACAACATTTTAACATGACTTAAACTATTTTGTGTACTGTAGGATATTTTAGTCATAGCAAAAGTATAGTATGATAATACTACAGAGCTTTGTTATTTCTTAAGTTACCAAAGCCATGGAACAAAAGCAGTAACTCCTACTGATGACAGATTGAGCTGTTGTGTTATAAGTAACATTCAAATGAAAAGCTTTTTGATTATGTTTGTGATTTTTGTCTTGCAGGCGCTAAGTGTGAGGTGGACATAGATGAATGTGACTCTGCGCCTTGTCAAAATGGCGGTCTGTGTAAAGACGGGCTGGGAGACTTCCAGTGTCAGTGCCAGGCTGGATTTCTTGGTAAGCCCATAACCAATGCCAGGCCAGCCAGTTGGCTTGTCAAAAGTATTGAAAATCAAATCTAATCAATACTAAAACTAGTATCAGAACTAGATATTCATTTGATGAGGAATTAATACTAAAAAACTCACATTCACAGGACAGAAACCTGAACCTTTCCTGAATAGCTTTAGAATGATCTTGAGCTGTATCAGAACAAGTATAAGAGCACATAGATTAGTATATATATATATATAAAATGTATTTACTTTACTTAGTACTTCTACAGTATGTAATCCCTCAGGTTTCCATTTTACAGGAGTGTACTATTTTTCAAAAGTTTATTTTTTTATTTTATCATTTCTTTTTATTTAGCTTAACTTATTTTGCCAAAATATTACAAAACAAAGCATAGTTATTGAATACTGCATCTTATTATCTCATATCTTATCTCTTATATCATGTATTCCTAATTATATGACTATTATGCAATTTATAAAAGAATTTTCACAAAAAATTCTGGTTACCCTTTTTGCCCCCTGTGTTTTAGGGTCTTTATGTGAAGCTGAAGTGAATGAGTGTTCATCGTCTCCATGTTTAAATGATGGGATCTGTGTGGATGAAGTGAACAGATTCACCTGTAGCTGTGTTGGAGGCTTCACAGGTTTGTACATTTTATTATTGAGTAATCACATGTGTGAAAAGATACTAGCAGAGGTTGTAGCACAATTACATTTACTTTTTAAAGAAATTGTAATATTTTTTCTAGTGGAATAATTTATTGAATTAACAGTACTCTTACTTTTGTCATTCTGTGACTGTGATTTTAGTTTTTCTCATTTTTTGTCTACCCTTTGTCCATCCTTTGAATACCAGATTTTGTGCATTGTCCATTGATTTTGTATTTTCCTCCCATTTACATTAACTTTAAAATTTTAATCAGATGTTACATCCTGACAGTTCCTCTTTACTCTTACTTTTCCCAAATACGTTTTGATTCTTACTTGTACCACTACTTTGTATTATTTTGAAGTAAAGATACTACATTACAACAACAATATCTTTGATAATTTTTACAGGGTCTCGTTGTGAGCTGGAATAGATGAATGTCTTTCAGACCCTTGTCTGAATGGGGGCCTTTGTGAGGACCTGACTGGTGGCTACACCTGCACCTGCGCTGTCGGCTTCTCAGGAGATCACTGTGAGATCAACATTGATGAATGCAACAGCACCCCCTGTCTGAACGGAGGCTCATGTCTGGATGCAGTTAACAACTTTAGGTAACTGATAGATTATTATTTTATGGGTCTTAAGTTTCCAAAAGTTCAAGTGTTAATTATTAGTTAATTATTATGCATATTTAACATTAAAGGGCTCATATTACACTTTTTTATGATTTATGTTGTTTTCTCATCAAAAACATACATGAAGTTGTGTTTTGTTTCATTCACACACACAATCCTGCATATTTAGACTCACTTCTTCTCTCAAAGAGAAAACACTGTGTTCCACCTCAGGATGTCATGTTGTAATACAGGAAGTGCTCCAGTGTAGCTGTTAACTTGAAAAAGTCCACTTGATCACATCACAAGGTGGAACAGAGCATTTTAGCTTTGGAGATGTAGATAATAATGCAAGATTACTGAACATGTGAATGAACATTCAAACATGATTTAAAGCTCACAGTTTTGAGTAATGTGTTTCTCCTTGTCTTGTTTTCAGATGCCAGTGTATTGAGGGGTACATGGGCAGACTCTGTGAAGTGGATGTGAATGAGTGTGATCCTAACCCCTGTTTAAATGGAGCAAATTGCTTCGATGGTCTTGGCTCCTACACCTGCCGCTGTCTCCCTGGGTTCAATGGAACCAGGTGTGAGACAGGTACTATATGTATGACAAACAGATGAAGTTGAAGATGAAGTTGGGGTAGATAGAAAGTGTGCTCAATTTTTGCTAAATATATCTGTAATCCGTACAGTTTAAAACGTATGCTATATTTTTTAAGAATATGACTTTTTTGAAATTTTATTTGTATTATTTCTTAAAAGTGCAAAATGTAACTTCTAAGGTGTAGGGTTCGCTACCTGCTTGTCTCCATGGATGGTATTTCTTTGCATTGAATGTTCCAAACTAGGGCATTAAATATATCTGTCTTGCATTTTGTTCAGTTATAGGTGTTTCATAGCTCAAAAAATGTTACTATGTGCAGGCTTGCTTCTCCATAGATCTGACCATTGTGATTACCAAATGTATTTCCACTGTGGAATAATAAAGGCAAAACAGTAAAATCTCTGTAGAGACAAGCAGGTGGCAGGCCCTCCACCAGAAAAGGTATACAGTGCACCTTTAAAGTGACCAAGTATGTACAAAATGACAAGTATAATGAAGTATGAGCACTGTACATGTCTTCATAATTCTACTCCACATGTCCATTATATAATTTTCTTTCTCAAAATATTTTATTTTACCTATAATTTCTTGGTCCCTTTTAATTCTTTTGATCACACATTTATGTCTTTCCTTGTTTTTTATTATCATATTAATTTAGCAATTATTGATTTAATTATCATAATTTAAAATTACTTTGTAGTATAGGATTTGATTTCAAGTCCTGTGCATAAGTTTGAGGGGTGGAGTATATAGACAAGATAAAATATAACAAAAACATAAGTTATAGTTCCATCTTATCTATTCTAGAAAAGCAAATAGAGAGACAATAAATAAATAAATAAATAAAATAATAACAATAAATTATGTCACTTTTGTCTTTCAGAGATGTCATCTGCTTTCAACCTGGACTTTGAGGTTTCTGGTATACATGGTTACGTGATGATGGATGGAGTCATGCCAGCGCTGACAGAGATCACATGTACTTTTTGGATGAAATCCTCAGACACGACCAACTATGGCACACCCGTCTCTTATGCTGTGGAAGGCAGTGACAATGCTTTTCTGCTCATAGACTATAATGGGTCAGTATTTCATGAATCACTCCACTTTAATTATACCCAATGGTGCCACAGTTTAAAGGTGCACTGTGTAACTTTCTGAGTGAAGATGTTGTTGCTTTGCCCAGAATTTCACAGAACTTATGTATTTCCATGGAAACAAGCTACATGCTAATTTACAGGTCCGATTTGTGGAGAGGTGGGTCAGCTTACAGTATACAGTGCATATTTTTCAAAGGATTGTTTTATTGTAAAAACATCTATAATTAAATAATAAGCAAGTTTAATGTCATACTGAGGTACATTCCAGAAAAAGGAATTTCCCTACTATATCTCCATGGACACAACCAGGTACTGGACTTGTACAAGAAAAGTTACAAAGTGCACCATTAATACACCTGTTATTTTCCTGTGATTCAGATGGGTTCTGTATGTAAATGGAAAAGAGCGGATCACAGATTGCCCTGCTGTGAACACCGGTCAGTGGTACCACATCGGCGTTTCATGGAGGAGCTGGGACGGAGACTGGAGAATCTACATTAACGGAAAACCATCAGATGGGGGCAAAGACCTGTCCGTAGGCACCACTATCCCAGGTGTAGTGCTATTTTCAACTATTTGTTTGCTTTCATTGGATTGTAATTGATTGTTTTTCAGATTTTTACATTTTATTAAGGGTTATAAAATGGTTATGAAATCATATCCTGATTGACTAAACATGTTTAATCTAAATCTGGGTCTTGTAGGTGGCGGGGCCCTGGTATTAGGTCAGGACCAAGACCAAAGAGGCGATGGCTTTAATCCAGTGGAGTCCTTTGTTGGATCCATCAGTCAGCTCCACATCTGGGACAGGGTTCTCACGCCACAGCAGGTTCTTCCTTTTCTTTATCTTTGACTTGTATTTACACCATATTGTACTTGTATTCTGCAAGTGTCCTGGTTTAATGAATCCCCTTTTACTTATTTCTGTTAAGATTAAAGTCCTGTCCAGCAGCTGTCCAGCCTCCCATGTTACTCACAGAGGAAATGTCCTTGCTTGGCCAGATTTCCTTAACGGAGTTGTGGGGCGTGTTAAAGTCAACCAGAACAGCATTTTCTGTGCTGGTAAATAAAGGGCGCATTTGAGCTGAATATAGGTTACTTCTTATGTCTGTGGCTAAAAAGTACTCCTCTTTTCAGACTGTCCACAGTTGGAGAATTCTGTGCCTCACCTTCATGTTTCCACTGTGGAGGTGAGTCCTGGGGCTCAGGTGCAGCTGTCTTGTGATCCCGGCTTCTACCTGGTAGGGGAGCCAGTGCTGCAGTGCCAAAACAAAGGCGAGTGGAGCCACCCTGTGGCCACTTGTGAACGTAAGTGTTAAAAAGTAAATATCTAGAGCAGCTTGTAAAAGAAGAACATTTATCATAGTTTTCTATGTTTATTTAGGAGTTTCTTGTGGGTCTCCTCATCCATTGGAGAATGGGTTATTCCAGGGCACAGAGTTCCACGCTGGCAGCTCTGTCATGTATCAGTGTAACTCTGGGTTTTATCTTCTGGGAGATGCAAAGATGCACTGCACAAACAGTGGAAAGTGGGGAGGAAATCCTCCTGCATGTCTTGGTACTTACTGCTGATAAAAACATTGAGAGTAATTACTAAGAATGGTGAGAGATGTGTAAAAATATACTGAAATGTTTTTTATTTTGTTTAAGATGTGGACGAGTGTGCTCTTGGGTCTGACTGCGATGAGAATGCCAGATGTCAAAATACAGAGGGTTCCTACACCTGCACCTGTATTCATCCATACAGCGGAGATGGCAAGAACTGTACTGGCAAGTACATGAACATGAAATATAATATGTGTAAAAATACAAGTAAAGAGTGATACATATTCACATATTATTTTATATCAGAACCAGTTAAGTGTGAAGACCCGGGTGCTCCAGACAATGGCCACAGAGATGGGAGCAGCTTTCTGATGGGCAGCGAAAGCACTTTTGGCTGTGATAATGGATATGAGCTGATAGGGCCTGCTCACATTAAGTGCCTAGAGACAGGAGACTGGGACAGCATACGCCCATACTGCAGAGGTAGGACTTTCACTGTTAGAATGTTAGTTTTAATCTGTCCTGTAGAGGGAACTGTTGCCATTTCTGAAAAATCTAATCATCAACATATTTTAATTACCTTTACTTATATTAGTTAAGTTATGCTTCATTCATATTGAATAGAATATGCTATTAAGAATTATTTTATCTATAATTACCAATTCCACCATTATTCCACCAGCTGCATATATTATACAAGAGAACTTGCGAGCAATTTTTAACTTAATAACTTTGTTCATTATACATTTTGAGCATTTTTGCACATGTCCAAACCTTCATGTGCAAAGACTTGTGCATGTCAAACCTGTTTCTATGAACCTCATTTTTAACTGTACAATCCTTCTGCAATATTCTACTTATACATCATCGCTGTAAATCTGTATATAGAGATGTAAATATGTTTTAAGGTACTATGTTTTTATAATATAAGCTAAATGTAAGTTTATTTTATTTTCACTGGGGGTTTAGTTGACAGACTGTACTTATTCTATGCGTCTTTCTAACATTATTTTACAGCTCAGTCAGCTGTATGTCAGTAACAAAAGAATTTCCGCTTGTGAAAGAATAAAAGTAATTCTGATTCTGATCATTGTTAAGCCTTGACTTGTTTTTGTGGTTTTAGCTCTTTCCTGCCCAACACCAACTGTTCCAGAAAACTCCATAATGACGGGAAGTAACTTTAACTTTGGAAGCAAAGTGACATTTAGGTAAAGCATCTCTGACATTATGAGAATATATAAAGTGTATGATATGAGCTGAGAATTGGAAATTTCTGAAATGTGTATAATAATAATTATTATTATTATTTTGTATTTTCAGTTGTAAAGAGGGCTATTTACCTCAGGTCCCGTATGAATTCCAATGTCTTGCCACTCAAACCTGGAGTGGGTCTCCCCCTGTTTGTCACCCAGTCGTGTGTGGAGGACCTCCAATTGTTACAAATGCAGACTACACTCTGACCTCAAACACTTACATGTCAACTGTGACCTACACCTGTTTGGATGGATACAGGTATGAAAGCATCACCAGGATGTGCTCCTTACTATGTTGTGGTGCTCTGATCTTAAGTGTAATGTTCCTGCAAAGACCACAGGGCTCCATGGAGGTGGTTTGTGAGGCATCAGGAGACTGGAGCAGACCCTTCCCTCGCTGTGTTACTGTAGAATGTGGAGAACCACCAGCTTTAAGAGACGCAGAGACTGTTGGAGAGAACTATGAACTAGGAAACAAGGTGTTCTACCGCTGCAAAGAAGGGTAAAGTTTCAACTGTTTGTTTTCCATTCTGTGCATGTTACTTGTCAAACCAATTCAATAGCCTGATAACCCCAGGTTTTTTAAATATTGAATGTAATCAATTTGGAATTAAAAAGTACAATATTTTGGTGATGCATTTAGGTCTTAATTAGGTCTTAATTTATTAAAACTTTATCCTGAATTTTTTAAACCAGGTGCATAGGAAAGGGATATATGGATATTTATAGGCATATTTGCAAAAAGTGAGGTTTATTTACAGTCAAGCAGAAATATTTCGGCAACTAGACCTTCATCAGACAATCATAAAATACCAAAAGTATGATAATGGTGTAGACTAAATGGCACCTGATTTATTCTTTCCAGGTACACACTGATTGGTCCGGAGTCCAGAGAGTGTCTCTCAGCGGGTCAGTGGAGTGACAGTTCTGCTCAGTGTGTCCCTCGCTCCTGTGGTCCCCCTCCAGAAATTGAGCACGCAGAGCCGTACGAGAGTCATCAGCTGTTTGGAGATACAGCCAACTACTATTGCATGGACGGATACACTGCCAGCAATAACTCCAAAATGATCTGTAATGCTCAAGGTCTGTGGGCGCCCCCTGATGGCATGGAGGCCCCACAGTGCATTGCAAACTTCTGCCTTCGACCTCCTGATCTACCACATGCAATTTTAGATTCAACCAGCAAACCCAAGTATGCCAGCAACACAGAAGTAAGCTACAAATGTGAGGAGGGCTTCATGCTGAATAACACTGCCACTCTGAGATGCTTGATGGGGGGAGAGTGGGAGCCTTCACCTTTTGATATCAGCTGTGTGCCAGTCAGATGCTCCAAGCCTGTGAGCATTGATAGAGGATATGTGAGTGGAACAAATTACAGTTTTGGAGCTGTGGTAGCCTATAGCTGTGAAAAAGGATTTATGATTCGAGGAGAGAAGAGGAGAACCTGTAAAGCAGATGGAGAGTGGGGAGGGGTTTTGCCCACCTGTGTGCCTGTGTCCTGCTCCACACCACCGTTATTGAAGAACGGGTACATACAGGTATTTGCAGTGTAGCATCTGCCACCTGCTTGTCTCCATGGAAATGTTATTGCTATGTCTAGAATGTTCCACAGTATAGATTAATCCTATTTATCATGGGGGAGACAAGAAGGTCACAGCACTACGCTACATTATAATTCAGATCTGTGGAGAGTTGCCCCTATTCACAGAGGGAATATTGTATTTTTGAGCAATAGAAACAACAGTAAATTGACATGTTTAATGGCATACCATGGAATACTCCAGGAAAAGCAATAACATCTTCATAGAGACAAGCAGGTGGTGGACTCTCCACCAGAAAAGTTGATAATTCTTTAACACTTTATTTGACTTTTTTAAATTTTTATTATGTGTATGTTTAATGTCTTTCAGGCCAGAGGGAGATTTACCTTCAACAGTAAAGTGACATACGCCTGCAATGCAGGCTATAAATTGGTGGGTCGCCCTGACCGGGTTTGCCAGGCCAACCATCAGTGGTCTAACACTGACCCTCCCTCTTGTGTCCTTTTGACCTGCGACCGTCCTCCTGAAATCCTCCATGGCCGTTTCCGAGGATCTGAGTTCCAGGTTGGACGCAAAGTGGAGTATGTCTGTGATGAGGGCTATGAGCTGATCGGGGACCCCATCTGGACCTGTTTAAAGTATGGCAGGTGGGATAAAACAAAGAAACCACTCTGCTCACCAGTGCAGTGTTCTGAGCCCCCCCTCGAGGAAAACCACCTGGTTTTGACGGGACTTGACACAGAGACAGGAACAGTGGAGCTGTCCTGTGAGGAGGGCTACAGACTGGAGGGAGCACGCATCCTGCGCTGCACCCCATCTCAGGAATGGAACGACTCATTCCCACTGTGTAAAAAGGTCTTCTGTAGTTCTCCCCCTTCAGTGTCATTTGGTGGTCCTTCTTCAGCATTGGGTCCCTTCCCTTTTGGTTCAGAGGTGAACTACTTGTGCATGGATGGTTTCACATTGAAGAAGGAGATGTCTGTGTCGTGTCAGGCCAGTGGGAAGTGGAGCAGCCCTCTCCCTGAGTGTGTTCCTGTAGAATGCCCGCAGCCCACAGAGATCACTAATGGCATAGTGGACGTGCATGGCCTGATGTACTTGAGTAAAGCTATGTATAGCTGTAAAACTGGGTATCATTTAGTGGGAAACTCCACTGTGCTTTGTGGCGATAAAGGATTTTGGATTGGAGGGGTCCCTTCCTGTCGACCTATTGAATGTCTAGGCCCTAAACAGATTGCAAATGGAAGATTAGTATTCTCAAAACTACAATTTGGTCACAGTGCCTCCTACTCCTGTCGTCGTGGTTACCGCCTGCAAGGCCCAGACACTCTGACATGCTTAACTTCTGGAGAGTGGGATGCAGTGCCACCTACCTGTGAGCAAATATCCTGCACTCCTCCCCAACCCATTGAAAATGGATTTGTGGAAGGGCAAGAACATAGTTTTGGTGTGACTATTTTCTACAGCTGCTTTCCTGGGTTTCAGTTGGTTGGGCAGGACCATCTGACCTGTGAAGAGACAGGGTGGTCCAGTTCTGTTCCTGTCTGTGTCCCATCCGATTGTGGCCTCCCTCCTCATATTGACTTTGGGGAATATGTACGAGTGTCTGAACTGGGAGCTGGCACAGACGCATTATCCACTCCAATGGACTTAAGCTTCCTCCATGGGACTGTGATAGAGTACCGCTGCCTGGAGGGCTATGAGCTCACGACCCCCACTAGACTGGTGTGTGAGGAGAGCGGGAGCTGGAATGGCACTGCTCCTCTATGTGTGCCAGCTGAGTGTGCCAGTCCCTCAGCTCCAGAGCATGGCCGGATCAATGTGACTGACACGTCTGTGGGCAGCATGGCCACATACGTCTGTGAGGAGGGCTATGAGCTGCAGGGAGACTCCATAAGACACTGTGTTTCTGGAGCTGTTTGGACCGGTGATGCTCCGGTGTGTCAGCCTGTGTCCTGCGGAAACCCAGGGCCTCTTGAAAACGGCACAGTTCGTGGAGCTGTGTTTGAGTTTCTTCAGACTCTGCATTTCCAGTGTAATCCTGGTTTTCTTCTTAAAGGTCCTGCCACAATTATCTGTCAGGCGGATAGAAAATGGAACAAACCGAAACCCCAATGTGAACCAGTCTCTTGTGGTCCTCCCCAAATCCCCAAGGATGTTTTTTGTCAAGGAGATGACTTCACATACAGTCATGAAATAGAGCTGAGCTGTTCTTCAGGCTTCATGTTACAAGGGGAATCTGTGAGTGTTTGCCAGGCAGATGGCACCTGGAGCCATGGGATCCTCAGATGTGTACCTGCTCAATGTGAGCCCCCTGCAGCTATTGCCCATGGGCGTGTGCTGGGCTCGGACTTCACCTTCAGGAGTAAAATTCAATATGAATGTGATGAGGGATACACACTAAAAGGAGCAGCTTCACGCGTGTGTCAGTCCAATGGACTTTGGGACAAACTTGTTCCACAATGTGACATTGTCAGTTGTGACCCTCCTGAAGACATCAGCCATGGCTTTGTCAATGGTTCTAGCTTCAACTACGACGATGTGGTGGAGTATGTCTGCTTTGACGGCTATGAGGTGATAGGAGATCCGTCCCTACACTGCTCTGCTCAGGGCGTGTGGTTGGGGAGTGTGCCTCAATGCCAGCCATGTCTCTGCCCTGCTCCTGTCTTAAAGTATGGAGTAGTTCTGGGTCGTGATCGTGCCTGTGGAGGTCGTGTGCACTTTCAGTGTGATGAAGGCTATAAGCTGCTGGGCCCCTCCCAGGCCCTGTGTGAGACTGGAGCAGTGTGGAGCCCAGGGGTGCCTCTGTGTAGCCGTGGCAGGTGTAGTGTTGCCCCACCAACAATTCCTAATGCTGTCCTTCAGGGCAGAAGTGGCTCCTATCCAGATACCGTCATGTACAAGTGTCGCCCAGGTTACCATCTAAAGGGCAGCTCACAGATATCGTGTGGAAGAGATGGCAGATGGGGCGAGCCCAGAATCAGCTGTGAGCCAATAAGCTGTGGCAAACCTCCAGACGTGGACCATGCATATATCATGGGAGACAATTACACATTTTTAAGCCAGGTCACCTACAGGTATGTAATTCCACCATTCAGAGCTTTTGCTGTGTCTTTGCCTTCTGCTCATTTCAATGTGTCACTACCATTTTTCTCATAGCTGCAAAGAAGGTTATGAGCTGACAACAGGGGCAGCCTCTATGACCTGCTTGAGTGATGGAACCTGGTCAAAACACAGCATTCGGTGTAGCCCGTCTCCTTGTCCTCTCCCTACCAATGTTTCTCACCCTAATTTGATTATTACTGGGAAACAACTAACTCCTGTTGGAGCCACAGCTTCTCTGACCTGCTCCACTGGTTTCTACCTACAGGGATCAGCACGAACCGAGTGTCAGGTTGCAAAACATACATTGTTTTTATATGCACATATAACTGTACATCTTATGCCTGTGTTTGTTCTGTTGTGTGTAGCTGGGTGGACAGTGGTCTCCAAGCATCAGCTCTGTTTCATGTGAACCTGTGGTGTGTCCCAAACCTCCTGAATTTCTCCATGGTATCACACAGGGGGACAGTTTCAACTATGGAGACTATGTCATGTACTCTTGTCTTCCTGGATTCCACATTAAGGTAGTTGTTAGTGGTTTTGTTGATTATTTTCTACTAGACACACTCACATTGTTGTTTTAATGGATTATGTGTTACTTTACTAAGGTAATGTCGCTCAATATTAAATCGTTAGGCATTGATAACAACACAGTGTCACAACTATGAACAGATAAGGTATTGCACAAAGGAGTATGGAGTATTAGGTGCTTCTGTTATTCATGATGACTGTGCAGACTTTACATGAAACACTAAGCTATAGTGTTTCATGTAAAGTAAAGCTAAGCTATTATATATATATATATATATATATATATATATATATATATATATATTCCATAGATACATGTTATTGCAACAGAAACCCCCCTGTCTCTCTGATTACTGTAAAACTGAAGCAGCAGACTTTGATACTGACCCAAATGTCTGTGGGGATCAAATTACAGAGTCATGTGACTTCTCTTCAGGACTGCATCAAATTGAATGAGCTGAGTCACTGTGAGCTGATAGCCAGGTCCTGCCTCTTCCTGTCAGCCTTTACAGCCCTGCCCCACACACACAACAGCCAAAGACATTCCAGCAGATTTACTCTTTACCATCATGTTGTATTCTGTAATATATATGTGTATATATATGTATATATATATGTGTATGTATGTATATATATATAGATAGATAGATAGATAGATATAGATATAGATATATAGATATTACAATATATATGTGTTTTAACAGGGTGATGCTATTCAGACCTGCAGAGGAGACAGAACATGGAGTGGCTCCCAGCCTGTGTGTGTTGGTAGGTTTGTATAAGTGACATTTAAATATTTTGCAGCTCAGTATCTTTGTTAGATGTTTGCCAAAATATCTTGCAATGTTACAATACATTGTTGCGCCACCAGAAAATCAAGTATGTCACTTGAAGTATGTGTTTTTGTGTTCCAGCACACGCCTGTGGACCTCCTCCCACAGTGGCAAATGCCATTGTCCACACAACCGGTGAGACCTATTTACACAATGCTAGTTATCACTGCAATGAAGGCCTGCAGCTCGTAGGCTCAAAAATGCTCACCTGTCTTCCTAATGGTACTTGGAGCCTTCCTGTTCCCTCATGTGAAGGTATTCCGTATTAATCACAAACATGTTTTAACTCAACGATGCATACAATGTTTTACTCATTAAAACGTCCTATTGTTTCAGCCATCAAGGGCTGCAACAGCCCCAAACGGATTCCTCATGGCAAAGTGCAGGAGCACAGCTTGAACACAGGCCGCGCTGTGGAGTTTCAGTGCGATAAAGGCTACGCTCTGTTGGGGGAGACACTGGTGGTGTGCATGGGGGGCAACACATGGAGCTCCAGTTTTCCCACCTGCCAACGTGAGGAAGAGTTCTACTTTTCACATCTCTGTTCATATGAGCCACTCTGTTGTATTATATTTTGTTATGCTGCAATAGTTGGTTCAACTACAGAATATGAGTTAATCCACTTCCAAGTGTTCCATTAATACACACGATTATGATACTTGGTGCAATCCGCATTTAAACAGTGATATCATAACAGCACTGTATCTTGTTTGTTTGTTTTTGGTATTAAAATGTTGTACTTTTGTTTACTACAGCAAAGCCCTGTCAGGCTCCTCCAGGATGGAGAGAGTCCATATCCAACAATGGTTCCAGGCAGGAGTTTTACGTGGGGCAGTCGGTGCGGGTCACATGTCCTAAAGGTCAACAGGTCAAAGGCAGTGGCACTATCACCTGTAGACCGGACCAGACCTGGAGCCCCATCAGCTCTGTATGTGAGAGTAAGTACAGGCTTCTTTGAATAACATAGGCCTATATTTACTCATATAAATGGGCATATATTCTAGCATCTTTGTAGCTCAGTCAGGCCTGCATGAAGCTGATGCCTGGTGTAGCTTCTGCCCAGTCTGCCTGCAAGCACAAGAGCTCATTTCAATTCCGTTCCTTTGTCTTCGTCTTTTTATCCTAACAAACCAGGTGCCTTCAAACATGGCGTCGTGTGTTTGGGCCTAATTATGGGTACCTCTTGGGCTGCTATGGCAACCTTTGTCACATAATCCTCTGATGTTTCCTTCACCCATGTAACCTAGTGTATGTTGCTATGAGTCATTGTTTACATCTCTTTGCTGTTTGATTATCTTAGCATGTTGAACATAAATGTATTTTTACAGAAGGTTTTAACTATTTTTGAAAATTGAAAATACTGTTTAAAAGTGGACATGCCTCCATAGAGAGTACTATTACCATAGTAATACTAAAATTTTAAATTCAGCACCTATTCTGATACCACAGTGATAATAAAAACATTGTTTATTTAGACAATAGAAGGTGATTTTCAACATTAAATAATAGTTCTTTCTTTTATATTCCCATGCGGCTTTATATCTGTGTAATCCCTTAATTGCCCAGGTAGGTTCCTTAGTGGCCCATGAGCGAATACTAGTCTATGTGCTCTTATACTTGTTCTGATAGAGCTCAAGATCATTCTTAAACTATTCCACAAAGGTTCATTTCTGTCTTGTGAATGTGACTATTTTAGCATTGATACTTGTTTGGATACTTTTGACAGGGAGTGTCTAGATTTATTTCTGTCCTGTGAATATAACTTTTTTAGTATTGAGTATCTAGTTTCGATACTAGTTTTAGTATAGGATTTCGATTACACTAGGGAGATCTCCTGCTGTATCAACCGTGCATTTAATCATGCAAACACAAAAGTGACTACAGCGATGTTGTGCAGGGGTTTCGTGTGGCCCCCCTCTCCATGTGGCCAATGGGGTGGTGCGGGGGGCAGTCTTCCAGTTCGGGGATGTGGCGGTGTATTCGTGCTTTGGGGGCTACAACATGGAGGGCCTAGGACGGAGCAGGTGTCTGGAGAACGGCACCTGGACCCCTCCTCCCACATGCAGAGGTAGAGAGAGTGCCCCCCTCTGTGTACTTCACTCACTGGAATCTGCATCTTCATGAGCACGAGTAGTTTTTCCAGAGGGTTTGAATTCTCTGCTTCTGTCCACTCTGTTTGCTTGATCCTTTGCAGCTGTTTTCACTGAAGACCAACTAACCACTTTGCCTTGTCTTGCTGCAATATATATTTTTGCAACAGATTTAAAAAAAAGTTACTGGCTGTGGCTAGACTCAAAATGTGATTATTATTTATATATTAAACTTTGGAGTTATAGGGACATTTGATTTCTTTCTCAGCATGATCCCTCTAATCATTCATAACTGATTTTGAGGTTTGATAACATTTAAATAATGTTAAAGGTCCAGAAATCAGAAAATAATCAGATTTTGGTGTACACGTAAACCAGGGGTCTCCAACCTTTTTCCTCCAGTTATATGCCTTTAAAAAGCAAAAATGCCAGAGAGCTGCTCATTTTAGCAGTCAGAAGAAATTATCTATACAGTATACAAGAGCCATGGCAAGCCTTCGATGGAGTAGTTAGATACTATTAAAACATTACCATTATCATAGCAGAGAGGTTGGCATGATACCGGTACAGTGGTAAGAGGCTTTTAATTCATCACATTGTAGTTATTCAGCACAATGCCTTGACCAGCTACTTAGAAGAGGGTAGAGAGCAACTGGTAGCTCCCGAGCCACAGGTTGGAGACCCCTAATGTAAACTAAGCCACTGACTTCAAGTTTATTATGATGTAAAACATGTAAAATATTTTGCTTATATAGTGCACTTTTCTCAGTAACCACCCCCTGATGCTGATGTGTGCTGTTCTTCGCATTGTGCTCTGAAAATTTTTATTATGCATACTTTTTTCGGCTCTGTGGTGAAGTTATGACTGTCTGTTGTGTCAGAAAAACAAACTTAATGGAAAGCTTAACAGTGTTCATGTTTGCTCCTCAGCAATGTGTTGGTTAAAGTGTCAGAATGGAGGCTTCTGTCAGAGACCAAACATCTGCTCTTGTCCTGAGGGGTGGATGGGCCGACTTTGTGAGGAGCGTAAGTGTTTTAAAATAACTCCAACACTTTTCCTTTTCCTCCAGAGTGAAGTAATGAGTCACCTAATCTTCTCTTTTACTTTTCTCTTTCCATCGTACGTGCGCTGCTCACGTAGCCATCTGCATCCTGCCATGTCTAAATGGAGGCCGCTGTGTGGCACCCTACCAGTGCGAGTGTCCCTCGGGATGGACGGGCACACGGTGTCACACTGGTAAGAGCCCAAATGAACAGGAAACACATTACTAGGGTTCCCTCCACATTATCACTCTCATCATCATCACCCTTCATGACATCACTAATGTTACATAGAGCTCAACAGTCCTACCCACTTCTGAGTCTGTTCTGGTTTCCCATAAATTTTTCTCTCCTTTTCTCTTCTTTAAAAAAAAATTTTCAAATATTAAGTAGAGAGTAGCACCAATCAAGCTTTTCTGGTTCCGATACTGATTTCGATATTTGTCGATACCAGTTCAGAATAAAGAGTGCGCTTATTTCCTTTAAACAAAAATAAGGCAAAACTGATCTATTATGTTATGAAATTAAATGTATTTGTCTCAAACATTGTGAACAAAAATAATGATGTAATGTAACATTCAACAAGTAACAATGTGTTTGGGAATGAGTAGAATGAAGCTGAAGGCTTATTCTGGCTCCACTCCATATGACATTATGTTATTTATCTCTCAAGTAATTACAGCTTTGTAGAAACCAAACTTCAAACTTTCAGACTTTCTGACCAACTATGACCTGTAAAAAAACTCAGAAAACTGAGTTTTACCTTTATCAACCTATATAATTATAGGTTGTGGCCAATAGTTACCACATGGCTGATTAGCCCTGAGCAAGCTTTCAAACTTAATTTATTACAGAAAGACTATGGGAAAAATTAATGGAATTTTAAGTTGTGGAACCAGGGTGTGACCTCCAAACACTGTAATATTCCATGACTCACTACTAAAGTGTGTGGCTCTCTGTTATTTCCCCTCAGCGGTGTGCTCATCCCAATGTTTGAATGGAGGCAGGTGCATCAGGCCAAACAGGTGTCACTGCAGCCCGGGCTGGAGTGGACACGACTGTTCCAGGTAAGTACTTTAACATATGTGTCTCTACAAAGGTGTGTCAGACTAAAATAACTCTGTCTATCTCTGTTTCAACAAGTGGTAAATGTTATGTTTAAACAGGGATTCATATCAAAGTTGATATTTTGCAGCTGCTGTCACTGACATTTCCTGGAGGTGTGAAGCTGACTGAAAACACTACTTCGTTAGAAGCTCTGTTAATCTGATTACATTTTTATCTGAGCTTTGTTTTAACACAATCTGACTAGATAGAGCTGACTTAGTTTGAACTACAAGAGGTGAGCTGATTTGCGTGTGTGCACAAGCCTCTCACACATACATAAATTACAGTTAACAGACTAGCTAGCATAAGTCAATAGTTTTTCAGTTAGTCACTAACACACACACCCATCTTGAAGTCACTGCCAAGTGTCAATATGAGAGACTAACACAGCTCTAAGAACAGAGTTACACCAGTAAAGAAGTGTTAACATAGACCTGTTTGTCAACAACACTCTTACTTAATTTCCTTGATTCATGACAGCAATTGAGAACAGGTTAGACTGCTCCTTTTACTTCAACACAGTTAAGATCATTATATTTAAGATTTTACAAAAAAAGTAAAAAGAAAATAATTTTTGAGATTATATTTTATATTTTTATAAAATATATATATATACTTCATCATTCAATCATAAGTCATTCAAATCAAAGTAATGGTAAAAAACAGCTCTTAAAGTCTGAAAAGATTTAACCAAGAATTTATGCAAAGCCTCCTTTCAAGATACTTTATATACTCTATTTTTCTTATATTTCTTTTTTTGTTTTGCAGGAAAAGAAAATCAGGATACTATCACATCAAATGAATCCTCTGCTCTCTGTGAAGTCTTTCTATAGGACAATTTGTGTAATATAAGATATGTTCATTCACCTCACTGCAAAAGTAAAACAAGAACTGTTGTAAAATAAAGCTGTATTTTTTCATACAAACCTAACAGTATTAAACATATGCTGCTATATACTGTACAAGTACGATGTGTAAAGTTATGATGTGCAAGTGTTCATTGTACATGTGTAAACTATTTTCACATTTTTAATAAAGCATAATATACACTTTCATTGTTTTCGTCATTTGGTTTTTGCAGTCCTGCACATTTCAAATATCTGTCTGAATATGCCTTTTTTTTTTATTGACATTTGTCAGGCTTGAGAAGTTCAACCAGAGGAGAAGGCTACTTGAATGTATATTACACTGTACATTATATTAGTCTGGTTGGAACATAACAATTTAAGATAATTTGCAATATAGAGTTAACTTTATAGCCCTAAACTTCAATTAACCAGTCATATTTGCCAATGTAAGTCTTCAAAGTTTACACTCTCTTCAAAATTGTTTGCTTCTGCTTGTAACTTTCACATTTTCTGCTCAATAAATGAGTTGTAACTAGCACATATAAATCAAAAGGGGCCAAATACAATATTTAAAGAAGCTAATTAACTCTTTAAATTCTGTTTTGCCCTGAGGATAAAGCAGATAAATCTTTTGCTGAGGTGAATACATCTTAAAGCAAAACACTGCAGGAGAATAGGAAAATAATTTAAAACAATTTGAAAAATTCTATAGTTAACTTACATAAAAGGAAGAAAATCATGTTTTCATATAGAAACAAAATCTTTTATGTGTAAAAATAGTCCAACTTTAGAACATTTTGGACATTTAAAGAAGCATGAATAGAGCCAGGTTTGAATGTCTTGCTTCATTTTGTTGTCATATTAGGGATATTTTATTTAGTATTTGAGAAAACTCAAAAATCTTAAATCAGGCTTGAAATTAAACAAACGTAGGTGCTACTGCAAGATGATTAAATTAAATAATAAAACATGTCTATGTTGTGAGCCCAAACTGAATAAAACAAAATAATTTGACAATTAGTTTTGCCTGTAGTGTCTCTTCACCCCTTAAATGTTAAAAATATCCATCGTAATAATCTAGAAGAAAGCAGACATTTAGTTCTTGAAGACCTTATTCTCTGAAACAAAGCTAGTTACATTTTGCACAGTTTGATCTACTTTATTTATTAAAATCAACTTAATGAACATGACAGGACCAACACATTTAAGACTTACTGAGCAAATGACATTCACACAGTAATGATGCAGCTTCTGTTTACACTATATTAGTGTCACAATATTAGTGTTATAATATCAGTGTACACTATTTCAGAACTTCACTTGTGTTGGGCCACTTTTGCCCTTAAAGTATCTTCATTAGCCCCAGAAAACTCGTCCACCTGATGGCCAAGAGAACATAAATTACAAAACAATAATATATAACTATATAATAGAAATATATAATAGAAGTTTATAACCCTCTTTTACCTTCTGTTCATTTTTATAGAAATGAAACGTTGGCATACATTTAATGCCACAAAATTCACTCACGTCCTGAAAGGAAATGTTTGACAAAATAAGATTCCAAACAATGGATAACCAAGATTAAAGAGGTCTAACTGTACTGAGAGGGCTTACTCCTGCATCATCAACATCCACCTTCAAAAAAATAACATCTTTGTTTTCTTCTGCCATTCTCTGAAAAATAAGAAATATATATATCTGAATAAAGGAAACTTAAAAATAGGTTTCAAACAAAACAAGACATACAAAAATACTTACTTCAAATTTGGGAGCCATGGCTTTGCAGGGACCACACCACTGAGCTGTAAAGTCTACCACCACCAACTTGTTCCCAGCAGCAGCCAGTTCTGCTTTAAACTCTTCCTACATTAAATGACCAAAAATGACAAATTGTGACCCATACATGCATTGTTAGAGAACACATGCATAAAAACAGACCAACACCAGACCAGACCAAGTAGACTTAGCAAAACAGATTATTATTTAACTGTTTATTTATGTGGCAGTGGCAGCATAGATTCATACTATGAAGGCACATAAGAACTTACGTACATGATTTTGTTACTTAAGTAAAAGTACAGATACCAGGGTTAAAAAAAAAAAAAAGGCAAGTATAAGTATCACATGAAAATACCAACTTAAGTATAAAGTACTTAAAGAATATAAACATTTTGCAGCATTTGAGGTCTAATGAAGCTTCAAATGTAATGATTTTGATAAACATTTGTGCTGAATTTTGTTGAATAGAAACAACTGAATCGATTCTGTTCTTACCCATTTTTATTTGCATATTTTTGTATACTCAAATTCTGAACATGTTAAAAATAAACCTGTCCTGTTCAAAAAATTTAATGTAGTGAATAGAAATACAGGCGTCTTCTCTCAAATGTAGTGAAGTAAAAGTAAAACGTATCCACTTTAAAATGTGCTTAATCTGCATCTATACTTTACTTTAGTACAGTAACATTACTTTACTGCTTTTACTTTATGTTCCACCACTAAAGTAGTAACATACTTAGGGCGAAACAACTGCAGATTAGATAATGTTCCTTTAAAAATGTGTAAACAAAAAACATGAAGCTGAAGCATAATGTGATTTCAATGGGAAAACCAGGATTAACCTCAGAATCTCAGAAAATCTCTGGGAAATTTGGCTTGGTTATACCCATAGACTATATGAATGAAGACCATATTTTATATTATATTATATTATATTATATTATATTATATAGATAGATAGAGAGTTATTAATTTAAGAAAAGATTACAATAGAAACTAAGCATTTTTGACAAAGGAAATATTCAGATTTTGGTTTTTACTTAACAAATCCTTACAGAAAAGTTGAGCACACTTGTTTTTCCACTTAATCTACAGATGTAACTATAATTTATGATAAAATGTGATATATTTTTGTGAAGCTCAAATGCGATTTTGAGGTTAGAAAAGTTTTATTTTTCCATTCTTAACAGAGAAGCAAATGAACAAATATATGTACCTTGTGAATTCAAAATTGTATTTAAATTTTTGTTATCAATGTATATAAAACCATTAGCATTAGCATCTGTTATTCCGTTAATTACTGAAATCACTTTGCCTCCATTCCAGATTGTTGAAAATTCAGAAGACACAGGATTTTAAACAGTCTCTAGCGCACTTCATAATGCTTCATCAGTGCTTTTGTGTCATCTGCTTTTGGTATCAAGGAGCAGGATCCTGACTCCTCGTGCTTGGCGAATAGGCCAGGCAGCTATTCAACCACATCCTCCCATGTATCTACCGTACTTTAGACTTCTGAAGCAAACACTGTAATAATTTGTAAATATGACCTGACTCATATTTGTGCTTATGAGCAAATACCGCGTCCAGAAGAAGAATCTGCTTTACTCACGAGGTGGATTACGCGCGCTGTTAAGGTGCACGCATCACTCCTCCATTCAGTCCAAAAACAGACTATTTTAAATGGAATTTTTTGCAATGTGAAAACAGAAAAGTGACTTACCAAACTTGATATCTCTTTGACCATTGTGGCTGCAGACGGAGGCGATGGTGACGATGTAAAGATGCGGTTGAGATTTGCTGAATGCCCCAAAGCAACGGTTTTATATCTATATTTACGTGACGTGATCTCTTCCGGCGTGTATCAAAATAAAAGTCCAAAATGTAAACTACCCTTAACCCTCTCAGGCTCAAATTAATTTTTAGTAACAGGAAAATTATAATATGGGGTAGTAATATACAATTCTGACTTTTTTATCCTTTGTAAACAAAAAAAGTATTTTGCACTTCTGGCAGGCCGTTTGCGTGTAGCCATTCTTGCACAGTCTGCATCGCCCACGTTTATCAGCATGGATGGGAGAAATGGCTCCTGAGTAAAAAAAAGCTCATATAATATGGATGTGGAGTCAGTAGGTACTTGGAATTTAGCTGTTGTAAATCTGCAGCACCTGCCTGGAGAGGGTTAAATCAAACACATGCCACAAGGAATACTTTTTTAGATCAAGTATAGTCATTTGTCCGTATGAAGAATAAAAAGACGCCTTCCACCACCAGTGTTGCTCCAATATAGACTGAAAGTTTTAACATTCAATACCCTTTAAAAAGTATTTTTAAATATTGCAGTGCCCAGAGCCCCTAGTCATATCTGGTTGAATACTAAAGGTACATTCCTAATATTGCTGTTGTGGTTTGACCCTCAGGCTTCCCTTAGAAAAGTCACACTTTAGACCCTAAACACAGGCTAGTTAAGGAGCTTTAAGATGCCAAAGGCTTTTTACACCAGATGTGGCAGCAAATGTGGCAAAAGACCTTCAGAGGAAATACTTGGGGGGAATTAACCATTTCATTACTAATCAAAACAATACCTAAGTGACATCTGTGAGTGTCCCAGTACAGTAGCAAAACATTTCTTGAGGCCTAAAAACTTTCCACAAAATGTGGTGTCTTTAGCATTAACTGAATTGAAATAGTGAGCCAACTAGGTAAAAAAAAAAAAAGTCAAAATGGACAAAAATAGACAGAGAAGCCTGATGGTTAATACTATTGTAGTGTGGACTCAACGGCCCCGATTTTTTCCACTACAGTAGGCCAGTGCATTGTTGGATTTTGCACAAATTTTTCCATGTTGGCTTTTGATTGTATGGTAATTGTAGTTTTATAGTTGCTCATTTATAACTTGGTCAAGAATTAGTAGTGGAATACAGGGTTAGTGCAATGTGGGATGGATGGTGCACTTTAAATATCTAAATCTTAAGCACTTAAAATTGTATTTTGCTCAGCAATCAACTTTTATTTAGTGTAAATACAAGATTTATATTATTTTTATTAAATGTTTTGTTGTGTTTTACCTTAGTAACATTTACTTAAATTCTACATTTCAGTACCAATTTGTTGTGATATAATTTTTATTTTTGTCTAGCTAATCAATTACTATAAAAGATAGAAAAGTTTTAAGATGATTGTCTAAAACTTTGTACGTTTGTTCGGCCAGACTTGCCTGTGTTATTTGCCTGGTTTCATGTGGGTTGTGTAGAAAAATACAGTATTGTTAGTAACAGATATTGTACAAGGTAGTGTCTGTAATGCTTGATAAATTATTAAAACCATGATTATTTGGAAAAGTGTAGGATGGTATCCCCACAGTTATTTGTAGTTATTGAATGTGGGTGGGAGTAAGAACTAGTTTTACTTCTCACTCCTTTACTGTGTTTTATATGTACATCAAGATGTTTTAATTTGTTGTAACCTATATTTGAATCATATATACATAAAATAATTCTGCTATGGAGAGAGTGAGCAGCACAAAATTCTTAGGGGTGCACATCAGTGAGAACCTCTCGTGGACCACAGACACAGCATCACTGGTGAAGAAAACCTAGCAGCACCTCTACTTCCTGCGAAAACTCAAGCAGGCAAGTGCCTCACCACCTATCATGACCACATTCTACAAAGGA
Source organism: Boleophthalmus pectinirostris (assembly GCF_026225935.1). NCBI lineage: Eukaryota > Metazoa > Chordata > Actinopteri > Gobiiformes > Gobiidae > Boleophthalmus > Boleophthalmus pectinirostris. The sequence continues at coordinate 20,057,574 of NW_026571153.1, read as the reverse complement.
ATGAGTGTGGAGCAGTAGCTGCGCTGACTACAACAGAAGAGCCCTGCAGTGCATAGTGAACACAGCCAGGAAAGTCAGTGGTGCACCACTCCCCTCCCTGAAAGGCATATACACCACCCGCCTCAGCCACAAAGCCATTACAATTGTGAGTGATGCAAGTCACCCCGCACACAATAGGTTCAGCCTCCTGCCCTTCGGGAGGAGATACAGGAGACACCAGACCACCAGACTCACTAACAGCTTCATCCACCAGGCTGTTAGGATGCTGAACTCTCTCCCCTCTCTAACCACCAGGCTGAGAGGAAGCTAGGAATCTGCATCTCTCCAAAGAACACTTGGACTTTTCCATTTATTATTTATTTATACGCTTGGGATAGACAAAAACAATTTCAATTCTTCATATATTCTGTATGAAGAATTGACAATAAACCTTTTATTTTTGAACTGAATTAAAATATAATTATAGACCTTGCCAGCCAATACTTTTATTGTGAAAATTCTCTTCTATTTATATCATTTATATTAAAGAAAAAGGTTTTGTGGCTGTTCATTAGTTTGGAACTTAACCCCTTATAACCATGTACAATGGCTCAATAAATTTTATTTATTAATGGTAAAGAACTGAGGTTTCACATCTGTCATCTGCTGATAAAAAACAAACAAAAAAACTTGCAGATGGCAACTTTAAACTAACAAATACATTTTTAAAAAGTCTAGAAAAATAAGAGTGCATGTAGGGCCAACTTGGAGATATCTGTCACTTATAACTTATTTTTTATTGTTCACAATAATAACAATAATAATCTCAATAATAACAATGAAACAATGCAGACAGGCAGTTTCCATCAAATTTATATTGAAGCAAGTTGCATATTGGATAGCTGACAGATTTTAACATATGCCAAATCTTTTACACCGACTATAACCCAATGATCCGGGAATGCATTTAATGTATTCATTTTATTTTTTTGAGTGCTTTTTAACAGTTTCCTTGAGCTTATCAGCATTAGCACCTGAAAACTTCTCAACCTAAAAGAGTAACACAAACTTAGTTTAGCATCAGTGAGCATCAGTGATTCTAAAACACAGAAATGAAAAACTTACCTGTGCGCCATTTTTGAAGAACACGAATGTTGGCATGCTGCTAACTTCACAAAACGCAGTTAGTTCCTGGTGAGGGATGGAGACAAAGGAATTATTACAATCAGGATGATTCGTCACAATACTATAAAAAAAAAATACTATAAAAAATATCTGACTATTTTGTTGTTATGAGAAAGATTTGATACATGTTCCGATACCACAACAATTAAGCTCCAAGACCATTTGAAAATTATTCATGATGTCAATTTTATTTTATTTTTTTAATTGATGCCAGTTCAAATGACTATCTCATTTCAATACTAGTTTTGCTGTTAGAATTTAACACATTTAAAAAAATGTATTTCAAAACAAACAGATGTTGAAGTGAGTATTATAGATTTTGATCACTCTCTCTTTGACTTAATTTGTTGGGATAAAACCTGTTGTAAATATAAAGTATAGTTTTACATGAATCACAAATCAATTTGTGAAAACAACTGTAAAAAATATGTTGGAAATGACAGGAAGTAGAGAGTTCTTATTTATAGAGTTACATATTGACATCGCTCACAATTTACACACTAAACATTTAAACCTTACATTTAACAAAATAAATGTGCTTTCTTATCTTTGTTAAATATTAATCTTTGTGTACATTTTGGTTTTGGCCCAGTGTACAATATGATTGCTAGGTAAGAGTTATGGAGTGTGATGTCATGATTTCCAACCAGGAAGTAAAATCTGAAACCTACAAACATTGTCCATCTGGTAAAAAATGTATATATTTTTTAGTAAAATCATAAACATAATGATAGTATGTTTGAGAAAAATTAGTAGTGTAACCTGTCATAGACACTTAAATGTTAAATGGAACTTACTTCAGCATCATCGACATCCACCTTCAGGAAAACACAATCTTTCATGTCTGCTGCCATTTTCTAAACAAACAAACATTTATTATAGGTATAAAACATACATGTATGTTCATAGGCCTCTCACGATAATTACAACTTATCATTCAAAAGCTGGAAAAATATTTTCATAGGGTCAGTATTTATTGTGTTTATATTTTCTTCGCATTTTTGGCCATATAAAGGTCAAATATTGAGCTTCAGTATTATCATTTATCATCTATATTCACTTCAGCAATATATCACACTTCAAAATTTGTTATTGTGACAGGCCTAAGCATTAACTAATGGAGAAACAGCCAATGGGATAAAAAGAAACCCATTGTCATTGGATATCCACTCCCTGACACTGACTGATTCCCTGTCATGGAGCATGAGAAGAGTGAGGATAAAAGCACAGCATGGGCGGAGACGGACAACTGTGTAGAAACAAACGTATGAGACTCTGCTAAACAGTAGTTTCTGCGTCGTGGTGCAGTTGTGGTGCAATGCCAGAATAACAGAAACTAGGGTTTAGGGCGTCAAGAGTTCAAACTCAAATATTAACAGATATTGAGGACTCAAATACATATTATAGCTTTATAGTCACAGTGCAGGCTTCATTGTCCAGTCTGCATTATACAGTCACACAACAGTGAAGGCAGTACAACTGATTAATCATTATCTGCAGTTGCTTGTATTTCAGAGAGCCATTTTAGGCTTTCAGATACTATTGAGAACTGAAACAAAAAACAAAAGTGAACTACTTTAAATGTTTTATAAGAATACAGCAACACTATAATTGGTATTAGTCATATTGACATTTTATTTAACCATGTTTACTTCATAATCAGGAAGTCGGGACACAGATATAGGCTTATCATTTGTGTAGCCTAACGATCATTAGAAACAGCCAATAGATGCACCTTGGACCATTTTAAAGGAGCTGCTGTCAATATACTGGGTCCAATGGGATTCCACGTTAGAAGGCGAATTCACATTTTTAGACATACATCATATAATTATTCTGACCATAGTCTAGGCTTAAAAATAAAATGCTAAAAACATCTAATTTTGAGTAAAAAAACAAAAAAAAAAAAAAAAAACTCAGTGATATAATTTTGTCTGAAACTCTTCATGAGGAGGTTCAGCAAAATCCCCATTCCTGCTGTTTGTGTCTGTGGCACAAATAACGTTTAGAAGCAAACAAGCTGTTAAACTGTCACTAAATGTTCCATATACGCCTTTGGCCCGGGAACTAGTGAACAGCGCGCGCTTGCATTGGCTTCTTTCATAAATCGCGTGGCGGAATGCGGGTCCACGGGCCCAGCAGCATGTCAGCACGAGCCCAGAGAGTGGGCTACACGCACATTTTACAAGCGGAGATGACTGGACAGAGAGTTTACCCGCCACATGGCCTCTTACCTCAAATACAGGAGCTATCATTTTGCACGGGCCACACCATGCAGCGGTGAAATCGATCACAAGCAGCTTATCCCCGGCTGCCGCCAGTTCGGCATCAAACTCAGCCTGAACAAGAGCAAAACAAGATCGACTGTAAAACAAAACAACCCCAAAAGTGTAATTTTACTTACAACTGTACAGACTACTTACCTTTGACGTAATGTACTTCACCATTTTTCCAAACAACGGGATCCTAAGTAAAAGAAGCGAACTACACAAACTCACAAGTCACGGAAGAAGAAAGCTGTCTGTCTGACCACTCCCCACGTCCCGCCTCGCTGACATGGGCCGTCCAGTGGGCTGTACCGTCCCGTGTGGAACAGACGGGGGTTTTGACTGATGAGTCATTAGTTTATCTTAAATGAATGAAATAGACACAATTAATTAAAATATTATACATTGACCAAGCGTTCCAGTGCTTAAAAAATCTTTTGTGACACGTAGGCCTACACATTCTTTCAGAAGTGGCATACGCTATAACAGTTAGTCTGCGTCCAAATATAGGCCCTACCAGAACACTAAATGATACTACTGCACACGTTAACCTACTAGTTTTATAAAGTTGTATAGTTTCACACGATAACTTGCACGCAAGTGCTTAAGCGATCTAACCAAATTTTTGTCACATGACTCAATGAACTATAAGCAGCAAGTTACTGTGTTAAAGTAGCCTACGCCCTCTAGTGGCTGTTTGGTTTGTCGTACACTTGACTCTTCTTAAGGGGTAAGTAAAAAGTAGCCTTTCATACTCTTGTACTTACTTCATGCCAGATTCATTTGGACTTCAGTGCACAGGCCTAAAAGATACTCAATCATTGTATGGCCCTGTGGCTTCCTCCAGTAGCCTACTAAAATTGTTAACAAAAGGTTAAGTGGGGAACCAGTTGCATTGATTGTAAACTTGTAATACTCTTATAATCTTCTGTCTTGAGGCCCTGATATGACCATTATGACCCCAATGAGTAACAATTCATGTGATGTCCCACCAGGAAATGACATAATCAGCCATGCTTTAAAATTCATATTGGATTTTTCACTCTGTAGAGTTTTTAAATTCTAGCCTTAATATAATAATCTTATGGTATTTAGAATGTGTTGTTAAAAAAAGGGGCCATGACATATCTTCTCTGTGTGAGGAAAGACGGATGTTATTTCCAACTATCTGATGAGCTACATTTTTGTTTTGTCAAAATTGACACGTTAAGATAATCATATTCTGAGACAGTGAGGCAATGTGCGGGAGCATTCACATTTTTAAAAATTCAAATGTTTATTGTTGTTCACAATCTTGGTAAAAGGTGCTCTAAACATAATATACTGACGATCACAATTGTCTTGTCCACAACTGTGTTTGATCAGGTATGGTCAAAGACAGCATAACTGTTGTAGGTACACTAGTTTGTCAATTTGCTGTGTGGAGACTCGTAAGTTTTCCTCTAACTCATCATATTCAGTTAATTTAAAATTGTAGGAACAAGATATGCATTATATATTTTAGTTAATACAATACTGCTGTAAACTGATACTTGAAGTTGATTTGTTGCTTCCTCTCAAACTGCAACTATGGCTTTCCCTATATTGTCACCCTTCAGCAAGCCCATGAAAGCAGCAGGCATGTTTTCAAACCCTCTTGTGATGTGTTCCCGACACTGGAGTTTGCCCTGTGCAACAAACAAATACATATATATATAGTTACATATATATACATAAATGTCAGGGCTTTACTGCATTTATTTGTTTATATGTAAAGTCCTACCTCTTTCACCCATTCCAACAGCCTCTTCAGAGAGTCTGGGTGTTTGTGGGCCCACCTGGCCTGCATGAAGCCCTCCATTTTCAGTTGCTTTAAGTTAATAGTCATGTATGAGCAAGTTCCTGAATAGAAATAAATAGCACTTATGCTCAAGTCTCACATGAATGCTTAGCCACTTTTAGGCTTCAAACACCAAAACTGCACCTTGTTCCAGCCAAGCCAATATGATTCAAGTAATGATTTTAAATGTCCGGAGGGTAAATAAGAGGGGTACCTGTTTGTGGGGCAGCGTCATTATAAGTGGAGATACTTCCACAAACAGCAATCCTTCCAAAGTCCTTCATCTGCTGTATGACAACACTTGAGGATGGGCCACCAACCTGAATTTAAAATGTGTAAAATATTTTTTATTTATTTAAGATATAGATATAGCAATTTCAGTGGATTAGATCAGATGTATTGTATTAGGTGTTTATAGCACAAGTGCTAATTTTCAACACCCTGCTTTTAAAAGGGTTTAGAGTCCAGAGAGAAATGTTAAAATTTTTACACATAAGTAAACAGTTACATAAGACAGACACAAGCGATTGTATTCAAAAGCGGGGCATAACGAAAGTTTGAAATGTTGAAAGGATAGAGGCATCATCCTCATCACTTACATTTTCAAAGAAGCAGTCATATCCTTCTGGAGAAGCCGATCTCAGAGCCTCCTCCAGTGAACCAACCGTTTTGTAGTTGAAAGCCTGGTCAAATCCCAATTCTTTGAGGAAAGCCACTTTGGCATCAGACCCAGCGGAGCCCACCACTTTACAACCCATGATCTTTGCTATCTGTCCGACCACAGAGCCCACTGCGCCTGCAGCTGCATTCACAAACAGAGTCTCACCAGCCTTGAGCCCCAACACCTCCTCAATGCCATACAGAGCTGTTAGCCTGAAAAGACAAAAATATGACTTGATGTTTGACTTCTCTTTTTGAACTTGAGGACTGAAAGACTGTATTTACTTACCCTGGCATACCGATAGTGCCCAAAGCCAGAGATAACGACACGTTTTGAGGCCACTCTGGCATGATGGGGGTGAGGTTTGAGCCGTCACCGAGCGAGTGGCTCCTCCAGCCACTGTGTGCCACAACATGGCTCCCCAAGGGAAAGGCTGGGTTCTTACTTTGAATCACTCTGTAACCAATGCAGTAGAAGTGACTGTGCTACACAGCTGGGTATGATATGGCTTTTGCGACTTAACAATATTGTTAATTTGCATGTTTTTAGTTCAGTTCATGCTAACTGCTGAAAATTTCTAATCAACATGGTAATTTATCTGTGCAAGTGTGGGCTAGTGTTTCTTACTTGGCCACTTGTGTTCCAATCATTACATCCCCTTCCTTCATATAAAACTGGCTGAACGGTCTGATGGGAAAAGAAATAACAAATGTTTGTGTGAAAATCTTTCATAAAGCTTATTGTTCTCAACCTACCTCATATATGGGTCCACACTAAGGAATACTGCCTCCAAAAGCACTTCTGGAAGGACATTTGGCAACCATAAATTAAAGATTTTTATACAATAATTTCCAGCCTCAATGATATTACCTCCATCTTTGAGTTCAGAAAGCTCTTCTACTTTCAGTTTAAAGTTACTGTCCTTTGGAAAACCATCGAAGTGGTTGGTCATGATCCAAGATTTAGATTGAACCATGTTTTTTCTTTCTTTTCAGATATAAAAATCAGAATGTTGGAGAAAAACAAAAGGGTAAATGAACAGGAGCAGCAGAAGAGTGATCTTAATCCAAGAGACTGATTCGGCAGTGCAAATAAGAGAGATGGGCGGGCCACAATGTGCATTTTGGCAATAGTAGATTATCGGTTGGAAATTATTAACCTGCCCTCACTTTTGTCATCAAAGTCACGTCGGGACTTATATGAACTGAGACAAGGACAGATGTGCAATCATTCTACATCATAAATGTTCATAATACCACACACCATGACAACGCAAAATAGAGCCTGTTGTACCTTGGTCTTATCTCTATGGCACTGCCTTCTATTGAACAAATGCAACCACTTATTTCATGATAAGATTTTGACATTGTGGTGCTTTCATACTAACTTATAAATAAGAACTTGAATCACTTAAATTGGACTGCCACCTTGAGGGTACATCAGTGCTGTACACAATCACCATACATATGGATAACTTTTCACTGATAAATTTGGAGTTTGCTCACAAAGCTGTCAAAAGACTTGAAAATATTTACCAATGTGCCTCTTTACCTGCTGTGAATGTAATGAGATGTGTCTTTTATATATATATATATATATATATATATATATATATATATATATATATATATATATATATATATTCTTATATCTTTTATAGATATGCATGTATTAATATTACTATATGTGAATTTATCCATTTTATGTAATTTATATTATATATGTCATCATTGCTTCCATGATGAATAGGGTGTAGCTTTAACCCATATAATGTTATATTAATATGTCCTTAAAAGTCAAACGCTAAAATATGACCTAAAATCGGTGTTCTGCCTTTCTTACTGTGAAGAGATTCGCTCAAGCTAAGGGTCATCTGAATGCCTCAAGCCAGTGCTGAAAGGACCCATATGACATTATTTTGTGATATGTTATAATGTTGTTTCCTCATCAAAAACATACCGGGAGTTGTGTTTTGTCTTCACATGTTTAACACACAGACCCTGCAGATTTAGGCTCTCAAATGGAAAATGCTTTTTTTCCACCTTGTGATGTGGTAACACAGGAAGTGCTCCACTGTGTTTTTAAACTCTATACACCTCAACAAGAATCATTTGGATAATTTCAACCCTAATTTAGCCTATCTCTACTGAACAAAAGGTAAAAGATAGCAGTTTCATGACATCAAAAGGTGGAACAGAGCATTTTGAGCTTTTCAGATGTACACTTATAAAAAACTAATATATTTTTACTCAGGCATGTGTGAATTATACTAAACAATTTCAGGTACTGTACATTTTTGAGGAGGTAACAGCATTATAACATGATTAAAAGCTCACATGAGACAAAACTGCATCTTGTTCCTGTCATGCAAATAAGATTCAACTATTTACTTTCAAGTTAGGATTTCACGCTCTATTGTCCAGTTCCAGGCAAGAAATTCTCCTCATAGGCACACCCTGCCAAGGAATTAAACAGGGTATAGCTGCATGACAAGGTCAGCATATATGATTATGGATGATAAAAAAACTGCTGATCTATATAAAAATACCCTCTAAACGTGTGTTCATAATTATTATTATTACTGCATTAATTATCATGTTAATGCCTTTAGAACAATTACTACTCTCAAAAAAGAGAAGAAGCTTAGCGGTTTTATTTATTTACGAGCGACATTCTTCATTTTACATTTAGACTTGTAAACTGTCTGGGAACAAAAATATTAGAAGGTACAATGTTGCTGTAAACTGATAATTAAAGTTCATTTGATGCTTCCTCTCAAACTGCAACTATGGCTTTCCCTATATTGTCACCCTTCAGCAAGCCCATGAAAGCAGCAGGCATGTTTTCAAACCCTCTTGTGATGTGTTCCCGACACTGGAGTTTGCCCTGTGCAACAAACAGATACATATATATATATATATATAAATATAAATATATATACATATAAATACATAAATGTCAGGGCTTTGCTGCATTTATTTGTTTATATGTAAAGTCCTACCTCTTTCACCCATTTCAACAGCCTCTTCAGAGATTCTGGGTGTTTGTGGGCCCACCTGGCCTGCATGAAGCCCTCCATTTTCAGTTGCTTTATGATCATAGTCAGATGAGGGAAAGGTCCTGATCAGAAATAAATATGTTGGTTATCGCCAAAGTCTCTTAAGAATACATGAATGCTTAACCAAATCCAGGCTTCAAAGACCGAAAATGCACCTTTTTGATTTTAAATGTACGAAGGTTAAATAAGAGGGGTACCTGTTTGTGGGGCTGCATCATTGTAAGTGGAGATACTTCCACAAACAGCAATCCTTCCAAAGTTCTTCATCTGCTGCATTACAACATTTGAGGATAGGCCTCCAACCTGAATTTAAAATGTATAAAAGATTTTCGATTCAAAAGTGGGGGATAATGAAAGTTTGAAATGTTGAAAGGATAGAGGCATCATCCTCATCACTTACATTTTCAAAGAAGCAGTCATATCCTTCTGGAGAAGCCGATCTCAGAGCCTCCTCCAGTGAACCAACCGTTTTGTAGTTGAAAGCCTGGTCAAATCCCAATTCTTTGAGGAAAGCCACTTTGGCATCAGACCCAGCGGAGCCCACCACTTTACAACCCATGATCTTTGCTATCTGTCCGACCACAGAGCCCACTGCGCCTGCAGCTGCATTCACAAACAGAGTCTCACCAGCCTTGAGCCCCAACACCTCCTCAATGCCATACAGAGCTGTTAGCCTGAAAAGACAAAAATATGACTTGATGTTTGACTTCTCTTTTTGAACTTGAGGACTGAAAGACTGTATTTACTTACCCTGGCATACCGATAGTGCCCAAAGCCAGAGATAACGACACGTTTTGAGGCCACTCTGGCATGATGTGGGTGAGGTTTGAGCCGTCACTGAGCGAGTGGCTCCTCCAGCCACTGTGTGCCACAACATGGCTCCCCAAGGGAAAGGCTGGGTTCTTACTTTGAATCACTCTGTAACCAATACAACAGGAATGATTCTGCTACACAGATGATTGTGCTACACAGCTCGTTATGAGACTTTTGCTCTTTAACAATAGTTAATCTGCATGTTTAATTGAAGAATGTTGTTTTTTTATCAACATTACATCTGTGTCAAAACAGAAGACACAAGACAAGTTCATTCTAACTGGTGAAATCAGATGTTCCAGTCAACATGGTCATTTAAGTGTAAATGTGTGGGCTAGTGTTCCTTACTTGGCCACTTGTGTTCCAATCATTACATCCCCTTCCTTCATACGAAACCGGCTGAACGGCCTGAAAAGAAATAACAAATCTTTCATAAAGTCTACTGCTCTCATTTTCCATAAAGTCAACTGCTCTCAACCTACCTCATATATGGGTCCACACTGAGGAATACTGCTTCCAAAAGCACTTCTGAATAGAAAATAAATTGTACTTAAATCAGTGTCTTTTGTTATCATACTATCATGTCCCATGTGGAAAAAAATTATTACCTCCATCTCTGGGTTCAGAAAGCTCTTCTACTTTCAGTTCAAAGTCACTTGCTTTTGGAAAACCATCGAAGTGTTTGGTCAGGATCCAAGTTTTTGCCTGGACCATGATTCTTTCTGCAGATTATAATACCCCAATGTTAATTCATCAAGTTCGTACGTACCAGAACCAAATCAACCAAAAATCTTTGTGGTGCGCCTTGAGCTCCCAAGAAGTCAAGTCTGGTAGCTAGTTACAATATTGTCTCATCCATCCATAGACAGATTGTAACTGCGTAATCACAACATGTGCATAAAATGCAGAGATTAGCGGTAAACACTACAGTGTATAGAAGCAATAAAGAAATATGAATTGTTCATCAGAATAAAACGAAATATTGCCAAAACACAATGACTTACTCACTGTTTTTAAAGAAAGTGGAAGGAGTTGAGGAGAAAAAGACAAGACAGTGCGGCGCCTGTGCAGTGAAAGGAGTCCGAGAGAGGCGGGAGCAATGAGTCGCTTCTTTCACCTGATTGGCTGCCCGAGCCTTCACGCTGCAGTAGTACGTCAGCACGTTTACGTAACTTTCGTTTGTGTTTTGGCGGGCAGTTTGGCTGCTAGCAACTACCAAGAGGTGAACTTTATGTTTTCTGGCACAACACGGTATTTAACCATATAGCGTATCTTTATGTTCTGTAAACTCTAACCCATGACTTTTATGATAGTTGACAACGTGCTTATGCTGTCGGCAGATCGTCATTGAGGCGCCGCAGAGCTGAAGCTAATCTCTCAGTAGAAGAGGCTATTTTTCACGGTTTGTGAGCTCTGCAGGTTATCCATCTAATTTACATTTGTGTTAACCCTCAGTATTTTGTGCATTTGTAATGTATTCTTGTCTGTTTGGATTTTGTTGGCTCCTGAAGTCTTGTTACATTGTTGGGAAAAGTTAAAACAGTTATGGTACTGTATTTTAATGACAATATCTGTCACCAGATTTTTTATTTTATTATGATAAGGACAACATACACAATTTGAAACTCTCCGTTTTATTTACATTCCCCTTTGTTTTATGTTGGACTATTCAACACAGTGTGGAATTTACAGGACAGCTCTACAATGTTAGATGGAGGGCAGTTTGTGGAGGCCCTGGGCCGCCTGGGTTTCCCTGGCGCTCCATCACTGAAGGCATCAGAGTTTGATTGGCTGTTTGACTGTGCACCTGAGAACCTCCATTTTCTGCGGTTTGTTTGTCGAACCCTCAACTCAAGCAATGCTCTCACTGTGGAGGAGGCTCGAGCCTTCCAGGAGCTACAAAAGTCTGGCAAACCTATTTTGGATGAGGCAGCCTTAGGGGAAGTCCTCAAAACCATTGGGCTGTCAGATGGAAGCACCGTGAGCTCTGTTTCACCCTCCTCATTTGCAGCAGTGGGAGAAGTGAGTTCAGAGGATTTGGAAGCAGAGTTGAAGGCATTGCGCAAAGAGAAGGACTTGAAGCAAAAACGCTACAATAGGTTACAGCTCAAGGCAATTTCACAGGCTGATATGGACCTACGGCTCACTGTAGAAATGGAAAAGACCGCAAGTAGATTAAAAGAGACAAACGCATTGATTGGTGCTGAGAATGCACACACTAACACAATTTTGCAAAATATGACAGATGAGGTGAAACATGTTGGTTCATATTTATCTGCATGTGACAAAAATGGACAAAGTGAATCACTTACAATGGTCTCCCAGCATTCCTCTGTCCTCTCCCAGCATTCCTCTGTCCTCCTCTCCCAGCTGTCTTTGGATCCCTATTTGCAACAGGAAGAGCTCAATACCAAAACACTTGCTGCCTTCACACAGAAGCATTTTTTCAAAGGCATCACTGATATTGTGGAGGCTTCCTATTCAGGGCACCTTCAGCTGCTGGACCTCAGCTCATGTGAGGAAGAGGGAGAGAGCATGTACTCTGAACCTAAAGACTGTGAGGAGCAGGAGGTGCAGCACAGAAGGACAGAAATGGCAAGACTCCAGTGGGCTCATATAGTGGCCCATTACCAGCTCATGCACGCCCAGGCAGAGGAGAAGAGCTTTAAAACTGGGCTGAACTGGCTCTCTGAGAAGTTATTTCATGTCAAGGTAGAAACATTGTTTATTAATTGACACATTTTTCAATTATGCTGTTCACCTGTACATTCATTCAACTTTATTTTATTTTTTAAATCAGAGCATTTCGATGTCGTCCTCGCTCCATATTCGTAATGATGTGCTGAAGAAAGAACTGCAGGCTGTGGAAGCAGAACTGGAAGCTCTTCTCCAAGGCCCAGTCCTTGCGGCTCTCAGGGAGTCTGCCAGACATCTCAATGTCCCGGTTGTGAGAGGGGACCTGGCTTTGCAGCTTGCGAGGCAAGATTACTACACACAAAGAGAACCAGGTGAGTTCATGCAATTTTTTTTATATCTTATCATGTGATCCACCCCCTCACACAGATCCCTCAGAATAAGTAAAAAAATATGTTGGCAAAGTTTTTTTTCAGTCCATGGCAGAGGCAGGAACTGATAATAAACTTTTTTCTGACCTTAACTAACTCCACTTTGACTGAACAATATATGGACAAACTACAGCTAATACAGTCCCTGACAAAAGTCTTGTCGCTTATCCATTTTGTATAACCTGACTTTAAATTAATTGATTGCTTTTAGAAATGTCTCATACGAAAGCTAAAACCCTCCCAAATTATGCTCAATATACTAAAATAAATTTGCTTCACTGAAGAAAGATTGATCATTTAATGAACACACAAAGGTCAAAGTTTGGCAAGACAAATGTTTTGTCGCCTACAGAAAATTGAACAAATAATTTACTTCAAATACAAAAATATGTTGCATAACATCAGTGAATTAAGTAGTGGTGCTGTGAGATCCATATTTAATATCTTGTATGACTTCCATGAGCTTGATGGACTGCATCCATGCGGTTCGACAATGATTCATACAATTTGTTGATGTAGTCATCAGGAATAGCAAAGAAAGCAGTCTTACATGCCTCCCAGAGTTCATCAAGATTCTTTGGTTTTGCCTTCCATGCTTCCTCTTTCATTCTACCCCAGACATGCTCAATGATGTTCATGTCTGGTGACTGGGCTGGCCAGTCCTGGAGCACCTTGAGAAACTTTGATGTAGAGATAGAAGTATGCGATGGAGAACCATCCTGCTGCAAAATTTGACCCCTTTTATGGTTGGGAATGTAAGAGGTAGCTAATACTTCTTGATATTTTAGGCTATTGATATTGCCTTCCCCCCTGCAAATGTCTCGCACAGTCCCATACTGGATGTAACCCCAGACCATGATTTTTCCGCCACCAAACTTAACTGTTTTCTGGGTGAATCTTGGATCCATGCGGGCTCCAGTAGGTCTCGTGCAATATTTGCGGCGGCTGTGATGTAATTCAACCGAGGATTCATCTGAGAAATCCACCTTCTGCCACTTTTCCAGTGTCCGTCCTTTTAACAGGCTGTGGGCCTTGGCAAATGCCACATGTTTTTTTAATTGCCTTTTGTTTAGTGCTGGTTTCTGTGCACTGATTCGACCATGGAGGCCATTTCGAGACAGAATTCTACAAACTGTTCTGGTTGACGCAGGGACTTGAGGTGACCAGGCCTGGTGGAGCTCTGCTGCAGTGGAAAAGGGGCTGGCCTTAGATTTTCAAATCAACAAACGGTCCTCCCGAGCAGTTGTCTTGCGGGGTCTGCCGGACCTGGGCTTGTCAAAAACATCTCCAGTCATTTCAGATCTTTTTCTTATTCTTTGTACTTGACGCTGAGACACATTGAAGGTGTCAGCCACCTCAGCAGTGGATCTGGTCTTCAGCCTCTTGATAATTAACGCTTTGGTCTCAGGGTGGATCTTAGGCATGTTGTCAGAGGTCAAGTTGCAGTTGATGTGAAGGTCTGGTGTGCTGGGGTTCTTTTTATACACACCCACTAATTGATTGATCAGTAACTGATCACAGGTGAGGCTGTAATCTAGGATTGGGTGAATCATATGACAAGGCAACAAGACTTTTGTCTTGCCAAAATCTGACCTTTCTGTGTTCATTAAATTATCAATCTTTCTTCAGTGAAGCAAATTTATTTTAGTATATTGAACATAATTTGGGAGGGTTTTAGCTTTCATATGAGACATTTCTAAAACCAATCGAAACATTTAAAGTCATAAGGTTATAAGCTTTTGTTTCTACAAAATGGATAAGTGACAAGACTTTTGTCAGGGACTGTATGTTATAGATTTTTTAAAACACTGTATATTTTTGTAGTTATTAGTTTAATACCTGATTTTACATTTCTGAAATTATGGATAAACCTCTAACAACCCAGTGCATTTAGTCCAGAAACAACACAAACTAATTCAATGCAGATTTGTTTTTACCGTAATTTGTTTATAACAACAGGTACAATTGTTTACATGCTATGCTCTAATAATAAAAAAACTTTTGAAATAAGCCTTTATCATCACCTTATACGCACATAATCTTAAATGAATAAAATAATCAAAAATGGCCTGGGGGGTGTTAGTGAAAGTGCATTCTTATTGAACCTGTGTCGGAGATGATTGTACTGTAGGTAGAGCACTGCAGCCAGACCCTCTTGGCTTACATTTCAACTTATATTTTTTCTGTTTGCTTAAAATTTTCCTGTGCATAATCCTACACCCCCTTTGTTCTGATGCTCTCCAGGTGCGTGACTACCTCCTCCGTCAAAAGGCATCATTTGATCTTCTGCACTTGGCTCAGGAGATGGAGTTGAGAAGATGGAAAACTTGCTTGAAGCTGTTAGAAGATGTCTTCTGCAAACTGGTGAATGACAGTGAAGCAGCGTCACTCAGAATTGATACACTAGCTCACCCCAACCTGACCATCAACCCCAGACCAAATCCTATTATCAGCAGCAAGGATGTAGCATTTAGCAGGTAGGAATCAAATATTATATGCACCACCAGTCAAAAGTTTGGACACACCATCTCATTCAATGATTTTTTTCTTAGTTTTCTCTTTGTTTACTACCTTCTACATTTTATATACATGCGGAAGACAGCAAAAATATGTTGTAAGATATATGCATTGATTTTTTTTCTTTATTTCTTTTTATAGATTTTGTATTCAAATAGTCAAAGTAGCCACTCTTTGCTTTGCCGCTCTTTGGCCTTCTCTCAATTAGCTTCATGATGAAATCTCCTGAAATGCTTTTCACTTCACCTGTGTGCTTTGTCAGGTCCAAGAAATGCCAAAAGTACAAAACGGTGATCAAAACAGATTTGGATTTTACATTTAAAAACCTAGAACAAGTTTTGAGTTTGCGTTTGCTACATTCCACGTGCTCATTCATTCATATATTTGATTCCTGCAGTGACAATCTATAATCTAAACAATCATGTAAGTAAAGAAGAAACATAAATGAAAAAGCCTGTCCAAACATTTGACTGATGTATGCTATTGCTTACATAAATGAATTTATAAATGTATGTATGTGATTGTTTAAGAACATTTAACTTCTCTTACCAGATTACTCCAGATTCTTGACCATAGCTCAAACAGTAGTTGCTCTGAGCCCTTTCGAACATACGAAGCCTTAAACCAGGCCGCCCAGAGCCTGTCCGCAGATCTCCAGATAACTCAAGATGCCTTGGCTGGAGCCGGTCGTGAGCAGTTATACACAGGAGCCCGTCTCCATGGCGACTGTGATGTGCTGCGTAGGGCCATGTACACAGAGCTCCAGCAGCTGGTCTTAGGGCCTCAGGTACGTCCACTGGCCTCAGACCAGCCGCAGCTCTGTCCAAACGCACAGGTGGGTGTTTCTCTCTGCACACACACGCATACACACACAAGGGAAACCCTTCAATGGGTTTAGAAAGCAACCATCAATGGTGAGTCCTTTCGTAGCATGTGCCAGGGGAGAGAGGGGACAGAAGCACATATTATCAAGAAAGTGGTGTACGCAAGGGTGTCAAGCATTAATGCCATTTCACATACTTATGTATTTGAATTAGGGCTGGGCATGTTAAGAAGCTTTTGGCTTGTTACTTAATGTGACATAAATATTTTTTTTTTTTTTAAACTAAATAATATAGTTGTTCTTATTTGATCTTTGAACTTCATTTTAAAATCAGTTGACCCCAAGTCCCTGACATATGATCAAATCAGAATGCCGCAATACAGGGCCAAGAGGGTGGTTAAAGATTTATTTAAGAGCCAATAAAAGACATATTGTTTTAATTATGTGCAGCATGTCATTAATCCATGTTAAAGGAATCCATGGTTGCCCAGCACTAATTTGAATATGTTCACAACTTAAAGGCTTTTCTTTCAATCCTTGTCATAGTTTGATCCACCGGGTTTGTAAAAAGTGTAGAAATCTGTGTTATATAAATTTTGGGGCCATGATGAGAGCATGCTTCTAAAACCAAAATGAAAATGGGAGGTTTGATCAGCTCACACCAGTGCATTGTGCTTTGTTCCCTTGGGCAAGACACTTAACCTGTGCTGCATATTAGTCTCTTTTTATGGTATGAAATTACATCAGAGATTGTAATAATTATTTTTTCCTTTGTGTTACTTTCTGTATTGTTTCCATTTGTCTCAGATCTTTGTTTCCATATATTTCTATTATAGGAACTGAGCACAAAGCTCCTGGAGGCTGAGTCCCAGTTGGAGAGTCTGCAGCAGGTGATGCAGGAAATCATGAGTGAGGTCAAATCCAAACGCTTACAGCTGGACCGCAGCAGACTTCTGAGGCGGGAGAGGGAGCTGTACATCTACTTCCACTTAGATGCTCGAATACTACAGAAAGTAGTGGAGGACCTAGAGACCAAAATGTCCGCAAAAGACTAGCAAATATTTAGTTTTGAATGACTATGTTCAAGTTCATAATGCTCTTTGTTTTGACTTGATTAATCCAGTATATGTAACAATTCTAAAATGCTGTGTTTTGTCCTGTTGATTATAAAGAAATAAATGACTATTGCCATTTCAGATGAAATGTTTGCTGAATCATCCTGTATTTGATGATCCTTGTGTAGTATTTGTAGATACAGAATGGAATAAACTAACTATACTTGTTGTGTTTTGACAGAACACTGAAAACAGGGACAGTTCTCATGTGGCATGTGAAGGAGAGGTCTGACTGTAGGTTGTATTCAGGCCCGCTGTCTTTAGCGGCTCAGAGGATTTTGCAAGCTCTTCAGGCGCAAAGGAGACATGTGACCAGGCAAAACTCCAAACACAATCATCTTTGTGAGTCAGGGTACAAAACGGGCGAAAGAACTAAAAAAGTGCAGTATTTCCCATAGATTTTGTTAAGATCGTGTCACATATTTTTATTTATATTATTTAATCTCCTCAATTTGTGAAGCATGTGTCACTTACTTCCCATTTTTAATCTCAAAATTGATGTTAATACAATGAGCAACAAAGTCAAATTGTGTTATGCCAATATAGGCCAGGTCGTTTTAATCTATGGGGGAGACTGCAAGACTGAAATGAATGAATTGTACCTTGTACTTGTAATTATGTAATAAAGTTTGCAAACAATTTTCATGGACAACCACACAGGAATTTGATCAGTGTTGATAGTAGATTTCGAATTATAGTTTTGGATAGACATTGTCCCTAATGTCCTTAATTTTGTCTTAAATTCTTTGTCAGGGGAAAATGGGCAATATGACAGGAAGTGGGAGTCGTCTCAAAGCTGCACAAGTCAAGAGCAGGAAAGGAATTCCCTGTAAGTGTGAGAGTCTGTTTAGTTTCTAGAATTGTCTCTAGTATATTTACTGGTTTAGAATCAAATTAAAGCTTCAGTGTGTTCTTGTTATGCTATAGGTCCCAGTCACAGAACTCTGTGACCCCATCTTACAGTCAGTCCTCACAAACACTTGATTTGTGCTCGTCCCAGGACACATGTTCCTTTATCTGGGACTCCTCGCTCCAAACAAATCAAAGGCAATGCCATGATTTTCTCTCACACTGGTTTTCTGAGGGGAGATACTTGGAGACACCTCCACTTCAGTCAAGCCAAGCTGTGTCTCAGTGTGATGGGTGGGACCCTAGTTTATTTCTACCTGACAGATACACTCTGTCTCTGCAAACTCCAGAAAATCTCTCCAAACGAGCTTTATCTTGGAAAAAGTATGTATAAAATTGAGACGAAATTTTTAAGCCCCTTTACTATGCAAAGTCTTAAAGCTACATCTGTGAGTTTATTTTATGTTTTTACCAGTAGATCGCAGATATGAAATCTTTTCACGCACCAGGCCTATTCAGGCTCACCTGTGCTCTCCGGTCTTCTGCCAGGGCAAAGCTGGGAACGCAAATAGCATCTAGAGTAGTAGTATGTAAGAATGCAACATGGCCAGGTCAGCCAGGTCAATTACAGATAGTAGATTTAAAGTGAACAGATAGAAAGGACCAACCTAGGGCCAGGATTTCCTGATACACTCATGCACAAAATATATTGCATGATGATTAATGCTTGTTTTATATTTTCTCTTTCTCATAGCTCTGGTGAAATACCTTTTACCATTACATTTCCTCCAGAGAGTCCTAATGAACTGCTCCCATTCCCAAAGACACCACGTCATAAAGACAGGAACGAAGACCTAATATTTACAACAGAAAATATCTCACCACGAGATTTGCCTGTGCCTTGCGCTGAAGCAACTAAACCAATCAGATTAAATCTGGCTCTTGAAAAGGAATCGAAATGTGGATTGCACCTTACCAATCAAATGTTTTTAAGAAGGCATGATGCCCTTGAAGATATTTCTCAAGTTCGAAATGAAGAACAAGAATGCTGTGACAACAACACAAGCACTATGCAACCAGCTCCGTGTGAAGAAAGGATTTCGCCATCATTACCAGAAACTAAAAACTTAAAGGGAAGTTGTAACCTACCTGAATGCTGTGACATAATTAAAACATCAGACATACAAAGTGATTCAAGAAGTGTCCTCTTGCTTAGCACTAATTCACACACAGGAGAGGCCATTGATCTGAAGGAGGCGAAAGAAGTGGCAACTGTGAAGGAAGCAGATGTATCAGATGACAAACAGTGCAAATCCATCGATAGTGACAATAATGTTGAAGTTTTTACCAAAGGGGACACAAAACTGCAGACACCTTCTATAAACAACCAAAGTGAGACCTTACGTTCAGGTAAATATTTTTTGTTTAATTTATATACATTTATATAATATACAGTAACATATCTAAATAGTTTATGAACTCACTGCGTGCATTTGGCATCATTCACCACCAGAGGACGCTATTAGATTAAGAAGGTGCAGTCACCGTAAAAATGTGGGATTAAAATGGTCAATATACAATCATTCTTTTTGTCATTTGGCCAAACCGGAGGAATTGTGATTTATATGATATAATTTCAGCTTGCTCTTGTTCTGTAATCTTTTCCCACTCTGCACGAGAGGAGATGACCAGACAAAGCAGATAATCTGCAGAGTAATGTTTAGTGTTACAGGCTCAGCAGTCATGGTCTTAGTCACGTCTTAGCCTTCGTAAATGTGCTGAGTAACCTCTAACAAGTTGCATGGTCTGTTGAAGTGCTGCATTGGTCTGTTGAGATGGTGCATTTCATATATAACCACCTGATGTTCATATATTTGTTTTACTCAAGGGCTCAGGGACAAGACCTGTATTAAATCATTTTGGTCAAACATTTCCTTTTTGCAGAGGATTCAAACTGTCCTGGTGGGAATGCAGCTGCTCCAGAAGAACCACTTCCATATCTGTTAGACCTGCAGGTACATTTAAATAATTGCACTGATGTTATGAGCTTTAGCATTTATAACCAGTAAGTTATGGTTTGTTAATTGAGGTGTGATATGACCATCCACCACACATGTATGCATACAATATATATACAATATATATTTTGGATATTTTTTGCTTCAGTGTGTTAACACACTGCTCCCTGGGACAGCTCCCTGCTGAGTCATAAAGCCACAAAAGTACCCAGCAAACTAAGCCAGCATGTTGGTTGTGTAGCCAGATATACATTGCTGCATGGAAGATGGGATGCCATAAAGTAGTTGCAGAGTTAAAGAAGGATGTAAAGAAGACATTTTGGAGTTGATCTTCACTGGATCACTAGAATCAGCAGCAGTATCCATCCCTCACCCACAGTGCTATGACCAGCACTGGGCTATCAGCCATGGCCTGCCTTGATTTTCTATCTATATCCTGCAGCACAGCACCCTGGGGGGGTTCATGACTATGTCAGCAAGAAAAAGGCTTGTGTTTACAGTGAAATGTGGGAGGTGCACCCAAGGGAACTCCTTCCTGCAGTGTCTAGTGCTGACAGCCACTTGAATCTGTGCATACTGAATGCAGCACGAGTCACATATAGCGAATACACTGACTGTACTGTTCTGTTCAAATTTTGTGTGGAGTTTGGAGTTATAAATAATGGAAATTATGCACAATTCAATTGTTACCTGGGGCTGAGGATGTTGTTTTCACTCTCTTATGTTTTTCTTTTCTTAGAAAAGATATAAAATAAATACATTGTCATTGTTTTGCTTTTTCTAAATAATACACACAAAGTTTTATTTCCACTTTGGGGGGCGGGCAGCCTTGTCCTCCATGTCATGCTATTATGAAACCATTCATTTATGTAGCATTTTGTTTAATATCAATATCAAATGTTCTTGTGGATTATTCATAATGTTTATAGTCTGTCTTGGCTTCAGATATGCTTAATTTGTGCATTTATATTTCTTAATTTCTTTTCTGTTTAGCTTCATTTAATACTGAAATATCATTGAGGATGACCCTTATTTTTTATGAGTACAGACATTACAATATAAAACAGCAAACAATAAAACTGATGAAACCATACACTCAAATAAGACTGGAACTAGTATTTTTTAACATTGTTTCTTTTTTTAATCTCTTTTCAGGATTCATGTGAAGTTCAAAAGGACATTGTACAAGAGAGGAAGTCTTCCCCACATTGTTTCATTTCACCTTTTATGGCACAAAATGAATGCTCCAGCTTACTTCATATTACAGCTAACTTGCTGCATCAACCACCACTGAAACCTTCTTTTACTCTGAAAAGGAAGTATGAACCCCCACAGCCACAATCAGAAAATCACATTTTGCCAAACTCTGGTTCTACAAAACGTACCCCAAAGTGGGAACCACCTCAATCCTCTCAAGAGCAGAAAAGAGATGTAAGAAAAAAAACAAATTGCTGTAAAACTACAAGTCTCCATAATGAAAAATGCAATGAAGAACTTAAACACAGCTCTCATTCTGCCACTTGTTCACCACCTAAGCAATCTAAATACAATACTCAACCTAGAAAGCATCCAGAAATGTTTCAAACAGGTCCTAATCATAACCAGCTCAGAAACCAAAGCAAATCCAAACCAGGTCTGACATCAAGTCTGACATCTGACCCAAGAGTGACAGATGCAACCAGAATAAGCCAAGGGGATATGGAGTCTATTGTGAAGAAAGCACAGCAATCAGAGGTCCTGGTGCTTACAATGGTGTTCTACGATGGGACCACTCAACTGGATTCAGAGGAGGTAGGTTCTGTAAGTAAAGGAGGCTCTTTGACTTTGCTAAAAACAGCAAGTAGTAGCTTTTTATAGTTTACAAATGTATATTGTATATATTTTTGTCCAGCCTCCTTAAACACTCTCTCTCAACTCATGTCATTTGACTCAAGTCCTTAATTTGTTCAATCTACACACTTGTGTGAGAAGTGTCTTGCTCATAGACACTTTGCCAGCATTAACTGGCAAGACTGAGATATGAACCATCATCTAGTTAATAAGTGACCGTTTCATCATTCAAGGCCTTGCATGAGGATTTATGTTGCCCTGAGCTTTAGTGGCTGCTTAGAATAACATCTGTGTGATTCTTGATAAAGAAGCAGACCCCTCCTGTGTGTGGCCTTCTCCTGCTCATCAAGGCTGACCTGGACACAGTATTGGAGACCCTAGGGCCAAATGACACTCTGGTGTACTTAAAACTAGAGCATGCACCTGCCTGGGCCCAGAGGCCCACACACCACCTCCAGGAACTGTTTACAAAGTAATGTCTGTATAGTTTGCACAGATTATTTCTATATTTTTGTAGTTATAGTTTAGACTCCAAACATGATTTCTTGCCCCTCTCTCCCACAGAGATTTGCTGCTACAAGTGTTTTCAGCTTCTCAACTGGTAGTGTGCTACAAAGCCAAGGATGTGCTCCACATCCTTCTGCAGCTTTACAAAAGGGAGCTCACCTGGAAACAAGGCATGACACATGACCGTAGACCAGGGGTGTCAAACTCATTTTGGTCCGGGGGCCGTATCCAACTTACTTTGATCCCAAAGGGGCCGGATCAGAAAACTCATGGCATATATACCCCAAAAATAGCAATAAGTTCAAATATTTGAGCAGAGAAACACAAATCTATTACAGAAATCTTTTTTTAATTGATGAACTCTTTCTTTTACAAAATATTATAATATTATGAACAACCTGAAACTTTAAGAAAAATGCAATTTCAGCACAACGTTTTTAAAATAACTTGTATGTAAACAGGAATAAGTCAATTTTTCTTGTAAAATCCTGCACTCGGCTCCACTTTTCTCATGTTGGACATTTTGCTGATGAGGGTGTCACGGTCAACAGTCAAAACGATCGTCCTTTAAGAGCATTTGGAAAGAGACAAGTCTTCATTTGTGCTGCTCTGATGGGAGGGGCCACGTACAGAGGCACTGGAGACACTGCTATGCTAAGCACCGCAGAAAATTACCTATATTTTAATAGAAAATATAATTAAAATATTTTAGTAGAAAATCAGCCGAGGGCCAGATTAAAGGTCTTGGAGGGCTGAGTCTGGCCCCTGGGCCTTATGTTTGACACCTGTGCCGTAGACTGTTATGTACTTATACAGAGTCTGTATGATAACAATAATCATCTACTGTATATTCAAACAGTAATAATAATTTGGATGCTGCTGAAACTGCTTGTGCTAGAAAAAATATGAGGCCTAGACTGCTAATCATTTTGAATGTCCTTTTTAGTTGAAGGGTGTCAAATCCAGGATCCCCAGCTCTCAGGCTGGCTGTTGGACCCCACAGATCCAGCCACTTCCTTCCAGGATCTTCTCAATAAACACTGCAGATATCCCCACACAACACCAGCCCTGGGGAGCAAGAAGGTCAAAGACATTGTGTTTTAGGCACACTTATTTGCACACAGTCTGCAGTTGCATTCATGCAAAAGATCTTGCTATTGACACTGCTTTAAACTTCAGTTCTTACACATTTATACTCATTCACAGGTTTCACAAATCATCACTGGTCTCTATTCTCTCTACAAACTGAACAGAGAGTTATGTTCAAAACTTCAGGTAACAGTGTTAAAGTTGGGCTATATGATTTGTGAAAATATCTAAATGCAGTTTTATGACTGTGTTTTGCTGCAATATTGATTCAGTTGTAATGTTTTGGTTTTTTTTTTGCAGGATTTTGTTATTGTTGAATTAACGTATTATCCTGACTTGCATATCTTTGTGTGCTTAGAGTCAGGGGCTTTGGAGGCTTTACTCAGAAATGGAGTTGAAAATGATTCCAGTGCTTGCAGGTGGCGAATCTGTATCTTTCCACATTTCATATACTTTTTGACAAACATACAAAACATCATTGTCACACACTGTTTTAGTCATGGAAGTCTGTCACATCCACGTTGACAAAGAGGCTCTTAGAAGAACTTCTGACCTGCTGGGGGTAAGGGAACACAAACCAAACTTAATTACTTGAAAAACTGGTCACTAAAAACTAATGCTGCAGGTGCCGTGCCATTCTTACTATATTTTTTACACAAAGATTTTAAATAGTAAAATTGTACAATTTGCAGTGATATCACGCTGGGGGTGTTCTGCATGTATGTCTATGGTGGAATGTTCAGCAATTACAGTGGCTACATAATGCACACCCATGGCATTTAAAAAAGAAAAATACAAAATAGATGTAAAAAAAACAAAACAACTCCTATTCAGTGTGTGAGTGTGTGATCAATACAAGCCTTCAGGGTCACGTTGTTTGATGTTCAAAAAGGTGAGAGACTAACTGAAAAACTATTGGCTAATGCTAGCTAACTTGTGACTGTAATTTTATTTTGAGAAAGACTTTTTTAACTGCACAAATCTTACCTATTGTAGTTCCAGCTATGTCAGTTCAATTGTGTTCAGACAGTGTTAAAGAGAGAGAGAGCAGTGCCCACAGTTAGCATCACACACCAGGGAATGTTGATGATATGACCTGCAAAGTATAAAACTGAAAAAAGAAACACTTAGCTGTATTGCAACCTGTCAGATTTTCACTTGCTTTAGCATTATTGATGTGGTTGGTGGTCTCAGAGGAGCTGTCCCCTTTACATTTAAACTAAATTAATTCTGTTGACTCCAGACTGCACACATGCTTTCGACACACTGCTGTATGCTTTTGGGTTCTGATGGTAACAGCTCAGCCTCAGAAGTGGTGCTAGTAACAGCGGGGGCTTGTTGTAATCCCTGTGTGGAGTCTAGGCTATTTATAGAAAGGGGAGCCTGTCTTTTGTAGACAATGTGCTGCAGAAGGGAGGATCACTGTCAACCTACAAACAAAAAGCTTACATTAATTCTGGTTATATGCTCTGTTGCATTTGAAGTTACATTTCTTCTTATCGTATTTGTTTTGGATTTTTTTCTATAACTAAACTAACAGCCTTTGTTATTGTCACCCAACTACAATTTACACAACTCTTAATGCTATTCTGACTAGGCCAATCATTCAGTATTGATGAGACCGTCTGGAGCTAGCTTTAGGCCAAGAGCAATGAGAATGAGACAATTTTTCATATGTCATAATAAAAATTATTCTGAATTTGAAATAATATGGCCATTGATAAGACCTGAAATCATTTCAGGTTCCTTGATTTATTTATTCTTGCTTTCACTTTCATTATTCAACCCAACTGTCTTTATTGTTTTTTATTGTATTGATTGGCTATACCGCTGAAGTATTCAATGTTACTGATAATGATGTTAATGAAAATTATATATATAAATATATATATATAGAGAGAGTTTTTTTTTCTCATCATCTACACAAAGAAGCTCCTCTCTTGGCTGAATCTCTGCTGCTGCACTTTGTCTAGTTCTTAATTGTCATTCTCATCATTTGATGTGTTGCTCTGGGACTTTCAGCCTCTCAAGCATGTCCTTAAAGCTTCTAATATGTTGTCAAGTGCTCTCACCTTTACCTTGGTAACCTCCTGCTCTGTCTTTATTTTCTCACTTCACATTCACTGTCATCTAGCTCACAGATTTTTTCTTTCAACTCATTAAAGGTCCTATATTACACAATATTGACTCTTGTGAGCTTTAAGCCATGTTATAATGTTGTTACCTCCTAAAAACATACCTACAGTTATATTTTGTTTCATTCACACATGTTTGTGTAACCCTTTATTATTAGTCTGTCTTCATCTACAAAGCTCAAAATGCTCTGTTCCAACTTGATGTGATGTCGTGAAGTGGTATTTTTCAAGTTAACAGCTTCCTTTTACCTTCACTTCGGTAGAGATTGGCAAATTCAGGGCTGAAATTATCCAAATGATTCTAATGAAGGTGTATGGAATTTAAAAACACACAGAAGCACTTTCTGTATTATCATATGACATCAAAAGGTTGAACAGAGTGTGTTTGAAAGAAGAACTCATCTTAAATACACAGGGTTTGTGTGCTGCTAAACATGTGTGAATGAAACAAAACACAGTTACGGGTGTGTTTATAATTAGGAAACAACTTTGTAAGAGATTAGAAAATTGTGTTATATGGGCTCTTTAACAGTCTTTTCCTCCTTTCCCTGTTGTGTTTTATGTGCTTTTCTGCTGGGATGATCCAAATGTGTCCTGTTGCAGACCAGATGAATTTCTAAATAATTTAGAAATTACTGACCTGAAGTACCTGCACTTGACTATTTCTGTTGCAGACAAAGATGAAGCAGTTGGAGCAGGAGGCTCACAAAGCAGCTGGACAGATGTTCTTGCTCACAAGCAGCACTCAGCTACGAACTGTATGTACTGTATTCATCAGGTCACATGGTATTCTTTGAAATGCAGAAATTGATGAGTGTCGAAGTGTTTTTACATGGCCTAGTATTTCTCATTTGATGAAATATAGTTATGCACCTATTGCCACTTGTTGTCAGACCAACCTCGTGTACTAGGGTTATCAAAAGTATAAAAAATCTGTTGAAACTTGAACAAGTATCTATTCACAGGACAGAAATTAACCTTTTGTGAATAGCTTTAGAATGATCTTGAGCTGTATCTGTACAAGTAAAATACCGCATAGATTAGTATACACCCATGAACCACTGTGGAATTTACCTGGATGATTAAGGGATTACACAGATAAAGTAAAGTATTTTGCTTTAAGATGAAATGTCATTCTATTGTCTGAAGGAGTGTTTTTAATTATCATCGTGATACTGAATCAGTATTTAGTATCAAGCCTCCTTAGAATTAAAATTTTGTTAAAAATGTTAGTATCGTGACAACCCTTCAGTGTACTTAACCCTGGTGTATTGCCTATAATAACAATGATCTTCACTTCCACAGGCTTGTATAAGTGTTCTGTGTATTATTCACTCATGTTCATATTCTTGTAGGTTCTTTTTGAGAAACTACGTCTCCATGAGCGATGTGAAAATAAGAAGCTTCCCAAAACCATCAACAAACAGCAGTCTACATCAGAAGCTGCAGTATGACTTTTTAAATGCATTCATTGGAGTGCAATGTGTAACTTACATAATTAAAC
Source organism: Boleophthalmus pectinirostris (assembly GCF_026225935.1). Lineage (NCBI taxonomy): Eukaryota > Metazoa > Chordata > Actinopteri > Gobiiformes > Gobiidae > Boleophthalmus > Boleophthalmus pectinirostris. Next base: position 20,030,340 of record NW_026571153.1, on the reverse strand, counting down.
GTAACACAATGGCCTACAGTGACTTTTACTATCCGTTATTTTTTACCAACAGCTATTACAACTCCAGGATCTTCACCCTCTTCCGAAAATCATTCTGGAGTATCGACAGGTGCTTTATTTGTTCAGTTTGTGGTTGCTTAAGTAGTGTTGTAATTAAGAGTTGTTCCATTAAATTAAATCTGTATTGTTTTTTCAGATCCACAAAATCAAGTCCACGTTTGTTGATGGAATTCTTTCATGCATGACAACTAAGGTGACACACTTACATACTAATAACTGAACTATTAACTGTTAACCATATCAACAAAACACAGCAACAACTTTTTGTAATTTTCAAACACTGATATATTTATTGTGGTGGCAAAATATTCAAAATTCACACAACATTCACACAGATGCTTTATGGGTCTGTGTCTGAAGCAGTTAACTTTTACTAACTTGGCAGAAAATAAACTGTCAGCAGCTTGTGTTTGTCTGGGCTCACTCAGGGCTGCAAAAAAGACTGCCCTCTCTACCTCTGTGATGATAGGCCTGTCACGATAATTACTATACTACTATAATATACTATACAATTATATTCAATAAATGAGAGATGGAACAATGATTTTGGGGGGGTCAATGGTACTTTTTCATTGTACTAGTGGGGTATATATTTTGTTATTTTTCTGTATCATAGCTGAAGGTTGAATAAATAACCAAGAAACTGACTTCAGTGTTCTGTTCTTTTATTTATTGCTTTTGCTTTAACAATATAAAATACATTTAGAATATGTTTGCTGGGATTGTTCAGCTTTATGGTTATTGTGTCAGTTACATAAACTAGTTTCAATATGTTGATAGTAAAAAGACAAGAAATAAATCTGCACTGAAACAGACTGTTCAGAATTTGAGTCTCTTAGTCCACAAAAACAAGTCATAATGGCCACAAGCTCCACAGCTGTTGTTTTGTTTTAATTTCTCAACATCACCAATTTCTCAGTCTTCATTGTTTTGTTTTTGTTGTTTTCAGTAATGAAATGCTTTGTTTTGTTTTCTTTAGAATTACATTTCCTCCACATGGTACCAGACAAGTGTAGTGACTGGGAGAATCTCAGCTAAACATCCTGTAAGTAAATGAAAAGAACAAGTAGTTTTCTTTTGAAAATGGAGCTAACCATGGTGCTGAATTTCTAATGAGAATCAGAACTTAAAGTAGCCAATGAACTATGCAGAAAATCTTACTTTTTAACTGATGGATTTGTCTTTGTGGGATGTTTGTGTAGTTTAGTTTCCAGAATATGTTACGTTACCTACATTTAGTTCTGTTCTGTAAGTTTGCTTTATATTGTGTAATTAAGGTTATAAATGTTTATCACCTCATCCATTCCCGGTTGTTCACAGTGCTGTCAGCTGTCAGGGTCCAGTGCTTCTCCAGTGGTCTAACAATGTGGGGATAGTAGACTTTTTTCATCTCACTTGTAGATTGTAGGGGGCATCACGTTCCAGAGATGGTCAAAAATCCCTTCGCCTGAGTATTTTTTTATTTTATGCTTTGTATACTTGGAACATAGATTCAAGTCATGATATTTAAATTGAAGGTCATGTTTTAGTGTTTGTTTTTTATCACTTAAGACTGGACATTGGAGCTACTAATATTTCCAGGAAAGTTGTCGGTCTCCAGCTGGCATGTCCCAAAAATAAGAAAGTATTGTATTGCCCACAGCCATTAGCTTGTGATGTTGCATCTGTCTATGAGGATTGTGGGAGAAAAGATTTAGTGTACAACTTAGGCTCACAAATGCCACACTGATGTGAAACAGCTTAAATGGAAGTGATGAAACTGTCGTAAACTGGAGCTGATTTTAAGAGAAGCTCACTCTGCACAGAGAGGCATTACTGCACATCTTATTTTTATGGGCAAAGAGTACCTGCAGTCAAGTTAGTCAGTTCTATTACATTTATATTACACTTACATTTAAAATAACTTGTATCCAAATGATAGTTTTTTTCTGGAACTGTATGAACATTCCACTATTAATTAATTGTATTAGAGGGATTTACTTAATACATAAGAGTTCACTAGAGCTTTTATTGTTATTTATTTCTTTGTACATTATCAACAGTCTAAAGGCCTTTATGGTTTGTCAAACACTGCTTTGCATTGAGTCATTAAATGTTTAGCACTTACAGAAAGCCTCTGAATTCTGATCTAAGCACTTCACTGAAGCGTTCTCTACTGACTACGCACAAAAAGTCCCAGCTCAACTTGAAGAGGCCATTTCATTTTGACTTAGTTTTACATTCAGGTCTGGTTCAGCATTTGTAGGGTTTAATCTTGTATTACTAACATAATTCTAGGTTTGTTTAACTATTGGAAATAAGTTAAAATCGTGACAGAAGCCTTTGTAACTGGCAACAGTCAAGCCTCTCTGGCTACTAAAATTTCAAACTTAATTTTGATACTAAGGAATAGACTCAATACCAATTCAGATACCATGATGATAATAACAAATGCAAGACAATAGAATGTGATTTCCTTTATATTATCATGTAGTGTTATATCACTGTAATCACTCAGTTGTCCAGGTATAGGCTTTGAGAACCCTAGTAGCTATTGTACATTGCTTGGTTTTGTAAGAGATAGCTCATAGAAGAGTTGATTTTCTATTTCTATTTCTTTCTATTTCTAATGTTTCTGTGCTTGATTGTGACTGGACAGTGCAGTGTATTTGTGGATCATTTAGCCATTGTTCTATGATAAGTCGTTAAACTGTTGCATAGTGATTGAGTCCACAGCAGCTCAGCTTCAGTGTCTCCATAAATGTCTCCATTTGTTCAACAAGCCAGTGGTCCTCAGAGACACTCCGTGTCCCCTGGTGAACCAGATTAATTTGCTTCAATTTCCACAAATGCATTGAGACTATGTGTGGTGCACTTACTGAAGTGATTTTACTGAAGCTGATGGACTTGACTTGCATAATTAGGCAAAGCATAAACAGTATTTAGCATTAATAACAAGTATTTAAATATAATTAAACAAACAAACAAGTATAAATCCAAAATACCAGTAGCATGCAAATAGGCAAAGACTGAGAAAAGGAGGATAAAAGTAAAATGGAGATAGCAGGGCTATCTGTCTGTATATGTGTATACAACACTTGGGCATTTATGTTACCAGGATGTAGGGCTGTACAAAAAGAAAATTGGCTGATCAAATTTGAAGTTCAAATGGTTTTGTTTGGAAGAAAATTAAATTTTTCTTTTCCCCTCTTTCTTGCTTTGGAAATTGAAAATGCAAGAAAGGCTCACTGCAGTCACAGGGACCAAAGTTTAGCACAGGGCCATACAGCACTGACCGCTTTGAAAACAGTGACGTCAAATTAATTCATAAAAGATTTCCCCAATATCCAACCGTTTTGTGTAGTTTGCAGAACAATTTATTATTCGAACTGAAAGAAAAAAACACCCAGCCCTACCAGGATGTAAGTAGAATGAGAGCATCGTCCCTTGAGGTTTAGTGGAGCCCCTCAAATGACATTTGCTGTCAGTATTTCCTACTGAACATCTGCTCCTGTTCAGTTTATTACCTCAGATTCAGGCCCTACATGCAGCCTGTGCATGTTCTGTGACAACAGACAGACAATATATAGTGACACAAGGTAAAACAGACTGCAGGTGTAATTTGCAGTTAAGTGAATGCCTTCACTGAAACAATAAGATTTAGGTAAAGCTGCAGATATTTTTGTACATTTATGTGTAGGTTTGAATTATTTGTGATTACAGCTACATATTGGTTGTATTTACACATTTAATTACACAAATACGTACAGTATATGCATAGTTAAGTAAGTTCTACATTTAGCACCAAAGTTGCTCAAAAGCATTTGTTGCAGTGCATAAGGACTGTAAATTGTTGATCATAGCCAGGTTATTAAATACATATTTTATTTCCACTCAGCATTATTGCAGAATCCATGCAAAGGAGAAACTGCTGTTTGTGCAACAGTTAATTTTATGCTATTGTCACTGCAGCATGGTGCATTGTGGGTAAAGCTGAGCATTCACCTCTGACACAGCGAATCAGCTGCCAGTCGCCCACACTCCACACACTGTTGTTATTGCACCTTTCACACTGGCCTGGACACATGCTGTGGGTCACGTATCCTATGGCCCCTCCCTCTGTATGCGCCCCATGGATTCCACTGTCCACGCCCTTCTACTGCAGTCCTGCATTTATCCTCCTCTTGTGAATAATAAATAGACAGTGAAAGCTCAGAGTCGATTTCTCTCTGTGAGGCAGGCCACCTTACAGCTGAAAACATAGCCCTGAGCAAATAAAGTACATGTTCTTTTTAATCACAGCCAGGTCTTGGTTGTGTACACTCAGCCATCTCATTACATAAAGTGGACGCTTCCATATTGATCCCACAAGAAGTGCTTGAAACTGCAATACTAACACCAAGGGCATATATTTATAATCTGTCCCTCTTGCCCTTATAATAACCCTAAACCATGGTAAATTGACTGTTTAAAGGGTTGGATTACTAGTGGTTAGAGTGTTGCTGATCCAACTATAGCTTTAATTTGATGCTTGCTATGGTAATTTTTTTTTCTGTAAAAGCATTTTTGTGTTGAAACTATTCTTGTAACATTTATTCTTTTGATGGAAAATAAAAATGTAGTAATTGTGCTCTGAGGGTGATACAGATTAATTTGAGAAGAGTCTTGGGATGACTTGAACAAAGCCATATAAAATTACATAATGACTGCACTGATTATTGATTCTAAAATGTCTGGAGAATTTGTCGCAGTGGAGATAAAACAGGGAATGAACTGAATTGAAGTAGCTGGAGGAAGAACTTATTTCATCAAGATGACAAGAAATTACATATTGTTTAAAGGTGGATTATGTAACTTTTCTGGTGGAGGGCACCACCTTTTTTTAGGGAAATGTTATTGCTTTGCTTGGTATGTTCCACAGTATGGCATTAAAAGTCTATTCAGCTTTTGTTTCATTAGTGGTGATTTTATTGTTCAGAAATACCTTTAAGAACATGCATTTTTGTGTGAGCAGGCTCACCTCTCCACCGAAATGATCTGTACCTTGACTTGCTTGTCTTCATTGAGATAGAGAGGTTTAATGCCTTACTGTAAAACATTCCAGGCTGAGAAGTTAAAGGTGCAACTTTTTTGGTTGGGTTCTGTCCTGCTTATTTCTATGGATATGTCATTACTTTGCCTGGAATGTTCCACAGTATGACATCAAAGAGCTCTACCGTACATTTATTAAAATTAACAACAGTTTTTTAGAAAAACAGGCATTCTGACTGAGCGGAGTTGTCTCTCCACAGGTCTGACCTGTAACTTGGTCTGGTTTGGTCTGGTTAGAAAGGTTCAATACCACACAGCATTCCAGACAAAGCAATAACTTCTCCATGGAGAAAATCATTTGAATTTAAGCCCTGATTACAGTTGTCCTTTTTTACCAGAACTTCCAAGCTCTTCCAAGACATCCTCTTCAAGTGACCAGGAAGCTGCACATTGCAGGTAAACATCCACAAAGTCTCTCCTGACGGTAATTTAAATGATGAATGGTGTGGATCAGGTGTGTGGGTGGGTTTCTTGGGACATGATAAAGCGATGCACTAGGAAGCACCAAGTTATGTTTTGATCTGATGTTTAAAACGCTAACTTAATGTAGTAGTAGTAAAACCTTTCCAACAGTAGGTGTAATATCGGGTTGTCAAAAGTAAAAAAAAAAAATCTGATACAAATCGATAGTAAATGTAGTAACAAAACTAAATACTAATTGAGCAGTTTTTGGTATTAAAGAAGTCACGTTCACAAGACAGAAACAGACCTTTCCTGGATAGCTTTGGAATGATCTTGAGCTGTATCAGTATAAGCCCACATAGATTAGTATACACCCATGGACCACTGTGGAACAAATCTAGACGACTGAGGGATTACACAGATATAACACCACATGGTAATATAAAAGAAAAATTACATTCTATTGCATTATCATTGTGGTATCAGAATTGGTATTGAGTATCGAACCTATTCCTTAGTCTCAAAATGTTTATATTGTGTTTAACACTGTGTAATAATAATCTTGCTGCAAGAAACAAAGCATTAGCCATAGCAATTAACATCTAAGCTAATGTAACAAATAAAAACTAATTAAAGCTATCCATTCTAAAAAAGAGGTCCAGTCATACAAATCATTTTTAAGGTTTCTTCTATTTTATAATGCAGCTTAAACAAATCTGTAGCCTTTTGTGTCATGTTAATAATTCAGTATATAAATTCCCAAGATTTGCCCTACATAGTTCCTCAGTTTTATAACTCAACTATGGATATGGCTTGGTTGATTGCAATATTTCATCAGTCCCTACACTTAATGTTTATGATTTATTTGTTATGAGCTAACCTTTTCGAGACAATTTCCAAGCCACTTCTTCGTCAAACGCTATAAATACAAGAAATACAAGTGCCCTTTGCGGATTGCTTTACATTCTACTCAATATAAAGCAATGCAACAATTTTAACAGCCACAAGTTATATTGACCTTTTGTAGGAAGAAATTAAATGCTCAGCTCCATCTTGAATGCTAAACTGATCAAACCCTGAATGAAAAGAAGGGAGCCCAGGCGTTTCACATATACAAATAAGTGACAGTAATGACTATCTGCAAAAGCCTGTTTAATCTGTTTGTTTCAGAGTTGGCAAGTGTTTCTGTTATGGAGGTTAGTGGTTTGCAAAGATAACAAGTAGGAAAACATCTGAATTAATGATTTGTCAGTTTTAGAGGTAAATTATTTTTTTCCCAAAGTGCTTAATATACAACAGAAAACCTCAATACACACCTCCATTTTTTAAACTGTAAATAGAAGCACTGTTGATTAAAATATTGCAGTTGCGTGTCCCACTTTTGAACATTACTTGACATATCAAAGAATCTCAGTAATTTCATTGTACTATTTTTTTGGATAATAATAATTGTTATATGCTGTGACTATGTAACAGATTATTAGAAACGAGATGGTGTAATCCCTCATTCGTCCAGGAGTGTTTCAGTGAGGGTTTTAGCAGTAGTCATCTGGACCCTGTTTTTGCAATCAAGACTTTTTGGCTCCCATCCAGGAACCCATATTCAACTCCAAACTCCTAATTGACTCAGAGTTGGATAAAACAGTGTCCAAATGACCACCGTTGGAACTCTCCCTACTTTGAAGGGCCTGTATTGCGCAAAATTGAGAATCATGAGCTCTAAGCCGTGTTATAATATTGTCATCTCCTCAAAAACATACTCAGAGTTGTGTTTTGTTTCATTTGCCCATTGTGTAATGTTTTATGTCTACAACTCCAAAGAACAAAATGCTCTGTTCCACCTCATGATGTTATGAATCAGTTCAAAAAAGATGGACAAAGACTCAAATCTTCCAAATTATGATTCTAGTGAAGGTGTGTGGAGTTTAAAAATACAGTGGAGCACTAACTGTATTACCACATGCTATCACAAGGTGGAACAAAGTGTTTTCTGTTCAAGAGAAGATACATTCTAACTATGCAGAATTTATGTTTTAACATATGTGAAAGAAACAAAACACAACTCAATATTTATAATAAGGAAACAACATTATTACAGATCAGAAAATAGCGTAATTTGAGCCCTTTAATTTATTATTAGTGTTTTAAAACAGCCTTTTATTGTTAACTCACTGCATTGTATTCTGTCTCATCATCAAATCTCCCTCTCCAGCCTCTCCCTGCTTCTTCTCCTCTTCCCTCTGACTCAGCCCCCATCACTTATTACAGTGTAGTCTTGAAGTGTGAACTGTTCTCAGTGACCTATGTGTACAAGCCCACAGCCACAGATCCTTTGTCAGCACGTATTTATTTGCCCCCTCTTCTGTACTGAGGGGTATTTGCATCATGCTGACGTGGGATGTGATGGTTCACTGTTATGGACCCCATTATTTCCCCTTCAGTAAGATCAGCACTTCACAGCAGCAAAGATGGGCATGATCTGATTGGATCTGCCTCTATATTACTGATAATTTATATTTAATTTATCTGATTTAATGTAAATGTTGTGAATGTTTTTTTTCCTAGATGTCTGTCTATTTAGCCCTAATCACGCAAACAAATGCAAAATCAGTTTGGGGATGAAGCTATTTGTCTCTGTGGAAGAATGCAGAATGTTCTTGATTAAATAAGGAATTATGCAAATGAAAGCTTAATTATTTGTTTTGGCTTGTGTACTGTTGCCATAGTGCTGTCAGAAAGTTTCGTCTGTGTACCTAATACATCTGAGTGGTCTTGCATAGAAAACAGCACATAACTTTGTAAAAAAAATATAAATTTCTAGGGATGCACTGATCTAAAACTGGTATCTGATATCGGCGCCTATGCTGTAAAATTTGATGGGTCAAATATCTGCTTCCAAATATTGGTTCAGTCGATACCTTTGTTTGGCATATAAATTCATGTAGGTAATAAGACAATTTATTACTAGTTGTAATATTAGGCAAATGCTGTTATCAGTTGATATCGGTAATCAGCAGATACTTACAGCTATTGTATCAAAATCAGTATCAGAACTGAAAAAGCCAGATCAGGGGATCCCTATATATTTTCATGACTATTTACATTGTAGATTCTCACTGAAGGCATTGTTGATTTGTTTTAGATTTTAAAAATAAATAAAAATAGTCAGCTTTTGCTTTGACCTTTAATTTGTACTTTTGGCATTTCTTGGGCTTGACAAGACACAGCTGTGAAGTTAAAACCATTCAGGTGATTCATCAAATCATGAAGCTCAATGATAGAAGGCCAAGAGTTTGCAGAGCTGTCAATAAAGGAAAGGGTGGCTTCTGCAAGGATTTGAATATAAAATATATATTTATATTAATTATATTTATATTATTTATATTTTCTTTCTTTACGTTTTTCTATACATTTTGCTTCATGCTGTCCAGGCTTGAAATGGCTTTAATCCAATGCATTTAAAACATCTCTATAATATAGATTTATATACAGTATACAGATACAGATTGTGTGTCCAAACTTTTGGCTGCTACTCTGTAGTATTTTTTTCATCCTGCTTTATAGTTTGTAAAGTGTATGTTTTTTTGTTTTGTTTTTGTTTTTTTCAGGAAAGGAGGAGGAGGTTGTGACTGTCCATCCTCGAGCCATGTTCATTCCTAAAGAGGGTTGGACCTTCCTCTCTGCAGGTACAAATAGCTCCAGTGAAACTATGACAGCAAAATGTAATTCTGTTATAAAGGATTTAGTTTCACAGCTGCTCAGCCATGCACTTCCTTTAGTCTTTAACTAAACCTAAGAGACTGGAAACACTGCTTTGATAAGTATTATTTCAGCTTGTATGCCTCTGTAGTGAAAGTATGGAGTCTGTAAATGGTAGCTTGTCAAATCAGCAACTACAGTATTTTGTAACTCACTTCTTAGAAGCAGAAATATAGAGACTGTTACTTTAAATGACATTATGGTTAGGTGTAGGGATATAAGATTCAGGTTTTTACAAGCTGTTGTATTTTATGGTATGTACAATGTAAACATAGGGTTGTACTTGACTAAAGAAACTCTTGGTTGACTAAAGACTTGTCCTGCCAAACGATTAGTCGACTTAAAACAGGACATGACAAAAGCTTTTAAAACTATTGTGTATCTGAATATATCTTATTCAAACTGCATTCACAAGACTATAACTTATATGGGAGTTCATGCATGCATTTATATAAAGACAGATTAAATTTGTGAATCATGAGTTTCATCTGCCTTTTTACATATAAATACCAATAAAATACCAGCTCACTCACTCACTTCTTCCTGCTTTTGTTCCATATAAATCTTTATCATCTAAATAAAATGATTAGTCGACTAATACAAATTGTGCTTGTCTAAGAATCCATCAACTCAATGACTAAACTAATCTATCAAGTGTTAGTTTCTTAAAAATATCTTTATTCGAAAAGAAAAATATTTGACTTTGACTTTTCCCATTGAGTGGATTTGTACAAAGGTTAGGTCAGAGCGTTATTGTGGTCCATGCTGTGCAGACAGAGCTGGCCCATTGTGGGCTGTGCTGATCTTACATAAGAGGCTACACCATCTGATCTCCTGTATCCTTTCCAAAGCCAGGCCTACTGCTGTGGGGGTTCAACTACTACTTTTGGGGGACAGGAGACGGTAGACAATCTCAATGGACTTCCATATCCTTTCTAAAGCCAGGTCTACTGCTTTGTGCCACTTTCTTATTGTTGTTTATCAATGATATCTGAAAATCCAATCTGAAAAGTCAACAAATTGTAACAACACGCTAGATTATGCATTTCAAGGTTAAACTCTCAAAAGTTCAATGAAAGGACAAATTCTACAAATTCTTATGAATATAGAGCTCAGCAGTAACAGAGAAAGAGTAAATTAAAGCATGTATTTTTTGGATTATAACTTGACTCAAAAAGTGTATTTAAATATCGCAGTAATCTCAGTATCGCTGTTCTTAACAGGCATATGGCATCTTTGGTAAAGGTTATTCTGTCTTCAGTTTTAAACTTAGAATCTTTTGTCAGACAAACAAAGTCTCATCTGACAAAAAGTATAGCTAATTCTGAGCCATATAGCAAAATGTTCCAATCTCATACGGCCCTTGTGCAATCCGCCAACCCTTTCCTTCCAAACCCTCAGTGTGGGTTCACCTTTAGTGGCACTTTTTCTTGTCCATGGTAGTTGTCGATTTATACTTCCTGAATCACTAACCACAGCCCCTGGGGACACTTCATCTTCTCAAGGCACAGGTCTGCTCTTAAGCTCTTATCATTTATAACTTTCTGAGCCAGTACTGTCATGCAAGTCCGGTTTTCAGGGCGCTGTGGCGAATGATATAAAAAATATAAATGATATAAAAAAATGAATAAAGCAGTTTAGTCCTTCTTTTTTCCAGTCTGCTGTCAGCATTAACAGTCTTTTTATAATTTAAAGGGTCTATATTACTGTATTTTATGCTCTATCTACTATATTGCTGTTTCCTCAACACAAACATTCTTGGAGTTGTGTTTTGTTTCATTCACACGTTTAACACACAAACCCTGCATATTCGGTTTGAGAGTTCTTCTGTCAAACCAAAACCACTCTGTTCTATCTTGTGATGTCATGTGGTGTCGCCATTGTGTTTTTAAACTCCATACATCATCACAAGAATCATTTGGATCATTTGAGACTTGAAATTGCCAATCTGTACTAAAGGTAAAAGGTAGCTGTTAACCTGAAAACTACCATTGCATGACATCACAAGGTGGAACAGAGCTTTTTGAGCTTTGGTGATATAGACAGATTTATTATAAAGGTTTACTCAAATGTGTGAATGAAACAAAACACAACTCCAGTTATGTTTTTGTTGAGGTAACAGCATTGTAACAAGAGTCAGTTTTGTGTAATATAGGGTTTTTTAATATCAGACATACACAGTCAGCAAAGTATACATTTCATAACACTAAAGTGCATGTTATGTGCAAAAAGTAAAATTAAGTCAAGTAAAATTCCAAACCAAGCTATATAACAGGTAGCAGTCGAATTCATTTTAATGTAATCTCACCCTTATATATTATTTGGATGTGATTTTGTCCAGATTTACACCTGTATCAAATATTGTTTATTTACATTTGTCATATTTGTCTTGTTCAAACATATCCCCCCTGTGCTGCATACTCACTAGAGGAAATATGATCTGGTTCATAAAACATTGATGTAGGATATTCTTAGAAAGTCTCTCCCTCACTCAGTATATTCTTTCCACTTCTTTGTTTTACATAGTGGATTATCCTTGCATTATTATTATTATTATTATTATTATTATATACAATTCCATCATAGAGCAAAGACACATGTTTTGAAGTTTTGTAAATCATTGTTGCTGTAATACAGTAATAGGCTGTAATACATTTTCATAATATCAAGTACAAATTTATTTCAAATCAGTGTTTTCTAGATATAGAAAGAAAAGTTCCATAGAGGTCCATGGGCGTATACTAGTCTATATGGTCCCATACTTGTTCTAATACAGCTCAAGATCATTCTAAATATATTTAGGAGAGGTCCATTTCTGTCCTGTTGACTTATTTAGTATTGATACATTATTCAAATGATAATCTAGTTTCTGATTTTCCATACTTTTGTCAACACTTCAACACTTTTTGGCACAGTAGTACATGAAATAACCATACCAAATCTTCTTCCACTTTCTTTATACATTTATATATATGATTCTGAAGCCCAGGCCCAGTGTCAGCTGTCCTTCATTGTCTAAACACGTAGACACCTTGCATGCAGTTGCTTCATGTGGGCTCGGAGAGTGCTCACACTTGTGCCCCTTTGTTCTGCTGCTGTTGCATTTGTTGGCTTGTAATTTGATTTGGAAGCAGCCGAGCAGAGACGTCTGGAGGAGCGGGACTTAAATGTAACGCAGTGCGGCCAGTGACTGTAAATCTTTTTCACATTTACCCTTTTGTCTGTCCAGAGTTTTGGAGACAGATCTGCATAGCTGACTATATAAATGAGTGAATAGTGGATGGGTATAAGTTTGATTTATTGATATTTTGCAGTTGATGTAATTAACATTCTCTGGAGTGTGAACTGAAAGCACTATTCTGTTATAGAAGCTCTGTTATTCAAGTTAATCTGAGCTTTATTTTAACACAATTTGACCAGCAAGAGCTGCCTTGGTTGGAACTACAGCAGGTGATCTGATTTGTGCTGTTAAAAAGTCCTGCTCAAATAACATTACAGTCACAAGCTGCATTAGCACTCTCACCTTTTTTGTTGAAAATTAAGCACCTAAACAGGATCATGAACATGTGTATTGATTATTAGTTGTTTAAACCCATTTTGTATTTTTGTTGAGTTTTCAGACTTAAAAGTTTTTTGTGTGTGTTTGCTAATGTGTTCATTGTGTGTAACTGTTGAACATTCTGCCAATAGAGATACTTATACGTAGAACGCCCCCAACCTGATGTCACTGCAAAGTATCGATTGTCTATATTTGTCTGGGGCAATTGTCTCCAACAGTTTTTTATAAAGTGACTTTTTAGAGGATAGAATAAAAAAAAAGTGCGCATTTAGGATTTATTGAGCTAGTATTGCCTTTTCATTTCATTACAATCATTATTTTAAGAAATTCATAATTGTCAGTATTGCACAAACTTTTAGACAGCACCAACTCTTTGAGGTAATTTTGTGAGATTCGATGTCAGCTAGTGTTACAATATTAAAATTTCAAACTCAATTACAATACTAAGGAATAACCTCTTTCTTTAGGCAAAAGAAAGTGATTTTCAACATTGAATAGCAGTACTTTCTGTATTATACCATGTGGTTTTATATCTCGGTAATTCCTAGTCTCTAATAAAGCTCAAGATCATTCCTAAACTATAAAGAAAAGGTTAATTTCTGTCCTGTGAATGTGAATTGTTTAGTATCGATACCTGCTCAAATGAGTATCTAGTTTCAATACTAGTTTTATTGTAGATTAGTATCTGATTTTCATACTTTTGACATCCGTAATGTGGACTCCAAAGGTCCACTCCCATATGTGAATGATTAGAGGTGTGATTGATGTGAGGCTTGTGTTTTCCCAGACTTCTGCCAGGTGGAGCTCCGTCTGTTGGCTCACCTCTCCTCTGACCCTGAGTTGCTCCACGTTTTCACCAACCCCGGGGCGGACGTCTTCAGTATGCTCGCCTCGCAATGGTAGCCCCTCTCTCACACTCATACACACATAAACACGCACACACACACACACACACACAGATGTTATTGCCAAGGTGAGGGCTCCACAGGGCCTCCGCTGCTACCTCCTTTGCCCTCATCACTAATAACCCTGTTGCCATAACAACTGTGCCATCTTCCAATCCACAAACTCCATAGAGCTGTCATATAAGTAGTAGTTAGTAAATATAAATCTAACCTCACAAACATTTTTTTGTATCTGGGTTATGTATCTGGATTTCTCAATTAACCCCAGTCTTTTGAATGTATTGCTTCCTGTCTTTCTAGTCATACTCCAGATTAGAATTGTCAAAAGTATCAAGAATCAGATACTAATCAATACTAAACTAGATACTTTTGAGCAAGTATTGACTACTAACAAAAGTCATTCACAGGATAGAAATTAACCTTTCCTTAGAATGATCTTGAGCTGTAGCAGAACTAGTATAAGACTACATAGACTCGTATTCACCCATGGACCACTATGAAACCTACCTGGATGACTGACGGATCACATAGATATAAGGTAACATGGTACTATAAAAATAAGTATGTATGTTAAAAACCAAATTTTTTGTCTAAATTATGAGTTTTTTATTATCATTATGGTAACGGAATCAGTATTAAGTAACTAGTCTATTCATTAATTTCAAAATTAAGTTTAAAATTTTATTACAACCTTACTCCAGATATTTTTTATGGAGATAATAATATAAAAACCTATTTTCTTTGTGATGGTGTTTTCCAGCTGCTCAGAGCTGCTCCTTTGCTCCTGTTATCTGTCTCTGTGAAGCGTGGAGCAGAGGGCACCCAGTTAAACAGATTATTCTGTCGCACAGAGAATATTAGCACCTCCACTGAGGTTTACATAGACTCCCGCCATTATTTCGCTCTCACCTTTAAACAAATTAACTGGTGCAATTGTAGCCCTGCTGGGACTTTCTCTTCTAATGTCCCTCTTAGATACATTTTTTCTGTATTGTCAATTCTACTTCATCTTTGCCTTTCTAAGCTCTTGACCTCAGTAATCATCTACAAGAGGAAAAAAAATGAATAAAACATATGTAATGGAGTCACGTGCTGTAAAATGGAAATGTTATTTCCAGAGAGTTATGTCTAAATCTTGTATTTCAAGATCAGCTTTTTGGTATTTTACAATTTGCTTTTCCTTACACTTGTGGATTAGTTCATGTTCCAGTAGTAACACATTTTAAACTCAACTTTATGCTTATTTTGAATCATTGTATGTATTATATTGCCTTTCCAGCAGGGGGCAGTGAAAGTCAGGCTTAATTTGGCTTCCATTCTGTCAACGATAGAGGCAACGCCACCCTCATTGTGTATAATCTGCCATGTTTTAACTTAATTAGAAAGTAAATATTAGTTGATAAAAAATACTTGAAATTGTGGTAATGTAGGCATATGCATATTGCCTCAACAACTTTTCCCCCTACGCATATATTTTAAAATGTATGTACAGTACGATGGAAGTCTCATAGATACTAACTGAAAAGTGAAGTAGAGCAAAGTTGAGTCTTGAAGTTGTTCATTTATTGCTGATCTGTGGTGGCAGTCGGCCCTCAGCACCGCCACAGGCCTTTGTTTAGACCTGACTCCTCGTCCTGTTTGCGCCCTATGTGTCTGTGTGTCTATGTGTCTGTGTGTCTATGAGTCTGTGTGTCTATGTGTCTGTGTGCTGTCTGTATGTGTGTCTGTCTGAAGTCATGTTACATAATTGTGTGTGTGTTAACCCTCTGCTGCAGCCCCTGGCTCTTTCCTCTCACCTCTTACTAGAGAACTTTCAGGATCTGGAGGGCACAAATATCCAGGAAAGATGCTAAAAGTATTGAACCGGCCTGGAAAGCATCTCACATGAAGCCAAAATATTGTTGCAGTTACAAATTCACTTTTCAAAAAACACTTAATAAGCAGCTTTTTACACACACAGTATCAAACCACTAAATGTGGGTTCAGAGGATGAATGCTCTACTGATGACTGGCGCTACAGAGAAAATGATCTTTTTTGTGGTCATTAATGATCCCAGTTTGTTGTGGGTGTAATTGTCTCTCTGTTATTCTCCAGGAAAGGGGTAAAAGAGACAGAGGTGTCCTCAGAGGACCGTGAACGTGCCAAACGCATTGTCTACTCTGTGGTGTATGGTGCAGGTGAGACTGATACAAATATATATATATATATATATATATATATATATATATATATATATATATACTAAAAACTACTAAACAGTTCATCTTTAACTATGAATCGTTGATGTGAATGATCTTAAAGTTTACCCATAATGCAGTTCATATTGAAGATATTCCACCTGTGCTGAGCTGCTCAGTAACTGTGGGCTTGCTTTTTGTGTATAGAGTTTCATTTCATGAATCTATAAAGTGGACTGGGGTGGGGTTGGCCAGATAAAAATAGAGAGAAAGGTAGAGGAAGAAGAATAAGTAAAGACCTTGTGACTGTGAGATGAGCCATGTTCTCAGTGATCACACACAGATTAGACAATCTGGGTATATCTGTGGTCCAGGAATTGGCAATATACCAACTCACATTATGATCCTGCTGATCAGGGATTGTCACATAGTGATTCTGTGCTTTTCTAAATAATGCAGCTCTGTGTTTGACCTGGTCAGTTTAGGTGAAGTGCCAATTTAACCAATCACTGTGTTAACTCACAAGTGAAGCTTAAAAGCAATATAAAGCTTCAAATTATGACCAAAGCTCTAGGACAGTTGTGATATCCAGTACCATGTAGTCTAGCTGTGTCATAATCACCATCTGGGGGCTTACATTGTTGACAGACTGTGCAGTACTGTTTTCTCCCCTGGTTATGGACATGTGTTGATATGTGTCATGTGCCCTATACACTCTGTGGCTATGAAGAACATGTGTGGTGTGTGATGTGGGCTATTTACCAATATCTTGTATTATTATAATGATAAACCAAGGGCCATACTGGGCCATAACGCTCATAGAGGGTTAGAATTTGATCATAAACTGAGGCACTCAAATGTACAGCCCTGTGAGCAATGTGACCGACACAGTGAGTGACAGCACAATAGATTCACTTTGAACCAGCTGTGGCAAACCAAGAGGAAGCCAGTCTTTCTTTGTTAGCACTTCTGCAGGTGCCAGGTGGTTGTTTTGGTAGAATGGGTGTGAAATATTTCTTTAAAGAAAATATGTGCAGTGATTGAATTTCACATAGAGTTGCACATTTAAGTGAAAGAGTTAAAGGAGATCCATTTCACATGTTTTAAATTACCAGCGTCATTAAAAGCATGTTTTTATTGTATTAACCAAACCCTGCTGTTTGCACAGAGCACTCAATTTTGAAATAGACATGTGAAGATGCTTTTAGGAACTCCACACAATCCAATGCTCTCATGCTGACAGCAGTGTGCTGAGCTGTTCTGTTTCAGCAGGAGCTGTAGCACGGTGACGGGAGACTAATACAGCCGGCTTAAATTGACTGGAGAGCTCAATAATCCACAACAATGAATTTGAAAGACTTTTATTTCAAACATGCTCTATACTTGAGGTGCCTGTGGAGAAAGCAAAAGGGCAGGATTTAACCCTCGCGATGCCACTGAAACACAGATATATGTGTATATCTGGGAGTACATGGAGAATATGGAGTATGTAGGTTAAGAGTAAAAGAGGCGGGGACTGAAGTAATGTAGGCTAAAGGGTACGAGGGCCATGAGAGGAGGAACTGTAGGTGCTCCTCGTCGTCACAGACAGACCACTCTTCATGGAAGCATGCGTTTCCATGGAGACTGAATACTAAAAGGAAGCTTTCTCCACAGACAATCAGGGCAGGGAGGAGGGGCATGGCGAGCTCACACACTACTGTGCTCACAAGTGGGTCAGCAAACAAGACTCAAAGTATATACTTTGTTCTTGAATCAAATGTTGCTTTGTTTCACAATGACCTAATGACATTTTGGGCTGAAAAAAAATGAAACAAAAAACAACAGAAAAAATCTGATCGAAATAATAAGTACTGAATGCCTGAGGTTCAAGACCAGACATACGAAGTGTCAATAATGAAGGTCAAAGGGCACCTGCCAATGTGGTTTCAAAGTGGTTGGAATGTTGGCTTTAGTCTTTAGGACCATTTTTGTGCCTTAATAGACAGCGAAATTTGCGCTAGATTTAACTCCATATCTGACATAACCCACTTTACTTTTCTTATAAACAACTCAAGTATATTGTGAGACAGAAGGACACATACATTTAGATTCTGCTGCTGATGTGAGTGTGATCCTCGCCAATGATGGAGAGAGTACTGAAGTATGAGTAATCTATGCATGCAAAAAAGTAGTAGGATATAGTAGGATTTTAGTATTTTCTACAAAACTGTATGCAATATGCATATATTATGAGCAATTGGAGCAGTGCTGCTCTGTATATTTATGTATAGAGGAGCACATAGAGCAGTGACAGCAATGAAAGGGAATGATTAGAATTTTATCCTATTACAACACAACTACCGAAATAAGCTCTGAGTATTTGTTTTTGTTTTTTGTATTTGTTACTTCCCACCCCTGCTCATCCCACACCCGTCTGGTAGTCCCTCTGATTTGACCTTCGTGCCATCACAGTTTAAATCGATGTGCTGTGTGAACAGGCCCACACTTAACCTTTAGTGAACAATACAAACTCTGCAGACTTCCCACATCACGGTTTCTTTTTTGCCCTAATGCTGACCCTTCCTCTCCTCTTTTGCAACCTTCTCTGTTTTTGCCTTGACAGTTGAATATGCCCGGAGACCTAAAAAGCAGATCATCTTCTGTAATAGTTTAAACCACTAAGTTAAAGTAAACAAAAGTCCATGATGGAAGTGCCACCGAACCTTAAGTACAAACTGTGTTTGTATGTAATCCAGTGATTCATTCACTGTGTTATTTGGTGCAGGTCCTGAGCGTCTGTCAGGGATCCTCGGGGTGAGCACAGAACAGGCTCGCCAATTCCAGGACAACTTTCTCCAGACGTACATAGAAGTGCAGAACTTTATCCAAAAGACTGTCGCTGAGTGTCAGAAAAAAGGTTTGTGAAAATATATCTACACATAATATCGTCATATATCATGTAATTTATTCATTCTGGGTAGAATCCTTTGATACTCACTTTTGATCAGTGGTGTGTGGAAATTAATTACTGTGGCTGGGGCTGCATGATATGAAAAAAAGATGTGATATTCAAGAACAATGTTTTGTAATGTGATAACGATATGTTTTTTGGCACAATCACACAGTTAAATTTAAAACAGAAAATGCTGACTTCATTTACTGTAGTAGTCAAGCTGATTCAAAATAAAAACAAAGGCAAAACCAAGACCAACCCAAGTCTAATGTAGAACTTTATAAGTAATCTTACTTTCAGAACTCTTACAGAACTCTTCTGTAACATGGAGAATTTTGTGTTGTTGCGATATATTTATTTTTTTAGCAGTATCAATTTTTGTGTCAGCCAATATTGTGACATCCATGTTTTTGTGATTTTGTGCAGCAAGTGTTCCATATTGCCTAGTTCCAGTTATTTACAGTTATTTTCCCATTACTTAGAGTTCAGGTTTACATAATGGCTCTGTAGCTTCCTGTGTTCAAGTTAGGGTTGTCATAAGTATTGAAAGTCAGGTACTAGGTGAAACTAAAACTAGTATCAAAACTAGATACTCATTAAAGCAAGTATCCGTACCGAAAAAATTATATAATTGGATAAAATTTGACCTTTACTGAACAGTTTCTTTTTGATTTTAGAATTAATTACAGACCACATGTTGCAGTAAACTAATGCTTTTATTTTGTGTTTAAAATTACAATATTGTGTAAAAAGAGTTGTTAAAATAAATAAAAAATTAATCAAAATCTGTATAGGTCTTTAACGCCTGTGCATGTGCATGCATGCCTGGCTATAAAAGAAGATGTGCTCACATTGGCAGCAGAGACAAACTACCTGCAGTGGGGGGAGTGTCGTAGATCAGAGGTTGGATGGGCAGGAACTGATCAGATGGGACAATCTATTTATATTTCCACCAAACTGCCAACACAGCACACCTGAGGCCTGCACCACTACTGTTCAGACTGCACTTTAACCCTTACTCTACTTTGGACTGAAGCTTTAAGAGGGAGTATTATGCAAAATTGACTTTTTGGAGACTTCTACCATGTTATAACAGACTATGCATGTTTGAGCAATCTACCAATCTCACCCAGGCCCTGTTCAAACCCTTGTTATGATTAGCTCTATGATCCAAAGCTCCACCCCCAAGGCTAGGTCACCCTTGCTCCTGCATGACAGTTTTCCATAAATATACAAAAGCATGATACAAAACAATACAGTACAACCTAGCGAGATGCACAGCAATTGTGTTGTGATAGTGCTCTGAAGGGTGACTCAGACTGGCAAAAACAAAAGTGAAGCTTATTAAACATGTTAATGCATTGTTTCTGTCAAATATAGCATTTCCAAGACAATAAAAAGGTAACATGGTGATCTAAATATCGAATGTGTTAGCAATTAATACCCCATAGAAGTGTAATGCCCACTCTTTAAAAGTGCACTGTGGAACTTTTTGCTCACGGGTCCGTCACCTTCTGTGGATATGTCATTGCTCTGCTTCAAATACAATATGACATTAAACAGATTTATTCAATTACAAGTGGCTTTATTGCTTAAAAATATCTATAAAAACAGACTGTGAGCAGGGTTGCCTCTCCACAGATCTGACCAGCAACTGTGAAACATTTCAGACAAGGCAATTACATCTCCATTGAGAAAAGCAGATGGCAGATCCTCCACCAAAAAGTTACATAATGCACCTTCAAATTAAGTCCACTGTATTTTCAAGCCTTTTGTTGAGACCTGTAGTACACTGTTTAATTTTTGGTGTATGGTGTATCAACCTTCTTGATAACAGGAGGGCATCTGGTAAGTTACTCATATTATGTGCTTGCACACAGACACTTTAGTCTTAGATATTGACCGGCCATCACTCCCTGACAGTTACTACATCAAGGCAACAGCCCATCACTGCCTCCATGAACCTCCAGGTCCTGTTGACATGTCTCTGTGATCCACGAGGCCTAATGGACCCACACCTCACTATAACTCTTCTTCTTTGGTCAATACATAGCCACAGGCAACTGATCTATTCTAGCTGATTTCCATTTTGATCAAATTTGTTAAAATGATTCAATTTTTAGCAAAAGTCAGATACTAATCGATACTAAAACTAATATCGAATCTAAATACTCTTTTGATCTGTTATCAATACTAAAAAGTTCCATTCACAGAGCAGAAATTAACCTGTTCTGAATGTAACTAATTTAAGTAAAGGACATGTTTCTAACATTTGAGTGGAAAATATTCAACCACTGTCTTACTATTGTCTTTTATCTTACTATTGTCTATTGTCTTACAATGATTTGCAGTACATGTGAAGAAAGCTTGCTGGAAGCTCACTTTTATTTGAAATTTTTAGTAACAATGATTTAAAAACCACTAAAGGCAGTGTGTAAGAAATACTTTGTAATATCAGTGATGAGACCTGGCCTTTTTGAAACACTCCACACTGTTTTGACACCCACTCTCTGATATTTAGATGAGACAAAACCACCTCTTTCACAAAGGCTGCCCCTCTGTTCTCTTTTATGTATGAAGCAAATGCTCGTCTTCAACATGTAATAGCAGCTGCAGATGAAACATTTTACTTCACGAGCAAAATCACAAAGATGAAACATTGTTCTACTGCTTTGAGCCTAGATTTGTAAACAGTCTGCTTCCACACATGGACATTTATGATAGAACAATTGAACAAGCAGGATACTGTGGTAAGAGCTATGTGCAAGGTTTATATTAGAGCCTGAATTGGCTTACTTAAGGTCATTTGTTCGACTCACTTCCACTTCCTGTAAATTTTTTTTTCAAATCACCCTTAATGAAAATAAAATTAGATAACGAGGTAAGTACAGAGAAGTGGGCGTGTATGAAAACAGGAATTGATCTGCTGATATGCACGAATCACTCCAAATGCAACTTTGAGAAGGTAAATGAGGAGGGGAAACAACTATAAAATGGTTAAAAACACTAAAAAGTCAGCTTTAAGCTATGTTTTACCTCATCAAAAATGCTTCTTTCACACATGTTTGAGTAATTCTTTATTATTAGTCACTCGACATCAAAGCTACACAAAGCTGTGATGTTATGTAATTTCATGTTAACAGCTACCATTTACCTTCAGTAGAGATTGTCAATTCCAGGGCTGAAATTATCCAAATGACTCTAGTGAATGTGTATGTAGTTTAAAAACACAGTGGAACACCTCCGGTATTACCACATGACATCAAAAGGAGGAACAGAGTGTTTTCCATTTGAGAGTTTAAATATACAGAGTTAGTCAGTTAAACATGTGTGACGGAAACAATACAGGACTTCAGGTATGTTTTTGATGAGGAAACAACATTATAACATTGATCAGAAAATAGCTTAATATTAGTCCTTTATAAAATATTTGAACCTGCTGTCTCTATAGCTGCCAATCTAGAGTAAAATGTGTGATCACCACAAAACCACATTCCTCCTAATGAGTCCCAAAACAAAGGTCAAATTCCAGCCCCAAAAGGTCACATGTGTGCTTCATGGATCGATTCTCTCTTGAGTTTTGCGGGGTTTTTTTCTAATGCATTTTATGTGCTTGTGTTTGTTCTAGTTAGAGGGTCATTCAGGTTTATGCCTTGTTTGGCTTTCCTCATAGTAAGAGGGATACACAGGGATTTAGCCTCGAAAGCCCCAGCTATTGTCCAGCTACAGGAATGTACTGGTCTGCTGTATGTCAGTGTGTGGAGTGCATACCTGACTGTGACAATGTATTACGTCATTACATGGGTTGGTAAAAATAAATCCAAAAGATGTGCAGAATGTTGGTTTTTAAAAAAAGAGGATTCAACGTTAAGCCTCTCGTGTTAATTATTAGTGCCTGTGACAGGTTACACTACTCATTTTACTAAACACCGTTAACATCATTATATTTAAGATTTTATTTTAAAAAGTAATAAATAAATAAATCCCCCAGTTTGAGTATTTTTTATGTTTAAAATTTTACTTCCTTGTTGGAGATCTTGACATCAAACTAGGGAATTCCATAACTGTTACCTAGCAACCATGTACTATACTGGTCCAAAACTCCTCTACTGCGCACAGATATTATTATTATTATTTGAGAAATAAAAATGGAAGAAAACACGTTTATTTTGTTAAAAAAAAGATAAAAAGAAATAATAAAAAATTTGTGTGTGATGTCATCAATATGGAACATATTAGAACTCTGTATTTTCTGTAATTTTTGACACATTTTTCAATTTTTCTTCACAAATTGCTTCTTGATTTGTGTAAAACTATAATTTATATTTACAACAGATATTATCCCATCAAATTAAGTTATTGTTAATTAGAGAATGAAAAACCTGTCATATGTACTTTCATTGTTTAATGCACTGCCGTGCTCGGGCTGTAGGACAGAGGAGGGACACTTTTGGCTCTTCCTCTCCTCAAACTGCCCTGACACAGATCTGCTGACTCTACTTGACCAGTCCTCCTGTTAAACTGCACTGAGACACAAATGCGATTGAGAAGTGCAATGTAAATGCTGCAGCAAAACTTGAATTTCCCTTGGGATCGATAAAGTACCTCTCTCTCTCTCTCTCTCTCTCTCTCTCTCTCTCTCTCTCTCTCTCTCTCTCTCTCTCTCTCTCTCTCTCTCTCTCTCTCTCTCTCTCTCTCTCTCTCTCTCTCTCTCTCTCTCTTTCTCTCTTTGTCTCTCAGTGGAACAATATTTATCGTGGGTACTTTTCCTTAGTACTCGTGGGAACTTTTTGTTATTTTTCTGTTCTTTGATATGATTTGAGTTGTAGAAACTGAGTAAATAACTTGAAAATTACTCATTAAGTGTTTAGGGGGAGGGGGGTATTCACTATTATAGGTTATCATCTATATTTTCCACTGTAATATGTCATACGTCAAAATACGTTCTCATGACTGGTCGATTAAACATTCTCAGTTGTATTGATGTGTTTATCATCTTGTCCAGGTTATGTTTTATCTATCATGGGCCGGCGCCGTGCCCTTCACAACATTAACTCTCCTGTTTGGGGTGTTCGCATGCAAGCTGAGAGACAAGCTGTCAACTTTGTGGTCCAAGGTATCTTCAAATTAAATCTCATAAATCTCCTTAATACTTTTATAAGATGTTTGACCATTTGTTTTGTTTTTGTCAAAGGCTCAGCTGCAGATCTTTGTAAGATGGCCATGATTAGAATCTTCAACCTACTCTCCACCTCCAGCTGTCCCTCTGCCAGGTCTTCATACATGATTACAGCCAGCAGCTTTTCACTACAGACTTGAACTGACCAATTCTAATGAGCAACAATAATCCCATAATAATTTCACAAAACAGGCAACCACATCAATCTTGGTTTCAAATATTCCCTTCCAAAGTAAGATAGATATGATTAAATAATATGAATACTATATATTACTATAAATACTATATATTTATAGAGCACCTTTTCATCATTGTTATTATTATTCCTTGGACATGGGGGAATAATTATCTTCACTAGTACCCCTCAACTGTTGATTTCTGTTCCACCTGCTGCCTTTTGGACAGAGGTACAGGTCACTTCCCGCCAGAACCATTAGAATGGCTAATGGCTATTCCCATGCAATCAAACTCAACGAGATCTGTCCCCCTCTCGCCTCTCCTTTCTCCTTCCACCTAGATCTCCCATAACCCCCCCACTCCCCACACCTGCCATAACTGTAAACTGGACTCTGCATTGAAACAACAAAAACTCATCTACACCTAAACTGCTGTATTTAACTCATGTTATTGTGTTACTGTTGTAAGTACTTCAGTAGTGTATATTTTTACATTCTGAGTTTTTGCACTATATGAATTGCACTATTACTGTCTTACACTACAGCTACTGTTTTATGCTCTAAATGCAATTTAGTTGTTAGTTGTTACAACTGACTCTGTGAGCTTTAAGCTGTATTAGAATGGTGTCACCTCCCCAAAAACATACCTGGAGTTGTGTTTTGTTTCATTCACATGTGTTTGAGTAACACTTGTACACTATTAGTCTGTCCACATCTCCAAAGCACCTTTTACCTTTTGTTCAGAAGAGATTGCCAATTCCAGGTGGAACAAAGTATTTTCTGTCTGATTGAACTCAACCTAAATATGCAAGGCCTGTGTGTTAAACATGTGTAAATGAAACACAACACAACTCCAGGTATGTTTGTAATGAGGGAACATTATAACATAGATCAGAAAATAGCATAATATGGGCCTTTTAACATGCCAGCATTAGTTTAATATTTTTCTGTCTTGTTCCATTCTTTGTTATTGTAGGCTGATAGCTCAACTCCATGATGAGCTTTTATATGAAGTGGAGGACTCACAGGTAGACAATTTGCAGGTGAGTGATGACCTTCCTGTAGCATAACTATTGGACTGTAATAAACTGCTCTAAAACAAAGTTTGCTTCTGTGTTTGGCAGCTGTGGTGAAAAGCTGTATGGAGTCTCTTGAGCATATAGATCAACTTAACATCCATCTTAAAGCAAGTCATTTCAAACATTTTCTCAAGCACAACATTCAGTGCATAGATAAGTGCTAGTTTATGTTGTAATTTTGCTTAGCTGTAGTTGTAGCTGCGGTTGTTGCCTATACAAAGAACCCCCTGTTTGCCTCTGTAGGTCACGGCCCATTAGATTAGACCAAGACAATTTAACTATATTACTCTCACAAGATCAACATGTTGTTTACTTTATCTCTGGGAATCACAGGCTCTCTGACGATTCAATATGATACATGGCTCACAATACAAAATTATCACAGTATGACGATATATGTGATAAAATATATATTGCACATGATATTTTGGTGTTTTTCTAAGAATCAAATACATGTTAGCAACAATATTTTTTTTGTTAAACCACTAATTGTGCAAAGTTAATATGAAATATATACATTTTAATCATCATAACAATTAAGTGTATTATATAAACAAGTTTCTTTCCACTAAATAAGCAACAAAATTGTAGTGCGGTGACAAAAAATTTTGCGAAAAGATACCAAAAATACTCTTGGCGATATATATTGATACAGCAGTTCACGATAACAATACTATATCACCCAATTTTGTATCACGATGTGCTTCTTGGCTATGCAAAAAAGGCTGTAAAAGCAATCACATTATCAGCTTATAATGAACCAACTAATGCGATATTTGGAAACCTTCAAACCCTGAAATTTTACAATATAGTTGACCTTTACACATTGAAAATCATGTTCAAAATCAAAATCATTACAGAATATATTTAAAATGAGCTCAGAGGTGTTAAAAAAAAGAAATAAAAAATCTGAACAACTATTATGAAATTTTGTATCTGTTAAAGATCTTTGGAACAATTTTACAGAAGACCTTAAATTATGTACCACGCTCTTCCACCTTCTACATTATTTCTATATTTTCACACACTCTTAATTAACTTTTATGGCTAGTCTTGGTTAGTTGTGTGGTTAAGATCTATGTAGGGCAGCCAGTTACCATAATAAACAAATGACAAAATTTTTCTTCAATTCATGTGTGTTTCCCCAGGTTCCCCTAAAGGTGGCGGTCTCCAGTGGGAAGTCTTGGGGCTCCATGTCAGAGCTTAATATACCTCGGTCACACCCATCTTTTTAAATACCACTTTCCTCCAGCACCCTGCGGTCCATTTCCACTACCGCACTACTGCTCTGAATCTGTTGTTTTTGTGACATTGTTTAGGGGTCTTTTCTTATGTCATTTTTTTATTATATACATTTTCTTCCACATAAATACTCATCCTTTGTCCTGCATCCATGTCACTATGGAAACCAGGCGCCTCCCTCTGCTCCATCCGTATCTGGGGGCAACGGCAGGAGCCACAAACTGGATTGTGCCAGTTCTGAATTTTTTTTTTCCATCCTGTAAAAAAAAAAAAATAGAGAGAGAGAATCCTTGTGTTCCTCCTTCTTGAATTCTCCGATCTTGCATCTTGTTAAATCTGGTGATGTTTTCTTTGCCCTAGTTGGAGTTCGTATGTTTGGGTTTAGAAAAGTAAATCTTTGTACTTAAAGAGTTTAGACTTTTTGCTGTTCTTGTATGCTTATTATTCTTGATTGTTAATAAACATTATTCTAAGAAACTTTTTTTTATTTTTATTGGGGTGCAGCCTTTCTTAAATAATTTAGCATTTAAGTGCATTTTTTTTTGTTCAACTGTTAAATTACTTCGCTACTTTCGCTTAAACCCAAAAATTCTTGAAAGAATGAAAGATTACCCAGTTCAATGAGTAAATTCAATGATGGTATTTTCCTAAAGCCAATAATAAAATAACCTTGTAATTTACATTTTCGTCAATTCAGCCTTTGTATTATTTTCTTTGATTAATCACAAACCTGCTTTCTCCACTCATAGGCCATAACCCATTTCCTTTGTGTGAATGATTGTCAATGCATTAGGATACAAAGCTTCTCACTTGAACCTCAGATACACATACCAACTGTCTTTTCTTTGACGTCACCTATTATGGGTAAATACCTTGTAATATCAAACACAATATTCCTGTTTCTGACAATGGACTTTGGTTGATTTCTTTTTGTTTCAGTCCTCTGTTGAACCCCGATGGGAGGAATGCGCTCTCCGTGTGTCTATGCTGATGAGGAAAAGCCTTTCTCCCCTGGTTAGTATGGACAGTGTTATGGAAATCTAGTCCCCTATTCTCTCATTGTTGCATTGCTATAAGGGTCTGAGGCCTTCCCCCCTTTTTTATAGAGCAGGGGAATGCGGGACTGCTCATAAAAAACAGCACACGAACATTATAGTATTGTTTTTGAGGGGCACAGATATTGATGTTGAAATGTTGTCACGATACAAAAATTTCAAGCTTGATTTTGATACTAAGGAATAGATTCAGTACTCAATGCCAATTCTGATACCACAATAATAATAAAAACACTCTTTATTTAGACAATCAAATGTAATTTTTCAGCATTTTCTAGTACCATGTGGCCATATATCTGTGTAATCCGTCAGTTTTCCAGGTAGGTTCCACAGTAGTACATGGGCATATATCAGTCTATGTAGTCTTGTACTTCTGATACAGCCAGGATCATTCTAAACCCAAAACATGCTACACAGGTCTCCAGGAAGAACAGTTGATAGCCAAGGTCAGTTAAATACACTCAATCAATGAACCTGCCCAGGGACTACAGGTGGAAATTAGCACTGGTGCTACAACCTGGTACAATGCATCTCTCCTGTTAAGGTTAATGTAAAAAATTGTGCACTGTCCCTGTCTCATTAAATAAATAAATACATAAATAAATAAATAAATAAAGCTATTCAGGATAGGTTATTTTCTGTCCTATGAATGTGACTTTTTAGTATCGATACTTGTTCAAATTAATATCTAGTTTTGATAGTAGTTTCAGTATGTAATTTTTGATACTTTTGACAATCTTAGTATCTTTAAGTGCTTAAAGATATAAATTTGAGCCAGGAATTTCTTGTTCAGTGGTTTGCACAATACCATGCCTCAAACCCTAACCCTTAACAATAATCTCACTTAAAATCATATGTATGGATGAAAAAAATGTTAATGTTTTTATGCATCTACACAAATATTAAATGCAAGTGGTTAATTACTGTGACTTGTGCCTCTGTCAGGAACTAATGGCCGCTCTGAAGATTTTAGTCGTCAATGGCAACCGCATGAGCTTCCACACACTGCCATGGCAACCACAATGTGTGTAAGTAGAGCCAATGAGGCATATTGTTTCTTTATAGTTGTGGCACTTCTTCATCTAACATCAGACATCTCTGAGGAAAGCAGAAATAAAACCAAAACCAGCACATATGAAAGCTTAACGCATTGTCTTTTTATTTATATATATTTACATCCAATCATTATGCAAGTCCCATCTTTACACCTATACAGTTTTCCTGTTGTCAGTATAAAATAAAGTTAATCACAATAATATTAGCAAATGTGATAATACAGAAGTCTTTCAAAGGAATGGCAAGGAGAGGGAAGCGAAAGCTAAAAGGCTCATACAGCCTCTGTCATCCAAGAGCACATTTGTTAAAATGCTTCTTATACACAACATCTTATCAATATTTTATTCCCTTTTAATACTGTATCTGTTCATCTCCAAACTGTAATTCATATTTGACCAAAAAAAAAAATCTTGATAGTGTACTCTGCCGTGCTTATCACTTGTTCAGATTGTCTCTCCTGAAATGACCTTAGACTATTCAGGATTTACTCCAGCAAACGCAGTAAACACCCTGAAACTACAGAGCCCTGGGCTCTTCTGTCTGATGACCTGACTGTCACCCAACTGTGGCTGCACCCCACTCCCACGCTGGGCTTTTTGCCTGTGCGTTTCCTGGCAACAGACATCAGCCATGACAGCCCTGTAGGTGTATGTATAAAATACACATTCAATCCAAAGCCAAAACCACTGGTTTGGGGGCTACGTCATGTCTGAGCAGACAGGAAGGCCTGAGATGACATGTAAAGTGACTGGTATTAGTCTACTACTGTATGAGATTGTTGCACAGCATGGATGAAAATACCCATGCTAGTTTGAAGTGCTGTTCACATCTTTAAAATACGTATATATTTTAAACCATCATTTTCAGTTACAAAAGGAGTAAAAATGACCCCATATGCTATTTACAGTATTATTTTTTACAACTTTACATTGCTTTAGATTCAAAACAAAGAAAATGTATTGAATCTGACTTTGTTGAGATAGCTGCAGTATATTTGGACTTGGTGTTTGTGATGTTCCACTGTGTGGTTTATTGTTGGCAGTAGACTAATAGTACAGTGCTCTCCTTTGCATGCCCAGTATGTAGCGTTTCTGATCCCTCTCTTGTCATTTCTTTAAAATATGCAGAGGTACACCTGTGTACTTCAACTTCAAGTTTTAAAAACACCTCTTGGTAAAAAAAGAAAAAAAGCTAACTAAAAAACAGTCACCCCTTAAGAGTAAAATCAGTGGTATTGTACAGATAACACATGGATGCAGCATTTCAATAAACTGTGGAGAGTAAGTCATTAATTCCATGGTTTTCAGTGGGCTTGCATTTATTGCTCGTTTGAATGGCACACTGGCAGGATTTCCAAATAAAGTAAGGATCGTTTGAATAGCATAAATGATAAAATACAGATTATTACTGTCACTTTTGGCCTAATGTCACCTTGCTGTGGGCCATTTGACAATTCTGGCTTTATCTTCACAGTCCAGTCTGGAGGAGAAACTTGAAGTGAAAATCTTGACTAGTAGCAAAAGAAGACACAGTTGTGCTACAAGTACTTCGGAGTTCTTGGCACCTGTGGCCTCAGTCCAAGCGAGTCCTAGGTTTGCCACAGTGGTAAATCTTCACAGGGAGGTAGAGAGAGAGAGGGAGTCCAGGCTGTCCCAAGGCAACACCAAACCCCCTGTCCACTGCCAATGTGGCATATTCCTCCCTCACCCCTCACCCTCCTTGTTTAGTGGAACAGTCCATCGGCAGCCATCTTCAGAGATACTAATGAACTCCATCAGGGTGGGTTCAAATCAGAAAATAAAACAGGTAGCAGTAAATAATACACTGACGACAAACAGAGGAACCGCTATTCACAATCACACTTGAAATCATTTTCCATTGTTCCTCTCAGTGGTGTAGCATTGATGGTAGCAAGCAACCCAAGACAACATCGTTCTAAAACTTAAAATGTTGGCAGTTTACATTCATGCCCGTGGGCGTTTGGCCTGGAGGCGGCGGTGCACTCCCAGCTTGTGTACAATTGTGCAACTTTCTTTTCCTCCTGAACCGAGAGCATGAACAATACTGACATTTATACGAAGGTATGATTTTTAGAGTTGAGATTAAAAAGTGTAAGCCTTTTCTATCAGTGGCCTCAGCTTATGCCCTTTACTGTTTTTGTGTAAAGCCCTCAACTAAAAGAGCCTCCTTCAGCAGAAGAGGTCTCCATGCAGCATATTTCTAAAGCTCCACCAATAAAAATACACTCTCATCTCAAATAGGCTACAGGAGTACAGACAGCCACAGTGTGGTTCAGATTGTACATCAGCATGTTTGTATCACTACATTCTGCATTTGAATTTTGAACTGGAGGGGGATGCTACAAGGCATAGCATTCACATGATATCAATGCATAAGTCAGTGCACTTTGTTTTTACAATTAAGATCCAGCATTGGACTTCCATTAACACAGCCCAAGTGTCCAGTGCATAGGGCCTTGGCAAAGGCATGGTGAGTATTAATGCCTCTGTTCAATGTATGGACCAGTGTGGATCCTAGCATACAGTCCATGAATGAGCTTTGAAATTTCATTCGGCAAAACAGAGAATGGCAGCAGCAGAAATGGCTCAGAATTGACAGACTTCACATTCTTCTAAAATATAAACAACAATAAATGTACAGTTAACACTGAGCAATGGGTGTTTCCTTCCTTCAGTTTCTTAACCAGTGTGTTACATAATGGAGCAAAACATGTTTATGAAGCATTGGTGTTTAAAGCCTTATAGTACCAACAGATCTGTACTCATCAGAGGTGTCTAAAATCCTTCAGCTAAAGCAGTCTTACATTTATCTGTGCATCTGTGTGAATTGAGCCCCGTTGTCTAAAAAACATGGTTTAAAGGGGCCAAAACACCAGCAGCAAAACAAATGCGGATCTGCAACAATTAACTTGAGCTTGAAGTACCTAGAGGTCCACTGTGGAAAAAATGGTTCTGTGCTGTCGTTGTGGGCACTAACCCATGCCTGATTCTGATATAAAAAAGTAAACCAAAGAAAAACATCTTCCATATGTCTATTGTTTCACTGTGTCCCATGTGCTGTGTTTCTTATCGAAGTTATTTTTGCATTTAGAAACGCATTTCATGCAAGAAGTACAAGGTTTTACTCCAAACAAAATGAACACATTTGTTTGTCTATACAAGAACAATATTTTTTTCATATCCATACAGTATATAGTATATATTAGTATTTTGTCTTCTTTTCCAGGGCAGGCACCGTACACACTGGGTACAGAGGCATGCCACACTTGCATTGCTTTTGCATTCTACAGTTGGTGGGCGGGCAGGCAGCGTGCCGTCCACGCAGGCTTCACTCGATGAGTGGATTTTACTTTTCACATTTGTTTGTAACTCTCATTACAGCTGACCCCTACAGTCTAACTCTAATCCACACCATGGGAGCGCTCTGCGTGGATGACATCTGATGGGGGTGGGGTCTGGGAGCTTCAAATGGAATAATAAAAGCAGTGCAGCAAGGCTCTGTGGCACATGCAGAGATGATGGGGCGGGGGATGGGAGGGCCAAAGGTCGGTGTTGGGTGTTCAAGGTTCAGATGGGAGGTTTGGGGTCTTGCCCAGGGTTGCAGACAGATTCATGAATGGTTCTGGAAAGGTTTGAAGGAAAAGTCTAGGCAGGAAGGATCAAATGATGATTACAATTTGAATTAGATTTTTACATATTTTTACTTTTATGGGGTTTTTTTGTACATGTTTTTCAAAATTTATGTTCCTTTTTACATATGGGTAATGTCTCAGCTTAGGTTCAGAGTGGTAAAAGTCTGAATCCACTGCTGGTTGAATGGATGGAGGATGGAAATGGAGAGAGTAGGATAAATCAATAATTGAAATTTAAATGTATATGAACATACATCTAAATGGAGGGGGGATCTTAATCATTTTGAATAATTGTTTTGTGCTCATTATGTGCTGTAGGTTTACAAGTATTGCTCATATTGTACCCAGGTTGTTTAAAAAGAAAACCTGGATTAATAAAAATAAAAATGTAGCCAGTGTAACAGCTAAATTTGCATAATATTTGGTGTTAATACAAAATAGTTTTGTAATTACTGGTCAAATAGTAAACATATCATAAATGTAGAATCAGTCTTTCCTACATAGGTAAACATTTTAATACAAAGTTGTAGTGTTTGTTTGAATAATGCCTGAAACTTGGTGAGAAAAGGGTGTCCGTATGTACCAATTAAAAAGAGGTTAACTGAGTTTCAAAACGTTGTTGTGGCCTAAAAGTTGACCAAGCTAAAGCACACTGTTAACACATACACAGTCTAGCTCCAACATGCAGCTACTGTATATTGTGTGTAAAGAAGGCAGCCAATTAGAGACCCACTCCACTGACTTAAGATCAGAATCAATCAGGAAAAGAGATCTGTGCTACAAGTCCCCAGAGGTGGGTGGTACTCAGTTACATTTACTTGAGTAACTTTTAAAGAAATTTTACTTTTCAGAGTACTTTTCTAGCAGCAGTAACATTTTATTAAAGCAACAGAACTCTTCCCATTGTGAGTGAGTCTACAAGTGAAAAAAATTATGTTGCCAATATTAAATGATTTGAACATATGTGTTTCTTGCACTGCTCCTTCAAATATTATTTAGTTTTTAAAAATTTTGTGTCTGTCCTTTGAACGTATCAGATTTTAAGTATTATTGAATGTTTGTTCTTTAAATTACATTAACTTCAAATTATAAATCAGATATTACGTCCCTACAGTTACTCTTTACTCTATACTTTTTTCTTGAGTAATTTTTTGGACTACTACTTTGTACTACTACTTGAGTAATATTATGATGAAGTAACGTTACTCTTACTCAAGTAAATGTTTTGGCTACTCCACCCACCTCTGCGTGTTTCTCTGTCTTTTCTATCAGCATCATCTCTCCCTCTTTTGACTGGCAGTAATCTCTTGCTGAGCTCCAATATGGTGTCGTGAGAGAACAGCAAGAGGCCAGAAAGGTGTGTAACCACTCTGCAAGTCATCAAGTTAGACTCAACTGGACTACTTTAGAACTAGACCAAAAACCTTCAAAAACAAATTACATCAAGACTTTTTATGAAGAAAATTTTGATCACTTTGTTTCTACTGACCAGGCCCTCGGAGAGGGTGCCTAAATGGCGAGTTAGAAGTTTGTCTCAGTAACACAGACTTTCACTTACAAAATGGAGGGAAGGGTAAGATACAAACAATAGCTTAACAAAATATAAAAAAACAAGTCTTCTTTAAAAGTAATAATAATAAAAAAAACTGCAACAAAACTGTAACAAAATGTTAGAGAATGATCTAGTTGATATTAAAGTTATCTGAAAGGAAACAAAATAAATATGTTTTGAGGAGAGGATGTGGCCGGGCGCCTGTCTCCCTCTCTCCCCCTCTCCATCTCCTCTCTCCACTTCACCCCTCACTCCTCGCGGATTTGCAGGCGGTATCGGCTATAGCGGATCTGGAAGAAGAGCCTTTCCAGCGGCGAGCGGCTCATACCGGGAAGCCTGTAGTCTTCACTCTGGCTGGTCTGGCGGAAACCCAAAGACTCGTACAGCTTGTGGGCGGCCATTTTGACAGCGGTGGTGCCAAGGATCACTGCAGCAAAGTTATTCCGGATGGCAAACTCTAGCACCCTCCGCCCCAAAGCCTTGGCGATGCCCTTGCCCCGGTATCGAGAGTCGACCGACATGCGCCGCAACTCCACTGTGTTGTCCTCCTCTCTGCCCTGTGCTGCCACGATGCCCACAATGTGCCCATCCAGGACTGCCACCCAGAAACAGGAGCCTGAGAGGGACAAAAAACACAACACAACACTGTAACTGCAAACTGTTCATGAGGTTGCTATTTATTGCGTTTTAGTTTAGACAGACTAAACACAACAAAAACAAAACAAACTTTGTCCATTCATATACTGGCCACAGACACACCCATTTCAAAATGCAGATGCCTTATTCAGGAAAGCAGAAACCTCGTCCTATATACATCACAAAAGGTTCCCAAGTCTTCTTAAAAATATCGTCAAGGTTGTTGTGTTAAAGTTGCATTGTGCAACTTTTCTGGTGGAGGGTCTGTCACCTGCTTGTTTGTATAGATATGCCATTGCTCTGCCTTTTTACAGCTTAGCTGCCTCTCAACAGATCTGACCTGTAACACAGTCTGGTTTGGTCTCCATGAAGACCGAAAGGTTTAATATCTTAACATTTCAGACAAAGCAATATCATCTCCATGGAGAAAAGCATTTGATTGTCCCTCCCCTCAAAAGGTTACACAATGCACCTTTAACTTGGTCTGTGATTCAGGAACAGGAAAATATCTCATTATCCCAAATCCCATTATCCCAAAGCTATCCCATTATAGAAAATACTGTTAATATTTCAGTATTATGCGTGATCACTGAGGCCCCTGAAGTAGAACAACTTTTGTTCTGACAGAGCCAAAACAAATACAGACAGGCAAATAATGTTAGGCCAATGCTGATGAAAATGTCAGCTGACAGCACTCCTCCAGCAGAATCATGTTAGTGCTCTTCTGTCATCACTCTGTTCAGAAATCTTTGGAGCTGGGGCTTGGGGATAATGAGACAGAGGCAAAAAACACTGTAGGGGATACCATCAGCACATCTTCAGATCATCTTATTGTTTTGCTTCAATTTTATATTTAATTCAATACCACTTTGTGATGAATTGGCCTTATTTTTATGATTTTTTCTGAAATCCTTGTGTAGAGGCTACTAAAGCCCCTAGCTCAATTTCCTCCTACTAATGACAAGCTTTCAAGGAATATGACCTCATGAACCTCCTGTTTTCACAACGTAACCAAGTTCAAGTCTTGTTTGGAACATGTGCTGCCACTGGTTTATGAAAATACCATCTGTTTTTGCAGATAAACAAATCTGACCCTGATCCCTGGCGCAGAGTGACTTGTGTGGCTGGTCTCTGACCCTAGAATAGTTGTCTGTAAAATGACTAATATAACAGTTTACTAAAGTAAAAATTTTGAAAAGAACCCAACAATATTACAATTTAAATGTAAAAAGGTTCTATATACAATCTGATACTGCCCATATTACTACAGATACTGCTTATTCTACCATTATTACGGCCATTGCTATCTTTTTAATCTCAGCACGTCAGCGCCTTAGCCTGCCATTCAACACTTAAAAGTTAACATTAGCATCGAATTGTCATTTTTGTCTCTGGAGAAATTACACTACTGCAGGTTAGTAATAAACTCAATCTCAGGCTTGCATTGAAATGAGTCAGGCTTGACTTTAAATGACATCTGTGGTAAATACATGGACTACACTGCAAGGAGACACCAGTTCGCACCACTGTCCGGCCTTTTGAAGTTAAGACTGGGTGAAAAATTATTCCCAGGATTTAAGATTGCAATCAAAATCCTTGCATTATCTCTCAATTAACAACAAATATCTGCTCCCTGGTACAGTAACTGTAAAAATGTTGTCTTTCCTCTGAACAAATATAGGTCAAGTAACATTCCCAGGAATTACATTAGCAATCTAAATCAATCCAATCAAGTCTTTTAAAGGTCCTATTTTACACAGCATGGATTCTTGAGAGCTTTTACCCATGTTATAATGCTGTTAAATCTTAAAAACATACCCAGAGTTGTGATTTGTTTCATCTCCAAAGTTCAAAACGCTCTGTTCTACCTTGTGATGCCATTAAATGGTAGTTTTCAAATGAACAGCTCCCTTTTACCCTTTGTTCAGTACACACTGGCAATTCCAGGGCCGACATTATCCAAATAATTCTAGCGAAGTTGTATGGAGTTTCAGAACACATTGAAGCACTTCTTGTATTACCACATGACATCACAAAATGGAACAGTTGTTGGTTTGGTCAGGTTGTTTTCTGATTGAGAGAAGAACTCAGCCTAAATATGCAGGGTTTGTGTGTTATACATGTGTGAATCAAAAAAGCACAACTCCAGTTCTGTTTGTGATGAGGAACCACTACCATAACAGATCAGAAAATAGTGTAATCTGGGTCCTTTAGCATTAGAAAGAAAGTAAGTAATTTGGGTGTTATTTGCAGAAGTGTGAAGTGAGTAAAGTGTGCTGACTTGCTGAATGAGGACAGATGTCTATAAAGTGGCACTGTGTTAACTAGTGTCATGCGTGTTTTTCTGTTTGTATGTTACAGGCATGCGGATGGAATGTGGCCTCCTCGCCACACGTTAAACTGGGCCATGCCAAGGATCAAGACCTAAAGTACACATAACATCGTATAGCTCTGTGAGTAAAACAGTTGTACAGAAAATTGCCTATATCCTGTGTCTGTTTAATCCCTCAGCCATCCAGGTAGGATCCATAACAAAATAAAAATTAAATTCTGTCAAGTTTTCTGAATGAAAATAGCAAACTAACTAAATATATTTTTCTATATTTTGTACACCTCTATTTTGTAAATGAAAGCTTTGGGACATTTATGACTCGAGATTCAATGCAATATCTGCACAAATACCAATAGCCATTGCCTTAAAGTGTCTGTGATAAATTGGCCTGCTCATTTTACTAAAACACAAGAAAGATCATTAAATTAGAAAATTTTTGCCCGGTTTGGCCATTTTTTTGTTTAAAGTTTTACTTCCTGGTTCTCGCTAAGAAATTCTAAAACTATGGTAAATAATCTTGTTCCTGTCTATTAATACTTTGCAGGTAATATCATCAACATTCGCTGAGGGTGTGAGGCTAACTGAACCCACTACTCTGTTAGAAGCTCTGTGACTCAAGTTAAACTTGATCTGAGCTTTATTTTAACACAAACTGACCAGAAAGACTTGACTTTGTTGGAACTACAACAGGTGAATTGATTTGTGCCCTTAGCCAACATTTTTTCAGTTATTCACTCTCACCTTTTTGTCTAAACAAGACCATAAACATATATTGAACAAAGGTTCCTGAAAATGTGCTATTTAAATCCATTTTGTATTTTTTTCTTGAGCTTTCAGACTATCTTGAAACTTTTTTGTCTGTGTTTGCTAACATGTGCATCGTGTCACCGTGGTACCTGCTGAACATCTCCAGATAGATAAATGTAAAACACCCCCGGCATGATGTCACTGGCGTATCAATTAGTCATCATCAATACTGTTTAAATAAATCTGGTTACGTTTAAGATTGTGCCACTGAACACTGAAGTAAGATGACCATTGAATAACCAAAAAGTTTCTCCTCTTTTTTTTTTTCTTTGACCAAATCATAGGGGCCACTTGCTTCTATAATGAAAAACTAGCTGGGCCCCATACTGCAGGTCGGGACTCCTACAGTATCGCTAATGTTGGTATGTGTAACTAAAGGCACAGAATGGCATGAATGGGGTTAATCAATCAGAATTAGGAGTGGAAATAGCTGACAATGACAGTGAGGTGCTCTGAGAAAATATATTAAAAAGTCATAGATTTTGAAAGAGCCCTTAGGGGAAGGGAAACTTGAATCTTCCATTATCCAGGTCGGGGGAGGGGAGCTGAGGTTTGCGCAGGATCTCAAGATGAGGAATAAATCATTGCACACAGTAAAGTGAGAAAAGCGGAAATAGAAATGAGTCTTACAGATCATTTGTAACGATCTGCAAATCTAATTACATCTTTCTCCTCAAAGAAACGATCAGATTTCTCAAAGTACTAAGGATCCAAGTGTAAATGATGTTAACATGTCTAACAGCATTCACTCTATCTCCTATAGGCAAACGCAAGCTGATATTGAAAT
Organism: Boleophthalmus pectinirostris; assembly: GCF_026225935.1. Taxonomy (NCBI): domain Eukaryota; kingdom Metazoa; phylum Chordata; class Actinopteri; order Gobiiformes; family Gobiidae; genus Boleophthalmus; species Boleophthalmus pectinirostris. The sequence goes on along the minus strand of NW_026571153.1, from coordinate 19,991,919 downwards.
ATGCAGGTTGGTCAAGAGGAGCACAAGTCAATTCAGGAATAATTTGGTTAATAAAGTGTTTGCAAGCTAGACATTATCTTATTTTTCTATACTTTTTCACAATTAAGTTAAATCTACTCTAAAAACTGTTAAAGGGCCCATGTGACTATTTTTCTGATCTGTTAAAATTTTGTTTTCACATCAAAAATATAGTTGGAATTGTGTTTTGAGCCTTGGAGATGTAGACAGACTAATAATGCAGCTTTAGTCAAACATGTATGAATGAAACAAAACACAACTCTGGGTATGTTTTTAATAAAGTAACAACATTATAACATGGCTTAATGGTGCACTGTGTTTTCTGGTGGAGTGTCCGTCACCTACTTGTTTCTATGGATATGTCACTGCTCTGCCTGGAATGTTCCACAGTATGACATTAAATAGCCATACCTTACATTTGTTAAATTACAGGTGGTTTTGTAACTCAAAAATACCTAGAAAAACAGGCATTCTGACTGTGAGCGGGGTTGCCTCACAGATGTAACCTGTAACTTGGTCTGGTTTGGTCTCCAGGAATATAGAAAGGCTTAATACCACACTGTGAAACATTCCAGACACAGTAATAACATCTCCATGGAAAAGCATTTGACGTACCCTCCACCAGAAAAGTTATACAATGCACGTTTAAAGTTTAGGTTCTATCCAAATCCTCTATAGTCAGACAGACGATGTTGTCAGCAATGTTTTGTGATTAAAATGAGGAAGTATTGAAAACAGAAACTCAGATTCCATCTATATTTGAATTAAATTAAAGTAGTTTTAACCAAATCCTTCACAGTCAGACAGATGATGTTGTCAGCAGTGTTTAGTGCTGGTTCTGTGTCCAGCCCTGTGTCCTGGCCTGTGGTGCATTTGCAGCATAGATTAACTTGTCACATGAAGCCCCCCACATCAGCACTTTTCCCCTCTCTGTCATAGATTAATGGGCCTAAGGGTATATAAAGGACACTTAAAGGATGTGCACATGAACCCACAACATCTGATGAATTATTCATTTTAATTTCTCTCTGCTTTTACTGTAAGCAACGCCCTCACTAACAATCAACTTGGCCTTTGAGCTAAACATATGGACCAGCTACACTGGTAGACAACTGGGGTGGTCAAAATGATCAAAAATTAGATACTAATCGATACTAAATGTAGAATCTAAGTTACATTTTGAGCAGGTATCTAAAAAAAGTCACATTCACAGGACAGAAATGAACCTTTCCTCAATATCTTTAGAATGATCTTGATCTGTATCAGAACAAGTATAAGAGCACATAGTATATGTCCATGGACCACCATGGGACCGACCTGGACGACTGATGGATTACACAGATATACTGTAAGCCCAGTAAGACCAGATGATAATATAAAATAAAGTACTGTGATTTAATATTGAATAGGACATTGTAAACACTTTTTTATTATCATCGTGGTATCGGAACCTGCATTGAGTATCGAGTCTATTCCTTAGTATCGCAATTGCGTTTGAAACTGAGTATCGATTCGTGACAACACTAAAATGCGTGTCCATTAGCTAAAGAGACTAGTTATGTGTCCATATAAAGTCAGGTTTATAGCCTAAGCACGTGAAAGTGTTTGTCTCCATGCAGCTTGAATGTACAGGGCCCATTACACACACATGTTACTGTTGACATGCCATTGTTCTCATAGCTGCCAATACTACAGCCTGCTACATTCTGTTTGGTCATTGTCTACTACTAAGATTGTCAAAAGTATCAATAATCGATGCTAAAACTTTTATCAAAACTAGATACTGATTTGAGCAGGTATCGATACTAAAAAAGTCATTGGACAGCTTAACTTCAGAATGGTCTAAACTAGTATACGCCCATGGATCACTATGGATGACTGTACTTCTGGATGAATGCACTATTATTTAATGTTGAAAATCACATTGTTTTGCCAAACTAAAGAATGTTTTTTATTATTATTATTATTATCATCGTTGTATCTGTATTATTGAGTCTATTCCTTAGTATCAAAATCAAGTTTAAAATTTTTGTTTCATGACAAATATATATATATTTTTCCCTTTAATTTAAGGGCCATATTACACTATTTCCTGATCTATGTTGTAATGTTCAATAAAAATATACCTGTGTTTTATTTAATTCTCACATTTTTAACACACAGACCCTGCATATTTTTGGTGAGTCCTTTTCTCAAACAGAAAACACTCTATTCCACCTAGTGATGTCATGCAGTAATACAGGACGTGCTCCACTGTGTTTTTAAACTCCATACACCTTCACTAGAATCATTTGGATCATTTCAGTCCTGGATTTGGTAGATCTCTACTAAACAAAAGACAAAAGGAGCTATCTTTTATGTTTACTTGAAAACTACTGCCTCATGACAACACAGAGTATTTTGTGTAATATAAGATCTATAAATACAACACAACAAATCAATGACATGATTTAAGCACCTCAATTTTGACTCCTGTGATTGGTCAGCATGAAATATGCAAATTACGGTGCAGCCTTTGACACTCTCGCCAGTAAGATCCATTGTTGTCAATTGATCTACGCAGAATGTGAAATGAAGGCTGAGGTTCGCAAGACTACAATGCATTATTAATGACTGGCTTGACTTCCATAAAGCACTGGTGTCTCATAAGACCTCCTGCTTCACATTGTATTTGGTCTGAAATGCTAAGGTAGGACTGTAGGCCTTTACTCATTTAATCATTTAATCAGTCGATGGTGTCAACTAATTATTTTATTAAGATTTTCAGGAATTGTATGGGACATGTAGCAGAAAGGAGAGTTTAGGGAGTAGATTAGATGAAGAGTTCGGAGTGAATCCCATGTTTAAACTGACTTTTTCCATATAAATACACTTTTTCCTAGTCCTTTTCTGTATAAAGAGTTGTTGTTGCATGTACTCCCAAGCAGTTTTAGTCTTGTGAGTGCAGTATGAGTCAGATACATAGAGATAATAGTTTTAGCTTTTGCCACACCTCCTTCTTTCTTTTTAAGTGAATCGATTGGCAGAACATGTCTGTAGGTGAACAAGTAATTATTTAGCTGATGACAGCCCTAGTATTGATATGAAATTCCGATGGTAATTGTAATTTGAATAATTAAAATGCATTGGCTTTTTAAAATTTATTATAAAGCAAATTGAGACCAGTCTTTGCTTCTTCTTTTTAATTTATTATTACCAATTACATTTTTGCTAATATTATAATGTGTGAGTTACTGTGCCCAAATAATTTCTACTGTAGATCAATAAAGTTTCTTTTTCGTTTTGTAATTTCAGATTTTTTTGATTTTCTTATTCTCCTCCCCCAAAATCTCATCTCATGATTTTGTGTGTGCAGGATGACGGGTGCCACAGTGGCGCCTCCTCTGCACCATCAGCTGACATGAGAAATGATCAGGGAGAGCTGTACTCAGGTGGGAGGTGATGCTAGCTCCAACCATATGGTGTGCCTGTTGATACAGATACAGCCTTTTTTAGATATGAAAACCTATATTTGTATCACAACAAGGGAAATTCCACCGTACTCTATAAACTACACAGTAAATAGTCACCTCTTTGCAACAGGCCTTTCTAGTGTTCACCTGCAAATTGAGAATGTTGCTTCTTTACCTCAATTAACCTTCTTCCTACATACTGTAATTTTGGTGCATTGTCATTTTTCTGGTGAAGGGTCCACCACCTGTTTTTGTCCATGGAGGTGTCATTGCTTTATCTGAAATGTTTCACAGTATGGCATTAAACCATTCTATCATCATGGAGACCAAACCAGGCTAAATTACTGGTCAGATCTGTGGAGAGGCATTGTCAGAATGCCTGTTTTTCTAGGTATTTTTGAGTAATAAAACCACCTGTAATTTAATAAATGCAAGGTAGAGCTGTTTAATGTCATACTGTGGAACATATGAAGCAGTATCCATAGAAACAAGATGGTGACGGACCCCCAACCAAAAAGTTACATAGTGCACTTTTAATCTATGACAGTCTTCCTGGAGCTAAAATAAGCTTAGCAGTAGTGATAGATAATATTTTCCTGCTTGAGAATAGCTCTGGTATATTGTGAGATTTGCCGGAGGTTGTTTTGACATCTTCCTGTCCTGTGTAAGCCCCTGTGGCAGCCATATTGCCTCATTAAACCACCCATAATACAGTAGTATCAGTTTCACTGAAAGTCCATCTTGTCCTAACCTCTTTTTCAATTTACATTTGGAAATTTAAATTGTGTTTTATGTTTAGCCAGATTTCTTGATGTTCAGAACATAGTGTCAATTCTAATTTTGCGCTTACAGTACCAACTCTATTATGTGCTTTTCTTAGTAATGCTATAAACTGCACACTAAGGCACTAAGGATAAAATATCTTTATTTACTCTATAATATGTTACTCGGAAAGTGTCCTTAAATTACCAAAGAGTGCAAAGATCACTGACTTGAGCGCCAGTGTCAGTCCATCCGGTGAATTTCAGCATTGCATTACAAACTCATAGTTTAGTCAATTAAAATGAACTACTTCAATGTGAAAACCATACTGTATATATAAATGTACATAGCTAACCCACTAACCACTGCGTTTCAAATAGGAAGTGAGCATGGAGGCACTTCTGGCTCCATTGACTCTGTTTCCAATTTCCTTTACATTGGAAAATTGTCTCCACTCTCTCTGTAACTGCTGCAGTGAGCCATCATTATGGTCTTAAAATGTTCTTATTAACCTGCTCTACATGATGCTGGTGTTTCTATTTCGCTATTTTGTCTGTAAATAAATTTCAATTCCTGATATGAACCTGGCTCCAAATTCACCCCATAATCGCTAGCATTGTGAACTTCATTTGAATGGAACCTATGGGTGACATCACACTTCCTTCATCCACTTCTTTATTATATTATTATATTATATTAGCAAAAGTAACACAAAGCTATTTCACACATATGCACACCTTTTTTGGAGGGGGGCATTCCTCTACTGGAAGTAAATTTGATACATGCCCATAATAACTGATCAGTCAGTGGTACCAAGGTGTCCATTCATTGTGATGGATCAATTCTCTTTGTATAGACAGGACCACTCTCATTGTCCTTAGGCAGTGATGCTTGACCTCCCTCCGAAACACACGACCAATAATGGGACTGTTAAACTGCAGCTGCATGTGCCATGGATCACAGGGGTACAGTGTCACAGAGGATCACACAATGGCTGTATCTGACACCTGCTTTGATTTAAAACAGAAGTAGAAGGTAACAAAGTACAAAAGTAAATGTATAATACTTAAGTACAATTTTTAGGTATCTGTACATTACTTGAGTACATTGTGCAGTGCATACTTTTACTTCATTACATTTGAGAGCATGCATCTGTACTTTCTACTCCACTACATTTTATATCTGGACTGAAAAGTAAAAAGTAGCCTACTTTTCTTTACAGTGTGAGACCTGTTGAAATGGCTGAGACTTATTTTTAGCACATTTTAACATTTAGAGTTAATGTCCCAAATTTGAGCATACCAAATACACAAAAACAGCCAGAAAAAATAAGAAATCAATTGAATCACTAATAATCTGCTAATAGTTCTAATAGTGCTTTAATAGTTCTGAAAGTCTCTGCAAAATGCTTTTAGTGTTCCTCTTAAAGTACATTTTTGACCAAATTTTTCATGTGATACTTTTACTTTTACTTCAGTAATCATTATCCCCTGTATCTAATTTTACTTGAGTAACAAAACTGATTATTTCATGTGTTGGACTGATATAAAGCCCATGATTTCAGCTGTCCGTGGATAAGCAGTGGAGGAATGTGTGACGTATCATATGTTCAGAGATAGTTCCTGTGCCTGGTGAAACTGAAGGTGTATAGATAGATTTTTCCTACAGAGAAGGAAATGAGCTCTGTTGACGGCCAGTGTAGTGCAGAAAGTGTATCAGCGCTTTCTCTTCTGCGATCAATAGGGCTGAGATGCTCCCCCTCCTCTTTAGCCACAGTCTCCTTCAAGCAAGAGGGAGGAAGCAAGTGGGGGAAGGAGCTGAGAGAGGCAGGGAGGAGGGGTCCCACAAGAAGACTACATTAGAGGCTGCTTCTGTACGGCCATTTTTAGTACTTTGGAGCATTTCTACTTTATATTATTGCTTTATTGTATTATTAAAAGTGCATTGTGCAACTTAACTTTTCTGGTGGAGGGCCCGTCAAATGCTTTTCTCCCTGGAGATCTTATTGCATTGTCTGGAATGTTTCTCAGTATGGTGTTAAACCTTTCTATCTTCATGCAGATCAAACCAGATCAAGTTACAGGTCAGATCTGTGGAGAGGCAATTCTCACAGTCGGAATGCCTATTTTTCTAGGTATTTCTGAGCTATAAAACCACCTGTAATTGAATAAATGTAAGGTAGAGCTGTTTAATGTTATACTTTGGAAAGGTGACAGATCCCCAACCAAAAGAGTTCCATAGTGCACCTGTAAGTATTGTTTGGAGCTTTTAAACAACCAGCTATTGTCTTTAAAAGAATGAATAACAACAGTATATTTATGTAACAAAGTAGATATTATCCCCCTAATAAAGGTGAGTTTCACACCGGTCTTACCTGTAGGCTTCATGTACGCCTCTATGTCGGCCATGTCCGTGTGCAGAGCGTAGTCCAGATAGTTGTGGATAACTTTGCTGCTGTAGTAGTATCGTGCTCCCATCAGAATGAAGGGGGCACAGCAGGTCAGCGTGATGGATTTGGTCACGACAAAGCACATTACTATGGAGAAATGGAAGAAAAATAAACGAAACCTGTCAGAAAAGAGAATCAGATGTTTGATTTTTGGTGGATTTGAACCAGTGCAAACAAGTATAAAACAAATTATTATGATAGAAGCAGTAAGAGCAGAGGACAGTTATTAGAAAAGACACGCCATAGTGCAAAAAAGTCATTGGATAAAACGAGCAAAGTGAAAAACAAGTTGGAGATGGGCATCATATTACTCTACAAAACATTTGAATGCTTCTGGTGTCAATGTTTATGAGACTGAAGCTGGTTTTAGGAAAGGTTTTGTAGTCAGATTAACACCGCAACAAAACAAGTCAGATTTCACAGGCACAATGCAAAACAAAAGACAATACTTTGGAGTGAAGGTAACTGCAGGGAGCGCACTCATCATACACTGCGCACACCCACAAATTTTTAAACGTGCGTTAGTGGTGAACGTGCGCGCACACCGCGAGCCAATCCTCAAAGCCTTAGAGCCATTCATTCACGGCACCGGCATGTCACCACATCCCCAGAGCCGGTTTGAACGCACATGCACCACGCGCTCGCCCATGCCTTTTGTTGCATGACGGGTAACATGCCGGTGTTTGCCGGTACAAAGAGCCTGAGGCCGCAGCGGTGTTTTTGCTTTTTGCGCACGGAAAGCAGCTCGAGCTTGTAACAATTTCAACGGTGTTTAAATAAAATTGTGGCTTTTACTTATAAAACTAATTCTACAAACATGCACTGGAGACAATCAGCCGCACTCACCTGTCAACATAGCGTAAATAAACTGGGTTTTGGGCTGCTGCCGGAGCCCCCTGAATGCACTGTTGGGTATCCTCTCCATGATTCCCTCGTAAAAGATGCGGCGCACCTCCTCCCGGTCCTCGCGTTCGAACTCACGGATAAAAACTGCGTCTTTCCTCACGAGCTTCGCCTCCGCGGGGCTCAGAGCCGCGGCAGAGGGAGAAGAGGGGGTGCTCCACATAATAGGCTCTTTTTTGGTCCCTGGTATAGCATCATGTTCGTCCGCAACTATTTTAGTCTCGCAAACCATTTTGGGAGAAAAATGCATGCAACTGGCCGCGAAAAGCAGTTAAGAAAAGAGAAGGGAGAATGGGTGGAAATGGATGAGGCTGTTGCGTTGGAAACTAGATGAAGGGGAAGAGACGAGAGGGGAATGTTTCTGCTGCAACCCTGAGCGTATCTGACGACCAAGACTCGCCTCTGTGACTCGAGCGCTATTTATGCGCGCACACTGGGCGGTAGGATTCAGGTTCAGGGGCCAGGGTAGTCCACCGGCTGCGCAGATTGGTGGAGGCGATGAGATGCTCGTGGATGGATGAGGGGTGGAGGGACACCACACAGTGATCAGGCCGGTACGAACCGGTAAAAGCGTGCTTTTGGTGTAGGTTAAAACACAACCAGAACAATATGAGTGTGAATGTAATGCGCAAAGGCGAGAACTTGCGTCAAAATGTGGATTTTCCACTGCAGCGCTTAAATCTCTATATCAGTTTTAATCTGTGTGATATTCCCTTCATCATTTCACAATGAGTGTGCAATTTTTAAAATACATTTTGCACTAAACAAAGTTATTACTTCTCAACTGACCCTCTGCTGTCGACTGAAGTGTGCATCCCCATATGTGCCCAGCACCGCGGGCTGAGCCGGTCTGACTGACAGCTTTGCTGCAGTGCAGTGATTACACCGCGCGGCTTTTTATCTGCTTTTGTCAACCTGTTCCAGTCTCGACGTGGACACGAGATGCGCGAGAACTTTACTCTTTAAATCACCTGTGCGCCTCAAAGTACTACGCGTGCACTGCCTTATTTCTGAGCTTTACGCACGAGGGGTGTTGAGCCTCGCGACCGAGGCGCTGCTCCTTTGTTGCTCCACGACACTCCCTGATGCTAACATCACTGGCAGACATCATCGTAGTGCTTGTCTGTTTTACTTAAGCGTTATAACATCATACTAATCACTTTTAGATTGGGGTACCTAAAAAGGTTTTTCTTCTTTTAATTTAAACAAGAAAGCAACAGTTTAAAGATTCGAGAACTGCCAACACATTTACTTTAATAAGAATTTCTTTTCCATTTTCACTCAGCCAGTGAAATGTGTGCGTGTGTGAGTGCGTGCGCGCGTTTTGTCGATTTTGGTGTTAACATTCTCAGATGAAAAGCCCACTGGATCATCACTGGCAAACTACTATTGATAAGGCTACCCCCACTGCACTGGTCTCCTCCTTCCTTGAGGTAACCCCCTCCCCCTTTAGAGGAACTGGAGAGAGGAGAGCCGCAAGACATTCATCATCCACTGTCACACCAGCATTGCCTCTGTCTTCCGGAGACGCTCTCGGTTTTTTCAACGACGTAAGAGTAAATTTACAAAGGAAATGATGTAAACATGGAACCACCTCTTTTAGTAACTAATTAGACTAAAATACACACTTGTATAAATTGTTAAATCATGTTTAAAAAATTAAAATGTTGCTGCATATTTAAAGAGCTCATGTTACGCTAATTTATGATCTATGTTATAATGTTGTTTTCTTATCAAAAACCTACCTGGAGTTGTGTTTTTAGGCTGAGTTTTTCTCTTAAACAGAAAACACTCTGTTCCACCTTGTATCATGTGGTAATACAGAAAGTGCTCCACTTTGTTTTAAACTTCATACACCTTCACTAGAATCATTTGGACAATTTCAGCCGTGGAATTTCCATTATTTGAAAAATCTACTGAACAAAAAAGAAGAAAGGGTAGCTGTTAACTCGAAAACTACAGCTTCATGACGTCACAAGGTGGAACAGAGCATTTTGAGCAATATAGGACCTTTTATGTCTGTATAGAAGATAGTCATCTCTGAGTCAAAAGTGGCCATTTGAGCTTTACACCACAAACTAAGTCTGACAGTGACTGCTAGAAGTCATCTCAGTTTGACAGAGGCCAGCTCCTATCCACATCCATTAGAGGCTATTGAGTAGAAAGTATCTGAAGTACTTGTTGGTGAGTACTGGTGTTGCTGCAGATGTGGGTGATACACAGATGGCTGTGTATCACCCACTGTGGCTCTGAGCTTACCTCATCAGTTTTATTAAAGCGTTGTTTTACTTTCTTCTTCAAATGCATTCTGGCTTTTTTTCTTCTTTTTTCTTTACATCTTGATAAATGCCTCTGTGTCATACTTGATAATTCATATTGCGTGTTAGAATATGCAGATATATTTTATGCATTATCTTGAGCATGACTTATGATTCCCAAAGAGAATCAGTGCTGTTCCATGTCTGTTTTCCATTCTCATTTCACACTGGGAGAAAATGATGGGACCATAAATTCATCAGAAAAGAGCACCTTTAGTCTGTCAGTAATTTAAAATGTATTACCTTGTGACAATATTTAAGATATGTAAGTATAAGATAAGATATATACTTAAAGCTATTAACTTTAAAGGTTCTATATTACACCAAATTGACTCTTGGAAGCTTTTAGTCATGTTATGATGTTGTTAGCTCCTCAAAAACCAAAGCTCCAAATGCTCTGTTCCACCTTGTGATGTCTTTTCAAGTTAACAACTGCCCTATACCTTAAACTCAAAGAAGCAATTCCAGGGCTGAAATTATCCAAATGATTCTAGTCAAAGTGTATGGAGTTTAAAAACACAGTGCAGCATGTCCTGTATTACCACATGACATCACAAGGTGAAATAGAGTGTATTCTGTTTGAAAGAAGAACTCATCTTAAACATGTCATGTTTGTGTGTTGAACATGTGTGAATGAAACAAAACACAACACCAAGTATCAAAATAGTGAGGGAATTCAGAAGACACCTGGAAGCAAAATGCCACTTAACATGTGTCATGTATGCACTACTACAATAAGTATTTTTTGCATTTCATTTTGTAGTGTAGTGTTTAGCGGCCTCTAGTGGTTTAATTGCATATTGTATCTGAATCCTGAAGCAATTGCTACCCACATTTAAGTTTATTTATCACAATATATAAGTACTTTCCTTTATTCCAGGGTCCATTTATAGTCTATTACTTTTCACTTGTTCAAATAAGAACCTATAATACAGATGCTCCTGGGAATTTATATGCAACAATTCACAAAAAAAGTTACGTAGGGCGACCTTGGGAAACAGCCCCGTGCAAGTTGAAGGAAAGATAAATCATATTGGCTGCTATTAACGTGTTTTTTCTTTCTTTTTTTTTCTTCTCTCTCTCTCTCTTTTCAGTTGATTCAGCTTGTTCCTGTGTGTAATCAGAGCTTCCAATAGCAATCACAGTATAGTCAAAGCTGCCTCGTCCACATATTTGGAGATGCTCGCGTTGTGGCGCCGTAAAACGAGATTTCCGCCCAAACACATTGGCAACAAAAACAGAGAGCGTTGCCAGCGCACTGCAGTACCGACTGTTGGGTAAATTTAGCTGCAGTTTATGCGTTGTATCCTTTTCCAGTGTGTTATGGGCTCTCTGCATTTCCAGCGGTGAAACGTTCGGGGGAAGAGTGCTGCATTGCTGCGGCACAACTGGCAGCGTGCCTTTACTTCAAACCCCCCCTACTGGTGAAAACAGGGTCCCACTGTGTCTCGTCCAAAACCTGATGTAAATAAATAATGGAGTAAAGTGTGTGGGAGGGGATGAGGTCAGCGAAATCACTAGGACCTGCAAACATAGCAACTGCCATTCGGATCCTGCATTCTCACTTTCTCTGGGGCTATTTTGGCCTGCGGGCAGTTAACAAAATGTAATATTAAAGGTGCACTGCGTAACTTTTCGAGTTGGAGGTCTGCCACCATGGAGATGCTATTGCTGTGCCTGTATATGGTATTAAATGTATGTAAGTTGCATTTATTCAGTTATGACTGTGAGTGGGGTCACCGCTTCAGAAAATTGGCCTGGTGGCGTCTTCTGCTTGTCTCTGTGGAGATTGATAAGTTTAATGCCATACTTTGGAACATTGCAGGCGAAGCAATAACATTTCCATGGACACAAGCAAGTAACAGGCCCTCCACCAGGAAAGTTACACAATAAACCTTTAACTCTTGCCATCAAAACACTACTACTGCTTAATTTTTTGTGCAGTCCTGCTCCATCACTTACTAGTATTCTACTCCACTGTGGGATGAAGCTGGGAGAGTACCACAGAACTTGGCCAAAACATTCAGGGACAATCAGGCAAAGTTAAACAGATTCATTAGGGAAAATTAGGTTTTACAAGTCGTTGAACAGTGACGCAAAATGCACATAGACTTGGCTGACTCAATCTCATTGCAACACGAGAGCACTCAAGGGAGAAGATTATATTAAAGGTGCATTGTGTAACTTTTCTGGTGGAGGATTCATCAGTTGCTTTTTCGCCATGGAGATGGGTTAGTTATTGCTTTGTCTGGAATGTTTCACTGTATGGTATTAAACCTTTCTATCTTTACAGAGAGCAAACTGGACCAATTACAGCTTAGATCTGTGGAGAGGCAACCCCGCTCACAGTGAGAATGCCTGTTTTTCTAGGTATTTTTGAGCTGTAAAACCACCTGTAAGTGAATAAATGTAAGGCAGAGCTGTTTAATGTCATACTGTGGAACATTCCAGGCAGAGCAATGACATCTCCATAGAAACAAGCAGGTGACAGAACCCAACCACAAAATTAAACAGTGCACAGTGCAGTTTTTGTCATTTTAGAGGATCCAGATAATACACCAGTGTTGTAAGGACTGTAACTTGTTTTTATTTTACAACAAGACAGACTTTGAACATTTAAAGTCATTCCATAGTTACACAGCAGGCCATGTCTCTGTCCTTCCCTTGCTCTTTTTAATCCATATAATAATAATAATAATATATGTCCTATTACTATTCTTGCATACACGTTTTTAGACTTTAGACACATAAGACAAACATTACCCGTGTACAGATGTAAACATAGAATCTATATGAACAAAAAGTGCTGTATCTTCATGCTACACTTTGCTAAGTCAAGACATGTGCTGAAAAACATCACATTTCATTGCTGACTTCATGACATTTCTTTACAAATTTAAAAACTAGTAAAGTAACCAGTTAACTGACTAATTAGCAGAAATAAATAGCAAATGATACTGATACAAACATGAATATCTTGTTTCATAACTTATATTAGATGCTACAGTTTAATGTGTATAACAATCGTAAACAGCTGTTAAAACACATTCAGTATATGTACTTGTGTATTCTACTATTCTATCTACATTATCAACTAAATACAACAAAGTAGAAAAACTTATTTCATTTAACACGGATGAGGAGTAGTCTAATTTTACAGCTATACAAAATAGTGTTTTGTAGGCGTGTTTCACAATCTAAATTATCAGTTGTATAAAAGACATCCCAAATAAGGCATGGTACAAATGAACTGAAAGCTCCACTTGACAATAAAAGAAAATAAAGTGCCTATTGTTTGAATAAGTTAAGACGCGGATACATCAGCAGAGGTTTTTGAGGAAAGAGTGACAGCAGGTGGAGCCCTCAGCCTAGTGAAACACTGGCCATACAGTCGCATAGAGCTCTCCTCTCAGCCCGTAACACCAGATCTTCTGTCTGTGAAAACAAATATATTATAGTAGCAGACAATTTCATAGTTGTCTCTATCAAACCACTCCTTGGTTAGTTGCAGATATTTTTCTACACTATTACATTATAATGCTCTAGTTGTGTATCAGTCAAAACTGGCTTGGACAATAGAGTGGTGAGACCTACCCTGGCATCGAGGTTGAAAGCAGTCTTTTTCAAATCCAACAGGGCCCTCTGCATGAATTCAAAAGCGTGGCAGTCCACACATGGGCGACCTGGAAAAAAAAGTCAAATATAGAGTGTATTGAAAACACATGTGACAAGTTCTGACCTGAAACTGGATTACACTGTGATTATACTATTATTACTTTCAAGACTTCAATTTGCTTTTTATTATGCTGTGAAAACCCAGAGACAGGGCCTACAGTTTATAGGGCAACCCCATTGGCATTGCCCAAACTCAAGCATTCTGTAAACAGCTTACAGTGTCATTTGTGGCACTGGCAGTACGTTATTCAAAAGGCCTACGCGCGTGTCCACAAACATTAAACTACTGCGCATTATACACATCAGAAGTCAGGAGGGACACTGGAGACATCATGAAGAAAGAAGCATCCCGCAGGACAGATGCTCTTACTTTCAGCAGGGATCACAGAGCCCGCGTCCTGGTCCGCTTCAGCTGCTCCCAAACACAACACAACTGCAGCCAGGAGCACCGCTGCCTGCAGATACCCGCTCGATGCCATGGCGACGCGACCAATTAAGACCCTACAACACAGGGACTAAAATTAGCTCTGGGGTACAGACTATCAGAGGAGCAGGTCCTCCGAGCGCCAGAGGAGAGGAGCGGGCTTTGTCAGGATTCAGAGACAGGAAAAATGAAAACACAGCTGCAGCTGAAACATGTACGCGTGAACGTATGTATTACCATTGTTTTCTGTCTTAAATCTAATAGAACCTACCTACAATCAGTCGATGATGTGAAGAACCAGCACAGCGCAAGATGCCCACTGGGGACTGTTTTATGTAGAGCTCGTGACTGCGCACGCGCGATACTTATTTTGATGTACCTATGAGAATTAATAAAACGTTTCAAAATAAAAGCTGATGCTTTTCAGAATACATTCATAAAATGTGGAATTATTGTCCCCCCTGTATTATACATGTAAGAGAAGAATACAATAATAACACTGCAATCCAGATTTTTTTGGATGATTTTGATGCATTTTTTATTGTTGGGGAAAACCTCAGCAGTCAGGTACGGAAGAACATGCAAGATACGTTTCAAAATAAAAGCTGATGCTTTTCAGAATACATTCATAAAATGTGGAATTATTGTCCCCCCTGTATTATACATGTAAGAGAAGAATACAATAATAACACTGCAATCCAGATTTTTTTTTTTTGATGATTTTGATGAATTTTTTATTGTTGGGGAAAACCTCAGCAGTCAGGTACGGAAGAACATGCAAGATACCCACAAAATACAAACTGAATATTTAGAGGGAAAGAACACTGAACAGACTGTTAATCCTGGGTTTCACTGTCACATGTGTCGAGACACTGATCAGTGTCTCAAAACGCATGTTTTCATCAGGCCAATTACCTTTTCAGTTTATTTAGTACTTTACACAGTTGTGCACATTAACTTTGCATATAATAACCGCATGAATACTCCGATAAAGGTGTGTTGACATGTAGTTGGCTCCTGTGGGCGGGTCCTTGCCTCTGTTTTCTTAGGTAGCCTGTTAAAATGCCCGAACTCAAAACACTTCTTTTTCCAAGATGGCGTCGATGAAGGACAGCGACACCGGCCTGTGGCTTCACAACAAATTGGGATCTACAGACGAGCTTTGGACGCCCCCGAGCATTGCCTCTCTCCTCACAGTGTCTGTAATCGACAACATACGACTGTGCTTTTCGAGTCTGTCGCCGCCCGTGAAGCTAAAACTTCTACTCGGGATGCTGCATCTTCCCCGGCGCACCGTGGACGAGGTCGGTCGCTGTGTTAGCCCCTAGCGTGTAGCTTAGCCCGTACTCCGTAAAATCGCACTTTAATGAGTAAAAGTTGGAGTATTTTGGTCCATGGCGTGGGTACTGTACTGTAACAGTCCGGTGCTACTTGTTCGCTAATGTTAAATTTGGCGGTAAGATGGTTTACTGCGTTATCGTAGCTGGTGTAATTTCAGGCTCTAACGTTAATCTTCTCGTGTAAACGTTCCTCACACGGACGCACGGCTGCAGCGGTTTTTCTTGCGCGAAGAGCGGTTTCTGACACAAGGAGAAAACACTGGAGGTCCCGCAGCTGCAGCGGGTGCATTAGCCTCGCAGATCTGTGTCAGACATTATGGTGGGACGGGCTCAACACCGCGGATTGAGTCCGCTGTGGGCGGGACTACTGTCACTGAAATCACCTGTTAACCACATGCATTTAAATCCTCACTGTGCAGGAGCTAATGCTGTGGCTATTTTGTCCTTTTGATGTTCCACCTTGTGATGTCATGTAGTGGTAGTTTTCAAGTTAACAGCTGCATGTTACCTTTAGTCTAGTAGAGATTGACAATACCAGCTATGAAGTCATCCAAATGATTCTAGTGAAGGTGTATGGAGTTTGAAAACACAGTGGGGCACTTCTTGTATTTCCATTTTGACATCACAAGGTCTGGTTTCTTTTTAAGAGAAGAACTCTCAGCCTAAACATCCAGGGTTAGTGTGTTCATCATGTGTGAATGAAATATAACACAACTCCAGGTTTGCGTTGATGAGGAAACAACATTATAACACAGATCAGAAAACGGCGTAATACGGGCCCTTTAAAGACTTGTTAAGTTCATGTTTGGTACAGGGCTGTGCAGTGTGATCAGATTTGTGATTGAGAAAAAGCAGTTGATACATAAATTAATAATCTGGGCAGCAATAGTAGAATATAACTTAATGCAACAGCTCTTAATATTTCTCATACAGTTGTCGTTTTGCCTTCTAGATGAAAGAAGCTCTGTCTGAGATAATCCAGTTGGCCACGGTGGATTCAGAGCCCTGGGTGCTGATGGTTGCAGACATCCTCAAATCCTTCCCAGAGACGGGCTCTTTAAACTTGGACTTGGAAGAGCAAAACCCAAATGTTCAGGATATCCTTGGAGAGCTCAGGGAAAAAGGTAAACAACAGTATTACAGCAGGACTCAACACAAGTTCCATTTAGAAACCTGTAAACTGTGAGTTGAATTGTATTTTTTAATCTGTAGTGAGTGAGTGTGAGGCTTCGTCTATGCTTCCTCTTGAATGCCAGTACCTAAACAAGAGCGCCTTAACCACACTGGTGGGACCTTTGACACCACCTGTCAAACATTTCCAACTCAAACGAAAACCCAAAAGTGCAACGCTGAGAGCAGAACTGCTGCAAAAATGTAAGTCACAAAAAATGAATAACACAGTAATAAGGTTCATCACACTGCATTGCATTGTGCATTGTGTGACTTTTCTGAGGGCCCATCAAATTATTTTGTCCATGGAAATGTTATTTTGTCTGGAAAGTTTCACAGTATGGCATTAAACCTTTCTATCTTCGTGGAGACCAAACTAGACAAAGTTACAGGTCAGATCTGTGGAGAGACAACCCCGCTCACAGTCAGAATGCCTGTTTTTCTATGTATTTTTGAGCTATAAAACCATCTGCAATTGAACATATGTTAGGTAGAGCTGTTTAATATCATACTGTGGAACATTAAAGGCTATGGAATGAGATATTCATAGAAACAAGCAGGTGTCAGACCCCCAAAACGTTATAAAGTGCACCTTTTAAGTTCAAATACTTAAAAACTTTAGCATTTGTTTTCACTTGTTGCAGCCACAGAGACAGCTCAGCAGTTAAAAAAGACAGCCGGAGTGCCTTTTCATGCCAAAGGGAGAGGTTTGGTTAAGAAGATTGACAATACAAGTGAGTCTGCTCTTCTAGGTCTCCAATTCTTCATTCTTGTTTTAATATTGTCTGCTATTCTTTTTAGCTCCTCTTAAGGGGATTCCCAAAGCCCCATTTCGAAGTCCCACCGCCCCCAGTATGTTCAGTCCTCCCAGTAATCGCACACCTATAGCTCCTGCTCGCACACCTCTCCGCAAAGAGAGAGGAGTCAAGGTAAAGTGGATGCTTTATTATTATCATATGCTACTTTCCCTATGACTTAACTTACATGATGGAAATATTATCATTTGAGACGATGTTTATACTGTGAGAGCATGATTGTTTTATTTATACTGTAAATGAGCAAAGACAGAAAATACACTCACTGTATATATTTGGAATTGTTTTTTCCTCATAACTTGTATGCTGGGCTTTTTATTCTTGTTGTAAATCTTTGGGATGGACAAATATCAATATCAATTTGAGCTTATACCTATATGTGTTTATGTGTGTTTGTGTAAACATTAAAGGTTGTATGGAGGATTTAAAAAAATATTTTTTCAAATTGTCAATGAAAGTTCAAAATAGAATTATAAAGAAGAAGCAGCCTTGTAATTATGATGACCAAAAAAAAAAAAAAAAAGAAAATTCATCAGCTGTGGACGTAGTGAGGGCAGATAAACATCAAGCCAATAGATAACAAGGCTACCTCTTTATCTATTGGCTGTTAGGTTGTCAATCAAATTCCCTACGTTTCTAGCGTTGCTGACTTGCCAACGCGCTGGGATTGTGTGGTTTATGTTCGCGGTTCTTGGCGTCTTTTTTGAACTGTAGCTCTCAGTTTGCACAAATTTTGTTTTAATGGCAGAGAAGAATTCACGACCGGTTCACCGCAAAAGAAAGTCAGTTTTTGACGTTGCTAAAAGAAGAAGAGAAGGGGAAAAGGTGCGAAGCGCAACATTTAAAAAAGGACAAACAGTCACTGCATTTCTCTTTCCTTGGAAAATCTTCTATACAACCTTTAAGCCATATAACTCTTCTATTTCTATTTTAGTCGCACACAAAGAATTGAGCAGCACCAAAAATATCAGCATTAAATATCAATATCGGCTGTTCATCACTGAATCTTTATCACCTGTTACTGGAACAGCTATATCACTCATTCCTAGGAAATTTCTGAAAAACTCTGGTAACAAGTCATTGGAGTAAAATAATCCTGCTTTTGTTGTTGTTTAGCTTTTGGATATTTCTGAGCTGGATATGGTGGGAGCTGGACGGGAAGCTAAAAGGAGAAGAAAGACATTGGGTACATTACCATTTTGTGAATATTTATACAGCTGTACATCGGATTGATTTCATAAACTTAATTCTTACATTTTGGTGTGGATAGAAACCGAGACTGGGGAGAAAGCAGCCAAAGAAGAAGCAGTAGTTGAAAACACGACTCCAGATTACGCTGCTGGACTTGTTTCGGCGCAGGTTTGTAGAAAACATCTATGTGTACATTGCCTTAGTAAAGATAAAAGATTCTAACATTTTGACTTAAATATGCTTTTCTTGGTTTGTTTCAGAAACTGGGGGCATTGAACGAGAATCCACTACCGTCAACAAGTTATTTACCAGCTACTCCCAGCATGGTGCCCTCTTCCTCTTATATCCCCAGCTCTGAGGCACAGCCAGGTGAGAGCAGCCTGTCTGTGATAGGGCTGTCCAAAGTATCAAAAAATCAGATATTAATTAATACTGAAACAAGTATTGCAACTAGATACTTATTAATTAATTAGTTAATTAATTATCTTAAGTTGTATTACTTTATACTTCCTGCTTCTGAAGAGTGCGGACGCTATCCTTGCTTGCTCCTGCTGTTTTTGCTTTTTAATCAGTTTACCTATAATGTGTCTATTTTTTATTTCCTTTTTAGTAAATTAATACTTTTAAACAATTTTTACATTTTTTAACAAATCATCTGATCAGCCAGCAACATGTCGGGGAGAAGAAACCAAGGTAATTCTATCTGTGAGCGCTGTCGGAACTATCAAAAAGAAATTTATGAGCTACAAGCACGGATATTTGCTTTAGAAACTGAAAAAGGACTTCATCAGACGCTACCAGTGACTTCCAGTGGTGAGCAACCTACAGTTACTTCCAGAGAAGAGGGTGAAAATTCTTTCAACTTAAACCTGAGTGATACTGTGTCTTTTCCAAAACTTGGTACAGACCAAAATGCTAAGCCAGCGCAGCGAGTGATAAAAGACAATGCTAATATCGTTATATCACCCACAATAAAGCTAACAAACAGATTTTCACCACTGTCACAGACTGATGTTAACGTACAAACGGATAATGTATTGTCATCACCAAACAAGAACAATAAACTTGGCAAAAGAGTGCAGGCATACCGGGAATCTGTGCCAAACGTCAAGGTCAGAGATACGTTGCTGCTAGGAGACGGGGCTATCAGTGGTGTGAGTCACAGAGAAATCCTAACATGCTGCTACCCGACCTACACTGTTTCTGAGATAACAAAACTCCTACCAAAAGTTTTGTCAACACACCAAGGGGTTAAACAGCTGATTGTGCATGTGGATGCAGTGGACATCAGAATGGAACAGAGTGAAGTCTTGAAAGGGGATTTCACAAAATTATTCGAAGAGCTTAATAAAGTGGAGGTTAAGACATTTATCAGTGGACCTCTTCCCAACATAGACCTAAGGAACAGGAACAAATTTACCTGACTGTTTCAGCTGAACACGTGGCTGCTGAACGTGTGTGCGGCCAGAGGATTGCACTACATTGAGAACTTTGATCTTTTTTGGAAACGGAAGGACCTGTTTGAGGCAAATGGCCCACACCTAAGCAGAGGTGGAGTGAGAGTGTTGATGGAAAACCTCCTCCACGCTCTGAGGCACCGGCCTGGACAGGGTCCTGTGCATGCAGTGAGAGAAAAGAGAAATGGGAGAAGCATCCCTACTGCACCAAACAGAGAACCAGCCAACGAGTCAGCCCCATTGACAGCACCACCACTGCCACAACCTAGGCAATATTCTATTGCCTAGTTTTTTTTAATTATCATTGTGACCTCTGAACCAGTGTTGAGTATCAAGGCTATTCCTCAATATTGAAATAATTTGAAATGTTATCATGACAACAATTATCTGGAGATTTTCCCTTATGAGATTTTTATAAATTATAGGTTACATTTTAAATTCTAAAGATCTATTAATTCTGAGTTCTTGACATTTCTAGTTTTCTCCAACGTTTAAAAGGTCTGTTCTAGTATGTTCATTAACACTTTCTTGATGCAGTACAAAAAGTGTTTGAAAGTACTAACTGTTTCCTTCTTTATCGGTCACCATAGCAAACGCGGGCGGTTCAGGGCGGGAAACGCTACAGTCGGCTCGCCAACCGGAGGAGCCGGCCACAGCAGGCACCGGGGCCAACGCCACACTCCCGGGCCAGTACAAACAGAGGACCCCCATGTACAATGCAGGGACCACCGCCAACCCAGCCACACCCACCTCCCCCAGCACGCCCACTTCCACGCCTGCCAACAACGGACCCCCAGCAGCAGCTACAGCCAGCCAGCCCGAGACCCCCACCCAGCCTCCCAGCACGCCACAGACCCCCACGCCTACCTCCGCACCCCAACAGCCCCAGCCCAAAAAGAACCTGTCGCTCACGGTAAAGCTATGGGGTTGCACTGTGTAACTCTTCTGGTGGAGGGTCCGACACCCGCTTGCCTTTCCACAGATCTGACCTGTAACTTGGTCTGGTTTGGTCTCAATGAAGATAGACATGTTTAAAACTATACTGTAAAACATTCCAGACAAAGTAATAACATCTCCATGGAGAAAAGCATTTGACTTCACCAGAAAAGTTACACAAGGCACTTTTAAGTGATGATGTCAGTTCCAAGTCCAGGCTTCACCATTGATTTCTAGCTTTTCTTTTGTTCTTTACTCCTCAAACAAGAGACAGTTACCTTTCAAATGCTTATTTTAACCACAGATTGAATTAAATATGTAAATAATGTAATTAGGAATGCACCGATCTGATACTGGTATTGAATATCAGCGCAGATACTGGAAAAAATTACTGCATCAGATATGTGCTTCCAAATACTGATTCAGCCGATATCTTGGTTGGACATATAAAACTATTTCCAGGTTGTAGTTGACCCAGAAAGTCTCATAATGCTTGTATTTGTATACAAAGTTGTTCTATAGTTACTTGACAGATAAATGGTAGCTGTATAACATTTTAATCAGTTTTCAGTTTTTTTTTTATTTAGAGGAAATTATGCTGTTTTCAGTGTCTGCCCTGGTATCTGTTAATATCAGGTATTGGCAGATGCTTAAAGCTATAGTATAGATATCGGTACATCCCTAAATGTAGGAACTATCTAACATAACATAACTGCAGGTCGTAAATAAATGCCTATAACCTTTTTGGCTTTAAACAATCTCTTTTTACCATGAGATGTGTTGTTGCTTAAAAAAGAGGAAATCAGCTCATGGACCCGAAAGTGACCTCACATTACAGCTCTATTTCAGCTTGATTTCTGTCTCTTTTGCGGTTATGTAAATTAACCTCTCATTTGCCTGTCCACAGAGAGACCAGATGTATGCCGCTCAGGAGATGTTCAAAACGGCCAACAAGGTCACGAGACCGGAGAAGGCGCTCATTCTAGGCTTCATGGCAGGATCCAGAGGTATGTTTGGTTTTACGGGTAATGGCACATGGCAAGCATTTTACCTGCTGTTATTCTTTACAGTAGGGTTGTCAAAAGTATCAGAAATCAGATAATAACCGATACTAAAACTATTATTGAAACTTGGTACTTATTCAAGCAAGTGTCGATACTAAAAAAGTCACACTCACAGGACTTTTCCTGAATAGCTTTAGAAGGATCTTGGGCTGTATAAGAGCACATAGACAAGTATATGCCCATGGACCACTGTGGAACCGACCTGGACGACTGAGGGATTACACAGATATAACACCAGTGGTAATACAAAAGAAAGTGCTATGATTTAATGTTGAAAATCACATTCTGTTGTCTTAAAATTATATATATTTTTTATCATCGTGGTGTTTTAGTAAGTATCGATTCAGTCCATATCAAAATCAAGTTTGACATTTTAGTATCATGACAACACTACTTTACAGCGCGATGTGGTTGAGTAAATGCAAAATTCTTGTTAAAATTTGAAGACTAGCTGCACTTTAATGTATGTAGTGTGTAGTATGTGTATGTGGTTCAGACAGAAAACTCATGTTCTTTGTGGTTTTGCAGAGAACCCGTGCCCGGAGCAGGGGGACATCATCCAGATCAAACTGAGCGAGCACACAGAGGTCCTGCCCAAAGCCGATGGCACAGGCAGCACCACCATGTTAGTGGACACTGTGTTCGAAATGAACTACTCAACAGGACAGTGGACCAGACTCAAGAAATACAAGCCCATTACCAACACCTCCTGAGCACTTCTAACCCGTATCACCCCCAAGCCCACTCACACAGTACATCACATACACACAAGTACCTTCAATTTCTTGGGTTCTTTTTAAAGAGTCCATATTACTCTATGTTCTGACCTATGTTATAATGTTGTTTCCTCATCAAAAACATATCCTGTGTTGTTTTGTTTCATTCACATGTTTAACACACAAACCCTGCATGTTTAGGCTAAGTTCTTCCCTCAAAGAGAAAAATTCTTTTGTGATGCTTGTGATGTCATGTGGTAATACAGGAAGTGCTCCACTGTGTTTTTAAACTCCATACACCTTCACTAGAAACATTCTGATAATTTCAATCCTGGAATTGCCAATCTCCACTCAACAAATGATAAATGGTAGCCGCTAAAAGAACAGAGCATTTTGCGCTTTGGAGATGTAGACAGACTGAAAATGCAGGATTACTCAAACATATGAATGAAACAAAACTCCAGGTACATTTTTGAGGCGGTAACAAAATTATAACATGGCTTAAAGTTCACAAGAGTGAATTTTGCGTATTATAGAGCCTTTAAAGACAATTCACCGTATTCCGGACGTTGGTGTGGGCACCACCACCATCATTTGGGTTGTATTATTTTGTATGCTGCAGCAAATTTCAATACAGACTATAAAGCTGTTTTAAGGCCCCCTGGAGAATTGGTGTGGTGTTCACTTCTTGATGTACATGAAAATTGAACATTTTACACAAATGAACCTAGTTTGTCATATTTTAGCTGCAAAACCTTTCCCAAATTTTCCATTGACATGGGATCTAAGTCTTAACCAGAAGTGCCACCACAAGAAAGCGTGGTTTAGGTGTGTTTAGAGACTTAAGATGGCAGGGTAGAATAATATAGTAGGAGACGTATTTACCTTGTTAAGAAACATGTCAACAAGGTAAATGTATCTCCTACTGTATTGTCTTTAAAAAGAAGCCAAGAAATTTATGTACAAAAGAAGACAAAATGAATGCTTTTGGAATACACAAAAGTACCCTTCACGTTCAGCCAAAAGCTTCTCTGGTAGGGCAATCGAGAGAGCAAGCCTCCCTTTTTCTTGTACAGCTGCCAAAATGCTGGACTGTGTCTTTGGTTGTTTCTTTCTACCTTTTTATTGTTTGTTTTTAAATGGCCTCTGGGTCCTAAAGGTGGTCAGGTGCAGAGAAGTTTACTGCACCTGAAGATGTGGACTCTATTGAATACAACTACAAAAGAGCTGTCTAACGAGTTGTCCTCAAATGGTATTCAAAAACATGGGCACGCTCAAAAGAAAAGGACTTGTAAAACTAACTTGGTGACTGGAGACTTTTGATAAATGTTTATGGAATCTTCCCTTTTAAAGAAGGTATGAAAATAAAAAGACAGACTCCAGACCATGTTCTTTACTCTTATACAAATAAACCAGAAACTGCTGAAATCTTTCGGGATTATAAAGGGACTTCACTTCCACACATAATTCTTACTATTAACGTGGGCCTCTATAGATTTATATTACCAGTCAAATATTTGTACATACGCTTTCATTCAATGTTTTTTTTTTTTTTCTTTATTTACTACTTTAAGCAAGATGCTGGTAAGGAATTATGTAGTAAAGAAAAAATAATAATTAGATATTTGAAATGCTGCAAGTTGCTTTAGTTCCTTTTTCTTGCCTTCACACTGGCTTTTGACATGCACAGACCTTGCTCTAGACCTTTAAGATTATTTAATTGACATACTAATGAGGGAAATCTGATTGTTTTGCGGTCATTGTGTTTTAGAAAAAAAAATCTGATCATTTAAAATTTGTTGTACTCAAAATCACATGAACTCTTTCAACCTTCTAACATTTTTGTCTTTGCAATATTTTGTACAGTCCGAAAGAAATCAGACACATCAAATGCTACTGTTTACATTTTTGTAATCTGATATCTCCAGTGTCAGATAATCACATTTTGGTGTGTGTGTAAATGTAGCCAATGACAACTCAGTTCAGTTGTGAATAGTACCTTTTTTTTGGAAAACAGAGGCCACATGCTGCACCTTTTAAAGCCCCAAAATTATACTTTTAAATCTAAAGTTGCATTTGAATGTGGCAAAAAAATTATTCTTTCACCTACTGTCAGTTATGTGTGACTTATTAGAGCCTGAAAGGGTTGAATATCAGTTATATATTTTTTGGTCTTTTTTTTAACCTGCCCCCTTCGAGTCCATTATAAGATTTTATTAAGTTTTAAAAATGGTGCAGTCTACCAGGTTGCACACCAAAATATTAATGGCTAAAATGGTTGAAAGAAAAATCTAAATAAGTAACAGTATGATTTTTTTTTTAATGTATTAAAATATAAATGGGGTACACAGGTCCAAAGCAAATTTGAACATAAACACATTTTATGTTCGTCTCTAAACCCACCTTTCAGTTTAGCTTAAACGGTTTGTGTTTGTGCAGAACAGGCTATAAAAATAAACCTTGGAAGAATAAGGATTGGATAAAATGTCATGGCCTTTTCAACAGTCACTACAGTTACCTACACCACTAATAAGAGTACACTTGTCCAATTATAAAGAGATTTCTCCAGAGAACCAGTCCCAGGTTAAAAATACTGACACATAACGATGTAACAATCCAACAAACAATGCATCTACAATTCTATTAGCCTTGCCAAAGTATTGCAATAAATATCGTACCGATATTTGGGTATCATTATATCCAGGCCCATCGACAGAAATCTGGGGGCCCAGGGCATGAAGCCTTACAAGAAGACCCCTTCTAATATAAATGAATAGGTAGAGGGTCCAATGCTGGCTGGTTTACATCCCTACTGACAAGAGTTCTCCAGTTCTAATCTCTGAGAAATCTGAATTACACCCCGTCCAGTCAGAGAAATCCTCTTATAACAGTAGCAGGCCTGTTTCTGTGCAGGTAAGTGTAGTGAGGATTACAAAAATGATGCCCTGTGGCTGTGACTTCTTTACACTGTGTTTAGTTGGCCCCAGGGTCCCTCCAGCCTCCAAAAGCCTTCTCCAGATACACGGCCATCTGGATTGTCAGGTGGTCTTGTAGCTTCCCCGCCACCACCTGCACCCCCAGAGGCAGCCCCTCCTCGTTCAGCCCCAGAGGGCACTGAGTTACGGGCAGACCCAGAACATTGAAGATGGCTGTAAAACAAAACATGAGATGGATAAAAAAAACAGCAGGTTTCATTATGTATTGTTAAAGGGCCCATATTATGCTACTTTCTGATCTATGTTATAATGCTGTTTTCTCATTAGAAACATACCTGAAGTTGTGTTTTGTTTCATTCACACGTTTAACACAGAAACCCTACATATTTAGGTTGAGTTTTCTCTCAGATGGATAACACCATGTGATGTCATGTGGTAATATACTAGAAGTGTCCACCATGTTTTTAAACTCCATACACCTTCACTAGAATCGTTAGGATAATTTTAGCCCTGGAATCTCTACTGAACAAATGGCAAAAGGTAGCTGTTGAAACTTGAAAACTACCACTACATCACATTGCAAGGTGGAACAGAGCATTTTGAGCTTTGGAGATGTAAACAGACTATTATTATTATTATTGTTATTGTTATTATGATTATTATTATTATTATTATTAAGGATGACTTAAACATGTGTGAATGAAACAAAACACAACTCCAGGTATGTTTTTGATGAACATTATAACATGACTTAAAGCTCACTAGAGCCAGTTTTGTGTAATATACCGGTGTAAATAAGATCATAGAATGCGAAGAGGGGATGGTGGTGTTTGGGGGCCACTTTGGTGAAGGTTGGGTACAGTAAAACTCCATCGGTGCCAAGGAGCTGGTCAAAGTCCTCCTGTAGTTTCTCTCTAATCTTCAGGGCAGAGAGAGGAGGGCTGGTCATCTTGGATAAGAGTGCATAGACTGGGGGCAGATACATGTTATTAGCTACAGTTTCATCTGTACACAGTATAGATCTGAAAATACTCTTACAGATTGCAGGAATTGTGTGATCGGATTTCCCCACCATTGCCTTGAGAAGCTCCCAAAGTGGCCACACTGGAGGTCCTGGTTCACCAAGCAACTTCTCAAAGCTGTCTGGCAACTGTTTTGTTAGAAATTCTTTGTTAGTATCATAGACTGTTTAATGAAGTGGACTAAGGGAGAGTAACAGTTAAATTAATCTCACAGCAACAGTTACAGAGTGAGGGGTGACAGTTTTTCAATGTAAAACAGCTTTTTCAATGTATGACAGCTCTGTTCACACTGGCTGCAGACTAGAGCAGTACTGGAGTCAGGGCAGGTGACGAGAGGGACAAAGAAGTCTGTTGCGCTGGGCCCCAGGGTCTTAGGAGCCCAGAATTGGAATCTCTTGCCCCAGGCCCCCAAATTTCTGTCGATGGGCCTACTTGAGTAGACACAATCCTCACCTTGCCTTCTTGGTCAGGGAGGCTCATGCTGACGAACCACATGTCATAGGAGTGTTTCAGATCTGGAAAATGAACCTCTTCAACCTTCACTCCAAGATCCGCCTCGAGTCGCTCTACCACCTCCAAAAATATGATTTATAAGCGGAAATCAAAAATCTATAAGACTTTTAATGTTATTCCACAGACCTTCCTCTGAGCCTGCTTTAGTTCTTCACTGACTGGATTTGTGAAGAGGGCTTCTCCACAGTCTGGGACTGTGAAGAAACGCAGCTTCTTCAAATCAACCTTTTCATTTAGAGACAACCTGGAGCCAAACCAAAAAAAATACAGTTATAGAAACACATTTCAATAAACTTTGCTAATTTACACTACCAGTAAAAAGTTTGGACACCCTCTCATTCTATTCATTCATTTTTTTTCTTCTCTCTGTTTATTACTTTCTACATTTTAGATACATATGTAAGACATCAAATATAAGAAGCAATATCTATGGAATTATGTAGCAAAGAAAAAAGTTTTTAATATATTTTATATTTAAATTCTCAAAGTAGTCACAGCATTGTAAACCCTTGGCCTTTTCTCAGTGAGCTTCATAAAGTCTCCTGAAATGTTTTTTATTTCACAGGTGTGTCTTGTCAGGGTCAAGAAATGCCAAAACTGCAAACCTGTGTGTGTGTATTTTGAACAAAAACAACGTTGGAGTTATTTTTCATACATATTTACTTACTACATTTTTATGTGTTCATTCATACGTTTGATGCCTACAGGGATAATCTACAATATAAATAATCATGGAAAAAAAGAAGAAACAAAAATGAAAAAGAGTGTTCAAACTTCTGACTGATAGTGTACTCCTTATCTTACTATTGTCCACTTCAACAGTACAATATACTGTATGCCACCAGACACATATTATTTGCATGGTTTCTTTTGCATGTATTTGCTTGTGTACACATTTGAGCTCTCACTTGTCAACATTGGCTCCAGCCATGATCTTGAGCATGGGCAGGAGGTCCTCTGCATAACGGCACATGGGGCCAGTGCTCAAGAGCTCCTCCTGGCGGCCAGAGAACGGGGGGAGTTGGTTGTCATTTGACACAATCCCTGGAAGGAAAGCTCATCAGTCGTGACATCATTAAAGGCTCATTTATGCTCTATGTTTTATGCAAAGAGACTTCTGTCCATCTCCTCTGAGCATGTGAAATCTTAGCAAAGGAGCAGTACATGAGCTGACCACTGGGGGCAGTAGTGAACACAGCTCTGTAGTGGAAGATAAGTGACTAGAACCAGTTGAAAAAAATTGAATCCTTCCTTCATCTACTTTTTCATGACTCTTTTGAAGATGCAATCTAAAAACTGCCATGGGTCCCTCCATGTTTGTTTATTCATTGTTCTATTTCATCTTTTTAGGTCAATTCTCAAATTGACTTTTAGCCCCCTCTGGTGGTTGCTTAACAGAACACAGTCTTGACATTGCATACATAACAGTGATGGTTACTACACTTGAAACGCAAGGATCGGTTTACGTACTAAAGTAGAACATAAATGAGCCTTAATGGAGAACACGTGTACAGCATATTACCCAAAGGGATAAATAAAGTTAATTGAATGATTAACTAATATGACATAATTGAACCTGGAGTGGGTTTATGTCCAAAAATGCCATTAGAGAAAGAAGGAAAACGAATACTGCCGCCAATGTCTGAACCCACTCCAATGACCGAACCAGCAGCTCCCAGAATACTGCCCTCTCCTCCTGAAAGACATAAAATACAATTTATAACTCCAAACATAGACACATACTGAGTAATAAACATGTTTGAACTAAATGTCCTCTTCCATGCACAGCTTTTGTCACGAAAGAGAGAAATTACACTGACAACAGGCTGTGATCAAACCTGGCTGAGTTTTTGCATCTTTAGATTTTTATGTTTATTTGAACATTTATGAAACATACACAACAAAGGACAAAAACAAAACCCTCCCACACCCCACCCCTCTCTCTACACATGAGATAGGTGATCACTGTGGAGCTCCATATGATTGGTAGCAGGACTAACCTGAGCTGCCCCCTGCGATCCTGTCCAGATTGTATGGGTTTCTGGTCATGCCGTACAGGTGGTTGTGTGACTCTATCCACATGCACTGCTCTGGGATATTGGTGACGCCCAGTGGGATCGCACCTGCCCTTTTCAGCTGTGCCACTGCTGGAGCGTCCACTGTTGCCAGTATGCCCCTTCTGGCCAGTGAACCTGCTGTATGGGACATACCTATAGGACACAGAAAAGGGTTAGAATAAATATTGAAGTTAAAGGGCCCATGTTGTTATTTAATGTTCTTTCCTCATTAAAAACATAACCAGAGTTGTCATTTGTTTAATTCACACATTTAACAGAAAATGTTTTGATGAGGTAAGAAGATTCTATTCTGGCGTAAAGCTCACACGAGTCAATTTTGTGTAATATAGGACCTTCAAAATGAGTCCACCTTAAAACTGCAGTTTGTGAATAACAGATCAGACTCAGGGGTAAAGGGCAGCAATAGGATTAAAAGAGTTTCACAATCTTATTTATGAGGCTCATACTTGTAACCATAGTATTTACTACTACAAAAGTTCTGTGAATATGTCAGTATTTGGATATAAATAATGACTGCTCTGTCTGACTCGGGATATCTGCCATGGCATGTGTGGAGACCAGATAACAGATATTCGGTTACTTATTTAGTTAATTTTTTTTCACATAGCCACGTAACCACTGAACATGCTAACTTATACTTATTTATTAACAGGGGTTAGTATAATAGCTCACTTACTTAAAACTACTCTAGTTTGTTTTAATATAAGGCCTTGGTAAAAACCTTGAACAGCAAAGGACTCTTTGACAGAGAGAGGCACCCCGAGCAGGGGCAGTCTGTCCTCCAGCACATCTTCTCCCCCAGTCTCCTCCTCGATCAGTTTGTCCACCTGCGCTGCCTCCTGGAGTGCCAGAGAAAACCTGCACAAAACCACAGTAAATACATCACTGAACTTCATGTTTCTGTCAGATTCATGAGCTGAGAATACAAAGTGTCAGGTTTCACAGCTCTTCTGACCTGTCTTGTACCATGGCGTTGATCAGGGGGTTGACCTCTTGGATCCTGTCGATGTAAGCCTGCACCACCTCCACACTAGACACCTACAACACAGAGAACAGTGTAACTTGATCTCTGGAAGGCACAATGTACCATCCTCTGTTCCATTTACACGTAAAGAGACGTTTCCCACAGGTATAGTCTCGTGTGTTCAGGACATCAGCACAGGCCACCTTCATTATGCAAAACGTCCATTTAATGGTTTATTAACTGAGCAGAAGTTTAACTGAAGCTATTATCTGTCAGAAACAGCAATAGAAAGGCCAGATATAGTTTATGTGGTTTTAACCTTAATGTTGTCCAAATGAATAAAAATAAGTTACCTGCCCTGGACAGTCATTTTACACTTTAATTGAAAAAGAAATCTACAAAATGCAGTGCGCATGTGCGCCGCAGCATATAAATACCTGTGGAATGAGACGCCGCATGGCTGAAAATAGAAAATATATTAATAATCGTAATGATAGAGGCCTATATAAAGGAATAAAGTTGTGTCCCTTGTCCATATGCAGTCAGGACCTAAAACAGGCATAGGGGCGAGTTTTCTGGCAGAATATAAAACAGTTTCAGGTTTTTGAGCTCAAAAACATGTTTTTGGAGGCTGTGTGCCCGCGCTAAGGGGCAGTGGGTTCACCTCTCTCCGGCGGATCTTCCGCGCCAGCTGCGTGGCGGACTCCAGCAGCAGCGGCTGGCTCACGGGCGGGAGCTTCTTACCGGACACTGGACTCTTCGGTGTGAGCAGACAGAGGAGCCAGAGCATCGCCCCCATCACCGCTTTGTACAGCAGTTCTGCAAACCGCTGCGCCAGACTGTGCGCCATGTTTCCCTCTGCGACTGGTCCGTTTTCTCGCTGGGTCCTGACGCAGAGTTCAAGTACAGCCTCTAATCCTCCCATCGATCTGAATCCACCCTCATACAACCGGAAGCTTCCCAAAACTAGGCAGTGTGGCCTAATCTCGTAGGCTGTTGCACACACTGTTGAAATGTAGTTTTATAACTCAAATGTGGGTACCACGTGCGTTTTATCTCTTATGTATCATTAAAACACACTGAAAACTCTTGTCCAACTTCCGGTTTTACTCCCGCCATTGCTTTACAAACTTCCACCAGTGAAACCATGAGTGAAAGCAACTCTGTTATTCTTTCTCATTCTTATAACGTTCACTGGTCCAGTAGTAAATAGTATTTTAATATTGTTCGTGTATCACATAGATGAGTCTCTAAAATAGTTTCACCGCTGCTTATATGGTGGTAAATGACCCCTCTTTATTACCTTGGCTTCAGGTAATGAAAAACAAGCCCCATCAAACATCAAAGACGCCTGCCCATTGAGCGCTAGCGTGCAATAACAGCGGAAAGCCCGCAGGGGGCAGCACTAGACACGCTTTGGCCCCCTCGTCCAATCTGCAAACAGACCACGCACCAAGCGAAAAAGCGCCTCTGCAATGCAGGTCAGTGGGTTAGTGGAGGATCCATGGCTGCTTCTGTACCCGTCACGTGAGGGGGCTACTCTCCACCATTTTGTGGGCACGTGGTCACGTACCCTATATTGCTTTCTAACATAACATATTGACACATAACATAGACAGTCACACGCTGGTGATTTATACATCCTATCTTTTTTTTTGCATTGATCTGATTGTTTAAAATACTACACCAAAATCTTTGTTATTGGGATTGTACTAGTAGAAGATTTTAAACTTGCTGCAAAAGGATCATAGTTTGGACACCCCAAAGCTACAGGAAATACATTATTATAAGAGATATTGCACTAAATGTACAAATAACAATTCAAAATTTTATTTACAAACAAATGCACTATAGTAATAATAGTGAATAGTGTTGGAAATATTTAAATGTGCCCTGAGATGTAAAGAAAGTCAGTAGACAGTGTCTAAGGCAGTAAAACTGTATCTATGATCAGTACAGGACCCACAGACATGACTCAACACATTGTGTTCATATTGTCCATTCAGTTCTGCTCATGTTTTCAGTATTATAACAACTGCACATAACAGAAACGGTCTCATGGTGCAGTCTTCACATGTTCCAGCCTTCACATGCTCCTGCATTCTTACTTTGACTTTTCTGTTTTGTTTGTTACTTGAAGGCGGCGTTTCTTTCTTGAAAAAGTCTGACATTATAAAGTACACGTGATGAAGTACATGTGTTAAAGTATATGTGAGTGAGAGGATGCCCAGCCTATAGAGGCCTATAGAGAGGCTCATTCCTCACCTGTAAGCTGACACCTGTCTCACTGATGGAGAGAGCCAGGCATGTAGGAACAAGAGGACGAAGCAGGAATAAGCTGAAAAACTGTTCAAAAGTTTGCACGGGGCCTGGGACATTATAGGACTACATGTACAGTTCTGGATACAGCGGCATCTTAAAGTCACAGTGTTTTTTTGTTTAGTTTTTTGTGTTTATTGCATTTTAACATCTGACTCTTATTTGACCTGCTTGTTTCCATGGAAATGTTCTTTTGTCAATAATTTTCCAGAGTATGGTATACAATGTATCTATCTTCATGGAAAATATTCAGAAATAACTTTTAACTTTGTATTTCAATGGAATCATGTAGACAGAATGCCACCTCCACAAAGTTACAGTAATAGAAATTTTAATTAATTATTATTAGTTTGTCTACATCTCAGAAGCTCAAAATGCTCTGTTCCACCTTGTGATGTCATGAAGCGGCAGTTTTCAAGTTAACAGCTGCCTTTTAACTTTAGTTCAGTAGAAATTCTCATTTTCTGGGCTGAAAAGATCCACAAGATTCTAGCGAAGGTGTACGGAGTTTAAAAACACAGTGGAGCACTTCCTGTATTATCACATGACATCACAAGGTGTCAGAGTGTTTTCCATTTGAGAGAAGAACTCAGCCTAAATTTGCAGGGTTTGTTTGTTAAACATGTCTGAATGAAACAAAACATAACTCCAGTTATGTTTTTTATGAGGAAGCAACATAGCTAAGACTAGAAAAGCACTCAGAGAGCACAGACCTCCGCCAAGGACTACCCCCATTTTTTATATAAATTGCGATAAAATCAGTCTTCTGGATCAGATCCAGATCAGCCTTTGGAATATGAAAGAGGATCCCATTGTCCATCCCTGAGTCAAATTTCATGGGGTTTGGTCAATAATTAACCGAGATATTGAGAAACTAAATTTTTGGCCCCATTTACCACAATGTTAACTAAAATTTCAAAGTGATCCAGAATCCAGGATTTCTTCCGGATCACCCCCAAAATGAAATCAGTTCTTCCTTTTCACATTTCCAACAAATCCTGAAAATTTCATCAAAATGGGTCCATAACTTTTTGAGTTATGTTGCTAACAGACAAACAAACAAACAAACAGACAAACGCCGGCAAAAACATAACCTCCTTGGTGGAGGTAAAAATAGCATAATATGGGCCCTTCTCAAGTTTTACTATTACTTGAGTAATTTCTTGGACCACTTCTTAGTACTTCTGCTACTTCTACTACTAATATTATTTTGAAGTAACACTACTCCTCACCTGAATACAATTTTTGGCTACTTTACCTACCCCTGAACACAGTACATAAATGCCACTAACCTTTGACCCCTGATCTGGAGATACAGTAGCTGTGACATGTGCTGCATCGTGTTTTACAGATGCTTTTGTGCGTTTGGTGCTTCAGGCTCAGACACCAAGGTCAATCGTACTAACAGAGGAGGCTGCAGGCGCGGTGAGATCTTTTTCCATCTTCTTTCCTGTGTCTCTCATCATGGGATCCACCCCATGAACACGAAGCTTTATATTAGCTCATAACCACCACTCTTTGCAAACAAGTTATTCGAGACAAAACCTCTCACCTAGCATTGTCATGAATCATGATACTAAAATTTCAAACTCAATTTGAATACTAAGGAATAGACTCTATACTCTTTAGACAGTAGAATGTGATTTTCAACATTAAAGGGCCCGTATTACACTATTTTTTGATCTATGTTATAAAGTACCCGGAGTTGTGTTGTGTTGGTTCACACATAAACATTTAACATGTTTAACTCAAACACTCTGTTTCACCTTGTGATGTTGTGTGGTAATACAGGAAGTGCTCCATTGTCATCTTCACTAGAATCATTTGGCAAATTTCAGTCCTGGAACTCCAAACTTCACTGAACTAAAGGTAAAAAGTAGCTGTCAACTTGAAAACTACTGTTTCATGACATCACAAGGTGGAACAGAGCATTCTAAGTTTTGGAGATGTAGACAGAATAATAATAAAGGATTACTCAAACATGTTTGAATGAAACAAAACATAGCTCCAGGTATGTTTTTGAAGAGGTCACAACATTATAACATGGTTTCAAACTCACAAGAGTCAATTTTGCAAAATGTAGGGCCTTTAACTCATAGTTCTTAGTTTTATATTACCATGTGGTCTTATATCTGTGGTCCATGTATATACATATACTAGTCTATGTGGTCTTATACTTGTTCTGATACAGCTCAGGATCATTCTAAACGTACTCAGGAAAGATTCATTTTTGCAAATTGTAACTTTTTTTTAGTACTGATACCTGCTCAAATGAGAAACCAGTTTCTGTACTAGTTTTAGTATCAATTAGTATCTGATTTTCGATACTTTTGACCACCTTACCCCCACTCCTCCTAATATAATCCAGATTTCAATTTAGTCAATGAAATCTCTGGTGATATCTGATGCAAAAGGTAATTGAGTTTGCAGATCCCACTGGAGAGGCCCTGATCCACTTTGGAAACCTCTCAGCTCCAGAGACCTTAAGCAGGGTGGAGCAGATCGTCCCAAAAAATATTCTATGCTATGTTGTAATTTTATTTTTATTTTGAATTGTGTCACAAGCATTTTTTCCCTTTAAAATAATCTTATTTTTTGCAATTAGTAAAATGTCTAGGTAGTACTAGCATAGTTAACTACACTGAAAAAACGGTCCGAGAGGGGTTGCTCAAATTGCAAAAACAAATTTGACAACAATAACATCACTTTTTTATGTTTCTCTGTCAAGCATGTTTAAATCTTACAAACATCGCTCGATTGTGGCCGATGTGAGACCTGCATGTTTTAATCAGGTTGAGGAAACATGACTTTATTATAATTTCTGGTGAGGCTCCTCCCTCTGGAATTCTCCTCCCCAAAACTTTTGGAGGGAAAATTCAAATGTAACAGGACACAGGACAGTTCCAGGAGCAGAGGACACACAGTGTGGAGCAGGAGGATCATGAGAGCTGATCTGGAGGTAAGACTTTTCAAAGATTTTATTATGTGCTTCTCCGGCCTAGAATGTCGTCATTGTTAAAACATGTTTGTGTTGTTTTATTTGAAATTAGAGTTAATGTAAGGACAGCTTGAAACAAATTGTTTTTGACTGTCCATCTCCAAGAGTGTGACACTTGTACTAAGATTTGAATGTGTTGCTTCCAGAGTCGTCTACAAAGAGTGACATCCAGAGCTCTGCTGTAGCTGTGGGGAAGTTCATGAATGTTATAGTTGATGTTTCAGAAAAAAGGAAGATGTTTGAGAACCAACAAAACACAGACCACAGATGAACAAAGTAAGTAAACCAACTAAAATTATTTAAAATTTTTTCAAAATGAACTTCCTATTGAAACAGCTGTCGTGTTTCTACAGGGTGATGTGGCATTAGGAGGACTTTATACCAGATGC
The DNA here is from genome assembly GCF_026225935.1 of Boleophthalmus pectinirostris. Lineage (NCBI taxonomy): Eukaryota > Metazoa > Chordata > Actinopteri > Gobiiformes > Gobiidae > Boleophthalmus > Boleophthalmus pectinirostris. The sequence goes on along the minus strand of NW_026571153.1, from coordinate 19,956,010 downwards.
CCTACCTGTTACTGTGTTAAGAGGAAGAAAAGCAGCACATGGTGAGTTTTGTTTCTGCAGATACAGTTCTAATGTTCTTGTTCTTCTGTTCTGGTCCATTATTGTAGTAATAAGTACTTTAAGTGTATTTAAACATGTACAACAGAGTAGATCATCAGAATGTGATCATCATGTGTTATTCATGTGTCCACAGGCAGAGACCAGAGCGTCTTCACTGGAATAAATCTTCACACTGTCCAGCTCCAAACTGTGTATCTCTGTCCCTGTGCTCTCTTTGTGTTTGATTCTGTTTAAGACAATACAGAACTGTGGAAAACTAAAGACTGTTTTTGTATTCTTTTACAGAATTAGATCAATTAAATTAAATTATACATACTTATACATTTCATGATAAGGTACCATAAGATAAATATGCATATTCAGCATGATTTGTTCAAATTTCATCAACATGAAAAAGTTATGTTCATGTTCCGAGAAAAATATGTGTAGAGGGGTTCGAAAAAAGTTTCAAAGCCTAAACATAATTTTATTGCGTGCAACCGCTGTCCATAACTTTTTTACGCAAATCCAGCAACTTTTTTTTTTCAGTGTACTAACTACAAGTATAGTTGGCATTCTATTTCTTATCATTATGTGAGCTGGCCTGCCTTTCCACAGATCTGACCTGCAACTTGTCTTGTTGCCATGGAGCTTTTTACATTGTGCAACTTTAATATGAATGGCATGTACTATCATAAACAGCATGCTTATAATTTAAAGTTACCTTTCATTCAGTAGAGATTGGCAAATCCCATTTATTTTATTTTAGTGTCCCTGGTGCCTGCCCCAGCCCCACCCCCTCTAGACCTCCTGGGACTGTGCGGACTGGACCCTTGAAACAGCTGCTCTGCTCCAAAAACCAATTACGCACACACACACACACACACACACACACACACACACACACATGCAGCACCCTCGGTTTAACACTCCCTCAACCCTAACCCCCCGCTCCTGCTGCTCTACTGCTACAAACACTAATAAACCATCAATACTATATCAGTACCATCAGTACTATATACTATATTAGTACTATATCAAGGTATATGTATATTGTGATATATACTGTGGGGAAGCTGGCCCGAGTGGTCTAAGTAGGAGGCAGACAAAAAAATGTCCCTTTTACCAAAAAATATTTATTCGTTCTTACACCGTGGATTCGTGGGCAAACATATATTTTTTTAATTACATATTTACTGCCACTTAGTTATGTTGCTCCATGTATGCTTTTCCTTTATATTTCCCTTATTATATATATATAAGCAGCCCAAGTCTGCTTTGATATGTATGTAATTTGTATTTCTGTATAAATACTCAAAGTTCAGATGCTGTGGGGGAGATGGAGAGGGGAGACTGGAGAGGACAGAGCCAGGGCAGGCCTTGGCTGTCCATATCTGCAGTAACAACAATAAATCTTTGTCTGTATTTCAAAAACTCATTGGTCTTCACAAATTGATTAATTATTTATCATCAAGATCATTTATATTTTTTCCACAACAACAATGACTTTTTTTATTTTTTATTTTTATTATTTTTTGTTTAATTTCTGTTCATTCATTCTGTTTCATTGAATGTTCACAATAACATTCAACACAAGCATCACCCTCACTGTAGCTCCAGGCTTGTATGTCTTATAACATTGCAAGTTTGTTTTGCTAATTTACTTGACAAAAGGGTTTCATAGATACATTTTACATCAAACCCCCACTTTATTTTTTTTGAGCCACTGTCCCATTGCTCAGGTAGGCTGTGTTAAGCCTGTTGTGCTGGGCCCTTTCATTACACTGGTCAATACTCTCTGAATAAAACCACAGGGGCTTTCTTCATTAAAATACCTTTTTGGGGGATTAGGTCAAAAGCAATATTGATTCTTATTGATTTTTGGCCCAATTCAGCACTTGATAATGAGGCAGAGGAAATAACATAATCGACTTCTGAATATATTAAGATCTAGTCTGTTTCAAAATGCACATTCTTCAAAATGCATTGTATTTTTTAATATATATAAAAACTAAAGCAACAATACAGAATCCATTTAAATAAATAGATTTTTTTTTTTTTTTTTCAAATTTAAGCCTAGTCATCTGTTTTTAAAGGTCCTACATTACACCAAATGGCATCTTGTGACCTTTAAGCCATGTTATAATGTTGTTACCTCCTCAAAAACATACCTGGAGTTGTGTTTTGTTTCATTCACACATTTTCACATTCACAATTTTTGTCACATTAACACTTTATCAGTCTGTCTACATCTCCAAAGCTCAAAATGCTCTCTTCCACCTTGTGATGTCATGTAGTGGTAGTTTGTAAGTTACCAGCTACCTTTTACCTTTAGTTCAGTAGAGATTGGCAATTCCACGTCTGAAATTATCCAAATGATTCTTGTGAAGGTGTAATGACATCACAAGGTGGAAAAGAGAATTTTCCAGAATTTCAGCCTAAATGTGCAGGGCTTGTGTGTTAAACATGTGTGAATTAAGTTTCTGATGAAGAAACAACATTATAACATGGATCAAAAATAGTGTAATATGGGTCTTTCAAAATGCTTGTGCTACCATCCTCACTGAAGTCAAGACGAAACAAGTTCAGTCTAATAAATAAATCATCATAGGTGCTCAATAATACATAAACCTTATTATAATGAGGGATAATCTGTTTTATTGTAATGTCCATAAAGTCATACATAAATCATCCTGTTTGAGCATTTGGCTGTGAGGTGTAAAATGTAAGACACAGTTTTTTATGGCTCCCTTGTGTCCCCCGGCTGCACCCAAACAAATTCTCACAAGAAGCTGCGAAGACCATGAAACCAGCCGCCCTCATTCTGACTTTAGACCATAGACTGTATAAAGAATATATGTACACAGTCTATGCTTCAGACAGGTGCTTTAAAGGTCCTATATTATTGCACAAAATTGACTCTTGTGAGCCTTAAGACGTGTTATAATGCTGTCACTTCATCAAAAACATACCTGGAATTGTGTTGTGTTTTGGTTCATTGTTTGAGTAACTCTTTGTCGTTGTCTACAACTCATGTCATGTCATAAAAAAGTATTTTTTCAAGTTAATAACTGCCTTTTAACCATTTGTTTAGTAGACACTGGCAATTCCATGGCTGAAATTATCCAAATGATTCTAGAGAAGGTCTATGGAGTTTAAAAACACAGTGGAGCACTTCCTGTATCATCACATGCGTTTTTTGTTTGACTGAAGAACTCTAGTCTAAATATGCAGAGTTTGTGTGTTAAACATGTCTGAATGAAACAAAACACAACTCCAGGTATGTCTCTGAGTAGGAAACAGCACTATAACATGATCAGAAAGTAGCGTAATATGGGCCCTTTAAAATGATGTGCGTAGGCTAATTAGGCATATAATGCAGCGATCGTTTCTTATATAAACATAAACTATCCAACATTCGAGCAGTTCCACTCATAGACAGTCCTCTGTTATTCAGCTCAGTGTTGCTACATGAGCCCAGTGCTGCAGTTTTAGACCTGTATCAGGCTCGTGTGAAATATCTTTCATGTGGGGACTCGCTCGTGATGGATGTGAGAAGTGGGTCAGCTCGCGCGCCCCCACAGGTGGATTTTGCGGTGATCACGTGTGGGCACGCCCCACAACGTCGCTTCTATAAACCGCTCTGAGACTCACTGCTCTTCTTCCTCCAGTGAGCATACAGGCGTAAGCGTAGAGGCGGACATACAGAGCACGGTGGTAGTCGAACACAGTTCCGTGGCTTCGGACACCGCTGCGGCATCACAACCCGCAGCGCATGTGGAGAGCCCGGGGAGAGGCGAGCACAGAGCCGGTAAGTCTGCCACACGAGCGAGCAACATGCTTTCCCTGGAGTCACTGTAAGCCCACGCGCTGCAGCTGTGCGTCAGCATTTTCACTTTGATATCACAGGCTCGTGCGTGTCTCCGTCAGTGACGAGCCCTAAACTCGAGCTCAGTTTGGCATCCATTATTCACGAGCCGCAGTGGAGCACACGAGCGTGGAGCGGGAGCTTAGAGCCGTGAATGTGCCCTAATGATCGGATCAGCTGTGTGTGCAAAGTGCATTGTGCTGGTGATATGGGGCTGTATTCACGTGTTATCACTGCGCTGCACAGCAGAAAGACAAACAGCCCGTGAGAGCGCTCCTCCGCTGGATTTATGTGGCTTCTACTAAAGCCACTGCACCTCGCCTACTCACAAGCGCCTAATGTTATTCTTCTCACTCTGAGAGCTTCAAGGTCGTAATATAATGAGTACCAAGCTGTAAAAATCCATTCTTGCAGTATTTTAACTTCGTCCTTCAAATATATTGACCTACACGGTGTCTACTTTTTGCAGGAGTACTGCACAATAAACTATGGCAGTGTGAGTTTAAAAATTTAAACAATTTTATAGGCCTATTGCATCTGAATTCATTCAACCCATTTTCATTGTAATGACTGATAATAGTCTCCATTGCATTTAATTCAAATCAGAATCTAAATCAGAATCTAAGTAGCTGTTTTCGTTTGTCCAAGCAGTCAGTGAAAGTGCTATTCTGATGTGTGTATTTGATACTGTTGGTTTGTAGTGTCAGTGTGAGCTTTTTCTCTTCACATGCTGTATGCCTGACACTTTTAACTCTGCTCCGCCTCCTCTTCTTCTCTCTCTGTCTCATTCTCTTCGCTGATGTGTCTCTCTGGACATCCCATTGGCAGAGGGCAGAGGAGAGGGGCACCCCAGCCAAGCCGCGCACAGGAGGCAAGAGTCTGTGCCAACGCGAAGAAGGCAGGCTGCGCAGTCTGGGCACTCCAGCCATGAAGCTACACTTTGCAGAGCTAAAGAAATCTCCACAGGATTATTAGCATTGTTAACACTTGGTTTCCAGGGAGCTTTCTCCCTCCAACTGGACATGGGAAACGTAAACATTAGCCGGACTAGATTTTAAAGCACGTCTCTGTCCTGGCCTGTCCCCTGACTCCAACCAGGACTTCCATGATGGAGGTGGTCAGGATGGAGCAGGAGCAGGAGGAAGAGGAGGCAGGACCACTCATCCACAGTGTCCATGGGCCCCACAGGATCAGACCCTCCTCGTACAGGGCCCTGCGCAGTGCTGTGTCCACACTGGCGCGCATCGATGACTTCACTTGTGAGAAGATCGGAGCTGGGTTCTTCTCAGAGGTCTTCAAGGTGAGTTAATACAAAATACAATGTCTCCTTATACATTTATTTTTGTTTTTGCATGAACTCCTGCGCAGTAGTTTTGTGGTCTTTTGAGTGCAGTTTGGGTCAGATACACGGTAACATTATAGATGCAGAAAAGTTTTAAGAGCTTTTGCCTTTTAATCTACTAATCGTTTAAGACATTTAAGACCCCATCTAGAGTGTAGGTTTCTATGGTTACCTGATTTACCCCCTTTGTTTGGGTGTTTCAAAGGAGATACTAAACTTATTAACAACCCTGAGGTAACTGGTCACTAAATTTGCCATAATTTTAAAGGTCCTACATTACACAACTTTAACTCTTGTGAGCTTTAAGCCGTGTTATAATGTTGTTACCTCATCAAAAACATAGTTAGACTTGTGTTTTGTTTCATTCGTACATGCTTCAGTAATATATTCAGTATTATTGCATATCATGTAGCAGTAGTTTTCAAGTTAACCGCTACCTTTTAACCTTTTTGTTCAGTAGAGATTGACAATTATAGGGCTGAAATTATCCAAATGATTCTAGTGAAGGTGTGGGGGGTTTATAAACACAGTAGAGCAATTGCTATTTTACTGCTTTACATCACAAGTATTTTATGTTTGAGAGAACTCATCTTAAATAATTATACAGTTTGTGTGAATGAAACAAAACACAACTCCAGGTATGTTTGCAATGAGGGAACAATATAACATGGATCAGAAAATAGCATAATATGGGGCCTTTAACAGTGAGTCCCTTCAGTTATCAATACACTTGACCAAAGGGAGCAAGGGTCCTGTCATTCAGTGATCCATGTTTAATTGCTTTGTTTAATTGCTTTATGTAATGGATTATATAGCTAGCAGTTCTCAGCAGTTTAATGTAGAAAAATGCATACACGCAAACATATTTTTCCATTTCGTTGAGTCTAAACAAACCCTTATTGGCAGTAGATGAGGTACAAGTAAATAATTGAGCATTTGGAAGGAACTCCAGTGCTAGTACAAGATGTCATTACACTGTGGGCCTGCGCTCAGAACATTTAAAAAATTAAGTGTGCTGCGTAAGCCTGACACAATAACACATATTGAAGTACAATATATATAGTGAGATACTGTGATAAACGAAAATATTGAGAACACTTTAAGCAATTGATAGAATAATAATAAAACAAGATAATCCCAGGAAACCATTTTAAATAGATGGTATCATTAAAGGTGCACCATGTCATTTTTCTTTTCAAATGCTTTTCTCCATGGAGATTTTATTGCTCTGCCTGAAATATTCCACACTATGACATAAAAAAAAGCTCTACTTTACATTTATTCAACTACAGGTGCAAAAATACATAGGAAAAAAAGCATTCTGAGCGGGGTTGCCTCTCCGCAGAACTGACCTGTAAGTTGGTCTGGTATTAAAACTTTCTATCTTCATGGAGATCAAACCTTACTGTGAAACATCCCAGGTAATGCAAGAATATCTCTATGGAGAAAAGCATTTAAAGGACCCTCCACCAGAAAAGTTACACTATGCATCTTTAATATATAACAACTTATCACTCAATACGTAAAAGATGGAACCATATGGATGTGGGTACATTTTAGATTTTTCTGTACTGAGATTTCAGCTATAGAAGGTTCAATAACTAATTTCTATGACTCTTTTTATAGATGCAAACTAACTACTAAAGTGTATGTAAGTGTATGTACACTTAAAAATTTGTTCTAATGACAGCCCTGATATTCCTAAAAAAGTGATTTGGACCTTTTTGAACTTTTTTAAAAAAAGGCTAACTTCTAAGGTGTAGGATCCTGTACTTGCGTGTCTCCATTGAGATGTTAGTTCTTTGCCTGGAATGTTTCACAGTAGGGCACAGTAGGGCTGCCTTGCATCTGTTCCATTATAGGGATTTCATAGCTGAAAAATGTTTTTACTTAATTCTTGCAGACTTGTGCAGACTTGCTTCTCCATAGATCTGACCATTAACCTGTCTCTGTTGTTTGGTAGTTTATTTCCATACTGTGGATTGATCAAATCAAAATTGTAATATCTCCATGGAGCAAAGCAGGTAGTGGACCCTCCACCAGAAAGGTTAGACAGTGCACCTTTAAAAGTTATCACAGTAAGTTTTTATACTGCAGTCATGGTCATTTTCACTGTTTGCTTGCGTTAGAGACCTGCCCTTGAGAAGCACCAATTTAGTATTCTTCACTAAGAGAACCCTCTGAAGCTCTCACCTTTAGACCGGTCACAATAACAAAATATGAATTACGATATATTGCTGAAGTAAATATAGGGTCATTATGGCAGAGGCAAATTTGTTGAATATTATCGATTATCATCTAAAGTACTAGAACTATCTCCCCAAGCTATTATAAATGTGTAATATAGTTAAAACAAAATAACTGCAATAAATAAATAAATAGCAGAATTGCACAATATACATACAAATTGTCATTTGTATATATATTGAGTCACCCCTCCACAGCTCAAAGTTTATCGTACTACAGAAAAAGTACTTGTTCTTAGTACCGGTACTAGTTCTCCCACTAGTACAATGAAGAAGTACCCACAATAAATTTCCTGTGTTTAAATAGTTATTTTATTATTTACACTGGTGAACATGGCTTTCAAGTGCTTGTACTAAACATAGGCCATCTTGAAAAATGACACATTTCTAAATACAGCCTGAGGTAAGAACTTAGTCGGGGCCTATTCTAAACAAATCAAAGATACATAACACAGAAGCATCCTCTGTCCAACTGTACTAATCAAAAATACATTCTGTGCTTAAAATGAATGCATATTGTTGGAGCCTTTTTTGCTTGGTCCAGGCATTTCAAGTTGTCTGACCCCTATCGACCACTCTGTAATCTGAGCCCCACTTCCTTTCAGAAAACCAAATACACGGTTTCTACGGCAACAGCTGCATCCCGACTTTGTAATGTTGACTTAAAGGTCCCGTATTACGCAAAATTCTCTTCTGAGCTTTAAGTTGTTACAATGTTGTTACCTTATTAAAAACATAGCTGGAGTTGTGTTTTGTTTCATTCACACATGTTTGATTAATCCTTTATTATTATTCTGTCTATCTCAAAAACTCAAAATGCTCCACCTCGTGATGTTATGAAGTGGCAGTTTTGATGTTAACAGCTAGGTTTTACCTTTAGATCAGTAGAGATCGGCAATTCCAGAGCTGATTATCCAAATAATTCAAGTGAAGGTTTATGGAGTGGAGCACACACAGTAGAGCACTGAGTGAAGCACTGAGTATTTTCAGTTTGAGAGAAGAACACAGCTTAAACATGGAGGATTTGTGTGAATGAAACAAAATAACACTCCAGGTAGGATGTTATTGTCAAGGAAACAACATTTTAACATAAATCAGAGAATAGGGCCCTTTAGCGCAGGTGTTCAAAAGCACCATTATGTAAGAGGTGACCCTTGCAATGGCCCCACACATGTTTACAGTGACCCCGGGGTTGTGTAAGATGTCCGTTGTTGTTGGAGGGGTGTAATTGGATCCACTGTGGACAGATAGAGCGGGCACACATCTTTGTAACTTTACCCCGCTCGTCAAACGCAGACCTGGTCCCTTTGTCGCCGTGCCACTCACCTGTTTACGGGTCGATTCCAACAGACGCCTCATTAGTGCCAAGAACGCCAGTGTGGAAGGGTGAAAGAGTGAAAGATGAAGCTAAGAGGAGGCAACGGACACTCACCTTTACATCACACCAACACAAGGAATTTCTCAGAAGCACATTGTTGTTTAAAGATCTTGTATTACGCAAAATTGACTCTTGTGAGCTTTGTTGTGAGCCATGTTAAGATGTTTACTACCTTCTCAAAATCATACCTGGAATTGTTTTGTTTCATTCACACATGTCTTAGTCTATCTACATCTCTAAAACTCAAAATGCTTGTTTACACCTTGTGATGTCATGAAGAGGTAGTTTACAGGTTACAGTTAACAGATGCCTTGTACATTTTCTAGAGGTAAGGATTGGAAATTCCAAAGCTCAAATTATCCAAATGATTCTAATGAAGGTGTATGGAGTTTAAAAACACAATGGAGTACTTAAATTACCACATGACATCACAAGGTGGAAGTGTGGAGTGTTTTCTGGTTGAGAGAGCTGAGATATATGTAGTGTTTGTGTGTTAAACATGTGTGAATGAAACAAAGCACACAACTCCAGACATGTTTGTGATGAGGAAAAATATTTTAACATAGATCAGAAAATGACACAATATATATTTGATATCATCTTTTAAGTTTTCTTTGTGCTTAAGGGAAAAATAGAAACACTTTGATTATAACATGAGGTTGTGCAAGTGCTGATCTCCAGTATATGCAGTAGTAGTTAGTAGTTGATGTAACCTGAAATGGACTTGGACTCTGATGGCCACTCCCTGGGCCATGCCCTTTCAATGGTTGGTGAGCATGCAAATGTCACTCTGTTTACTGCCTGCTGTCAATTCCCCTCTTAGTGTTGGATTGCCGTGGCGATATAAATGCAAAATTATTAGCGAGGCTATCGGTCATATCATAAAAGCTGCTTAACTGGCCGATTGTCCACACGTCCTGGTTATATGCAAAAACAACCTCTGAGAAATTCAACTGGTGTTTTTGCCTTTAAATGATTTGCCTGACAAGAAACTCCCTTCTACATTCTGTTTGAATCCAGAGGAGACTGGAACCGGACCATAGAGGGAGTAAATCCTCAGTCCTAACTTGAGATGATCCAACCACAGTTGGTCATTTGTTGCACGTGTCTCTTAAAGGTTTTATATTATGCAAAATTTACTCTTGTAAGATTTAGACCATGTTATGTTGTTATCTCATCAAAAACACACATGGAGTTGTCTTTTGTTTCATTCACACGTTTGAATACGTTTTTATTATTAGTCTGTCTGCATCTCCAAAGTTAAAATGGTCTGTTCCACCTTGTGATGTCATGGAGTGGTAGTCTTAAAGTCTTCAACCTTTTACCTTTTAGTTCTGTGGAGATTGTTGCTGTTTTTAAAGAACCAAATACACTTGAGCAACTATATTTCTTAAACCACTACTTGTGCAACATTTATCTATTTTAATCATCAAAACAGTGAATATGTCAAGTGTATTGCACAAACTAGTTCCCTTACACTAAATAAGGAACGAAATTGTCATGCGGTCACAAAAAAATACATACCAAAAAATACTCTTGGTGATATACAGCAGCCCATGATATTGACACTGTATCACTGAATATAATTTGACGATATTTCAATATTTTTGCACACCCCTAGTTCTGGCTGGTAATCGAATGCCTTTACTGGAGGGGAATGTGAGTGGAGGGCTCTGAAATGGATGCCTCGGTTTGTTTATTAAACATGTGTAAATGGAACAAAACGCAACTCTGGTCATGTTTGTGATGAGGAAACACCACTATAACAGATATCAGAAAACTGTGTCATACAGGACCTTAAAATTCATTGTTATGGTGTAACAATAGATAAAACTACATAAACCATCATCATTTTCAGTTTCATTGCAGACATGAAGAAATAACTGCTGTTAAGCACTATTAAATCTTAAGTTTTGTCAAAGCTTGTGTTTCTGGCTGGTCAGGTAATCAAATGCCTTGTAGTGGATGAGAGGGTTTTGAAATGGACTCCCTGCTAAAAGGACTCTGGTCTCCTATAGTGAGTTTGAGCTTCACACTGATCAATGGGAGCTTCTGCACCTCCTCTGTGTGCTATTGTGCAACGTGAAAAACCCAAAGCAAAAGGCGAGAATGCAGGGAGTGCACGTGTCTGGACAAATCCTTCAGGTACTGTTTTCACTCAGTTCTTTATTTGCTTCAAAGGAGAGCTCTCTGTCTGCGGTTTCTTGTCCTAGCAGCTCCTTGTGCCCCTCTCTGCACTGAAAACCTGATGAGGCCAGTCTTGGAGGATCACTTAAAGGTGCAATGTGTAACTTTTCACTTATTTCTCTCATTGATATTTCATAGCTTTGCCTAGAATATTCTAGCCATCCTGGCGCCACCTAGTGCCTCCGCTCAGATTCATTTCTCTTCAGCGACTAGGTCAATAATCAGAAGACACTAGACCGTTCGCAAAAAGCCTGGAAGAGCGATTTTTGGGCACCAGCCAATCAGCGAAGAGCCATACATTCTGTGTTGCCAATAATTCCCTAGATCGAGGATTTAAATGCGGAACAAAGAGAATGTTTGGTGAATTTGATCAAGGGGAAAGGTGTTATTGCTCTTTTTCCTATGGGATTTGGGAAAAGCTTAATATACCAGTTAACCCTGTTAGCTTTGCATTACGTACATCATGACCAAATAGCAGTGATTGGTTAAATAAAAAAAGTACCTGCCTACCTTCAAGCAAACAAATTCTAACGCTGAGAGGTCAGACGGTTTCTACGAAGTGAAACAGGCTAAGAATATTCCACAGTATGGCATTAAAGTCATCTATCGCTTGCATTAATTCAATTACAGGTGTTTTTATTGCTCAGAAATACCTTGAAAAGCATGTATTTGTACTGTGAGGGGGCTCCCTTTCCACAGATCTGACCTGTAGCTTGAGCTGGTGGTGTCAGATTTATCTCTATGGAGATAAGTGTGGGACATTTTGAGGAACACAAGCAGGTGGCGGAGCCTCCTCTAGAAAACTTACACAATGTACCTTTTAAAGGGCCCATATTATGTTATGTTCTGTTCTTCTGAAAACTTTTATTTCATGACATCACATTGTGGAACAGAGCATCTTGACCTTTGGAGACCTCAGGTATTTTGTTCTGAATCTTAAAAGAATTTTCAAGTGGAGTTGTCAGAGGGTTTTTTACACTTCTGGATTGGACAGAATGTAAAAGGGCCTGGCCGGTCAGGGAGCTCGATTGCCATGGCGATATAAATGCTAAATTATTAGAGTGTCTATTGTATATTTAAAATCTCCATAACTGACTGATTGTCCACGCATTCTGGTTATATGAAAAAATAAATAAAAACTCCAGAGAAATCCTTTACCTGCTGTTTTTCTCCCTTTATTTGCTTCAAAGGAGAGCTCCCTGTCTGCAGTGTCCCACTCTGCTCTGAAAACCTGAGCAGAGGCAGAGCTAATAAAATCTCTCAATCAAAACTAATGGCCGTATCACTCCACACTAGAGTTGACTCACAGCTGTTTGTTTTTAAACTTGTAAAGCTGTGTTTCTATTGGATTACACGCTGTCTGTGTGAATGTGCCAAATAACACTGAGCCAAGAGGGACTGTTGTCTGCAGTGGTGGAACGTAATTAAGTAAAAGTACTGTAATAGAGTACTGCTCTTAAGAATAAATTTACAATATCTGTACTTTATTTTCGTATGTTTTAAAGTGGATATGTTTTACTTTTACTTTACTACATTTGAGAGCAGATATCTGTACTTTCTATTTTACTACATGTTTGAACAGAACTGAAAAGTTTTTTTATTATTATTGTGTGAGACTTGCTGAAATGGCTAAGGGTGTTTATTTTTAAAGGTGCACTATATAACTTTTTGATTGTGGTTCTGTCACCTGCTTGTTTCTATGAATATGTCCTTGCTCTGCCTAGAATCCACAATATGACATCAAACAACTCTACTTTACATTTTAATAATTGCATTTCTAGGTATTTTGAGCTATCAAACCACCTGTAATTTAATAATTGTACGGTAGAGCTGTTTAATTTCATACTGTGGAACATTCCTGATAGAAACAAGTATCGATAGAAACAAGTAGGTTAAGGACCCCCAACCAAAAGTTATACAGTGCACCTTTTAAATAACAAAACTGTTGATGGATGAAAGCGAAAGTGTGTTTTGACTGCAGCTCTGTGACTGAGTGGGAGCTCTGGAGCACTCACACTCACACATGCGCGCGCACACACACACACACACACACACACACGCACGTACTCATTATGACAGTCTGTGATTAGCTGCCACTGATGAGGCCAGTGTGGGCGGAGCACTTAAAGCTCGTGAAATGGTAATGAGCAGGAACAGAATAACTGTCATAACACATTTTGACGAGACATTGCTGAAGAAAATGTAGATTATAAACGATAATATTGAAACAACTAATAGAACTGTCCCAAAAACAATACTCTATGTATATGGTTATATGGTTAAAGGGCCCATATTATGCTATTTTCTAAGTTATAATGTCATTTCCTTATCAGAAACATATGTGGTTGTTTTGTTTCATTCACACATGTTTAACACACAAGCCCTGGATATTTAGACTTAGTTCTTCTCTCAAACGGAAAACAGTGTGATGTCATGTGGTGCTTATCTACAGCTTTTTGATACTCTGTATACCCCTTATGAGAATCATTTGGAACATTTTAACACAGGGATTGCCATTCTCTACCCATCTCTCTAAAGGTAAAAGGTAACGGTTAACTTGAAAACTACTGCTTCGTGACATCACAAGTTGGAACAGAGCATTTTGAGCTTTGGACATTTAGACAGACTAACAATAAAGGGTTACTCAGATGTGTGTGAATGAAACAAACATAACTCCAGGTATGAGCTTTAAGTCATGTTAGAATGTTGTTTCCCCATCAAAAAGAACAACAACAATTTTTGCATAATATAGGACAGCAAAGGAGAAATTCAATTTGTCAGCTGGACAAATGTTTTTTGGTTGAAAACATTTAGCAGCTCATCCAAGTTGCCTCTTCAGTTCAGGTCAGAATGCTCCCTTCAGTAATATAGGACCTTTTAAAAATATTAAATGGTAATTATTGTGACACGCCTATAGAGCACTGATGCTGTCTGTGAGGCTTATCTGAACAGCTGGGGACAAGAGAAAGTCCAGGAAGTTGCTTTCCCAACAAACCACTGAAACCACTTCTGTTAAAGAGGACCTTTTATGAAAATCAACTTTTCAAAGCCTTAAACCATGTTCAAGTTGTTACTCAGTCTCATTTACTCACCCAAAGTTGTATTTGGGGATATTTGAGTCATCTTTATTCAAGATATTGCTCCGATCAACCTGTTTTCACCTTCATTGGTACACGGCCACTGCTCTATTTTAGAGAACTTTGTAATTTGTTTATTAAACCATTTGGTCTTACAGTTCTAAAAAGTGAAACTATTTAAGAAAGATCACATTTTATCCAGTATTTAATTTTTTCAGTACTGACACTTATTTAAAGCACCCATATCATGTTATTTTCTGATCTATATTATAATGTTGTTGCCTCACTAAAAAACGTACCTGGAGTTGTGTTTTGTTTCATTCACATGTTGAACATGCAAACCCTGCATATTAAGGAGTTTTTCTGTCAAACAGGTAACAACACACAAACTACCACTTCATGACATCACAAGGTGGAACAGAACATTTTGACTTTTGGAGATGTAGACAGATTCATAACGCAGAATTATTCAAACGTGTGAATGAAACAAAACACAACTCCAGGTATGTTTTTGACACAGTAACATAACACATTATAACACTGCTAAAAAAGAGCCAATTTTGTGTCATATAGGACCTTTAAATGAGTTTCTAGTTTCAATATTAGTTTTTGTATCAATTTGGATTTGCTTTTCAATATTGACCACCCTAATGCTAGTTTCAAATCGTGCCGTGTATTTTTTAAGTGATGCACAATGTTATCTTAAGCAATTTTTGAAGATCTTGGTCACTGTCTGGACACTCCCTTCAGACCTGTTCAGATGTGTTTGAGTCACAGCTCTATGACGATCTTTTCAGTTGAATCTCATCTGTCTGTAACCGTGGTGATTGCTTTCATTGTTTGAATTCAAGCATATGTCATGTTGTCTTTGGCAGAGCATCAGTACAGCTAAACCATGCGGACTCTTTTATCTAGATAATTACAATACTGACTTATCGTTCTATATATGGAAACTGGAACTAGGTCACCATTACAAATTTTAAAGCATTACATGTCGCTATAGATAAATATTGTGATAAATTATAATATTGAAACTACTTATGCCACTGACACAGTAAAATAAACCAGGATAACCCCAGTAAACTATATTTTTTATGTATTTTATATATTGCACAGTTTTTCTGGTTTATGGTCAATCACCTGCTTGTGGCCATAGAGATGTTATTCCTTTGACATTAAACACATTTATATAGCTTTTATTCATTACGGGTGTTTCTGTTGCTCAAAAATACGATAATTCTCTCTGTGAATAGGGGCGACTCTCCACAGATCTGACCTGTAATGCAGCCTGAAGTTGTGTCGCTTGAAGTAAATAGGTTTAATCTCTACTGTGGAACATTCTATACAAAGCAATAACATCTCCATGAAGACAAGCATGTGAGAGACCTTCCACTAAAAAAGTTACGCAGTACACCTTTAAATAGACCGTATCACTTAAATGCCTGAGCTGCAATAGATAAATAACAAAATAAACCAATAATTAGCCATAAAAGTTAGTTATTCAGCCCTCTATAGCTCAAATCATATTTTATTACAACCAAAAAAATACAAAGAAAGTTTACATAAAATATTTAACCCCAAAATGTATTTTCTATCTTTCATATATTGGTCGATAAGTCAATATTGTAATTATTGTGACAGGCTTGGCTGGAACAATATATTTTGGAGCTCACTATTTATCATGGGTACCTTTTATTTGTAATAGTGGGGAGATATTTGCCATTTGAGCTGTGGACAGTAGAATAAATATTGATATGCCTATTGACAATTACAGGTTGCAGCTCAAAAAATGGTTTACTGGGATTATCTTGCCTTATGACAGTGGCATACTTGACCCCTCTGGCCATCCTGACAGAGACATGTTTGAACTCCTCTCGTCTGGAAATATATATGGCTCCATTAATTTAAGACTTCTTGCCATGGGAACAGCTCCTCCCACCAGCTGTTATAAGTTTGATGTACCACCTTAATATTTTAGCCACTTAACCTTTGGATCTTTATTTTACAGGTTCAGTATATCGTCTGTAATGATTGTCTATTTTACAGTGTGACTTTTAACTACAAATGGGGACTACACTAAACTAGCCTAAGTATTTTCAGTATTATTGTTTATCCCAATATTTCTCTGTAGTGATAAATCCTGCTTCAAAATTTAATGAAATCATAGCAGGCCAAGCTTTCTCTTCACTCCTCTTGGCTCTGTAGTTCAGACTTGGGTTGTTAAAAGTATAGAAAATCAGATAGATAATATTTTCAACAAGTATTGTTTATATGCTTAGCAACCAAAGTTGATTATGTGACTTTTTTCGTTCCAACTGCCGGTTATTGCTTCAAATATTTTTGGATTAAAATGTGGAAGTGTTGGGCAAGAGTTTATTTCACAACATTGTTTTTCAAGCCCTGGTTTCTCTGTGCTATGTGAGGGTAGAGCAACTAAACCTTGAGATGGCCACTGTCCAAGTTAGTAAACAAATGTGATTTTTGCAAGTGCACAGACTAACCCAATTATCAGACTGTAAGAAGTGAATGCCTTATAAAATTACATGCTTTTATACATGCTTTGAACAATATATGAAAACTTAAAGTGCATATTACGCTTTTCTGATCTAACGTATGTTATAATGTTGTTTCCTCATCACAAACATATCTGGAGTTCTGTTTTGTTTCATTCATACATGTTTAACACACAAACCCTGCTTCTCTCAAACTGAAAACTCCAACTTGTTTAGTAATTTAGTAATACAGGAAGTGTTCCTCTGTGTTTTTAAACTCTATATACACATTCTTTAGAATCATTAGGATGATTTCAGTCCTGGAATTGCCAAACTCTACTGCTAAAGGTAAAAGGTGGCTGCTAACTTAAACTACCACTACATGACATCACAAGGTGCTTTGAGATGTAAACAGACTAATAATAAAGAGTTACTTAAACATGTGTAAATAAAACAAAACAACTCCAGGTATATTTTTGATGAGATAACAACATTCTAACATGACTTAAAGCTCACAAGAGTCAATTTAGTTTAAAAAGTCAAAGTTCAATTTTAGATTTAGACTGGCAAAATTTTATTGACTAAACATTTCTGAACGGGAAAGTAAGCTTATTTTCTGTGTAAATAAAATAATGCATAACATGGCTTCACTTGTGTTGATTAGTAAGATTAAACCTTTTGTGAGTGGAGATGTGTTAGAGCAGAGCTGGATCACCCACTGTGTCTAAGGCCAGCCCCAGGCCCTGTTTAATCCTCTTCTTATTTCGCTGAAGCAGCTCATTCTCTCTGAAACTGCAGGTTGGGCCCCTCAGGGGACTCCTCTGAGCCCCTGACACTTCAGTGCACAATGGGACAGGACTGATGCTTTCCTCGTTAAAGGTGCACTGTGTAACTTTACTGGGAGAGGGTCGCCTCTCCACAGATCTGACCTGTAACTTGGCCTGGTTTCGTCTCTAATGACAAAGATTCATACTGAGAAACATTCCAGACAAAGCAATAACTTTTGAAGAACTTTCCACTTGAAAAGTTACACAATGCACCTTTAAGAGTATCCATGAAATCCTTGATAATCCTGGAGCAGCCCTGTGGCATATGTAGCTGCTCATATGGTCTTGTTGAAACCGTCTTTGGTCTGGGACCTCTCCAGTGATACATCCACATGTCCGGGCGGGTGAGCTGTGAGGCCCTGCTGCTGCTGCTGCTGCTGCATTTTGAGCCTGTGTTGAAGGATGAGGGCGTGTGTGTGTACAAGTGAGTTCGAAGATTTCATTCTTTGTGAAGCTGTGGCTGTTGACTTTTCAGAGGCAAGTTTATTAAACTGAATGCATCGCTTTTTCAACATGATTATGATCTGTTAGCTGAAGAAGACCTGTGGACTTTGCCAGTAGTAGCAAACCTTGTGGACTATTTTTGAACCAAGCTCTAGGGAGGTTTTGACAACATAATTTTTACAATTACTACAAAATTCAGCAGCACGTGTCCTGACGAGGACCAGAGGGCGGGACCACATTACACCGGTTTTAAAATCACTGCATTGGCTCCCTGTGAGTTTCAGGATCGATTTTAAAGTTCTTTTACTGGTTTTTAAATGTCTTAATGGTCTTGGGCCTTCTTATCTTTCAGAACTCCTTTTACCTTACGAACCCTCACGAACCCTCGCGGACCCTGCGCTCCTCCGGCAGCAGGCTCCTTGTCATTCCCAAAGTCAGGACACACACTCACGGAGAGGCGTCTTTTCAATACTGTGGCCCTCGTCTATGGAACTGCCTGCCGGAGGAGCTCAGGGCTGCAGAGAACGTTCATGTTTTTAAGAGTAGGCTCAAGACCCACCTTTTTAGCTTAGCTTTTGAATGAAATATCATATTTTTTACTTGTTTCTACTATACACATTTTAAATTATATTTATTTATTTTAGACTTATTTTTAGGATATGCAGTGTTTCCTCTGTAGGAGCCCTCTGCATCAGGAGCAGAGGTCGGCTGTAGCTGTCGGGTCTGTCCCGTGGGCTCCTGGTGGAGAGTTGGAGCTTGGGCTTCATCTCTCCCCTGGCTCCTGTGGTGGTTCCTGGTGGTGGTGGACGTCTCTCTGCTCCTGATGTAGACGGCTCCTCTGATGGTGCTTTCTCAACTGGTTCGCCTGTATTCAGCCTCACATTTTACTATGTGTCGTTTTATGTATTTTAGCAGGTTAATGTGTGTGTGTGTGGGGGGGTTTGGGTGTCTGTGATGTTTGGTTGTGTCGAGTTGGGCAGCTGTGGGGGTTGGGTTAGTGGGTGGGTGGGTGGAAATGTGGGATTGTTTTTAATCTGTGTAAAGCACTTTGTGTTACATTTTTGTATGAAAAGTGCTTTATAAATAAAGTTTGATTGATTGATTTTTGATTTGACTTCTGCCTGACATGCATGAAAAGAGAGACCAATAAGTGGAGATGGATAATGGCGATATTTGCATTTTTAACATTAAAGATGCACTTCGCAACTTTTCTGCTGGAGGGTCCGCCACCTACTTGTCTCCATGGAGATGTTATTGCTGTGCCTGGAATGTTTCCTGGTATGACATTAAACGTTTCCAACTAGCATTTGTTCATTGCAGGTGTTTCTATTGCTTAAAAATACAATAATTCCTTCTGTGAAGAGGGGCGACACTCCACAGATCTGAATTGTAATGTAGAGTTAGTGTTGTAACCTGCTCATCTGATCTGATAACATTTCCATGGAGGCAAGCAGGTGGCGGACCCTCTACTAGAAATGTTACTCAGTGCCCCTTTTAAATCTTTTGCAGAGGTCAATATTTTGTTTGGGCCAACAGAATGCCAACACAATATATTTATTTGGAAACCTTTACAATGTGTCTATACTGCTGTTATATCCACTTTGCAGTAAAACAGGTTTGTAGTAATTCAAATTGCATAATTTGGGAAAAATAATTAAGATGGTCCCAGAAATACTGGTAGGGTCGGTCAATCTCTACCAATAGTACAAGCTCATTCACAACTGATCTGTGTCTAACTGAAGTGATGAGGTGCACGTATGAACAGAGAGAGCTGCAGTCTCAGCATTTGGCTCCTTCTCCATTTGAGTCTGTTGCAGTCTCTGCTGCAGTCACCGCCGGGACCGCACAGAAACATAAATCTAAAGGTAAAACGAGAGAGCCTGAGCACTTCTATAAGGCACCACTTCATTGATTACATTCATAAGAGATCTTATGTACAAAATGCATGAACAAAAACAGGCCTGTCCCAATAATTACTATATGGACTTATTCAATATATGAAAGCTGGAACAATATATTTTGGGGGTCAGTATTTATAGTGGGTAGTTCTTCTTTGCACTACTCAGAAATGTTTGGTTATTATTTGGCTGTATAAGATTTGAGTTGTAAAAGGTTGAAATAACTTCTGACTCAATACAGATGCAAACTAAGTACCAAAGTGTTTTATTCTGCTATTTATTCATTACAGCTCATGTTTCAGATTCACATGTTGCAGATTTAGAACTGTGTTTTATGGTTTAAATCTGCTCTTGAGTTATTGTGTCATTAGCTGTGCATTAGTTGCAGTATTATAGTTTTACTTTCTATATTTTCTTCAGCAGTATATTCTAAATTTGTCTTTGCACAAACAAAAAAATAATCCTATAATGTTTTTGCTTTATACCATATTTTACCAGGACTCAAGGTAGAAGTAAAACTGTGCACTTTATTTTACATATAGTCTTGATTCTTAGTGGTTCCTGGTGTGTGGTAGATTGACTCTTCATTGACTGACTGTTTGGCTAATAGCATTACTCCCTCCTCTCTAATAAGCTTTATTACTTTAGCCTGGTAGTGTCTCTGCACTGGCCCCGTCCTGCACTCATCTTTCACTGCTCATGCACTAATGAAGTCAAAACATGACCCCCATGTGCCCTTTCACCTCCTCACATTAAACTGGAGAGACTGTTGTAAAGATGCCAGGCAGTAAAGACTGATCTACAACTCAGGCCCTTGAGGCAAGAGTCTGATCTGCAGTGTCCCCAGGTGCCCCGAGGTGTGAAATGAAAAATGTAATCCCATTTTGGTGACTCTGATTCGGGCAGTTTTCTGCATTTAGAAAACCTTACAATAATACTATATGGAATTTTCATTCATTGTGTAAAAGCAGGTATTTATCTTGTGGACGTTTTCTGTACAATAATGGGGAAACTTTAGTTTCCCCAAATAGGATCAACTGAACGACAAACTGTTTTTACTCTTTTATCTCATCTCCTTCTCTTGTATTTCTACTGAAGTCCAACCACCTCTCAGGCAAATGTGCAGCAGCCGGAGGGAAGCCTCTCTGGTCTCCACAGTAACCATACCAGACTGTGTCATCGCCATAGCAGTCGGTTTGGGCTCTGGAGCAGCCAAAACAAATTGGGGCACTAAACTCAAGCATGTTTTTGGGCATCAACGCCACAGGCGTCAAACATTTTAAAGTTTAAAGTGACTGCAAATGCGTTCAACAAGAGGTGGTCTGAATGCATTATTACTCTTTCTGAGACTCCCTTCTCTCCCTCCTGCCCTCCCATACCCTTTCACACACACAATTTACATGTCTGCAGCAACTGTCATGTCATTGTACAAAAAGCTGTCTGTTTTTTAAAAGGAGGATGAGTCAGAAGGGATTTTCCAGCAATTATTTTGATTTATATAGTGACTCATTTTGTCTTATTGTATTATATTTCACTCAACTGTTAATCCAAACAGTTAGAGGATGCACATTTGCCACTAATAGGTGTTGACAGCCACACTGTTGACAAACTTCAGCAGAATTTTGTTAAGTCAAAACTGAGCCCAGGTAATGTCTCTCTGTGTGTGTCTGTGCCACAGGTGCAGCACCGCGTGTCCGGACAGATCATGGCCCTGAAGATGAACACTCTGCCCTGTAACAAGGCCAACATGCTCAAAGAGGTGCAACTGCTTAACCGACTGTCTCACCCCAACATCCTCAGGTATGGACACCTCCAGTAGGGTAGTCAAAACTACTGAAAATAAGATATTAGATACTCATTTGGGCAGGTAGCGTTATTTAAAAAAGTCACACTCACAGTACAGAAATGAATTTTTCCTGAACAGCTTTAGATTTTGAGCTGTATCCATAGACTGTATAAAAAGGACCAAGCAAACCTGCAAGCCACTGCATTTTACAAAGGATGTGAGCATTGGATGTGCTCCTGGCACCATAAACCCTGGCCCCAATTCACTTGTATTCACAATATGAGACAATTTTAAGACCAAAATATTGGTCTTAAAATGTTTGCTCTACATGATCCTGGTGTTTTTATTTCACTGTTTTTTATATCTGTAAATCAACTCCTATTCCTAATATATCTGCTCCAAATTCACTCCTATAACTGCAGACCTTGGTGAGCTTCATTTGACTGGAGCCAAACACAATGGGTGATGTCAAACTCCATTAGTCCACTTCTTTATACAGTCTATGGCTGTCTCAGAACAAGTATAACAAGACCACACAGACTATTATACACCCATGGACCACTATGGAATCCACGTTGACAGTAGAGGGATTACACAGATAAAAGGCCCCATGGTTATGTAAAAGAAAGTACTATTATCATCATGGTATTGGAACTGGTATTGAGTATCGTATCTATTTCTTAGAATCAAAATCGGGTTTGAAATCTTGGTCTTGTCGCACTTGTCCTATGTAGTATTATCTAAACTTAATTCTTTGGGTGAAACGGACACACCTGTTGGAATGAAGTATACCTTACTGTCTATAAACTGCAGTCCTTCTTACAACACTGTTACTTTTCAACATTTTTCCTGTTTGCAGGTTTATTGGAGTTTGCGTCCATGAGGGCCAGCTCCATGCTCTCACAGAGGTTGGTTTTTGATCAAGGCCTTTAAAATGATAACTTTTTACAATAGCATAAAAGATTCACTTACAACTAGGCTCAAAGATGTAAAGGAAGGAAGTGCTGTAACACACACACGCACACGCACGCACGCACACACACGCACACACACACACACACACAC
This sequence comes from Boleophthalmus pectinirostris, assembly GCF_026225935.1. Lineage (NCBI taxonomy): Eukaryota > Metazoa > Chordata > Actinopteri > Gobiiformes > Gobiidae > Boleophthalmus > Boleophthalmus pectinirostris. Next base: position 19,933,361 of record NW_026571153.1, on the reverse strand, counting down.
ACAGTCCCTTAATCTAAAAGAAGTTATATTTGTGTGTCCTTGGGTTATCTGTCTTGTTGAAACTTTTATCTTTATTTTATGGCCGATGTTGCAAAGGTCAACCATTAATAAACTCACATCTATTTTTGCCTACTCTACACAGTTGGGTATTTTCATTATTTTATTAACATTATATAATGCTTTAATTTAATATTTTGCTATAAGAATATATGAGTTTACATTGGCCATAGCACATGTGGTGGCCCAAGCAATCCATATATGAATTTATTCAATACAGTATATGGAGATTAAATGTGACTTTTTGACACTGCTGATAAAAAAAAATGACTAAATGCAGATAAAACATTGTTACTTTTATATGTTTAAGACAATATTACTGGCATAAAGTATAATACATTTTTCAGATCAATTTCATTTTTAAATTGACACAGCAAAGGGTGGCTACTTTGAGGATTTAAATTTAGACATGGACTTAGACACACGTTTTATCTTTTCTTTGCTACATAATTCCATGCATATTTCTTATTTTCATATATTTGATGTATTCTGTATGTACATTAAATGTAGAAAGTTGTAAAAATAAAGAAAAAACTCTGAATGAGGTGTTTCCAACATTTTAACTGGTAGTGTATGTCCAGGATAACAAATATTAAGACCTGAAATGTCGAAAGTTTATTTATACTTGTCAGTGTGTGTGTCATAATGTGATAATAAAAAATAATAATCTGTGCAGTACATAAACGGGGGGAACCTGGAGCAGCTGTTGGCCAGTGACGTGTATCTGTCCTGGGGCATGCGCCTGAGTCTGGCCCTGGACATTGCTCGAGGTCTGGAGTATCTACACAGTAAAGGAATCTTCCACCGGGACCTTACCTCCAAGGTAATAGACTGTATAAAGATGTGTGGAATTTACATCCAGTAGAGGAATGCTAAATAAAAAAAATCGGTGTGCCTCTGTGTGAAATAGCTTTGCACCAATATATTGCCTTTTGTTAGCCCTTTCTAAATGTTTTGAGCAGCTATTTGCAGCTATTTAAGAGTCTAAATTGGCTAATATTTCTCAGTTTATACCATAGACTGTGAAGTGAACTAAGGGAGTGTGACATGACCCATAGCGTCAAATTAAGCTCACAATGCTAGCAGTTATAGGAGCTTCTGCAGTTACAAATTCCACAGTTCCACATTACAAATAGGAATGTAATTACGGACAAAGTAGCAAAATAAAAACACCAGGATAATAGAGTGGGTTAATATAAACATTTTAAGACCAAAATGGCAAGGCTCACATCAGCAGGTACAGAGATAGGGGTGACAGTTTTTCAGTGTAAAGTCAATCGTAAATGATGGAACCAGAGGTGTCCCATGTTCATTTCCTATTTGAAATGGGGTGCATAGAGGGTCAGCTCTGTCCATTTATCTATGGTTCTAATCTTTGGTTCCACAGTAATAACTTGTGAAAACAGCGAAGGACTTGTGGACAGTGTTCTGCTGAAAAGTCAGAATTCAAAGATGCAGACAGATATAAGACTGTTTTTTTCATCACTGACACATAGGCCTGTCATGATAATTACTATATTGATTTAGCTTTAAATACCACTTCTACCAGTAGGTAACTGTTTGCTTTTTTCTGTGCCATGATGTGCCAAGGTTTGGGCTTTAAAACTCTTTATTTATTACTGATGAGTTTTTTAAATGATTTTTGTACATTGACGTTTTTTGTTGGGATCAGTCCGTGGCATAAAATATTTTCATAATTATCTTTTTTCGTCTATCTTCAATCAGCACAAACCTTTATATTAAGAGAGCATATTAGTCATGTTTAGTGCAGTTATCTCCTCACCCTGAAGTGTTCAAATAAGGCATTGTGTGTCTTCATTAGGGAGCAGGTCGACCAAAACAAAATAAGGACCTCTGTTTGTGATTTAAGGCAAATGAACAATGGATGTCACACAATTGTGGTTGGTTACGTTATTGTCCCTAACGGGAAATTTGTTTTCACAGCTGAACAAAAGGAACGCCATTTCACAGGACACACATCACTCACACAAAACAATATAGAGAAGACATAATACAAGCAAAGAAATATGTCATCTGAACAGGAGCGCATGGTTTACAGTTTTAGGCTTTAAAGGAGGGCTCTAAATGGTGTCCAATCTTCGTTGGTAATGCACAAAAGTGTAAAAAGGCACTGGGGTTAACTTGTTGTTTTGTTTTTTTAAGTATTATGTTCTGGGTTAATTCAAAATGGTCTTTTTGATACCCAGGTGTGGTAAAAAATTGGCAGTTCCAGGAATGAAATTGACCAAATGATTCTTGTGAAGGTGTATGGAGTTTAAAAACACAGTGGAGCTTTTCCTGTATTGCCACATCACAAGGTGGAACAGCACATTTTCTTTATGTATGTTTGTGATGAGTAAACAACATAACATAAAACATCATCAGAAAATGGCATAATATGTTTCCCTGTAATATTTGTTATGGATTCAGTATGATTATATCACAGGGCTGTAAAAGTTCACTTATTTGGTTAGACAAAAACCCCAAAGTAGCATAATTGTCATGATTTTCTGTGTATATTCTAGGGACGCAACGATACCGATACTGGTATTGAATATCCGTGCTGATATGGAAAATGTTGCTGGATCAGGTATCACTTCCATAATATCGGTTAAGTCGATATCCTGGCTGTGCCTTTAACTGGATGTAATAAGACGATTTACAGGATGATTTTGGCCCAGAACATCAGTGGTCATTTGACAGATCGAGTTAAATTTGTTTTAAGGAAATAAGTGTAATTTTTCATCCCTTTAATATCAGGATAGAAAAAGCTGTATGGAACAGTCCATCCCTATTATCTTGGTTTATTAGTATTCATACATTGAACGTACTGTCTCATACTCTCTCCACAGAACTGCCTGGTCCGCTGGGAGGACGGCGTGTGCATTGGAGTGGTAGGGGACTTCGGTCTGGCAGAGAAAATACCAGATTACAGGTCAGTGCCTCAGGTCTCCTCATCAAACCCTCCATCAACACTCTGTGATTAGATAAGCCATTACTGCACTTCTGCTTTTACTTCCCCATTTTGTCCAGTATTCACAGACCCTCCAATGGGACCCCAGGGAACAGGCAGCTTTTTCCAAACTATGCAGCTGATGTTTTAGATGTTGTGGTTGTCCCAGCCAGTGGAACTATTGAGATATTCCCTGAGGGTGTGATGCTAACTGGAGGCTGTGCTCTGTCTGAAATCTGTTACTCACATTAGACCTTAATCTGAGTTGAGTTTTAACACAATCTGACGTACTCCTCAACAGGACCACGAGTGCACATGTTGTTCACAGGCTCCTGAAAATGTTGTTGTGCTGTTTTGTATTTTTTCAATCTATTTTAAAACTTTGTGTTTGCTAATGTGTACTTTGTGTCAACGAGGTAACTTCTGAACGTTCCACCTTATACATACATAGGCTGTCTGAATGTACACACTATTCCCTGCTCATGCCATTTTTTGTAGAGTCTGAATGACCAGCAGTTGAAAAAGTAATGCACTGAAAATTTACCACAATTCTGCTTTCCTTAGCTTGAGCTGCTAAAAGTAATAATCCAGTCAGTCTACAAAAACAGCCTGACAAAACACTTGTGTGCCAGTCATATTTGAGAATTATTTATGATAGAAATACATTTTTTCTGCATTTGGCATCTGGGTGAGAAAAAAAAAATTTTTTTAGTCACATGATCTGAGCTGTGTGTCCGAATTGCTCTACATGAGTGCACTATCTAGTCCGCTAAATAATGCAGGCCTGTATAGTGAATTGTGGTTAGGAGTTATCGTGGACATTTGGACACAGCCATGTAAAACCCTGCCAGTATGATGTCACTGCAAAGTATCAGTTGATGCGAAACATGATTTTTAGCACAGGGGAAGTAGACACAGGTCTGACTCACAAAGATGCGTCAATATTTAATGCGTGTTGCCATGACGTCTTCTGGTCCTCTCTGGGTGCCACTGTCACTTCCTGTGTCCAGAGCCTCGCGTTCATTATGCACTGACATTTATGTGAATATTAAATTCACAACCATCAATTCAGAGCGGATTGTAAATGAGCAGCCAAGTCACAGCTATCCTCTCATGTGTCATTTTCCAAGATGGATTTCTTCCATGAGAAACATCAGGGTGAATAGAAATGTTGTTTAAACATGTGGTTACCTGTTAGGGATGGAACAATAAACATATCATATGGACTGCATGCTATAAAATATTTGCAAGAGATGCAAATTGTAATATTTAGGACTTATACAAGACTTTGTTTAATTTCAAAGTTTGTTTTGGTGGTTGCAGTATACAAATGCATTCCACATTGTGCAGCTGATAAGCAATACAGTGCTGTGTATTACTCCTTAGTGCATACACGATCTTAAACTAAAACGTGAACAAAATTGAAAGCTGAAGGTAAATTTAAAAGGCCCATATTACACTATTTTCTGATCTATATGTTGTTTCCTCATCAAAAACATACCTGGACTTTTGTTTTGTTTCATCCACACATGTTTAACACTCAAACCCTATATATTTAGGCTGATCTCTTCTCTTAAACAGAAAACACTCCGTTCCACCTTGTGATTTCATGTGGTAAAACAGGAAGCACTCCACTGTGTTTTTAAACTCCATACAGCTTCATTAGAATTATTTGGATAACTTCAGCCCTGGAAATGCCAATCTCTCTAATGAACAAAAGGTAAAAGGTAGTTGTTAACTTGAAAACTACTGCTTAATTACATCACAAGGTGGAACAGAGCATATTGAGGTTTGCGGAAGTAGATGGACTAGATGGACTAGTAATAAAGGGTTAATGAAACATGTGTGAATGAAACAAAACACAACTCCATGTATGTTTTTGAGGTAACATTATAACCTGGTTTAAAGCTCTCAACAGTCAGTTTTGCGTAATATATGACCTTTAACACATGCAGTGGGATAACTGACCTGTGATGACGAGTTTTAATGACTGTAAACTAATAAAATAGTGGTATTACAATCCTGTAATCATCACTTTTCCTTTCAAAGAAAGCATTTTTATGATCCACTGTGGTGAGAGTGTAAGTGATGAGTGCTGTTTAGATATTAAAATTTCACACTTTCGATACTAAGGAATAGACTCAATGTCTTATATCTGTGTAATTCCTTAGTCATCCAGGTAGGTTCATGGATGTGTACTAGTCTATGTGCTGTTATACTTGTTCTGATACAGCTCAAGATCATTCAAAAGCTATTCAAGACAGGTTAATTTCTGTTCTGTGAAGATTATAATTTTTTGTGATGGATACCTGCTCAAATGAGTATCTAGTTTCGATTAGTTTATCAATTAGTATCTAATTTTCAATACTTTAGAAGACCCTAGCCCACCTCAACCTCTCCCCTTATTCCAGCGATAGTGCACTTAAATTTCACACTGACTGGACCTCAAACACATCTGCTGTCCTCCACACTTAACAGTATTATACATGGGTAATTGTGTCTGACTGTTAGACAAGCACACTGCACATACCCTTTAGCTCTGCCCCCTCCTCCTTTAAACTCATGCTTCTCCAGAGAGCCGCCACTGTGGACCTCCTCTTTACAATGGGCCAAAGTCAGGTCAGGTCTGTGTTTACACAACTGCGCTGTTTTATCAGGGGAAGGATTTTAGGTAGATTTATAGAAAAGTGCTCAAGGTTAATATCTGTCCATATAGGAGTCTGAACATTTAAAGCCAGATGCACAGTTTATGGGCCCTTCGTTTAGCACTTGCACTTCTGTTCTGTGAAGTATGAGTAACATTTTTTTTAATCCTTGTTTGTCTTTGTGTCCTTATGTAAAGCATCTTTGGACATGTGAAAAGTGCTATACACAAGCCTGTAATAACACATTTTGAAATGCAATATATATAAGTGCATAAGTAAATATGGACTATAAACCAGGCCTGTTGACAAAAATTAATAGGAACAGGGTCCAGTTCTGGGGTCCTGGACAAGAAGAGACAATAACAAATTTCCCAGCATGCAAATAAAATGTATACACGATAAATGTTGACCCCCAAAGAATATTGTTCCAGCTTTCATCTATTGAATGATAAATCGATATAGTAATTATTATGACTGGCCTAATACAAGTGTACAAGTATTGTTATGATTATTAGGGTTGTCAGAGGTAATGAAAATGTGATACTACAATACTAAAACTATTTAAGCAAGTATTGATACTGAAAAAACAATTTGACCTTTCCTGAACAGTTTTACAGTTTTCTTTCATGGTATAAGCAACATACATTTATTACAATATTGTCTTAAAAAAAAAAAAAAACCTTTTAAAATTATGACTTTGTTATCAGAATCTGTATTGAGTAGGAAGTCTATGCTTTAGTATCAAAATTGAGATTGAAATTTTAGTAGCGTGACAACACTGAGTATTAAGCATTAAGAAGTATTAAGTAGTATTAAGTATTAAGTAGTATTAAGCAGTATTAAGTAGTATTAAGTAGTATTAAGTAGTATTAAGTATAAAGAAGTATTAAAAGTATAAAGTATTATTAAGTATTAAAAAGTATTAGTTCTAAATGTGGGAATATAAAGTTTTGTATTTTTAGGTGGTAAGACTACAGGGTGCAGATTTAATTCAGTCTTGTATAACAGACTTTAACTAATCAGGATAAACATGCCATAGAGACTTCCTTTAATGTCTCACAATCCATCTGTCCACACGTCTGACTCCTGTAGTGTACTCAGTACATACCTGCAGCTATCGGACAAGCCTCTGTTTGCTCCATTTCAATAGCGATGTGTGAAATGCATTTGTCAGACTCAAGGCCCTGTGTACTTTAATATTACAGTCAAACACTGCTGTATCCTGTCAGAATTGAAATGTTGATAGCACTTTCTAATGCGTGTGTGGGTAGGCCTGTCTCAATAACACATTTTGAAGTATATTGATGCACAGAAATATTGTGATAAATGATAAAATTTAAAGTAAATTGAAAGTACTCTAAAAATGGGTTTACTGTCACAACTTTTCCGGTGAAGGATCTGCTACCTGCTTGTATTACTCTAAACAAATATTGTTCATCTAGCATTTATTCTTTACAGGTGTTTCTATTCCTCAAAAATGCAATAATTCCTTCTGTGAATAGTGGCGCCTCTCCACAGATCTAAATTGTAATGTTGCATAGTGCTGTAACCAGCTCGTCTCACTCATGATAGATGTTTAATTTATACTGTGGAACATTCTAGACAAATTGATGACATTTCCATGGAGACTAGTAGGTGGTGGATTCTTTACTAGAAAAGTTGCACAGTGCACCTTTAAAAATTAGCAAACAGAAGTTATTTATTCTAATCTTCAGCTCAAATGTTGTGTTATTACATTAAAATGGAAAAAATCTCCACGACAAATATTGAGCCCCAAAATATATTGTTTCATAAGTTGATATAGTACTTATCATGACAGTACTACGTGTGGGTTGGAGCCGGCGCTACCACAATGTTCATGGCTGGGAATGAAGGAGTTGGCGGGAGGGATAGGGAAAGCACACCAAATAAGGTCAAAGTATTCCAGAGTTCCTCCTTTAGCTCTGGTACTAACTGTAATCACTCATTTTAGGTCACTCCTCTAGATATATTAATAACATTTTCAGCATTGACTGTTTTCAAAGCCTTGTTTACAATGGTGGCTCACTCATTTCTCCCTCTCCCCTCACTGCCTTGGTTGTATTTTTTGCTCCATGATAGTCACAGAACAGATGGAAATAGCAGTCAGGAAGTATCTGCCAGCGGGGAGTGTGTGTGTTTGTGTATGCATGTGAGTGTGTGCATGTGCATTTGTATATCTGTGTGTGTGCGCGTGTATGTATCTACTGTATATGAGTGTGTGTGCGCATGTGTGCATGTGGGTATATGTGCCCCAGTGTCTCTCTCTGTACGTATATGTATGCACGTGTGTGTCAGTCTGTGTGTGTATATATGCGTATGTGTGTCCTTCCTTTTTAATTCAGCTGAAATTGTGCAACTGTATCAGCACATAACTGAAAAGCACTGTGGTTTCTTCAATAAAGGAAGTGCAGATAAAAACAATGAGACAACTGCTTTTGACACAGCTTAGTGAAAGCTGCATGCTGCTAATCACTGTGCTGGGCTTCACACAGATCCCCTTACAGTTGGCTGCTAAACGGCCAGTTAAGACTTCAGCCTCTTATACTCATGCCTCATTGATGTATAGTGTACAATTTAATACCATAATACAGTGTGCTGACTGGACTACCATAACTGGTCATATGATCAAAACTGAGGTGGGAGGGGGGAAAGTCATTACATTGGCCTATTTTAGATTTTAGAAACTAAGTTTCAAATTATATTGCTTTCCATATTTCATATTTAACTACAGTGTATTTATTATTCACTCACTATAGATCATTGGTGGTTGTATTCAATCTCCATAGCCACAGATGCCCTGGGGCAATCTGACCAGATCAAGCCAATCTTAAACATTGCTGAGCACTTTTTATTAATTATAACATTTTTTTTTATCCAAAGGCAGTGTACAATTGTGTACACGATAAGTAGAGCTCAATATGTTTTTATATAAAAATCAAAGATGAAAATAAATCACACAGAACTGAAAACAAACAGTAACAGCTTGAGAAGGTGTAAGTATCTGAAATGAATTAGGAGTTATTTCTCACATAGACACCATCTGTAAAAAATCAACAGGGGGTTGACGCACTTTCTGAAATGACTGTAGTTTATACTTTTATATGCGGTATAATTACTATATGCTATGCTCATATTACTGGTGTTTTATCAGGTATTAAGACCTTTTATAAATTGGTGTTGGTGCAGCACAATTGTAACTCCGTTTCCGTTTTCCTCTGCAGTGAGGATGGTACGCAGGAGCCATTGGCTGTGGTGGGGTCCCCCTACTGGATGGCCCCGGAGGTGCTCAGAGGAGAGGTTTATAATGAGAAGGTACTGATGGATTTGTCTTCATGGAACACACTGTGGCATGGACCAGTGCTATAAAGCAATAACCATTTGATGAATGAAACGTCATCTGGAATCTGGTTACACCATTCAATTTAAAGTGATTGGTCTGCATTTGGCTCTCCTACAAAAATGTGTGTGCATGTTATGCTACAATAACAAATGAAGTGATCATTCTGCAGGCTTGTCATAAAAGGAGTGTTATGTCACGATATATTGCTACAAGGATATACAACTTTAAACAATAATATTGGAAGTATTTTAAGACACTGACACAAGAAATATAAGATAATCTGTTTAAATATACAGTATCACAAAAGGATACTGCATCTGAGGGAAATGAAGCAATAATTAGCCATAAAAGTTAAATTTTTGACCCTCTGCAGGTTGTTTTTTCGTACAACAAAAAATAACAAAAATCTCTCCAATATTGCACACACGAGAAATATTGAGCCCCAAAATATATTAATCCATTTTATATTAATCCAGCAATCATATATTGGATGATAAGTCAATATAGTAATTGTCAGGGATGGGAAGAATACTTTGAAAATGTATTTAGTTACATGGTCCAATTAGAGTACTGGTTCTGTATTCGGAACACTTAAAATACTTTACACTGAACTGCATTTAAATTATAGTGTAAAGATGCAACATAGTACTGTTTGTTCTGCATTTCTTATCACTAATTGGAGAAGTAAAAATCGCACATGCCGTCACCACAAGAGCAGTGTTTTCTCATTTTCTCACTGACTCTATGCAGTTTGAAGTTTAAATAGTGTGATCAAGTACCACCATATATTCCTTCAGATTTTAGAAAAATAATTGCCTTCTGAATAACAACAAATAAAAGAGTGGTGTTTTATTGAGCGTTGCTCTTAATTTCCATTAATCATCAGGTCTTGTGTTTTCATGTGTGCAGGTGGATGTGTTTGCGTATGGGATCATCCTTTGTGAGATCATCGCGAGGATACAGGCCGACCCGGACATACTGCCACGCAAAGAGGTACCACTTCTATCACCACAGCTTCATCAACTCGTGTTTTCTTTTTACCTTACTTTTAATAATGCAGGATAATATTTTACTGTGGTTGGTGCTGGGCAGTATATCCTGTATATATAAAAAACATGTGGCTCTTATTTTAGTTTTGCATTTCGCTTTTAAACATCCTATGTTAGATAAAATTGACTCTTGTGAGCTTTACGTCACGTTCTAATGCTGTTATCTCATTAAAAAACATACCTGGTGTTGTTTTGTTTAATTCACAAAAGTTTGAGTAACCCTTTATTTTTAGTCTGTCTATATTTCCAAAGCTCAGATTGTTCTGTTCCACCTTGTGATGTCATGTAGTGGTAGTGGCTTGCATGTTAAAACATGAATGAAGCAAACCACAACTCCAGATATGTTTTTGATGAGTAAACAACATAACATAAATCAGACAATGGTGCAATATGGACCCTTTAACAGAAGATTTAATGCATTAAGATGGACCTTTGCTTGAAATTTACATTATTAATTAGTACAAAAAGCGTATTTATCTATAAACAGGAGGTTGATTCATAATCTTGATTAGACGTATACAAGTCCTTAGCCAACATGTGTGAATGATATACATGCAGCTGATAATGCTAACTGCAGTGTCATTCTTAAACCATCAGACTCTTTAGTGTATACCATCACCGTTGTATTTCACTATGGGTTTTATCATAAGAGATACAGATATTAGATTTCTGTATTCTTCCTGGCAGGACTTTGGTCTGGATGTGGAGACATTTCAGCACATGGTGGGAGACTGCCCTCCTGACTTCCTGGATTTGGCCATCACCTGCTGTAATGTAAGACCCTGACCACATTACAGGACTAAATTCTGCAAACAATTCAATTTATACTTTAGCTCTTCCCCTGAAAAGTACTGGTCTTCTTACTTAATTACCTTAAAGTGGGAGTAAACAACTAAACTAGAGAAACTAGAGGACTAAATAAGGTCAGAGAGAAGGACTGTAGGTCTGAGGGTATAAGGAGTAGTGTGAATCGTCTAACGGGTATCCGCATTTGAAACTCTGACCCTTCAACCAGGTGTGTGCTCAAAAACAACTGGCTGTAATCAGGACAGTGATGTGTGATGTCACCAACTAGTAGAAATTGCCAAGGCCAGTGAAGTCAACACAAACTTGCATTTATGACTTTTTGACCAGAAAGCTAAAGGTTTTGCAATAAATCTGAAGTTGATAAAAGATGAGTTTAGTAGATGGTGCTATTAAAACACCATATACACAGTTCAGTATCGAAAAAAGTAAATTTAATCTTCAGTTCCACTTTAATAGTTTTTGTGTGTGTATGTGTGTTTTTTTCAGATGAGTTCAAAGCTGCGGCCATCCTTTTCACAAATAGCGCTGGAGCTGGAGCAGAAGCAGGCAGAGAGGAACCAGAAGGAAAAGACACTGGTTAAAGGTACATTGTTTGTATATCACCTTTTGGGATTTTTTTTACTGTTCTTAGATCATGAAAGAAAAATACTTTTAATTTAGGATTGTCAAAGTATGTAAGAAAATCAAATACTAAGTGAATACTAGTATTGAAACTAGATACTAGTAGAACAAGTGTCTATAAGTCACATTCATAGGACAGAAATTAACCTTTCCTGAATAGTTTAGAATGATCTTGAGCTGTATCAGAACAAGTATAAGAGCACATAGACTAGAATACGCTAATGGACCACTGTGAACCCTACCTGTACGACTGAGGGATTACACAGATATAAGGCTGCATGGTAATATAAAAGAAAGTGCTATGATTTAATGTTGAAAAAGACATGCTATTGCCTAAATAAATACGTTTTTATTATCATTCTAATATCTGAATCAATAAGTAGAGATTTGAAATAAAGCTCAAAAAATTTATAATGAAAAAGTTCAATATTTTTTTAGATGTACCTGTACTATATAATAACTTAAAAGTAACATATTATACTTTCAGTTGCCTCACCTCCTGTTACCACTCTGCGTCGTCGTTCACTCGGCCTCCCCACAGACCCTCGCTTATCCCGCAGCAAATCGGACATGCTCCACCCCCAGGACACGCCCCCCTGTGTCATCCTCACCCCTCACACACGCATCAACCCCTTTTCACAGAGAGAAGACCTGAAAGGAGGAAAGATAAAGCTTTTCGATACGCCCAGTAAGTCTGTTATCTCCTTGACCTTCATGCTGCCCCCTCCTCCGGACACCTGTGATGGCACAGATGTGCCCAAGGACTCAGAGCCCCGGAGACACAGACGCAGCCTCTCTCTCCCCTGTACCCCGCCCCCCCACCTCACCTCTGCCCCCAAAACAGTCCTGAGTGAGGACAGTGGGCAGGTGAATGGTGTGAGTGAAGAGGAGAGGCTGTTAGGGGAAAGCATAGACTACAGTGGGACAGTGGTAGGGGACTCAGGACTGCCCCTCTCTGCTGAGCCCCTGTCCCTGGAACTGTCAGAGGAGAAAGGGGTGGAGCCTATGGACTGCTCCAACTCTCCAGACACTCAGGACAGCACTTCGTCCTTGTATTCTAAATTGACTCCACCCCCTTCCCACTCCTCCACCCCTCTGTCAAACAGCTGGGGGTCTGCCATTTCCAATGGGCCCCCTTGTTTACCCCCCCTCACTAACCTGGAGAACAACAATGTGGTTACTGGATGCCCTATTGGCTGGACGTCTCCAGATCCACCCATGACCTTGGACAACAATAACGGGTATCATTCCACGCCCAGTGACCCAGGCGCCCTGTCACCCTTTGGCTCTGGCAGTGGTCACTCTCTGGACCAGGAGGAGGTCATATCCTGCCCTGGCTGCTGTCTTCCAGGGCTGCACTTCCCCTCTGTGTGCCTGCGCGCTCCGCAGAGGAGGAACGCCTATAAGAACCTCAACGGGGACTCAGCAGCTTCACGTGGGCTGCTTCGTCCGGGACCCAAAGGCCTACCTCCCTCTCCCACCCCCACCGTGACCACCTCCAGCCTGGAGCCAGGACTGTCTCTCCCCAGTGCACGGACTTAGACCGGTCTGAAGCGCCAGCAAATAAACTCTCCAGGTCTACTACTATAAACTAGCCTGACCAGCAGGACTCTCAAAGTAATGTGGGTCTGGCACCCCTCCTATTGATGTGATTATTCAGAGCTTGATTCAAATAAAATGTGGCTGTTTTATCAAATGCAGAGGGGGTTATTTTAAGTTCAGATCAGTTTATTCTGTTTTTGCTGTTTGATTGCATTGAAATGACCCAAAATCAAGCATAAAAGTTAAACAAGAATGTATATTTTAAATTTTAAAATTTATTTACAGTGGCTGGTCAGGCTAGCCTTAAACACCAAAACATGAATGCTTAAAAAAAAAACAGGTTTCTATCTCTGGTCTAAAGCTCTTCCTCAGAAAAGATGTGTGTCTCTTCAAATTTGCACAGTTTATCTCAGCAATAGACCACGTCCTTTCCAGACATTTGGTGCAGAGGCTGCTCCACAAAAACATGATTAATGCTGTGCTTCGATTTAACGGCCTCCCTGTTTGGAGGCCGGTGTTTGGCGACCTCTGCTGGGCTGATGGCGCCACTGTGCCTGTGTCCGTCTTGTAAACTGTATATTTGTAGATGTAAAGATTCTTTTGACTGATACTGCTGATGAACCAAGGAATGTTGAGCTTAGTATTATTGTTGCAATGAGTCCATTTGGTGCACTTCCAATGTATTGTTGTGAATAAAGAATATTAATAAAACAGATTCTTATTATTTAAAGATTGTATTAAATAAAAAGTAGAATGCGCCTTTGACTGTATTCTTAATTTAACTGTTGAAGCAAGATCACTAGAAAAGTTACATAGTATAATATTCAAGTAGAGGTTACATCACCTGCTTGTTTTCATGGAGATCTTATTGTTCCAAATTGTAGAACATTCCAGGCAAAACAGTTGCTTAAACATCCTGTTTTGTTCAGTTACACATGCTTATTACGCAAATGGATAAACCCACATTCATTCAACGGTCAGGTCTGGAGAGGTGACTAAGTGTTGCCTTATAGTGTCACTCGTCTCCATGGAAAAAGACATTTAAAGGCCTATTTATACCTCTTCTAATTTATGTTTCCTCCACAAAAACAAACCCCAAGTTGTGTTTGGTTTCATTCACACATATTTAATTCATAAACCCTGCTTATTTAGACTGAGTTCTTCTCTCAAACAGAAAACACTCTCTTCCACCTTGTGATGTCAAGTGGTAATAGTGTGTTTTCCCAGTTCAGTACATCTTTACTAGAATCATTTGGATGATTTTAGCCCTGGAATTGTAGGTCTACAGAACTAAATGTAAAAGGTGCTGTTAATTCGAGGACTATCGTAGCATTTTAAGCTTTGGAGATGGAGGATAATGCAGGATTACTCAAATGTATGAATGAAATAACACACAACTCAAGATGTTTTTGACAAGATAAAAACATTACATAACTTAAAGTTCACAAGAATTAATTTTGTGTAATATAGGACCTTTTAGTACTTTTATGACCCCTGCTAAGAAAAACAAATTTAAATTCTTGCTCACTTGCCTTTATTATGATTTTAATAGTTAGACCTCATTATTCAACAATTGTATGCAGTAGCTTGCGGTATGAAAATTGACACTTCACTTACCTTAATTGCGCTGTTTGATTAATATTAGCTTGTAAATTTGTTTAAAGGTGCAGTGTGTAGCTTTTGTTGTGAAGGGTCTGCCAACTGCTTGTCTCCATGGAGTTGTTATTGCTTTGCCAAGAATGTTCCCCAGTGATGCATTAAACTCATCTATCTCCATGAAGATGGGCAGAAATGAAATTAGGCCTGCAGGTGAGATTTATGGAGAGGCGTCGCAGTGTATCTAAGTTTGTTATGGTATTTTTATGTAGTAAAAACAGCTGTACTACACAAAATAGACAAGTTGAATACTTTACTGTGAAATATTCCAGGCAAAACAATCACAGTCCCATTGAGACAAGCAGGTGATGGACCCTCTACCAAAAAAAGTTACACAGTTCACCTTTAATCCTCCTATTTTGGTCATCCCCTTAAAGAGATTATGACCTTTCCTATCGCTTACAAAATCTCTGGCCTTCCAATTAGATCTTTATCTCCACCTATCCCCCTCCCGCTACCTGGGCCAGACTTCTCCTCCTTCTCTTTTCCCCCTCTGTGGTCCAACCTGCTTGTATGCAACTTTTTACTCCTCCAATCTTCATTTTAACATGGAACAGTTGATGACGGGCCAAGATTTGATTTCTCATGGTCTGAGGTCTCTGCTTCGTTCATGCTTCATCCTCTTCTTGTCCATCAACGGTGAGTAATTACATGCACTTATTTCAATACAACTGTACCTCTGTATCTACAGTCACCTTAACAGAGGTGTGACTTAACAGATCAATGCGCCTGTGCTATTTCTGTGTGCTTGTGCCGTGTGTCCATGCAGGGTCGATTGGGATCTCCTGCTACACCACTCTGGAGTCTGTGGATTTAGGATGCCTCCTGCGGTGGGATTGTCCCAAAGCCAGTCCTAATACAACCTTCAGCGTGCAGACGAAGAAGCCGGGGTGAGTCTGGAGTCTGCACGCACGCTTTACTTAGTGTGCCTTTTTCAGTTAGGAATGTCAGTGTTATTGGTTAGTGATTTGTGATAATTCATGTTACGATATTATAGTAATAATTAATAAAAAATAATAATGCTATTCAATCTATTCATAGGTTTCAGAATGATGAAAAGTAAGGACTGTTGCCATAGAAATAAACTAGGCTATACAATAATACAAAACATTATCTATTTGAAGGGCCAACCATTCTCAAAATGGTACCACATAAAAGAAAACTCAAGAAAAGTGCTTTTTTTTTTACCTGGCTGTTTGTGTCCCTTTGAGTTTATCATTCAGAAACACACAGCAAACGGTTTCATTATACAGTCAATAATCATGATTAATAGTCTATTTGTGACGTTTCTTCACAATAACACTACTAATAATACTACTACTAATACTAGGCTACTTATAATAATTCTCAAATATGATTTTATGATATCTGTATTTTTAAACAGCGATACTACTTTTGTCACCACATACTTCCATACATACTCCTGTGTTAACCCAGTTTTCAATCAGTCAATCAAACGTTATAGAGCGCTTTTCATAAAAAAAAATGCAACACAAAGCGCGTTTTTTGATAGAATGTTTTGAAATAAATAAAAATGATTAGTAAGTCAGTCAGTCAGTTCACACACAATTATAAGCAACTATAAGATAGCTGCATTTAAATGACCATTTATGATCTAGGGCTGTGGTTTGGAATAGAATTCAAACTTTGGCCGGTTAACAACTGTATTAATGCATAATCGATCAATATACAGTATAGAGAGTAAAAATATATATTTACTTGATACATTCATTGATGCATTTCACCCTAACTCTCGTACAACCTTTCTTATATCTGGTTTTAGTAATTTAAACTGTGTTATGTCCACTTCAGGGACCCATGGAGGGATGTTTCGTGGTGCATTTGGGTGTCTTCTCGCACTTGTGACGTGTCCCAGGCGGTCTCCAACTTTGAGGGGTACAGCATGATGCGCGTGGGGGTGCACCTCAGCCCCAGCACCACCGTGTGGATGAAACCGCGCAAGTTCGACTACACAGACTTTAGTTAGTCATATTTCACGATTTTACACTCGAGGAAATTATATGACGTGATTGTTTTCTTTTTATTAAAATGGCCATTGACCTAACCATTTTTTTTTATCACGTTAAACTCTATGAAACAAGACCACTCACTGTATAATTAACCCATGTGTATTCCCATGAATCTAAACCCACATTCCCGTGTGTGTCTCCCGGTTCCAGCCTTCAGTGCGCCCTCCTTGTCCTTGTCTCTACAAGAAGATCAGCTGCTGGTCAAGGTGCAGTTCCCGTGTGCGACCAGCAGGCGGTGCTCTGCGCGACGCTGCTGCCCCATCACGGAGCTCATCGACCCCTTGACCACCGTGACGCTCTACAACAAACTCAGCGAGTACCAGGTCAGATTTGTGTATACAGTCAATGGGTCAGACTACACACAAACCTAATGTGTAGTATTATGCAAAGAGCTCAGCGTGTTGCAAAAGACTCCCTGTTGGTTTAGGTGAAATAAATGTGTTAGGTGAAATATGTTGCATAATGATTAATTAATTTATTTTATTGTTTTTAACCTCTTACTATTCCAGCCTGTTTTTTTCCAAGAATGTCTGACTAAAATGAGTCTCAGTTCAAACAGAATCTGATTCTGAACACTTTGGAGCACAGAATGGCCGCACTCTTTTTGAAGCTGAGGAGCTGTAGTTTTGGCCTCTGCTGTCTGATCTACTCTAATTTTAAATGAGAAGAAGCTCTATACAAAAGAAAGTCAGATTTCAAATTCTGCCTGAATTATCTGGGGTATAGCTGGTGTTCTTGGGGATGACCTGATAGAAGTAGACTGAGTATTTGTTGGCTGTTGACAATTCCCTAGTTGAAGAATATCTCACTAAACATGAGATTTAGTCTAGACAGTGTGTTACAGATTTCCACTAATGTTTTACATGTTCCATGAGATTGATAGATGCCTTTTTTCAGAAGGTTGACATACAGAAATTAAAAGAAAACCTTTTACATACAGCTAATATGGGACATAACAGCTAGTTTTACTTGAATATAACCCCCATCTCTGCTTTGAAAATAATTCATAACAAAATAATAATATTTTGTCATTGTTTAATCAGTGAGTCTTTTTAAAAACATTTTTTCACTGTATATGGTAATAAATTGTCCTCTTATTCTCAGAGCCGTACAGTCTGGACCTATGAGACCTTATCCTTCGTGGTGTTCTCTGGTTTAGCTGCAGGTCAGAACTACTGTGCTGTGGCCTACTTCTCTTTCCCCAACATCAACATGACCTCCTCCCCCATGTCCAGCCCTCAGTGCATCCAGACTGTGTCCTATACAGGTGAGAGAATCCAATAGACAAGATTATAGCATGACCAGTTCATGATGATAATAAAAACACTCTTTCTTTAATCAAGAAAATGTGATTTTCAACATTAAATTGTGGTTCCATGAGGTCTTATATCGGTGTAATCCCTTAGTGGTCCCATGGGAGTATACTAGTCTATGTGCTCTTATCTTTGTTCTGATGCAGCTCAATGTCATTCTATAGCTATTCAGGAAAGGTTCATTTCTGTCCTGTGGATGTGACTTTTTTTTTTAGTATCAATACCTGCTCAAAAGAGCATCTAGTTTCTACAGTCGTCTTAATATTGATCCGTATCTGTTTCCCAATCCATTAGATGTCCATTAGACGTGCTTTTGATTTGAGTGTTCTTGCGCTGCACAATATATCGGAAAAGAATCAATATCACAACATACTCGACATGTTGTGTTCACATGACTGACTAAAATGCACTGTTTAAAAAAAAATATATATATATTAATGAAGCAAATTTATTTATCATTTTCATTAAAGTCCAAATTTAGCCTTGATCTAGTCCTGGTTTTGACAATAACTGATATTACTGACAGAAAAGTGTATTCAAATATTGCCCAAAAGAGTAATGTTCAAAATAATATTAATGCAGCAGACATACCAATTAGTAGTCCAGGAAATTACTCAATTAAGAGTAGCATAGAGTAACTGTCAGGACTTAACTTCAAATTATAAATCAAATGTTAATGTAATCATAAAAACATGACAAAATCTGGTATTTTCAGATGCAAAAATGATACAACTAAATCATATCTCAAACAAAAAAACTGTTGATGTTAACGTTCAAATAATTTAATATTGTCAACATAAATATTTTGATGCTTACTCACAGTGGGAAGAGTAAACACAAAACTTTTACTCAAGTTAGAGTATGCATCTAGAAAACTGCTCTGAAAAGTACTATTTCTTTATAAAGTTACCCAAGTAAATGTAATGTAAGTCTTTCTCAAAATCGAAATCATGCAGCTCTCACGTGTTCCTCAGGACTGGTGCCTCTGGTGGCCATAGGGGGCGCTCTGAGCCTGCTGCTACTGCTTCCTCTTTGTGGAGTGTTTCTATGGCGACGAAGACCAGCCGGAGCCTCACCAGCCCCCAGCAGTCAGCCCCAATCACCGGTCAGTACCCCATTCTCAGTCACGATTTAAAATGTTGTATTTACATGTTTATACAACTAAAACTCATAATTTTAAAGTTTGCATTACTAATTTTTCATTTAAAGGGCCCATATTACAGTATTTTCTGCACTGTTATGAGTAATCCTGCTTTATTAGTCTCTCTACATCTCCAAAACTCAGAATGCTCTGTTCTACCTTGTGATGTCTCGAAGCGGTAGTTTTCAAGTTAGAAGTTCCATGAAATTATCCAAATGATTCTAGGGAAGGTGTATGTGAGTTAAAAATGGAG
This sequence comes from Boleophthalmus pectinirostris, assembly GCF_026225935.1. NCBI lineage: Eukaryota > Metazoa > Chordata > Actinopteri > Gobiiformes > Gobiidae > Boleophthalmus > Boleophthalmus pectinirostris. Next base: position 19,913,933 of record NW_026571153.1, on the reverse strand, counting down.
GAACAGAGTGTTTTCTGTTTGAGAGAGGACCCTAAATATGTGTGGTTTGTGTGTTAATCATGTGAATGAAACAAAACACAACATAGTAACACAATCTTGTTGAACACAATATTTGTATTTATGCAGCCACCTATCCACGAACCCGTCTCCTTGGTCCCCTTCTCCATGGTTCCTGTCAACCTTGAGGATGTTCACATTGAAGTCAGTTATAAAGAGTCCTCAGAGTCCGCCTCAACCTCCAGTCTGCACTCCACCCCTACCTCACCCAGGCTCACCTCAAAGGAGCTCCAGTCCAGGGCTCTGTACTGGGACAGTGGTGGGACCATTGACAGTATGAAAAACAACACTGCAGCACAATTAGTCACTATGAAGGCATTAGACTTGTCAACTAAGCCTTATATAGACCAGCATTTGTTGTAATGGAATGGAAAAGTAAATTGAAAAACATTTTTGGATTACATGTTATTGTATATTAACGTTCTAAAAGTTTGAATTGCTGTTTAATTGCTGATGGGCTGATTCCTTTGGCAGAGATGAGTACAGGTGGAGGAGAGTCTTTGTTCCAAATGACGGAGTTCATGATCTCGGGCGGATGTGAGATGGACTGGTGGATCTGTTGTGGTAAAGAAGGAGCTGAGTCCAAATTCAAAGCTCTCAATTACCCGGTCAATCTACGCTCCTGCCCTCACCTGTGATCATGAGCTTTGGGTAATGACCAAAAGGACAAGATCGTGGATAAAAGCCATTGAAATGAGTTTCCTCTGAAGGGTGGATGGATTCTCCCTTAGAGATAAGCTGGTTCGCATGAGAGGAAATTTTAGTACAGCTGGTCCTCCTCCACGTCCAGAGGCGCCAGCTGAGGTGGCTTGAACATCTTTCTGGATGTCTCTTGGTGTTCTGAGCATGTTCCTCTGACAGAGCCATGATGCCAATGAAGGAGCCTCTCCAGCAACAGTGGTGCCCTGTGCTCTCCTCTGTATCTGCCCCCGCTCCACTGTTTCTGCCAGGAGTTTCTGTTCATTTAGCTCTCTGCTCCAGCGCCTGTCCAAAGGCGCGTGCAGCCCCACACGTGGACCTCGCTCTATCAGTTTGTTTGTGTCTGACTCACCACTGCCTTTGCTCTGGGGCTGATGGCTTCAGTTTGCCTCTGTTTTGCTGGGTTTGCACTCTTTCTGCAACATTGGGGAACTTTAAGTATGATTCCAACCACTTTTTGACTCCGTCTGTGCAGAAGCTCCATCTGTGAAACTGAAGAAAACATTTCCACACTACAACACAAACTATGGATTCAGTTGTTAAAGAGATGTTTAAAATAAACAAAACTAATTTCTAATCTCCGTTTGGTGTTTTTAGTAATTTTACCCACACAGAATGAGACCAACTGCATCAAGAACACAATAGTATGTTACTAAAGGCCTCACCACCATTGGACTTGAATGGGCATTGCTCTCTGTGCCCTGTGTAGTTCTCTATGGCATAAACGTTAATGGGGCAGAACACATGTATAGTTTCTGGCTGCTTCTTGACTATTTTTAGCAGGAAATGCTTAGTCACCCGCTCTGACTCACTGCTCTCTGTGGGGTTAGCTTTACCCCCAGTGTGGACCACAGATGGTCTTCTCAGCAACACTGAGTGTAGCACAATGTATTGTCCACAAATATATTGTTTCAAGTCTTTTTATTTGGCCTTATTAATCAATAATTAATATACATAATATATACAATGCAAACACATACATTATTGTTTTATCTGCAGTGAAGGTTGGCAGTGCATTCTTGGCCTTGAACATGGCATCGGTCAGAGCCCAACCGACCCCTTCCTGCTGCAGATTCTTTTGTTGATCATGACTGACCTCAGTAGCTCATCTGCGCCAGTACTACAGGGATATTAAGTTTAGTTTAGAACACAATACTTTAATTTCTATTTTAATATTGTGGTAAAAAGTGAAAACATACTTGGGCAAACTTATGAATCTGTTCGACCACTGCAGCAAACAGGGCTCCCACGCTCTCATCGATGAGGCTCTGCATGTAGTGGACCGCCTCCTCATCAGAAAGGTCCAGTCGAAACTTGTCTTGTACCTGATAACGGCAGGTGACGTAAACCCAACACATATGAGTAGAACTAGAATAGTTAGAAATGGCTGAACTCTCCACCTGTACTTAAAACGCATCTATTTTTTTAATGTTTAACCTGCTTTTATACGTATGCCTATATTCTCTTAAAGACACTGACACACACAGTAAAACAATAGCCGACAAACAGTATACTTAAATGAATTCTTTGTGCCGTGTCTTTGAATGTTTTGAAAAGCACAATATAAATAAAAGGCATTACTATTATTATTTAGTATTATTACTATTACTACTACCATCACCATCATCATCATGACTGTTATTAATAGACAAAAGTTAGTGCAGTGAAATTGTGGCTCTCACCTTCTTGACAGTCTTATCGGGCTCAAGAGCAATATCTGGAATATTGGCATCCACCATCAGAGAGAACAAGTTCAGAATCAGGTTGGAGTACCTGTAAAGTATTAGGCAGATTAAGCAGAGGTGCGTATAATATATCCATGTTCTACAGCTAATGAAGCAAGTCTAGTTTCTATTGATACTTTGCAGCTGTCCTCAACATTCTCTGGGGGTGTGAAGCTAACTGAATGCACTACTCTCTTAGAAGCTCTGATGCTCAAATTAGACATGAACACAATCTGAGCAGAAAGAGATGACTTAGGTGGCACTACAGCAGGTGAGTTGAGACATGAACGCTCGTATTGATCAAAGGCTCCGGAAAATGTATGTTTTAAAATCCTTTTTTTTTTTTTTTTTTGAGTTTTTACATTTTTGTCAGCGTATGTAGTAGTGTTGTGTAAGGCATAGAGTAACTCAGTAACTTCAAGTATAGCAAAAGAAAAATGTTTCGGTTTGAAGAAACCCTCAGTCGTCCAGGTAGAATCCATGGCGAGGAGAAAATTCAGTCAAAAGTTAGTTTGGTTGAAGACGTTTTCGCTTTTATCCTTTTATCCACTCGACAAACTGAATTTTCTCCTCACCATGTTTCATTCATATGTCACTACACTGAAACTAACACCTACTTGTTTACATTTTTTGTTTGTTAGAGAGTAATCAAATTTGGGGAAAATTATCTAAATTGGCTCTGGATTCAAAAAAACAAACCAAAACAAACAAACAAACAAAAAAAAAAATTGTACTGAAAAAATGCATAGTTACAGTGCAATGCAATGCAGTTACCTTCTGAGATGCAAAAAGGCTGTGTAACACTGCTTCCTGAACTCCTGGTACTGTTCACTCTGCATGCCCCCCATCCCCTCCACCATCTCTTTGCTAAGTTTCATGGGCGGGGGCAGGGGCTTGGGGTCTCTGCCAAGGATGTAGCCAAAGTCTATGTGGAAGAGCTTGCCTGTAAAACACACAGTGTGACCCTACAGACACAATGTTTGAATACTGAAAACATGCTTAGTGTTTTGAGTTTACCAGTCTTAGTCAGCAGCAGATTGTCTAAGTGTCTATCGCCCACTCCCAGGATATAGGTAATCACACAGTAGCCAGCTGGAAATAAGAAATTTGGTTTAATATGAAATCCTTCCTAAACGTTAAGAACGTATATATCATATTTTTGGTACTTTAGAAATAAGTAAATGTATTTTCAAATAGAGTTGTCAAAAGTATAAAAAATCAAATACTAATCAACATTAAAACTACTCATTTGAAGTAATAACACTAAAAAATTCACATGAACTGGACAAAAATGAACCTTTCCTGAACAGCTTTAGAATGATCTTGAGTTGTATCAGAGCACATAGACTAGTATATGCCCATGGACCACTACCTGGACGATTGAGGGATTACACAGATTATAAAACCAGATGGTAAGATAAAAGAAAGTACTATGAATGTCATGTTAAAAATGTCATTCTATTGTCAGAAGAAAGTGTTCATTATTATCATTGCAGTATCAGAATCTGTATTAAGTTTCTTGTCTATTCCTTAGTATTGAAATCAAGTTTGAAATTTCAGTATCGTAACAACAGTAGTTTCAAATAAACCAGCAGACACTGACCACAGCTCTTGACGTATGTGTCCATCACTTCTGGGCTGATTCCATACGGCCCTTTTTCACTCGGAGCATGCTTTCTGAAGAAACTCTGCAGACAAAAAGTCCTCTTTAAAAACACAATGACTACAACACAATAAAAATGATGTGCATGTGCCTATGAATAATAATATGCACAATAATATACAGTGAAAAGTTTCTCTGCTGTAAACAAGAAACTGTATGGGTGTAGGTGCTGATGGGCTATGTATGCTTCTATGTATGCATGTAATAGGGATGGGACGAGATGAGATGAGATACGAGATTTTAACTTAATTCCCAACATATAAATTGTGTGGTTCAGTTTCCAATTTTGGCCTCACGCTTTTATTTGATTTGATATTTTTGTTTCCATTCTAGCCTTGCTTTTTGGAACTATAAGCAATGTAATAACTATGTCACTAATATGTAACTCTATTTTTGTCCAAACCAACTAAAAAAATCTCACAAGATAATTTTTCTGATGTGTGCACGATCTTGCAACAATTTCGTCTTGCGACATCGTGTGGCACGAGAGCTTGTACCATCCCTAGCATGTAATGTAAAGAAATGTAAAGGAAGTCCAAATAAACTGAACTTAAATAAATACACAACATGAACTAGGGATGTAACAATAACCAGAACATCGTGATATCGTATCTTCAAAAGTCTCACAATAATATCATGGGTCATCACAATATATCGAATTACAAATTTCTTTGCTTAAATCCATAGTTATGGTGTAGCATCAACTAAACGAGAGAGACCTACACATACCACAATCCTTTGCTGTGTCTGCATGATGAAATACTTGTTATTAAGCACTTTTAAATCTCATAATTTTTTGATAATGACAGAAAAGTAGCATATACACAATTTGGTTAGCCTCCACAAATTATCGCAAAGAATATCATACCATGAGAGGAATATCATGAAAATATCGTATAACATGAACATAAGACATACTTGAATATTTCCTTCAGTTGCTAGGACCTCTGCGACAGGTACAGACTGGACAAACTGCATGAAACCTAAAGAGGGATAAAATTGTAATATATTACAATTTGAATGTTATTATTGATTGATTTTTATATTCAAGTTTGTGCCAAGAGAGAAAATAATCATATACATTGTAAACAACAGAAAAGCAGATTTTTCTAAAAGGAGTGAGAAGAAGAAAACTTATATTGACCCACCCCTATTCATGACATAAACATACATATTGTGTTAAGGATGTTATGTTTCCATTACCATGTTTTGTGCTGGTGGCTAGAACCTTGTACGGAGTCAACTTCAGGTCCAAATTTTCTTTTCTTAACAGCTACAACAGATAGTCATTCTGTTAGCTTTCCCTTATTTTTTATGACCTATGAATTTTATTTAAAAGTGCACTGCGCAACTTTTCTGCTTGTCTCCATGAAGATGTTATTGCTTAGCCTGTAATATTCCATGCTATGACATTAAACATATCAATCTAGCAATTATTCATTATGGGTGTTTTTATTGCTCAAAAATAGTCTTTCTTTGAACAGGGTTGACTCTCCACAGATCTGAATTGTAATGTAGCATAGTTACCTGCTTGTCTCCCTCATGATGGGGGTTTTAGAGTTTTAATCTATACTGTGGAACATTCTAGACAAACCAATAACATTTCCATGGAGACAAGCATGTGGCTGACTCTCTACTAGAAATGTTACGCAGTGCACCTTTATGATGTATGAAAAGTAAATACATACCTTGTCCATGAGAGAAATGATTTGAAGTATGAGCTGATCCTGCCTAAGGTCATCTCCATGTTTAAAGATGACAGGATACATTGCTCCATCTTCAGCTTTGAAAATCAACTTTGCTGGCATCAAGGCACTCTGTAAACAAACAAAAAAATCTATTCAAATCAATTATCAAAACAAATCAACTGATCTGATGCTGGTATGATTTCTTTACATTTTTAAAAAATTTGCAAACACCAGGTGAACAAATAGTGCAAAAATATATTCACTGGGGTGAATTTAGAGTGTGCAAACAAAAGAATGGGGAGAAGGGGGGTAAAATTGGTACATTGTAGGAGTATTACCTGTGTGTGCGTTTGCGTGTTGGTGCGTGTGTGTGCATGTGTAGGTAACAAAGAAAGAGAGATTATTAAAAAAAAGGCAATTTATTTATATATAGGGTGTCCCAAAAAATTTGACATAATTTCGCAGGTCAATTTTAGCAATTCTTGTTGAAATAAACAAACATTTTCACAGAATGTATAGAAACAGATCAAGAATTTATATTTAATGTTTTATTTTTTATCTGTTTTCAGGTTGAGCCTTAAAAAAAGAAGTCATTTTGCATCTTTGAATACGCCTGGACACAGTCACCCAAGACTGTGCAGTGCACCATCAAAGCAAAATTTGGAAAATCTTCACCAACTGGAAAACAAATTTGGACTTGGTACCAAAAATGTAAACAGTAAGGCTGCTTATGCAGGGCTAAAGGATCTGGTAGATCAACATCAACATCAGAATAGAAGGCCGAGCTAGTTCATGAAAAACTCTTGTGAAGCCGCAAAAAGTCCGTAAGGAGAACACGTTTGCAAACCCAAATTCCTTGAATGACGTTTGGCATATCAGATCCTTTAGCCCTGCATTAGCAGCCTTCCTCTTTAAATTTTTGATTTTCCAAAACGCAAAATGATTTCCCTTTGGGAGTGAACGACATGGCTCAACCTGAAAAAATAAAAAAATAAAACATTAAATATAAAATCTTGATCTGTTTCTATACATTCTGTGAAAATTTGAGGTTAGTTCAACAAAAATTGTCAAAATTATTGCCCTGCGAAGTGACGTCTCTGTATTATTATAGATTAAAAGGGCAAAGGACAAATGAGTAAAGGAGTCTAACTTTTCTGGTTGAGGGTTCATCAATTACTTTACTCCGTAAAGATGTTATCGCTTTGTCTGGAATGTTTCACAGTATGACAGTAAACCTTTCTATCTTCAAGACTAAACCAGACCAAGTTACAGGTCAGATCTGTGGAGAGGCAACCCCACTCAGTCAGAATGCCCATTTTTCGAGGTATTTCTGAAACATAAAACCACCTGTAATTGAACTAATGTAAGATAAACCTGTTTAATGTCATATTGTGGAACATTCCAGGCAGAGCAGTGACACAGCCATAGAAACAAACAGATGATGGACCCCCAACAAAAAAGTTACATAGTACACAGAGCAAGTTTTCTTTGCTGGTATGATTTCTGAAGTGCTTTTTGGGCCTTGCCTTGAAGAGTGTGGCCGTTTCTGGGACAATTCCTTTGATTTGGACCTGAGGCTCCAGAGGGAGTGGGATGGGCTCTATTTCTGAGAGGTTGACCTTTCTCATTGTCAGCTAGAAGAGCCTGCAGTCGCTCAGTCTGCAGGAAGGATAAGCTTTGAGTAACTGAAACAAACACGGAGCAAATACACTGTTCTAAATGTTTTTAAGTCAAAGTCAGTACCTTCTTTTTACGGTTTCCACTTTCTCTTTGCACTGCTTTCATCAGTTGCACCAGTCTGTCCACAAAGGTCTGCTGAGCTGCCAACAGTGACCGCATCACCCTCACTGTCTTATCGCCCTTTTGAAAGGAAACAATAATAAACTATTATTATGACATAACATAAAGAAAGTGTAGTAGATAGGAAACATGATTATGTATAAGGATAAAAGGATAAAATGACTTGAGGATAAAATGACTACTTGAATTTAAAATATTCATCTAAATTTAAGGAGTTTGTAGGAGTTTTATTTAAATAAATATTTTTAGAAATGTTTTTATTCAAGTAGAATAAAGTAAAGGGTCTATATTGCGCTATTTTCTGATCAATGCTATAAAGTTGTTTCCTCATCACAAACATACCTGGAGTTGTGTTTAGTTTAAACTACAAACTCTGCATATTTAGGCCGAGTTCTTCTCTCAAACTGAAAACACTCTGTTCCACCTTGTGATGTCATGGAATTGTCAAGCTCTACTAAACATAAGATAAAAGGTAGCTGTTAACTTGACATCTCACAAGGTGGAGCAGAGCATTTTGAGCTATGGAGATGTAGACGGACTAATGCTGAATATGCAAACAAGTGTGCATGCAACAAAACACAAGTCCAAATATGTTTTTGATGCGGTAACAACATTCTAATATGGCTTAAAGCTCACAAGAGTCAATTTTTGCATAATATAGTACCTTTAAATACAAGTTAGATTTAAACTGAAACTAGTCAAATAATCTACAGTCTTTATAAGTAAACCTATAAGTAAACAAGTAAAGTACTCAGACCATGATACTCAGAATTTAAGTATTTTCTACTAGAGTACATTTTCGTAATGACATAATTGTAATATAATTGTGACGGTGAGGAAGTAAAAATGTTGATCAGACCTTGAGCAGCGCCTGGCTGAACCTCCTCATCACATTCAGGTACATCTCATGTGTTTTTGGATCTCTCAGCTGAGTGTCCTGATCCTCACACTCCACTATCACATACCTGAATACACAAACTACTATTTTTACTATATTCAGTGGCAAATTTAAGTTTTCTTTTCTTTTAGTTCTCACCAGTATAGATAATTGGCAAGAGTTGAATTCTTGCAGGCTCTGGAGATGAGGAATGTGCATAGGTCCTGCAACAAAACAGACACTAGAAAATTCAGCAAAATGTGTACATCAAATATTTATTTAGGAGGTTTGTGTATTTGATTACATTCAACAGCATTTGTCAGCTCCTAATATTGCACAAATAGATTTAATAAACAATAAAAATAAAAAGGAACATAATTTAAGTAAATTAATTTAGCAATTTATTGTGTCTTACCTCTAAATTTTCGCTATCCCCTCCATCTTTGCCCTTCTGTGGGGCCGCAGAAGCCGATGGAGCTGAAAGAATCTGGGAACTAGGAAAAAAAATAAAGCCAACGGAAACAACAATGATCTCAAAACAGATTCAAAACGGTGAGTAGTATTTTCTCCTTGTTTTTGCCCTCTTTTGAGTTGTAGCACTGTAGCGTTGTGTATTTTTCTTTAAAAGACAAATAATCTAATTCTGCAGAAAGCTGTAAGTATTTGAAAAAAGAGCCCCACTGGAGGTACAAGTTTATATCTCTGGTCCAGCTGGACAGATGACACAGCACTGACCTGTCCAGAGCAGAGTCATCAGAGAGGCCTTGGCTGTCTCTCTTGCTGCCCGGCTCGAGGCCTCCTTGAATATCACTGAAGTTCTCGTACTTAAGAGCCTGGACCAACTGCAGGAGGTACATCAGCAGATCCTAAAAATAAATATGAAGACAAAGAAAATGTCAGGTCCAAGTTAACATACTGAAGCTGTACAGGGGTCCACCACCTTGTCTCTATGGAGATGTTATTGCTCTGTTGAAATGTTCCACCATATGACATATAACTTATCCATGTCCTTGGAGACAAGCAAGGAACTCCACCAGGCTAAGTTACAGGTCACTTCTGTGGAGAAGCAAGCCTGCTCACAGTAAAAACACTATGCCACCCTGCCGTTATCTCCATGGTGACACCCAGGTGATGGACCCCCCCCTCCCACAAGAAAAGTTACAGAGTGTTTCTTTAATGAATAAAAAGAGCACTATGGTAGAACCTCATCGTCTGCCTGCTGCAGGCGCGTGACAGCGTAGCGGCGAACAGTGGGGTTTGTGAAGTGTGAGGACAGAAGTTCCAGAGCGTCCTCCACGTCCATCGGCCTCCACTTCCCCAGCAGCTCCAGAGCCTGTTTGGCCTCCTGAGGCAGGTCCCAGTTCACACACTTCAGGAACTTTGTTAATGCCTGCACCAGGAGACATGTTCATAACTACTCAAAGAGTGCACAGTATAATGTACTTCTTAATCTCAGACCCAGAGAACCCACCTTCTCCTGGTTGGTGAGGTAGTACCGGAACTTCCACACTAGATCCTGTTCTTCAGAGCTCAGCTGTTTGGTTGGGGGGTAGCTCACGATAATCTGTCAGTGATAGTCATAAACCATTTAGTCTTTTATTTTGAAGGAGTAAAGTATTACATTAGTGAACTGTACTGAACATTGCTGTAGTGAACATTAGTGGACTGTTAGTGAACTGTTGTCTCTTACATTGAGTTGATCTCGGGTAGCAGCATTGGGCTTTAAGTCGTGGTCTGAGGGTCCACTGCGCAGGCTACGAGCCAATTTGTGATGTTTACTCTCTACTAGATTCTCCTGGAAGAAGGATTAAGATTAAGATCATAAAAAGTCATACCCAACCTTCAGAATGTAAAAGTCATAGTGAATATTTCTTCACCATCCCCATCTGTGGGTCAGGGACTTTGACAATCTCACAGCTGGTCATAACAGGTGCTGTGTCATCTCCGTCCTGTCAAAACCAAAAATATTTCATTCATTTCATGAATAAAACTCAAGTTAAATATGAGCTGGTTAAGAAAAACAGACCTTCTCATAATAAACAATGCTGTATTCTTTGTCATTTGTTTTGACGCGTGGAAACTCAACCATGAGGTACATGAAGTTAGAGCTACGTTTTTCGCTCTACAAAAGATCATAACAATTAAAATGATGACAGCCACTTGTGTTTGCCATATAAAAATGCCCCCACCTCATTGATCATTTCAATTTCTCGGAAGGTCAGACGGTCCAGCCAGTCCACCTTCACCATGTGACCCTGCCTATGGGCTTTTGTCAACTGCACAAGGATAGAGGGACAGGAGCAGAGAGGTGAATACGAGTGGTGGTGGTGGGGCCAACAATTATCACCAGAACACATGCACACACCAGGATTCAGCAGCCAGTCCAAGTGGGTTAAGCTTAAACTAAGCCATAAGCAGGATGCCCACAAATCAGCACTGTAGTTTAGTGTTGTTTAGTGTTTATAAGATGAATAAGAACTTGTAAAACATAATAGCTTCTTGTCTACAAGTAATTAAACAGAGCCACAGTTTTGCTCTGTGACACATAAGCTTCACCATCTCACCCCATGGAAGAAATAATATCAAATTAATGGCTCATAAGAAAAAAAAACATGTTTTGTGTAGATTTTGCAACATAGGCATGTCCCATGTACATTCAAGTGTTTCTAGCAGCAGTCAAGCCAAAATGTATTTACAAATGGACTAATCTACTTTTATTCCAAAGCAGGAACGACTTTAAAAGAAAAGATCTACTACATGTAGATTTGCAAATACATTTGGTCTTGTTGACACACACAACTCCTCCTGTACTCACATCCCTGAGTACCTCCAGGTCAGGACCCTGGAACAAATGATGCTTCAGACAAAGCAGCCCATCCAACAATGTCCAGTTAACCCTCTATCACTTCTCATCACATCCTCAGTCACCTTACTCCTGCTCCTTTCAAGTAGCTGGCTCCTCCATTGTTCTCAGGTACCGTACCTTGGCCAGTCGGCCCATTTGGTCCTCTGCCAGGCTGCTGCTGGTGCGTCCGGGGGTCGTAGTGGGCTCTCCTCCGTCCCCCTCCACTCCTGGCCAAACCTTGAGGTCATGCATGCCTTGTCTGAACATACTGAAAGGAGACAAAAGTATTACTGTGAGCATGACTGAATGAAGACCCATTGTCAGCTTGATAATATGATCACATGAACACATTCACAGTCACTGGTTGAGACTAAACTCAACATTCAACAACAGAGTTTTTGTTATTTCAGTTGGCGGTCTTAAGGTCCCCATAGGACAATATTACTGACCCATATTTGCCAAAGAGAGTGACAGTGGTTCCTCCCACAGGAACAGCTTTCCCTGGGCCGTAGATGTCCCACACGGTGAGGGCCACCTGGGCACTCTGAGGCAGATCTGGGTACTTGACTGGCAGCCGCAGCCACTCATTCCAGCTGCACAGAAAAACATCATTAACACAGAGGCCTGTGAGAAACTGGGCTGTGGAAAAAACATCTTACATATGTGTGAATAAAGTGTACTATGTGCAACTGACAAATGTAAATCTTTGTGTACTCACTTCCAGCGTGTGCTAAAGGCTTTGTAGGAGGTGCGGACAGGCAGAGCCAGGGGCTTCCCTTCTGCAAACACCTGACAGGTGACATAGAGGTCAGAGCAGTTCTCTTGATAGAGGCCAGAGAAGCGCAGCATAGGGTCCTCCAGCAGGGCTTTGTAGCTCTTCTGCTCTCGTTTCCCTTCTAAACTGCCTCTGGAAATAACACGTCATTAGAAGCTGTAATTATAACATTTGCCTTGGTCTATTTGTTTTCTGATTTTAGTACTAAAATAAAAATCCTTGTTTTGTTCATGCTAGTATGGTTATGTTGAGAAGTAACAGTTCGTAGATGGTTAATTTAATATTTATAATGCAATTTACAAACTCATGAGCTATGCATGTGACTTTAATAAAGCCATGACACTTTCCACACAGTGCTATTGCTTGAAGCTAAAAGAATATAACTCCTCACTGGGCAACCATAATATTCTTTGGCAACTGTGACACAATATTTCTATAGGAAAAAATACTTTGGATTTGACAGTTTAATAGCTGCCACAAAACTTGAGTTGGCCAATAAATATGCAATTAAATTAAAACAATATTTTAGGGACCAATTCTCACATATCCATCAGTGACCAAACACTTGAACACAGAGTAGTATGATATAATCTTCTCTTTATAAAGGCCTATGGCTGTCATGTGCCTTGGGGGTGACAGATGTAAACCAGGACAACATCCTGTCATCACAGTCACAAGATGGATTGTCACTGCAGTGTAGTCGCGTATTTGTTAAACTTACATTTTAAGCTGAACGTTGATATCCAGGTCACAACTGTAAACATAGTTAAATTTGTCCGTGTCCATCTTCCGACGGGAGAACACCGGATTTTAACCAAGACCCGTCCACTTCACCATGAAAGCCCGGACTCCTGGAGCCTGTGTTTGCTAGGCCTCGGATCAGCATAGACTTTCTTCAGCTTACTGCCTGAAGTCGTACAGAGGGCCGAACGGATATTATATTTATATAGATTAAATTATATTAACAAATATCTGCATTTACAATAAATACATTGTTATAGAGACTGTCCACTCGCCGGACATGATTTGGTGTTTTAGCTTCACAATAACACAGCCGCTACAGAAGTGATCAGCTCAGGGGAAAATAGCTGATCACCGGAATTAGAAACCCGTGCAGTACACAGAGTTTATATGGGACAACGTTGATCATCTCATCTGTAATGTGGATCTGTTGGTGTGGTCTGGGTAAAAATAGGAGGAAGTGGAGAAAACTGGGCGGGGCTTACGTTCTCTTAAAGGAGCTGAATCAGGCATTCAAAAATGTATTATAATGAAGCATTGTAACAATTACTTTTATCATGACTTTCCTACCGTGAGAACTTAAAGTAACAGTGCACACAAAATAAAGGTTTATCAAAACAAAGGGAAGCTATTTTGAAGAATCTAAAATGTTTTGAATCATTTCATATTTTTGTTTACTACTTGTCAATTGCCTCACTTTGTTTGGACCCCTTTGGTCCTTTCTCTTGGCATTCCACCAATGAACCCTGTTAAGCCACATCTGTGAGGTGAAAACCATTCCAGGAGACTTCATCATGAATCTCACTGAGAGAAGGCCAAGGGTTTGCAGCGCTGTCAACAAACCAAAGGGTGTCTGTGTTTTTAACTACATAATTCAATACATTTTGCTTCATGTATCTGATGTCTTGTATGTATCTACAATAAAGAAGTAAACAAAAAAACACAACTGAATGCAATGGTGTGTTTAAACCTTTGGCTGATACTAGTATGTGCATATATAATTCTGCCAGAGGTTGCTCAAATCACAAGACAGCTATGATCACAGACCTAACATATGACTTCATAGTGACTGTAGTAAACCACTCTAACAAACAGTTACCAATTAAAAATCTCCTTTCTCCAATTAAAAGCATATGCCGTGAAGTTTGAGAGGAGTGAGATTGGAAAATCCTCTGGTTTAATAGTGTTAATCTTTCTTGTGTTTGGGGCTGACGACAGCTACTTGTCAAGTCGGGTGTGACTGAACTTCATCGGCGTTGTACAACACCCAGTGGCCTAAGAGGTCAGCAACACCCAAGGAACAAAAGGGCACCATCCTGCCATAAAACCATAAATCAGTGACAAAGTTTTCAAGTACCGTATACTTCTGTCTGTTAGGGTTAAATTTACAGTAGGATCACCCTACATTAACTCTCTTTGTATGCTCAATCTGGAGCTCCACTTTGGCAACAATGACTCACACAAACTTTGAGGGGCCTCTGAGTACAAATTCTGGATGTATGCACCTTCGCTTCTTGTCCCAAGTATTTTACGCTGCTCTGATGTATGGAGCAACACAAAAAGTCATCAAATTAACTTCTGAAACATATGAAAGTATCTATGCAAATCAAAAGGACCAGCTGATTAAGCTGGGGGAAAATATGTAATAAAAGAATCTCCTATTATAAATTACTATCAGTTTTTATTCCATCTCATAAATTTTGCTTCTCCCCCTCCTTAACCACACACTCTCCTCTCTTCGAACCTTACTCTTAGTCACCAAATGGATGTGTCATTGTTTCTATCTCTTTGGAGGTTCATGCTCATTGAAGCGCATCGAGGTGATCTCCGGAGTGCCACAGCAGCGCCAAGTCGTTCCCCCACATACGCCACTGACCGGGGCAAGCCTGTGGGCCACATGCTGCAACGGACCACTCCTCCACGCCATCGCCGCTCAGCCCGCCCGGGATAGGTATAAATTTAGGAACACGAGACCAGAGCCTGGACTCTTACAGAACCAAGACGAGATGAAGCCTGCCGGCATCAACTGGACCCTGGCTGTGGTCAGCCTTCTTTTGTGGAGCAGTGGAGCATCCGCAGCACCAACTGAGTGTCACATCAACCTCAGAGGTAGGACACATGCTGGGGATTCAATAAAATTAAAAAAGATAAATCTGGTCACTCATTGCCCTGTTATTTCAGCCTTATGCATGTTTGAAGGGAGACACTATGCACTGGGTGAAACCTGGGTGGATGACACCTGCATGCAGTGTACCTGTCTGCACCCTGTCGGGGTGGGCTGCTGCGAGATGTAAGTTAAGATACTTTGTGTTAGAAAGCTCTCCAATTCACAAGAATATAAAAAAGGCACATATACACAGTGTTTAAAACAATAGCTGTTATGAAAGAAAACAAGAATGTAAGGGAACAGTTCAGTGCTCCATTTAGTGGCCTATATGTTGTTTACAGTAAACAATAACTTTGAGAGTGCACACGAGTTAAGTGTTCAGAACTTTGACATTATACCTGAGAAACTAGATTATTGCATGGTATTGTTTTAATTCTTGTTTTCAATTCATTTGATCTGAATCTGTACATCAGTACTAAAAATAGACAGAAATAGATCTCATTAACATGCTTTCTTTAAGGTTTTCAATTCTGCATCAGCAGTGTTTAGTTTTACCTTTTCTGATTTTGAATTCTCTTCTGTCATTCTGCATTTAGGGCCCATCGGCCAGTGGACTTCCCAGCGTGGTGTGAGGTTCGAGTGGAGTCAGTCACATGTAAAGTGTCTCTGGTCCAAACAGCTGACCCCCGGCTGCCCTGTTTCCCTGACGACCTACAGGACCCCAGCCATGGGTCTCTCCCGCTGCAGCAACAGCTCAAAGAGTAGAACAGCTTCAGACAGCTTTCCTGCTATTAGATAATCATTCAAATCATTCAAGCTCTTTCATAAAAAAGTATTTAATCTTTCCATAATGTAGAACACGCTTACAGGAGGCAAGCCACTATTTCAGTCATTTTATACAATTATTTTATTCTTCATTGTGCCAAATAAAATGATTTCATAAGTTGTTTTTTTTTAATTATTATTATTTTTTTTATTTACCAGGAAATGTAAATACTGTGTAAGCAAATTTACACTGTAATATATGTAAGATGTAACAGTGGATCTGTTTAAATACTCTTCAATTGAAATCAACAAATAAAAACAAAAGTGATGACTTGCATCATTATTCTGCTCAAATTGCAATTATTGCTCAGATAAAATAATGTAAAGGTCTGTCAGTCTCAAACCATAAAATATAGTAACCAATTATGATTAGGAAACATGATCTGTGAAATATTATAAACAAATTAAAACGAAAAAAACTGGACTTACTTTTTTAAGCCAACATTTCAATATCAACCAGATAGAAATTCAGTTGTTTTAATTTAAAATTGCTTAAATTATATCTTATTCCTGGATGGCACAAAATTAGCATCAACTGATCTGTGAAATAACATGAGTTTCCAGTTAAATAAATACAGACATGAATAGCAGCCCAAAACAGTAAAAATCAGCTGTGAATTGCACATGGAACAGGCAAATAATTCTGTATAAGGATATAGTGTTAATATACCATTATCTCTCTGTTCATTTTATCTTGCATTCACAATAAATCAATGCAAAGTCAAATGAATTAAATGTTAATGCTGTTGGTCCCTGTGAACTGAGACACATGAGATGCCAGGGCTGGATTTGTGGGCAGTACTTTAATGGGCAGATCCCAGCTGAAAGTATCCACATCGACATGTTCTGCCCCAGACCAAACTGTGACCTCTGATTGGTTCTGCTGCACCACCGGAGGTTCCATTGGCTCTCGAGCAGTAACGAACTCAAAGTGCAGACGCCACCTCAGGGTCACTGCAGAGTCAGATATTAGTGTGTTAGAACTGTCATCAACTTTGAAGGTATTACCAAATGTTTAAGTGCCTATAATAAAAGAGCTTTAAGTCATGCTATAATTCTGTTACTTCCTCAAAAACATACTCAGAGTTGTGTTTTGTTTGAGTAGTCCTGATTTATTAGTCCCTCTACATCACAGGTGTCAAACATAAGGCCCGGGGGCCGGATCCGGCCCTCCGCTGATTTTCTACTAAAATATTTTAATTATATTTTCTTTTAAAATATTGTATTTTCCACGGTGCTTATCATAGCAGCGTCTCCAGCGTCTCTGTGCGTGACCACCTCCCACCAGAGCAGCACAAATGAAGACTTGTCTCTTTCCAAATGCTCTTAAAGGACGATCGTTTTGACTGTTGACCGTGACACCCTCATCAGCAAAATGTCAAAAATGAGAAAAGTGGAGCCGAGTGCAGGATTTTCCAAAAAAAAATTGACTTATTCCTATTTACATACAATTTAATGTTAAAACACTGTGTTGAAATTACATTTTTCTTAAAGTTTCAGGTTGTTCATAATATTATAATATTTTGTAAAAGAAAGAGTTCATCAATTAAAAAAGATTTCTGTAATAGATTTGTGTTTCTCTGCACAAATATTTGAACTTATTGCTATTTTTGGGGTTTATATGCCATGAGATTTCTGATCTGGTCCCTTTGGGATCAAAGCAGGTTGGATACGGCCCCCGGACCAAAATGAGTTTGACACCCCTGCTCTACATCTACAAAGCTTATCCTTGCGATGTCATATAGAGGTAGTTTTCAAGTTATAAGAAAACTACCTGCTTGAGAGATGAGTTCAGCCTAAATTTGCTGAGTTTTTGTGTGTTGAACATGTGTGAATGAAACAAAACTAAACTCCATATATTTGTTTTATAATGAGGACACAACATTACAACATTAAATAGCCCAGTATAGGCATAAATTATGTAATATGGGCATTTTAAGATAAACCTTTTTAAACCTTTTAATGGCATCTAGTACTTCTTATCAAAAAGATGTGTTTCCTTCATGTGGGACATACCTATATCTGTGCTGAAGCCGGGTGTGACATTCAGGGGAATGGGAAGGGAGAAGTGGCTGGAGGCGGTGTGCAGGCATGACTCTAGATGGCGGCCGTGTCCAGTTACACTAGTGCCCTGTCCAGGTCGACGCTGATATTGCTGCTGAATCTCCTCTTCACTTTGGAGACTAACTGAATACTGGAGGAAAGAATTAAAATACAGTCAAAAGCAGAAGAGAAAATCCAAAACAGAATGTGAGTTATGGTTTAAAATGGGAAAATGTGAGGATCTAGATATACCTGTAAACATGGAATGTCACCCTCTGCAAAATTAAATGTGCCTATGATGTCTTCCCCAAGTCGATAAACTGTCTTGAAGATGCAGAACTTTGCCACCTTTCCACGCATGTTAGTAATATTAAACATATCTAGACCAAAAACATTTTCACTGCACTATACATATATTTTACACACCATTTTATGCATCAAGATTACAAAGATTGTTGACTCACGAGGACATCGTCTTGAGGTAGTGACCATTAACAAGTCAAGTGCTCTTTCCAGTGGCCGAGCATCTCTTCGACTGACGTCTTCTTCTTCCAGGAATGGATTGGAGGGTGAAACCTCCTCATCCTGTGTAAATGGGGGCTCTGGCATGCCTTTAAATAGATAAATAAAAATGTATAATATGTTTAAATACAAAGAATAGAAACTGTTGTTGTAAGCTTTGTCTCGTAGCAAAGACTCACCCTGCAGAACAAGTACTCTGAAAGGAACTCGAAGAAGTTTGATAGGCGAATTAACTCTCTGGCAGCCAATTGTCAGTTTGTAGACATATTTAACTGCTTGTCCACGAAAGCTAGGTGGGCCATCAACAGGTACAACCTCAGTGTATGAATCTGAAACATTATGGTTCAGTCTAAGTGTGTAAATTAACAAAATGCATAAACTTGGTGAATGGTGAAATACATACAAGTTTTACTTTCTCCGGGGTCCAGCTGGAGATCACAGAATAATATTTTTGGTGGAGTGTCCAACACACACTGCCCTCGTTCTCCTTATGGGAACATGAGGAAGGAAATTGTAAAAAAAAAAAAAAAAAAAAACATACACAAGTTACACAACACAAATTACACTTCTGTAGATGAAACAACCTCTGCTTGGGATGAGGACAGTGTCATTTTCAGCCTGGACATCTTGTTTGTTGCCCTGCTGTGGAAGGGCCACTCTGCCTTCACTTGCATGGAACTGACAGTGGATTTGTGCACTGGCCCAGGCTAGCATCTCACTGAAAACACCACAGTTTAAATTACACACGTTTTAACTTTAACAGGTCAGTTAAAGGAACATCTGTACCTGGTGGCAGAAGTTGAGAGGTGGGACATGGGGTTAGTGAAGGTTATGAGGCACTCCATAAGTTCCCCTGCCAGAAACACGGGACCCCGAGCCATAGAAGCCACCACCTCAATCATCTATTACAAAAAAAGATTAAATGACGGAATAATAGAGAAGTAGCAGTTAACAACAGGACCAGGGTGGACAGAGCTTGTCGACTCAAGTTAGTTTGTTTACAATTAGCGTACCTTGTCGAGTAAATATCCCAGACACCCGGCGAAGCAAGGGAAAAAAGTGAACAAGTTAATTTTACATCAAGTTTCACTCTAGCCGGAGATGGCGTAAACGTAAACAATAGCAACTCTAACGTTATAATGAAGTTCTGCAGCCCGACCATTCAAAAACGAATGTGATGCATTTACGGTAGTTAAAGAAGGAATCTTAAATACACTGCATTTTACTTTCTTATTAATCCCAAAAAACTAAAGAATATCAACCGGGCATGTTTTGGTCAGCCATTTGTATCTAGAACCGTGGCAGCCCGGACTATCGTTTATGCGTTTAATACAAAGGGGGAGAATAAAAGACGCAAAGGGCAAACTACGGTATATTGTAAGTGTAAATTCAAATTAAAATAATACATACATCATTACAGAAGTATTTATCCATTTTCTGTGAGTGGCGCATTGACAGTAAGTTGAATGTAATAGCGTCGTAAATGAAAGTTTAAATGAATCACCCCTACATCCAATGGTTTGCCCCAGTAAGCCCAATAGATTACTGAAAAGTAGTTCAACCTGGAATTTGTCTCTCAGGCAATATTATTTGTTGTGTGTAATATATTTAGCAAATGACACACAAAACAAGACACGAGTACATGGTGTTAAGGTATTTATGTGTATTGTTTGATTGCTATGTTGATGGTGTAATTATATTTGTTTAGCAAAAGCCTGGAGGAGCAAACTGTGGTCATAATATCCCATGCGTAGGTAAACGATGTGCTAACAGCAGCTTCGGCCAGCTACAGGCTTCGATTGGAGAAACCTTAAGGGCAGCGAAATAACACTTTCTCAATGGTATGAATTGATATTAAGTGACGTGTTGGCCCCTCGGACTAATTATTATTGTATGATATATAACTGATACACCTTAAACCAGCTGGAGCACTTGTGGTTTGATTGTAGACCATGTTCTGAAGAAGGGATGAGGTAAACTTAACAATATTAATGCAGCCGCTATTTGTTTTTATAGGTGTCCCATTCAAGACACCTGATCCACTGTGAGCTGCTTCCTGATAAGTTCTGCTCCATTCAATAATACTGACGAATCTACACACCGCTGGAGGGGATTCTCTTAAGAGCTTACGTTGTGATAACTTTATAATGATTCAAGAACGACATTCATCAGTGCAGACATTTGCTTTCATCTTCTAATGATGAAGCAAACAATTCTCCGAGGTCACTAAGGGATGAGATGAACTTTTGTTTAGATACTACACAGTTGCCAAGTTGATTTAAATCCGGTTACCGTAACTGCTGGACTGCTGCTAAAATGACAGACTGGGGAGAGAAATCCACCGCAGACCTCATGAGCAGTTATGTGGCCAAAGATTCAGGCTATGGCGTACCCAAGGAGGGCTGGAGAATCTGCTTGGCACATGAGTTCAAAGAAAAGAGGAAGCCTTTTCAAGCTAAAGATGTGTCACTGTCCCATGTCTTTGAACACCTAGGCCTTGGAATCAGGTAAGACGTTCATATCAGACTTGTTCATATCATGTATTTATTTTTTAAAAATAGTTATAATGGATTTAAAACACATTATGTAAACAACAACAGTATAATAGGGATACACCTGCAAAAGCTATAGCAGCCTCCGTACTACAGGGTCCTAGATCTGGATTGTGTAGAAAGGTACCTTGGGGCGGTGTCAAGTCTCATGTTTCTACACCTGTGTGTGTGTTGTGTGTGTTTGTGTGTGTTTGTGTGTGTTTGTGTGTGTGTGTGTTTGTGTGTGTGTGTGAACAGATTAGTTAGACTGATAAAAAGTGAAGCTATTTTTCAGGATGAATACCTACTGTATTAGGGACAAACAACATGTCACTGACAATAGTGGGAAGCTGGTGTGGCTATTCATGTTTTTTGCATGTGGCTCTATTGTAATTTCCCAGGATGGGTCTTTCATGTGAAGGTATTGTTGTTCACATAATAGTTCCACACACACAGCTGTTAAATGTTTGAAAAGCGTTGAAATTGCAATTCAAGACTCTTTTTTTTAAATAGACTGTGACTAAAGCTAAGACTAATCATTTTCACTTTAAACACTCTTTGTCACTTTGTTTTTAACATTTCATCAATGTGAAGAGTATGCTATCAAACCCTTGACCCAATGCTGCAGCTGTAGCGAGTAGAGCATGCCTCAGGCAAGCACACACAGTGAAATGACTGTGACCTCAGCTGTGACTTCAGTGCTGCCTGAAACCTTTGCCTTATTAATATTTTACATCACCCAGGTTCGGTGTGAGTATCCAAACAACCCAACCTACCAAACTCTTGTCCCAGTCTGTGTCCTTAGTTACTGCCACATAATATCATTATTTTAAATTAATTTTATTAAGTACTTCTTTGTTTTTTGGTTAATAGCAGTGGTCTTGTTAGAAAATGGCAAAGGATTAAATTTAGATTTAATTTCTAACCTTCTGTCCTTTTCAAACTATATGATTCTGTTGATATTTTGATCCTTTCTCTTTTCACCGAAGATATCTAAAATGGTGGTACAAAAAGACCCAAGTGGAAAAGAAGGCCCCCTTTATCGACATGTTTGGAGCTCAGCCATTACGACAGATTTATGGTATGTTCAGTCATCCTTTACTGGTTACGATCATGCTGGACTTTTGACTCATTAATACATTGATATACCTGTTACATAACTTTGCTTTAATCATTGAAAAGCTTATCTCTCTTTGTTTGTTTACCCTAACTACAGGGGTTCCACTTGGTGGCATTGGAGGAGGGACCATCACTAGAGGATGGAGAGGGGAGTTTTGTAGATGGCAGCTTAATCCTGGCATGTACACCTACAAAACAGTTACAGCTAATCAGGTAGATAAAATATCTGACAGCAGGATAATAATTACTCCAACAGCATGCCATGTTTACTCTGGTGATAGGTAACTGCCTATGCATATATTATAGTAGCAGTCTTTAGAGTTAACATGGACACAATTTAAGTTTAACATTCAGTAATGGCTAAATCTAATCAATTAAAATGTATGCAAATAATCAACCACTATATTTGCTAATCATACATTCATGATGTCTGCCAGTTTTGGACTTTCCGTTAACCTTGACAAGACATCTTTTCATGAGCGATAATGGTTGGCTGATATATCGGGCCAAATTTGCACCTTTTATTGTCTCAACCTCAAATCTTCAGCAGAGGCCGATATTTTATTTTATCAACCAGCTGCCTTCATGCAGGAGTATGTGCCATATGAGGCCAAGTACTGCAAAAATGTGACTACCCTACTCCAATTCATAGCAAGACAAGGTTGTAGTTGAGTTTGTACTAAATTCAAATGTGATAAATTGGATTAAATTACCAAAATCTGCCTTACATATCTGCCCAATTATTGGTAGAGGTTATCAGACATCAGCTTCTCTGGATCTTAAACAATTGGTATCATCATTGGGCATGAAAAAAAATCAACTGGTTGATTTGTACTTTTGCACATTATATTAACTGAAAATACTGTTAAAAGTTTTGAAAAAGGGTGTTGCACAGGCATGCAGTCTAATGGACCACCTGTTATTAATAATTTAAAGTTTCAATAAGAATCTTAACTGTGTTGGTCGAATACTACCACTTAAATGCTAATGACATTAACTACTTAACTTCATATATAACATATGGATCATTGGCACACATATATTTATCAATGTGCATTTATGTTTCACTTCATCAGTGATAAATTTCTGTCTGTCTTAGTTTACAGTATGTTTGCGTCGTGGTGGGCAAACACTGTACCAGCAGGTGTTGTCAGTGGAGCGGCCGCCCACGTTACAAGGCTGGAACTGGGGCTATTGTGGAGAGTATGCCTTTTACCACGCCCTGTACCCTAGAGCCTGGACCGTCTATCACCTGCCAGGGCAAAATGTCACTCTCACGTGTCGGCAGGTCTCCCCCGTCATCCCTCATGATTATAAGGTAATTTATTAATGCAACATCATTGAGGATTGTGGTTTGTGGACAAGACCTGAGTTAGTGCAAATATACATGATATACATTGGTTTGTATATATACCAACTGCAGATTCATCTGTTTAGAGAAGTAAAAGGTGTGGCCTTAAATTATTACCTGGAAATACACTGGTTATAATTTTTTCAGTACAGTTTAAGTTAAATACAGCTTGAAGACAAACAGGCATTCATTAAGTAGCAACTTTTTATTTGAAAGTTTTTAAGTGAAAACATTTAACACCTAATACTATGTTGTGTATCAAGTCTGCATGCACATTACATTGTCTTGCCCTGGTCCCAACAGGACTCAAGTCTGCCAGCAGCCATATTTGTGTGGGACATTGAGAACAAGAATGATTACGATCTGGAAGTCTCCATAATGTTTACGGTGGTTAATGGGACGGGCCATAAAAGTGACAAGAGTGGGGGGCACTGGAATGAGCCCTTTCACCTGGAGAAGGACGGAGAGGCTGTGTCCGGGGTCCTGCTACATCACTGTTCTGCAGCCAACCCTTACACACTGAGTGTAGCGGCCAGAGAACAGGTTAGACACCCTCAAATCCTTTGGTTTAGATTTTTTCTACATTTGAGCGAAACAACAATGGCCCTTTTCATGAAGCTGATTTAATATACCAGTAATCAATGTTAAATTTCACTGTAAATGCTAAGCTCTCAGGAGCACAGCATTAACTCTTGCTGTGTTTTTAGGCAGATCGAGAGGTGAGTTACCAAACAGCCTTCAATCCAAAGGGGACCTGTAGCAGCCTGTGGACTGACCTGATCACTGACGGAGGACTTGACTCTCCCACAGGTAAAATAAAACATCCTGTTATTGTTTTATAAAGCTTCACACCTTCATTCAAACTTACAAAATCAGGCAGATTTTTCCAGTAAAGTCAGAGGTTGCACAACAGGACTTGTAAAATTTTGTTACATCTTCTGGTTAAGAGTTTAAGCACTCAGGTTACATTTTATTGCATTGCACGATAGGTTGGGTTAAAACTACCATCTTATTTTTATGGCCATTTCTTAATAAACGATTGTCACTTATATGGCTGGTTACATCCCACCATCTCGTACTGCGTGGCATAGACCAAGCTCTTGGGCTGCTACGTGCCTCTAATAACAGCAGCGAAAGTGTCCTATGAGCTCACAGCAACATTTTGTGCATTTGCATCTTTGTAGTTGCCACTGCCTCTTGTGCTTGATGGCAGAAGTGTCTTCTGTTGTGGTTGGTGCATGTTCATGAACAGAAGCGTGATGTGTGTAAACGCTTCTTGTTGTGGTGCTGTTGATTAGTGTTGATGCTCCTTTAGCACCCCCCTTTTATAGCTGGCTTGTAGCAGTCACGCCATTGGGTGTGTGTTGCTACACCTGTGTCACGCCCAAAGTGGCATGGGCCAATTGTCATGGCAACATCCCCCCAAAGCTAACTGCCCCGTGCCAAGGTGGCCCCAAGCAAACCATGCCAGAGGAAAAGAGGCTTATCGCAGACAGCAGTAATGTCGATGGCATCTAGTGGTGTTATGTAAAGAATACAACAGGGCCAGATCAGCCAGTCTATTTACAAATAAGGACTTTAAAGATTCAAAATAAAGAGTTTCCAAATTATGTTTTGGTAAAAGAGTTTTTACCATGTCTACCAAATGTTTTTACCATGTTTGCCAAATCTTTGAATAATCCTAGGCTCTAGTCCCCCTACGTCCAAAGGGGAAAAAGTGGCAGCAGCTCTGGCTGTGGGCTGCTCTGTGCCTCCTCAGGGCCATAACTCCCTGGAGTTCTGTCTGGCCTGGGACATGCCCAAAATTATGTTTGGGTCCAGAGAGAGGCAACACATCAGGTACTCAACAATAAATGATATGATATTATCTTATATTAAGTGAAACTGTCTAAAACTGAATTAATGACTTTTATTTTAGGAGATACACACGCTATTTTGGAATGAAAGGGGATGCATGCCCCTCACTCAGCCACTATGCGCTAACACACTACAAACAGTGGGAGGAGAAAATTGAAGAGTGGCAGAAACCTATACTTCAAGACAGGTACACTCCAATGGATAGCCTGTGGAATCTGCTCTCTAGTTCAGCGAACAGGCACCTTTTTATCCTCTCTAATGCCTTTAGCGTTTGGTTAATCTTAAATATGAGTGAAATTATTGTTTATAGTGGCAACTAGAGCAAAGATTTCAAGGGACTTAAGAGGGACTAGTGAACAAGAGGAGTTTGTTGTTCTAGTGAGGTCTAAAACTGTCAGAGCAAAAGGCCCCCCTTCCTCTTGTCTAAATGGAGACCTCTGCTTGTGTCTTGCAGTTCCCTTCCCTCCTGGTATAAATCAGCTCTGTTTAATGAGTTGTACTTTGTAACTGATGGAGGGACAGTTTGGACCGAGCTCCCTGAGGACGCAGATGTGAGCGGGGGTCTGCGCAGTGAGTTTGGGGGGCTGCCAGCTCAACCCGATATCCTCAAGGAATATGGACGATTTGCATATTTAGAAGGTCAGTAATAATAGTTTTTACAGTTTCCCTTTCCAATAGTACAGGCAGAAACTGCATTAAAAAGTGCCATTGACTTGCTGACGTGCATATGTTTCTGTACATAATAAAATAGTTGCACTGTGTAACTGTTCTTCTGGAGGGTTTGCCAAATGTGTGTTTCCATGGAGATGTTTTTGCTTTTTTTACAGCACAGCTTTAAACGTATCCATTTCCAAAGAAACAAGCCATGCTACAAGGCCAAGTCAGATCTGTGGAGAGGCTTCTACACTGAGAATTAGAATGAATGTTTTTAAGAAGAATAAAAATACCTGTAATTAACTTAGTGTAAGATAGATACATTTTATGGCATACTGTGGAACATTCCAGGCAAAGCAAGCAAGCAGCATCTCCAAGGAGACAAATAGTTGGCAAACCCTCCTCCTGAAAAATTGCATAGTGTACCTTCAACTCAAAAACTACAAAAACTATAATGTTGTTCTTTTTTTTTGTGCTCAGGTCAAGAATATCGAATGTACAACACTTACGACGTTCACTTCTATGCTTCTTTTGCACTGATTATGCTTTGGCCCAAACTCGCTTTGAGTGTTCAATATGATATCGGTGAGTGTTGTTGTTTTGTTTTTTTTCTACCTCCTAATTTTTCTTCACAATAATTTTAAAGCAGAAGAGAAATATAAACTTAAACGATAATATTGAAAGTACTTTATGCCACAGACACAATAACAATAAAGCAGAAGAATCCCAATGAACCATTTTTAGTATCAGTATAATTTATTATACAATAAATAAATAAATAGCAGAATGAATCCATAATTAGCCATAGAAGTTATTTATTCAACCATTTACAGCTCAGATCTTATATTACAACAAGAATTAATTTCCTTTGGGATAATAAAGCATCTATCTATCTATCTAGAATAACAAAAATGTCCTCATTATTGCAAAGAAAATGTACACATGATAAATATTGAGTCCAAAAATATATTGTTCCAACTATCACATATTGAACGATACACTGATGTAATTCTTATGGTGACAGGTTTACTTTCCTTGTTTATAATGAGATTCCTCTGTTGTTAGCCGGGAGTGTGGTCACACAAGATCCAACTGAGCGGCTAAACTTGATGAGCGGACGCTACTCTCTCGTCAAAGCAAAAAATGTGGTGCCTCACGACATTGGAGACCCAGGTAAGAGCCATTACATTAGATTAAATTAAATTAGATTAAGAGATTCTTAGATTAAATGTTTCTTCCTGTGGTCTTGTCAGTGGATACTTTGTAGCTGATGTTATCAACATTGCCTGGGGGGTGTGATGCTAACTGTAGGCACTACTCAATCTGAAGCTCTGTAACTCATGGTGTAGGGCGTATTATAGTACTTCTGATGATACAGTCCAAACTAATTGAGGTGGCAGTGAGTGCCCCTGGTATAGCTCAGAAATTGAATTTCACTAACAAATATGATATTCCTAAGTGGAACATAATAAAGTAAAAGTAGTAAAGTGTTGTACTTAATATAAATTTTAGGTATCTGTTCTTTACTTAAGTAGATTTTAGAAGGTATCTGTGCTTTCTACTCTGCTACATGTTTTAACTGGACTGATAAGTAAAAGTACGTTTTATTATTCTTTGAGACCTGCTGAAAAGGCTGAGGGTTTATTTTCAACATGTCCATAGCATGATACAAACAAAAATATATATACTTGGGTTAATACTTGAGATTTTTTCATGTGATACTTTTACGTGACTGTTTTTTGGTCCGGTATCTGTACTTCTTTAAGAAAATTTTGTATTTCTTCCACCACTGTTCCCAGATGACGAGCCATGGCAAAGGGTGAACGCCTACCTCATTCACGACACTGCGGATTGGAAAGACTTGAACCTCAAGTTTGTTCTACAGGTTTACAGAGACTTTCACCTCACCCAGGATAACCAGTATCTACGGGACATGTGGCCTATCTGCAAAGTACAACTGATCTTTACTCGAGCATGTTTTTCGGCTGTGGTTTTGGTACTCACCGGTGATGTTTATGTTCTCAAGGCAGTGATGGAATCTGAGCAAAAGTTTGACCTCGATGGAGATGGGCTAATAGAAAACTCTGGATATGCCGACCAGACGTACGATGGGTGGACAGTGACTGGACCAAGGTGGGAATCTCCATCCATTTAAAATGATCTCCCCAAGTTGGCAGGTTTTTCATACATTGCATCATAAAATTAATCATCCAGGTAAAATCCTCAACAAAAGACTTGAACTTCGACAAGCTTATTGATCCTCAAGGGAAATTATTTGGACAAAGTAGCTCAACACATCGCAGTATATTATAATAACAGCAAAAATATAAATGCTAAATAACAGTAAATGGTTATGGTAAAAAAGAAGATAGAAGTCTGTCAACTGGACAAAGGTTTATGAATGAAAATATATAAACCAAAAACAAGTAATCTTGTTGTGTTTCTTACATTGGCAATATAGATATACAGTATATTCCCCATAAAGTACATGTAAGGATTACACAACAAACAGTGTAAACACAGCTCCTAGTTGATTAGATCTAGATAGATAGATAGAATAGATCATACTTTTCTAAAAGAAATTCATTTCTCAGGCAGCACAATGATACATAATAATAACATCAGTAATTCAATTTTAACCTGCTTTTACCACAGTCTCATCAAATGAAAATACTGTAGTTCACTTTTAAACTTGATAACTTTTTGGCTTTCCATGGTTGTTCAAAGCATTAGTTATTTCTGTTTTAGTTAAACCTAGTCCCTCCTAACAGTAGTTTATTTGTTTAGCCGTTGATATGGTGATGCTCACAGCGTAGGGATATAGAACTGTGATTAACTGTAGATGGGTTGCCTGTGCGATAATACAAGAATAATGCTCAGCAGTAAGGTTTAAAATGATGGCTGTCCATGGCATAATAAAAACTTAACAATTTTAATCTGTTACTTTTACAGTGACCATTTTGATTCTATATTGATCTGAATTCGTTCTTATAAAAAATATTGCAGCGCATATTGTGGTGGACTTTGGCTGGCCTCATTGTGCGTTATGTGTAAGATGGCTACGCTTTTGGATCACAAAGATTCTTATGAACACTACAGAGACCTGCTTGACCGGGGCAGCTCTGCTTTTGAAAAACATCTGTGGAATGGTGAGAAATTGTGTGTTTAAAGCTCCTATATTTCACAAAATTGAAGCTTGTGAGCTTTTAGCCATGTTAGAATGTTCTTACCTGCGCAAAACCATGCCTGGAATTTTGTATTGTTTCATTTACACTCGAGTAACCCTTAATTATTTACATCTGTCTACTTCTCCAAAGCTCAAAATGCTCTGTCCCACCTTGTGATGTCATTAAGTGTAAGTGGTACCTGTCAAGATAATGGCTACTTTTTACCGGTCCATAACATATCAGTAGAGAATGGAAATTCCAGGGTTGAAATCATCCAAATGATTCTAGTGAAGGGGTATGAAGTTTCAAAACACAGTGGAGCACTTCCTGTATTACCACATGGCATCACAAGGTGGAGCAAAGTGTTTTCTGTGTGAAAGGAGAGCTCAGCCTATATGCAGAGTTTGTGTTAAACATGTGAAGGAAACAAAATACAACTCCAGGTTTTGTTTGTTTTTTGTGATGAGTAAATAACATTATAACAGAGATCAGAAAATGGTGTAATTTCTAAACTCACCTCATACCAGCCTCATGTATGTTTTTACATTTTCATCAGGCAAGTACTATAACTACGACAGCAGTGGGAGGAGCCATTCAAACAGTATCATGTCAGACCAATGCGCTGGGCACTGGTTCCTCAGGGCATCTGGATTAGGAGAGGGAGAATTCAAGGCAAGTCTTCAAAAGTTTCGATTCACGACCATATTGGTACCACCCAGGCTCTATTCATTGCAATCCATTTTTTATCCTGGTGTAATCCAGATTTAGTTGTGGTCTTGTCTAAATATTATTCACCTGAGTTGGTGCTTCACTTTATGAACCACTGGCCCACTGTTGTCATAATACTAAAATTTCAAACTCGCTTTTTGATCCTAAGGAATAGACTCAATAATCAATGCTGATTGGGATACCACAAAGATGACTAAAACACTCCTTCTTTAGACCACAGAATGTGATTTTAAACATTAAATCATAGTACTTTCTTTTATATTAGCATGTGATCTTATCTGTGTAATCCCTCAGTGTCCCAGGTAGGTTTCATTGTGGTCCATGGGCGTTAGGGTTAATAATTTGCCCCAGTGTCAGAAATTGAACTTGTACCCAATTTTAAAATGTGACAATACCAAATAAAAGAAAATCTGTGGAATATTAACTCAATTGAATAATATCCACTGGGTCCACCAAGCCTCTTATGTTCCATCCTAACGGCGTCCATAAGGCTCTGGCAGAAAAATCATTTTTTCTTAAATAATTTTAAAAATAATGCATTTAGGGCTATGCATATGCTGATTTTTCAGCTCAGATTTAAGCCTTCTGCAGGTACTAAACTCCAGAGGCTTGGTGGACCCAGAAGACATCACTAGAATTTCATAAAATTTCTCATGGAACTTTACTTTGGCATGTGTACAAAATTGATACTAGGTACAGATTGATTTTCAAAAATGTTTCAAAAAGTTGGGCAAATGATGCACCCTAATGTGCGTGTGCTAGTCTATGTGGTTTTATACTTGTTCTGCTGCAGTTCAAGGTTATTCTAAAGCTAATCAGGAAAGTTTAATTTCTGTTCTGTGAATGTGACTTTTTTTAGGATTGATACTTCCTCAAATGAGTATCTAGTTTCGATACTAATTTTAGTATTGTTTACTATTTGATTTTCGATACTTAGACCTATGAGTTTACATCAATTAAATCGACAAATATTAAATGCACACACACATGTATCCTGACTCTGTTTTCTATCTTTCTAAAGGCATTTCCTATAGACAAAATTCGCAGCGCACTGAAAATGGTGTATGACTTGAATGTGATGAGTTTTGCTGAAGGTCAGATGGGAGCTGTGAATGGCATGCGTCCTGAGGGAGTAACTGACCGTTCCAGTGTCCAGTCGGATGAAGTCTGGATCGGAGTGGTCTATGGACTGGCTGCTACAATGATCCATGAGGTAGGGGCATGAGGCAGGCATTGCTACAGACATTTGTCAAAGGTAAAATTACATTGGCAACCTCCTTTAGCTAAAATTCGCTGTTGTGAGGTCAATAGATCTTTGATGTGAATGTGCAATAAAAGAGAGGTGTAAAAGATAAGGGATCTGCAATAAAAGATAAGAGATCCCCATATACATTTTAATTAAGGCGGCTTTGAGATCACACAGGGTCACCAGACATTTCAAAATACAAAATAGAAAAAGAAAATAACTACAGTAGAAAACAGTAAAGTACATCATGTTAAAATGTTAAAAGACAAAGTTAACTCTTTTTTTCATTCCTACGTAATTCCATATATCTTCTCCATGTATTCGATATTTACTGTATGTATATAAAAAAAGTAGAACGTTGTAAACATAAAGAGCAAAAAAAAAAAAAAAACATTTGAATGAGTAACTGTGTCCAAACGTTTGACTGCTCTTGTGCTTTGTTTAGTTCAGGGGATGCAGAGTGAGGGTATTTATTTGATATTTTCTGTATGTATAAAAAATGTAGAAAGCAGTAAACCTAACAAATGGAAATGTTAAATGCCAATGACTTCTTTTTTTTGTAATTATTATTTTTCTATTTTTGGTCAATAATGCAACCCTTATTCTATTCATGTTTGTTTGTATAATATATAGTTTAAAAAAAATATAGAAATGTTGAGAATGGAGAATCCAGTTATTGGTTACAGACTGGCTCTGTAACTAAAAGGGAATGTCAATGTAACTTGCATTTTTTTTTTTCAGTGTTTCAAAGTACTAAGTGGTAAACACAAAGAAAAAAAAAACTATAAATGAGAGGCTATGTCCAAACTTTTGACTGCTCTCGTGCTATGTTCTGTCCAGGGGATGCGTAGTGAGGGTCTGCGCACGGCGGAGGGCTGCTACCGGACTGTATGGGAGCGTCTGGGCATGGCTTTCCAGACTCCAGAGGCTTACTGCGAGAAGGGCATTTACCGCTCACTGGCTTACATGAGACCCCTCAGTATCTGGGCTATGCAGCTAGCACTCAGCTCTACGGGAGACAAAGCAGACAGTGTTTAAAGGTTCATTGTGTATGTGTTTTCTGGCAGAGGGTCCATGAAAAGCTTTTCTCCTTGGAGCTGTTATAGCTTTGTCTGGAATGTTTCACAGTGTGGTATTAAACCTTTCTACCTTCATGGAGACCAAAGTAGGCCAAGTTACAGGTCACATCTGTGGAGAGGCAACCCCGCTCACAGTCAGAATGCTTGTTTTTCTAGGTATTTCTGAGCTATAAAAGCACTTGTAACTGAGTAAATGTCTGGTTGAGATGTTTAACGTCATACTGCAGAACATTCCAGACAGAGCAATGTCATATCCATAGAAACAAACAGGTGACCCCCACCCCCCACCCCCACCCCCCCACCAAAAAAAAAAAAAAAAAAAAAAATTACATAGTGCACCTTTTAATTTAGGCCTGTTCAGTTTATGCATTTACGTTTATGTTTTCACTGGACTTTTACTGTATAAGCTTTCAAGGGATTTCTATATGAATCATGGCAATGGAAAATGTAATGGTTTTGGAGTTATTTGGAATACTGTGCAATGCTATTTTGTGAGTCAGATGTTTAATTCCCTTTCCTGCACTACTACATTTTAATTTTAAAATGTTTTGGATCATGTTTTATCTTAGCAGCTGTTGTATTTTAAAAAATGATAGACTTTTTTAATGACAACATCTTATATTCTGTCTTTTGAACTATGTTTGCAGACATAGAAATGATTTAAGTGAAAACTGTATAAGTGTATATGTTCTCCTTCTCATAAGCATGTGCCTTTGACTGTAAGCATGTCTGTCAACTATACCTACATCAACAGTAATCTTCTGTTTATAGTTACTGTATCCATGACAATCACGTTCAATAAATGATCAAATATAACTGTTCTGTCTGTTAAAATCAACTCATAAACTATTTCCGTAATAATACAGGCCTGTTAATATCAGTAATGATTAACATTTAGGCTACGGCATCTCTCTAAAGTAAAGTAATGAACTATGTAACTTGCTACTTTTGGCTAATATTTATCCATTAAATGTACTGTACTCACATTATAATACCCCAATACCACAACAACTAAAATCTAAAAACTAAAGGTACAGCTACAAACACTAAAGCAGTCACTAGAGAGAGCAGTTACACAGTGATGAGAAGAATACTTTCAAAATGTATTGAGTTACAGAATACTGAATACGTGGATTAAAATGTATTTTGTAATATGGTCCAATCAGAGTACTGTATTCTGAATATTTAGAATAGTTTCAAGCAGGATTGCATCTATATTTGTATTACAGTATTTTAATTTTTGTTGTACATATACATTTATGTAATTAGACCTTAACTGACACCAGTCTCTTGCTGTTTTTGCTACTTATTTAGAAGTTATTACCATTTATATGTTTCAACTTTGTTATTATAATATATTGTGATGTGTGAGCTACTGTGTCTAAAACTGTCTAAATGTAAATTATACTGTAAAGATGCAACATAGGATTAAAAACCTGCTTTATATTTGTTTCACCATTTGTTCTGCATTTATTTATCACTGATCAGAGAAGTCAAAATCACACATGCCCTCACCACAAGGGCTTTTTTGTATTTTTCTTACTGATTCTGTGCAGTTTGAAGCCTAAATTGTGTGATCAAGTACTGCAGTGTATTCCTTTGATTTTAGAAAACTAACAGTATCCTGAATAACATGACATGAAAAAGTAACACAAATTTGTAATCAGGATACTCGTTACATGTATTCAGTTACTTCAGTTACTTCCCCATACTTCTTAGGTAGGAGACTTAAGTACATAGCTGTGCCCCTATCCCGTATGGTTTAAAACATGTGAAATATAATTGTGGATAAATTATGTCCTATTGATTTGTACATGTTCAAATCTGCAGACTACCAACTGTTTATGAAATATGTTAAAACATGAAAGCAGGAATTCTGTTATTGCTTTATTGAGGGTTCAATAAAGTATTCAGGTATCAGGAAATCAATGAAATAAAATAGAAGCAATAACATTGTATCTACAAACATTATGATGTCTACTGGATCAAAATGGTCATTTAGTTTCATCAGATTCCAGGTAAAATGCAGATGTCTTTCCATATTCAAAGAGCCTATATTACACAAATTTGATAACTGCAAGCTATAAGGCATGCTAGAATGTTATTACTTCATTAAAAACATACTTGGAGTTATGTTTAGTTCTATTCACACATGTTTTGAGTAACCCTATTAGTCTGTCTTCTTCTCCATTGCTGCAAATGCTCTGTTCCACCCTGTGATGTCATGAAGTGGTAGGCTTCAAGTTACCTTTTACCTGCACAGTTTAGTAGAGATTGGTATTTTTAATCAAGCAATGATGCTGTAAACCAGTGGAAGAAGATGCATACATGGGCTAATAAATAACATGATTACTGAAGATGTATGTATTTATGTTGTAGATTTACACAGTCTTTCCAAGACAACACAGAAAATGTTTATATGACAGGGATGCACAAGGCAGGCCAGTGGCAGCAGCATATTTGGCAGGGATCACTATGAAAAACTGACAGGACAGGCACTGAACTCAGTGTGATTCCAAGAAAGAACAAGTATTTTCAATGTATTCATGATGACTGAGCTCTTAAAGCTCTTAAAGCTCTTCAAGCCTGTTGTTGATTTAGTGAGAGCTCCTTCTATAACACCGACCGTACCTGAGTCAGTGAACAAGGTCTGTAAATGACTTGAGGGAAATAGGAAGTTTTGATCACTCCTATTTATCTGTATATCTGGCTAATTTTAGCACATATCTGTTGAATAAATATGTTAAACTAGTCCAATCTGACTGAAATACTGTGTGTCTTTATTATCTTATTTATATTTATGACTAAGTGAGTAGCTTTTCCATGACACCTGAGTTTTATCTTTATAGCTCTATCATTATAAAAATTATGTGCAATGCCATCCTTTATTGTGCAACTTTGTTACATTTCTAGAAAAGGAAACTTACACCATGAAACTAAATGATTATATATGTTATATATGTGCATGATCTACTTTGTGTTCATTGTTCATAGGGCTGTTTGATAGGGTCAAGACCAGTGGAAATCTGATGTGTGAAAGATTCCAAAGAGACATAGAGGTGTTATATGGCCAAAATTGTACTTTGTAAAGTAACTATTATGTATTAAAAATACTACTCAAAGTACTCATCGCTTTTAGAAGCACTTTAGATCAGCATTTTATGAAAATCTTTCTTGTAGAAATTAAATGAGTTATGTAGTTGGTTATATGTAACTAATTACAATGATTTATAGAATTTTACTAAGTACAAGTTTACATTTAAAAAAGTCAAATCACAAAAGACTATTTAATCACAAAGACATAATTTGTAATTAGTGACTTTTTAAAGATTGTAATTCTTGGAGTAGTTTGCAGGGTGACCATTTTGGTCCCTCTTTGCTTATTCAGATTTACATTTCACATATTTGTAAATATTACATTCACTTCATATATTTTATGTTATTTAGAGACAGATAATCCTACAATTACTCTTACTTGAAAAGTACTTTACCCAAATACTTTATTTCTCTTACTCTTGAGTAATTTCTTGAACCATGACTTTGTACTAATTCTAAATTAGCTATGCTACCCACCTCTGCTGATGAACTGCACATTTGTAATTTCCACATGTAGTTTTGTTGTGTCAGTGGTCATGGTCAGTTATTACTAAAAACATAATTTAAGGGAAATAACAGGTTTGGATAGTTTGTCATTTTTAAAACTGCCTGTTCTATTTTATTTAAAAAAAAAAAAGTCTCTTCAGCTGGGAGGGAGGGGCTGGTGTGGTCTGTGCAAAGGTACGTTGGCCTAGCATCTGTGTTTTATCTTGACAACAGAAGTTGTGATGTGACGAAACTTTTTATGGTGATTTATGATCTGATTTTATGGTCTTACTTATTTCAAGGATCCTGGATGAAGACCACAGTCTCCGGTCAGAAATACAACAACAGGATGGGATTTTCAGTTACTCTCTTGGTCTCAGTCCTTTTCATCTGTTGTGTAGCCGGTAAGAAGAACAATCGTTCTGTACTCTGGTTTAATTTTCTAATAATAAGAAAAATAATTAGTGGATCTTCTTTCATGTCTCCATATTAATTACTTAGTTTACATTAACATGAAACAAATCATTCAGTTTTGTATTACATCTTATATGATAATATAAGACAATATAATATAAATTACAATATAAATTTTGAATATGATAATGTGAAACATTTGTGAAATATTTTCATATTACCTTATTGTAACGTTTCTGTGAAATCACAGCAATTTGTTATTGTGAATGTAAGTTATTGTGAATTTCCACTGGCAAATTTAACAATGGATATGTCTGGAATTTTTGGGAAAAGTAGGAAATAAATGTTTCTTTGTGGCCTAGGCATTGTACAGAATGCCTGTCGTCTAATCAAAGTGTAACAAATATATAGGTTTTATTGTTGGATTTCATTAGATTAAAGGCAAGTGTTAGCATTTTTTGTTGGACTCACAAAATATAGTTGCTGGAATACTTAATTTGTCTGTTCCAATGTAATGCAGTTCAGTCTGGCTGTGTTGTAGGGAGTATTGTACCTGATACCTCACCAAGGTAGCTAGCAGTGAGTGCTCTCAGTATAACACAAAAACTGATTTTCTCTAACAGTCAGTATTTCCCTAATGGCAAGATCCTCTCATTAAGGCTAAATTTAAGGGACACAATTTCCATAAAACAAGACAAAACATGAGATTGCAACCACAAGAACAAGACCAGATGAGACTTTAAAAAAAAAAAAAACATTATTTAGAGTAATTTGTGCAGTTTTGGCCTCACCATTTTTAATTAACTTTATGTTGTTGTCATCGTAGCACTGCTTCGTATCTAAAGCTCCTCAAGAAATGTAACTCACCAAGACTTAAATCTTTCTTTGTCCAATCTTATTGTAAACACATGGTGAAAAAAAATCGCACATGATTTTTTTTTTCAAGTTTGCAGAAAATAAATTTTTTCTCACAAGAGTTTGAGAAATCTTGTCCCATCCCTACAATACTATGTGTGCATGTGCATGTGTGTGTATGTGCGCGCGCTCGATCCAGAGTGTGTGCATATGACTGTCATAGTTGTTTGGTTGTGTGGGATCAGGCAGCTGTGGGGGTTTAGTAGGTGGGTGGGTGGGTGGAAGGAAATGTGGGATGGATTTTAATCATTGTAAAGACCTTTGTGTTACAGTTTTTGTATGAAAAGCACTTTATAAATACAGTGTGATTGGTACAATGCCAAGACAAAGTAGAGAATATTGATAATTTCTTACTTTGCTTAGCCATATCATTTACTATTACTTTTGCTGTTTTTCATAGAATATGTCCCAAATAGCAATCAAGAGGCAAACCCCATAGAGAACACAGAGAACCCTACTTCAAGCCCGACTTCAGACCCCACGGAGAATCCCACTTCAAGCCCGACTTCAGACCCCACGGAGAATCCCACTTCAAGCCCCACTTCAGACCCCACGGAGAATCCCACTTCAAGTCCGACTTCAGACCCCACGGAGAACCCCACTTCAAGCCCCACTTCAGACCCCACAGAGAACCCTACTTCAAGCCCCACTTCAGACCCCACAGAGAACCCTACTTCAAGCCCCACTTCAGACCCCACAGAGAACCCCACTTCAAGCCCCACTTCAGACCCCACAGAGAACCCCACTTCAAGCCCCACTTCAGACCCCACAGAGAACCCACTTCAAGCCCCACTTCAGACCCCACAGAGAACCCACTTCAAGCCCACTTCAGACCCCACAGAGAACCCTACTTCAAGCCCCACTTCAGACCCCACAGAGAATCCTACTTCAAGCCCGACTTCAGACCCCACGGAGAATCCCACTTCAAGCCCGACTTCAGACCCACGGAGAATCCCACTTCAAGCCCGACTTCAGACCCCACGGAGAATCCCACTTCAAGCCCGACTTCAGACCCCACGGAGAATCCCACTTCAAGCCCCACTTCAGACCCCACGGAGAATCCCACTTCAAGCCCGACTTCAGACCCCACGGAGAATCCCACTTCAAGCCCGACTTCAGACCCACGAGAACCCTACTTCAAGCCCCACTTCAGACCCCACGGAGAATCCCACTTCAAGCCCGACTTCAGACCCCACAGAGAACCCTACTTCAAGCCCCACTTCAGACCCCACGGAGAATCCCACTTCAAGCCCCACTTCAGACCCCACGGAGAATCCCACTTCAAGCCCGACTTCAGACCCCACGGAGAATCCCACTTCAAGCCCCACTTCAGACCCCACGGAGAACCCTACTTCAAGCCCCACTTCAGACCCCACGGAGAATCCCACTTCAAGCCCCACTTCAGACCCCACAGAGAACCCTACTTCAAGCCCCACTTCAGACCCCACGGAGAATCCCACTTCAAGCCCGACTTCAGACCCCACGGAGAATCCCACTTCAAGCCCCACTTCAGACCCCACGGAGAATCCCACTTCAAGCCCGACTTCAGACCCCCACGGAGAATCCCACTTCAAGCCCGACTTCAGACCCCACGGAGAAATCCCACTTCAAGCCCCACTTCAGACCCCACGGAGAACCCTACTTCAAGCCCCACTTCAGACCCCACGGAGAATCCCACTTCAAGCCCCACTTCAGACCCCACGGAGAATCCCACTTCAAGCCCGACTTCAGACCCCACGGAGAACCCCACTTCAAGCCCCACTTCAGACCCCACGGAGAATCCCACTTCAAGCCCCACTTCAGACCCCACGGAGAATCCCACTTCAAGCCCCACTTCAGACCCCACGGAGAATCCCACTTCAAGCCCCACTTCAGACCCCACGGAGAACCCTACTTCAAGCCCCTTCAGAGCCCACGAGAATCCCACTTCAAGCCCACTTCAGACCCCACGGAGAACCCCACTTCAAGCCCCACTTCAGACCCCACGGAGAATCCCACTTCAAGCCCCACTTCAGACCCCACGGAGAATCCCACCTCAAGCCCCACTTCAGACCCCACGGAGAATCCCACCTCAAGCCCCACTTCAGACCCCACGGAGAATCCCACCTCAAGCCCCACTTCAGACCCCACAGTGAACCCTACTTCAAGCCCCACTTCAGACCCCACAGAGAACCCTACTTCAAGCCCCACTTCAGACCCCACGGAGAATCCCACCTTCAAGCCCCACTTCAGACCCCACAGTGAACCCTACTTCAAGGCCCACTTCAGACCCCACAGTGAACCCCACTTCAAGCCCCACTTCAGACCCCACGGAGAACCCTACTTCAAGCCCCACTTCAGACCCCACGGAGAATCCCACTTCAAACCCCACTTCAGACCCCACGGAGAACCCTACTTCAAGCCCCACTTCAGACCCCACGGAGAATCCTACTTCAAGCCCCACTTCAGACCCCACGGAGAATCCTACTTCAAGCCCCACTTCAGACCCCACGGAGAATCCCACTTCAAGCCCCACTTCAGACCCCACGGAGAATCCCACTTCAAGTCCCACTTCAGACCCCACGGAGAATCCCACTTCAAGCCCGACTTCAGACCCCACAGAGAACCCTACTTCAAGCCCCACTTCAGACCCCACAGAGAACCCTACTTCAAGCCCCACTTCAGACCCCACGGAGAATCCTACTTCAAGCCCCACTTCAGACCCCACGGAGAATCCCACTTCAAGCCCCACTTCAGACCCCACGGAGAATCCCACTTCAAGCCCCACTTCAAGCCCCACTTCAGACCCCACAGAGAACCCTACTTCAAGCCCCACTTCAGACCCCACAGAGAATCCTACTTCAAGCCCCACTTCAGACCCCACAGAGAATCCCACCTCAAGCCCCACTTCAGACCCCACGGAGAATCCCACCTCAAGCCCCACTTCAGACCCCACGGAGAATCCCACCTTCAAGCCCACTTCAGACCCACAGAACCCTACTTCAGACTTCAGACCCCACAGTGAACCCTACTTCAAGCCCCACTTCAGACCCCACAGAGAACCCTACTTCAAGCCCCACTTCAGACCCCACAGAATCCACTTCAAGCCCCACTTCAGACCCCACAGTGAACCCCACTTCAAGCCCCACTTCAGACCCCACGGAGAACCCTACTTCAAGCCCCACTTCAGACCCCACAGAGAACCCTACTTCAAGCCCCACTTCAGACCCCACAGTGAACCCCACTTCAAGCCCCACTTCAGACCCCACAGTGAACCCCACTTCAAGCCCCACTTCAGACCCCACGGAGAACCCTACTTCAAGCCCCACGTCAGACCCCACAGAGAACCCTACATCAAGCCCCACGTCAGACCCCACAGAGAACCCTACATCAAGCCCCACGTCAGACCCCACGGAGAATCCCACTTCAAGCCCCACGTCAGACCCCACAGAGAATCCCACTTCACGCCCACTTCAGACCCCACGGAGAATCCCACTTCAAGCCCCACTTCAGACCCCACGGAGAATCCCACCTCAAGCCCCACTTCAGACCCCACGGAGAATCCCACTTCAAGCCCCACTTCAAGCCCCACCCCACTTCAAGCCCCACTTCAGACCCCACAGAGAATCCTACTTCAAGCCCCACTTCAGACCCCACAGGAGAACCCCACTTCAAGCCCCACTTCACTTCAAGCCCCACTTCAGACCCCACAGAGAAACCCTACTTCAAGCCCCACTTCAGACCCACACAGTGAACCCCACTTCAAGCCCCACTTCAGACCCCACGGAGAACCCCACTTCAAGCCCCACGTCAGACCCCACAGAGAACCCTACATCAAGCCCCACGTCAGACCCCACGGAGAATCCCACTTCAAGCCCCACGTCAGACCCCACAGAGAACCCTACTTCAAGCCCCACTTCAGACCCCACAGGGAATCCCACTTCAAGCCCCACTTCAGACCCCACGGAGAACCCCACTTCAGACCCCAACTATCCAACTACTACATCAGCACCAGTAACATCAATAATTTGTCGAAATGGAGGGACTTTTAATGGACATATCTGCATATGTACTCTTGGATTTAGTGGAAAATTGTGCGAGTTGGTTGAAGATATTTCTCCAGGTATTTGTATTCCCCAATATTATCATCATAATCATGAGTACATACACAGTAACATATGTATCATTTTATTTTCAGATACATTAAATAGATCAGTTGAGGTTGATATGGAATTAACAGAGACTTATGATCCAAAATATGATAATACCAACTCGCCAGCATATAAAGACTTTGTTAAAAGTTTCATTTCCGAGGTAAGTGGTAACACACTGTCACATAAATCTGGTGATAATTTGAACCTTAAAGGACTAGAGTTAAATGCTACCTTTTGGCCAGGACGGATGAGATTCAGAATGACAGTGAAGGTTTTTCCTGGTCTAATAAAGGGTTATTGTGTGTAGACATGCTACTGTATTGTTGAACTACTTGTGCAGAAAGCATACTTTCTTATATTTCAGATGGGAACATATTATAAACGTAAAGTGGCACACTTCAAAGAAGTACGGGTTTTTAAAGTGAGGTAAGTCTCGAATTATGTTACTATTATTAGTTATATTAAAATTGTGTTGTCAGTGATATTCATTTA
Organism: Boleophthalmus pectinirostris; assembly: GCF_026225935.1. Classification (NCBI taxonomy): domain Eukaryota; kingdom Metazoa; phylum Chordata; class Actinopteri; order Gobiiformes; family Gobiidae; genus Boleophthalmus; species Boleophthalmus pectinirostris. The sequence goes on along the minus strand of NW_026571153.1, from coordinate 19,872,298 downwards.
TATCAACTTTTTATAATATACTGGAAATAACTTGATAAGCTGTTCCTTGTTACAGTCGCGGACGCCCTTCACCAGGACTCTTACATAACTCAGTTGCAGAGGTAACAGCAATACATTTAAAACACTATGATAAGTTTGAGACATTAATTAGTTTAATTTGATTGCAGTTAAAGTTAGCAGCTCACTTGGCCAGTTACCGAGAAGCAAAAGAAAATTATTTGTGAGTATTTCAATCATTTAATGAAATTTTTATCATTGTACTTTTTCATCTGGGTGTAACCTAGTAAAGAGGGAGGGGCATTCCAAGTATCCAATTTATTCCAATTTAAATTTACTTTTACTCAGTTCAAGTACACAAGTACAGGTACAAGTGTGGATAGGTGGTGGTACAATCAGAGGCAAAGTCAAACTAAATGTTAAAGAGGTTTATTACAGAAAAATGTGTACAAAACTTTTATTCATTATTAATTATTATTAACATGCTAAGAGCTGGTTGGCCGGTGGTTGGCTACAATTACTCCGGCTGACAGAGTACTCACTAAAGCTGTAATCACACAACAAAATAAATTGTAAACGATGAACTAGACATGCACAAGTGAGGGTTGTGTAAAATACCACACACTGCAGGTAGGGTCAGCCGATCCTGTCTCAAAGCAGTTTGAGAAGAGGCCATTACAGCAGCCTCCAGGTGTACTCTGCAGACAGAAAAGCTTCTATATCTTGGTGCTGAAATGGTTGATTCCTGCAAAGTATTTCCTTTGAAAGATCTCAGAGTATTTCTTCTAGAAGGTCTTCTGCCACATTTACTGCCACGATTGGTGTAAAAAGCCTGTAGCATCTCAGAGATAGATAGATGTTCTATAAGTGAAATGAGAATGTCTATCACCAAACTTCCCATCAGGCGAGCAACCACACTCGAACCAGAACCGACTGTAGAGATGATTAAAATGACAAACACAAGAGAAATTAAGAAAACAAGACAAGATATAGCTGCAAGCTGCAATGACCAGCCCTCACCTGCACCCTGCAATTTACCTCTTTGTATTACACCCACTTGCCAATTGTGAGGTGCTGTTGTGCCTTCTCTTCGTCTTTGCTCCATAAATGGGGACATTTTACAAACTCTAAACTTAAACATTTTAGGCAGAGTGTGTGACTGCACCACACAAACATCAGGATAATTTTAATCATCCACAAGGAGTTTGTAAATGTATGACGTTTACAAAAACTGCTGAGTCATGCTTGGCAAATTTTTAGTCCAATATGGCTGACATATGGTTAAGCAGACAGTGTTGCTGAAATAATATTTTTTAATTGTTTTGTCATTATCCACTTCTGTACCAAACTTCATGAATGGAAGTAGAGCTTAAATTGGCTGTGTTTAACATGCAATGATCTGAGTAGTTGCATTATTTCTCAATCTTTTTGTCTGACTGAAAACAATGTGTTTTAGAGTGAAAGTGAATCATAGTGTTGAGTTGCTGGTTCCAAACAACATCTCTTCTGATATTTATACTGCAAGCCTTAAAAATGTCCAAAGTGCAGCTGAAGAGCTCCTCAACTGCTCAGGTTTGTTTAACCTTTAAGACCTATATGATATTATGATACTATACACTTCAAAGCTACATGTACAATTCTTAATTTGAACAGACTGCGTATATAAACCTGTGGAAGCACCAAATGTAACTGCTATTGAAGTAAATCTCAAAGGTATGTGCTTCTTTACCGTTTGTCCCCTTTTCTGCTACAAGGTTAAGAGGAGAAAATACAATAAACATTTTATTTTTTAGATTTCTGTGCAAAAGCTGTTGGAAATGACAGCTTAGCTGAGTTCCTTGAACCTGCAACTGTTGGTGATATGGTAACATGCATTACTGTATGCAGCGATAAACATAAAAACCCAAAAACCTGCTCCAGCAATGGATACTGCACCATATACAAGGGCCAAGGACCATTCTGCGAGTATGTATGGAACAAAATTATCTTCTAACACTTTTATTTGTTACTTAATTCTTCTATGTGCTCTTTAGGTGTAACAATGTTAACAAAGTCTGGTATTTGGGTCAAGACTGCGGTTGGCCCATACAGAAGATTCCTTTCTATGTAGGGCTTAGTGTCACCCTTGCATGCCTGCTAATATCAGTAATTGCTCTGACTGTCTATATTGGGACCAGTAAACAAAAGCAAGCACGGTAAGCTAGAGGAAGACATGCATGATCACATTCTTGAAATAAATAGTTTTGAACTTAATAAACTTAACTTTCCAGAGGGAGAGACAATAAGAAGAAACTTGTGGATCAGTGGATAAATGACGACTTTGAGTGGACGAAACCAAATAGCGGGATTGAATCTGATGGGTTTAATGACATGAAAGGTACATCTGCATCACAGACTGTCTATACAAATGGACATAGCTAACCCGCTGGCACATTCCAAATATTTTTTACATTTTTACATTGTAAAATTGTCACTCCCCCTCTCTGTAACTGCTGGAGAGAGGTTATGATTTTGGTCTTAAAATGTTCATATTAACCCTACATGAACCATGTTTTTATTTCACTATTTTGCGTGTAAATACATTTCTATTCCTAATATGGAACATGGCTCCAAATTCACCCCTATAATCGCCAGCCTTGTGAGCTTCATTCGACTGGATCTGAACACTATGGGTGACGTCACACTCCCCTAGTCCACTTCTTTATATAGTCTATGATCTGCATCTCTCTGTCTCTATATCAGCATACTCGTCTCTCATTTGGGGTGCAGCATGGATTTTTGGGACCTGAGAACAAATTGCATGTTCTGTGATAAAACATTCTGATCTCTCTGTATTTTAAACTATTTGTTTTACCATCATAATAGGTAACCTTGTGTTTGTTAAGTTTTTTGTTCTGTTTTTTAATCATTTGTGTTTACAAAGGTTACAGAAACCCCTCGTTCACTCCTGAGGTAGGCCATCAGACCCCCATGTACCTTTCAGGGATCCCCCCCAGAACAGACACATCAGAGTGGCTCTCCAATGGGGCTGCTCTGAATGGTGCAAGAGCAACTGGCAGCAGAAACAGGGTAAACCTGCCCTTACGTCATCTGTAAGTTAGGATTAAAACTAAAACTAAAATAAAATAATGTAATGTGCAGCATCTAAAAGAACATACTTTCTTTTTTGATTTTTTAGATGAGAGTTAGATCATCATTTGAAGACTATTCACCTGCAGAATTAAGATGATGGACTGATTTAGCCTGGTCATGGGCTGTAAACAAGGATTACATTCTGAAGAACCATGATTGACCTGCACCATAACAAGCCCTGATAATTCTTCAGACATTTTCTATTTTTTTATAATTATTATTTTTCATAATATAACATATTATGGTTTCTCACTTAAGTTATTATGTCTTATTGTCATTAAGATCCTTTAGCTGTTGTGCATACACTATAAATACACTAACTTTATTAAAAATGGCTATACATTACATATGTTACAGGCTCAGCTTTATCAGTCACATCACAATCCACAATGAAGTTACTACAGTTAAGTGAAACGATTAAAAAATAGAGTATTATGTAATTGGTACATTTAATGCACTTTATGCAAATAAAGCAACATCTGTGTTTTGTCCGAAAATCAAGAATTGTTGTAAGTTCAAGCTTTTATGTAAATGAAATATTATGTTAACCCCTTAATGCCTGAATTTATAAAGATGTATATAAAAAATGTTTTGTGTGTGTTTTTGCCTTTATGTGGATGGTAAATTAAGTTGAGATTATTAATTTGACTATAGCAAAAATAAATATATAAATAAAAATAATTATAATGAAATAAATAGATAAATAAAACAAAAAATATAAAAAATAAATTGAAATTTAGGTATGGCGAAAATTTGCGACAGCTAGACACAAGTGCTTGCCAAAGGTTCCTAAGACGATACTGCATATGCACTAACCGGCATTGGAGAATGCAGTCGCTATCTCGGGTTATATCTTGATCCAAAGGGTTTGTTGCATATTTGTAACAGTCGACATTAAGGGGCAATTCCTAAATACAAAATATAAATACAATGCCTAAATACAAGTAAATAAATACAATGCCTATATGCTCATGCTGCAAAGCCACACAACACTACAACTGAAGTCAATTAAAAAAACTTTATTCTATATTCTATTTTAATTAATAGCTCAAATGCCTGGTCAAGAAAGAGTAGTGTGGCGTGTCGGCAAAGAAGTCAATTAAAGTTAAAATAAAGTGAATAAAGTTATGTTAAAGGTCATTCTACCTCCAAAATATGGGTCAGCCAGCGAGGTATGTTTTTTGTAATTGTTCATGTCTTTATTTGATGTCTTTTATATTATACCTTTTCTGATTGTAATTTATGTTAATTATTTTAGTTCGACGGTGGCGTTGGTGATATTGACATCAAAGGCATCCTATAAATCTCAAGATTGTACAAGCCACAATAAAGATTAAGCAAGCTATCAGTAAAAAGAACTCTTTATTGACAACACGAGGAGGTGGTGTGATACCAATATTCCATTTATAATTACATTTAATCTTATTTAGTTTTTTCTTATTTTAGACAGTATCCAAGGCATTATCTGCTTCCTCAAAATGTTTCTTAACATTTATGACACTGGCTGCCATGACAAGAACTACAACACTGAAGCATAAAATGTAGCACGAGGGTGTAGGGTGTAGGGTTATCATGGAGACTTTCTGTAAACCTTTGAACTTAAACTATTTGAGAAACGCCCCTGACTAAGGTCCTTCCTGTGTTGTGTTATTGTGAAATACAGCCTTGTTTCTGGAAAATGTCTTTACTGTAAATATGTTACCTCATTCAGGAAAATGTATGTCATTTTGAAAGATTATAGCTCAAAACAAAATGTGTTTTGCATTCTGTGGATTCAAATATGGATTCCACATACTTATCAGAATCCTTCTTTACTTATATCAGAATCAAAACTACTTTTATTTAGATATTAATCCTAGACTTAGACAAACTTTTTTGATCCACAAGGGAAATTATTTGGACACAGTAGCTCATACATCACAATATAATATAATAGCAAAAAGCAAAAATATAAATGGTAATAATATGTTCAAAATAAGTTGCAAAAATAACTGGGGACAAATAAGGCATAATTATACAATATATGCGTACATGTACAAGTACAAATAAAAAATACTGAAAAGAGTAATACAAATATATAGGTAATGAGGAGAAAACAGCATACACTGCCACCCCATTCTCTTAACTTGCTAAAGAACAGAGGATTAAGTAATAAAACTAAAATTATGAAAATATATTTAATAATATTCAGCCATAACCAACAAAATCCAGTTCTGGATTGTCCATGCACACACTGTAAAGAATTTCTCAGTAAAATAACAGTAAAGAGCTGGCAGCAGAGACGCCTGCACATTACTGTTATTTTACAGTATTTGTACTGTGAATTCACCTCATGGCATATTGCTGTAATAGTGAATTACAGTATATTTCTGTATTTTTTTAAATTTACAGTAAAGTTCTGGCAGCAGAGACGCCAGCACTTTACTGTTATTTTACAGTAATTTGACTTTACAGCTTATTATTGTTTTGGTGAAATACAGTATATATGTGTGCTTTTTTTTATTTTTATTTACAATTAACTACTGGCAGCAGAGATCCTCCAATATACTGTAATTTTGTAGTTTCCATACTGTTGACCAATTCACAGATCATAACCTATTACAGTAAAAATAAAATGCAGTATTTCAGTGATTATTTTAATTTACAACATCCTTGGGTTACTAAATGTTTACTGTAGCCAGGCATAATACAGTGACTCAGCACTTTAGAATATCTAAAATCTCAAAATTCACTGCAATCAAAATGAAAATTGTTCTGTGGACTATGGCTTAAACCTATGCATAATAACCAATAAACAATTTACAAAGGATATAAATCACACAAATATTTATTGAAACAGGCATTGTCAATATGAATACTGTTACTGTAAAATACAATAATAATACAAAATAATAATAATAATAATAATAATAATAATAATAATAATAATAAACAAAAAAGATGTCTCAGATAAACAAGCCAAAGAGATTCTGAGTAGCAAAATAAAAACAGCCAAATAGTGCCTGCAGGACGGCAATTTACAAAAATTCTCAGATTTGCATGTCAGAGACCTTACCAAACATAAAAGCACAAAAAAAATTGTTTGCACACTATTGTTTAACAAATATCATATTGAACTTTACCTTAGATCAACCAATTGGGCCAAACACTGAGGTGACTAATACAAAGGAAATGAGTGTTTAACCTAGAAAGAATTAATGAATGCTTATATGCTCTCAAAAGGCAGTTTAAGTATAAATTTACTCCAGTGTATTCTCTGCTGTTTGCAAATATGCATCAATAAGAACATCTAAAAGTATGTATCAATAACAACATTTGTAAAACACACTTTTCCAAGATTTTGAAAATGTATATTAAGACAATTTTGAAAATACACATCAGTAAGAACTTGTTGAAAATAGGCATCAATTACAACATTTGGGAAGAAACTGTAGGTAAGCTGTTTTTTCCTAGTCCTGTGAGGTACATGTATATGTTCTATCAAAAAGCAATTATATCTCCAGCATATAGATTTACTGGAATGTATTATCTGCTGTCTATAGAACTATACCTCAGTAAGAATTTCAGTCAATGGCAACATTTGGGGGAAAAAACTATCTAGTCCTCCTGGTTCAGTCCTGGGATCAGTCCTGGTTTAGAAATATTCTTGTGCATAGGATAGAAATCTGTGCATATTTGTCTGTAGTTGAGCATAAAATAAATATTTGTAAAGTCTCAAATGAGTCCAGTCATACATAGAATGTATTGTGTGCATTTTATCCATCAGAATACAAACTGAAAAGTTACAACATCAAGACTTACAATCACGAAATGAAAATTTACGATTACACTTTCTTCAGTACAAATACAAATTCACATACACAACTCAACTGTCAAAAATACAACATCATTTCACAAGCAGAAGAAACATCAATCGAGATGCCGGACTTTTGGGCCGCATACGGACTGAACCTGGACTAAACCAGAACTGATCCCAGGACTAAACCAGGTCTAAACCAGGACTAAACCAGGACTAAACCAGGACTAAACCAGGACTAAACCAGGACTAAACCAGGACTACACCAGGATTAAACCAGGACTGAACCAAGACTGAACCAGGACTGAACCAGGACTAAAACATATTTAAACCATGTAACCATGCATCTCGATTGATGTTTCTTCTGCTTGTGAAGTGATGTTGTATTTTTGACAGTTGAGTCGGGTCTGTGAATTCATATTCGTACTGAAGAAAGCGTAATTGTAAATTTTCATTTCGTGATTGTAATTCTTGATGTCGTAACTTTTCAGTTCGTATTCTGATGGATAAAATACACACAATATATTTTATGTACGACTGGACGCATTCGAGATTTTATGAATATTTATTTTATGCTCAACCACAGACAAATATGCACGGATTTCCCAAATATGCACAGATTCTATGCACACAAATATTTCTAAAAGCTTTCTTACTCCATAGTTTTAACTCTTAAAATAGGTCTCTGAGGTACTTTTACTTCTTAAAGGAGTTCTGTGACATAGACTCATGTTTTAAACTTTTAAAATAGTATGGTGAAGTTTGTGTAGTTTTTAAACAAGTTCTGTGAGTTAGGCTTGTGCTTTACCACCAAAGAGTCCTGTAAGGCCTGTGTTTTACCTCTTAAAAGTAAGTGCATGCTTATCTTCGTATGAGTAGGTGTGGACAGTGATTCAAAGAGAAATCATCTCAGTCATGGAGAAATGAGTGTCACCAGGCTAGTTGTTGTTCCTTTTCCTGGCTTTATTCCAGCATTGCCACTCTAAACAGCAACAAACACAATAATAAATATAAATATCAAAAATGAGGGACGTACAATAACATTACATCCTTCGTAAGCTAGGTAACCAAAAAATAGTTATTGAGGATTGTTTCAGACGGAGCACCACTGAAGGCCTAGGTGTGAAATGCACGCTCTGCCACTGGAATTATTTATTTATTTATTTTTCCATGAGACCACTTTTCATCAGCCAATTTATTCCTGTCTGTGTGCGTGTGTCTGTGGCAGGCAGGAGACCAAATAACATATTGCAACAGACAGACAATTTAGATAAATTTAATTCAAAATTTCAAGAAAGCAAACCCATTTTCAATAGTCTAATTGTTACAAAAATCGTTACGCCTCATGTAAAAGTTGTTTTACCAAACAAGGATTAACGTTAGCTAACTTGCCTCAACTCAGTGTTTAACAAATTTCATTCAGACTCGACAGAAAGTAAAATAAACTCACCACAGCATTTCCTCATCCACCAACTGTAGTTTACTCGTTATAACCCCTTAATACACTCTGCTAGATGTAAATATGTTCTAGCTTTAATTCATGCACCTCTTTCCCTCCTGGTTATGCTAACGTGACTGTGTAGCATTAACTGAGCTGCTTTTGTCACTCGTTTGAAGGAAGAGCAGTATATTAAATTGACCATAGCAAAATCAAATACAAAAAATAAATTACAATAACACAGTCACTCACTAGATAACTTGCTGAGCAACAGTTCGATTTCAAACATGATTTTACTTGTATTCTCTTGGCAAAGACAGTTTTTACTGACCGTTTTATTTGTAGATGCACAATTCGATGCAGAGGAAGCAGGTCGTCTTGCAACGCATGTCTCCGATGCACTGGCAGTAAAACTTTCCCTCGCAAGTTTAGCGCGCACCAGATTTAAAAAATACTGTAGTTTACTGTGATTTACTCTGATTTATTACATTAACATACTGTTGAAGGCATGTGTGCTGTTGCTTCACGTTCAGCAGCCCACAATGCATTGCAAATTACAGTATAAAACTGTAATACAGTAATAAAGTATATTAAATAAATTTACAGCAATTGCTTACAGTGCAGTTTAAGCCCATCAAATGCTACTGTGAATTGTTAAATACACAAGGAGTGTTTTATGACCCAATAATCGCTCTAAGAAGTTATAGTAAAAAGTTTAATGTCATGCTGAAATCCTGATGCGTCATAGAAATAAATAGTAATAAGTAGGTAAATGAAGTCATGGTATTTATTCTGGTCTTTGATCTAAGTGGATTTGAATAAATTAAACATGTATTTTATCTGAATATATTTATAATTTGATGTGTTACTTTGATATGAAGTAAACTTATGGGAAATTCAAACAGAGAGACTGGAGGATTATCGAGCCACTCCTACTTTCAGAGGAGTTGACAGGAAACAAAAGGATACAGATTTGTGATGAAAAGGACACTTATCATTGTTCTTGTAATGTTGGTGACTGGACCATGTTCTGGATCTGAAAGAACATCAGAAATATATATAGCATAAAACTAGGAGTGGAAAGATTTTGTGATAATGAATAATGTGATAATGTAACTTATGGAGGTGCCACACCTGCATAAACCCTGACCCCATGGAAAGTTAGAACCAGCCTCTGGAACATTCTCCATGGGGACAGATCGTGTTATATCATAAAATTATTGATACTTTATTGCAGTGACATCATGCTAGGGGTGTTCTGCATGTATCTCTACTGGCAATGTTCAGAAGTTATCATGGTGACGCAATACACACATTAGTAAACACTGACAAATATGTTTTGATGTAGTCTGAAAACTCAAGACAAAATATAAAATATAAAATTAATTTAAACCAGACACTTTCAGGACCCTGTAATTAAAGGTTGTATGGAGGATTTTTTTTGTTTCAAATTGTCAATGATAGCATTATAGAGATGCAGTAGCCTTGTAATTATGATGACAAAAAAAAAGAGAATAAAAATTCATCAACTCTGGACGTGGTGGGGCTAAACATTTGCCAATAGATAACGACACTGCCTCGTTATCTGTTAGCTGACAGGCTGTCAATCAATCTCCCTACGTTTCTAGCGTAACTGACTTGCCTGCGCGCTGCCATTACATGGTTTACGTACGCATGTCACGCAGTCCACAGACGCAAGACGCACAGACGCTGTTTACTTCACCAACGCAACAGTTCTTAGCGGCTTTTTTTTACCTATATCTTCCTCGCAGTTCGCACAAAGTTTGTTGCAATGGCAGACAAGAATCCAGGAGCAGTTAGCCGCAAAAGAAAGTCCGTTTTTGAGGTCGCTGAAAGAAGAAGACAAGGGGAAAAGCAGCGAAGCCAAACTAAGGTGATTCTTGTAGATTCATTCCAGCGATGGTGCAAATGAAGCAGACGAAGGGTCTAAAGACTGATGCACTGGTCGCCAAATTACACCTGGACAGGTCACTTCTGCTTATTATGAAAACGTACTTTATTTCCAAGAGCTAGACAAACGTTTTTCAGGACACGAAAGTGATATCCTATGTCTGAAAACGTAATTTTCAAGGCAAAGAAAGAGTCCGCTTGCTGCTGCGTGTTGTAGCTAGTTCATTCGCACTGAATCTCCGCGCACTCTTCTCTGCACCCTTTCCTGCTCCTCTCCCCGCTGCCCGTTCCGCTCTTCCCCCTGCTCCTCACTTCTCCGGGCACGGAATCTCCGCGCACCGCTCCCCCTCTTCTCTCCTCTCCTCTCTCCCCGCTCCGCTCTTCTCCCTGCTCCTCGCTTCTCCGCCTTGCCTAACCAACACTGTAGTTAGTTGTTTACAAGTCATGTGCAGCGCACCGGCTGTAAACAAACCTGTTTCTGGCGTAAAGAGGAGGCGGGAGGAGGCGTTTCTACGTAGGAGCTGTAGGGGAGGGGGGGGTGGTTTCACGCATGCGCAACATTTGAAAAAGGACAAACAGTCGCTGGATTTCTCGTTCCTTGGAAAATCCTCTATACAACCTTTAATACGAGTGTTCATGGTCCTGTTTAAGTGTTTGATTTTCAACAAAAATGATGAGAGTGAAAAACTGTTGGCCACAAACAAAGAAAACTAATTTATGATGTGAAATCCAATAAAAAAAAGTTGAGTAAAGATGTTAAATCAGATTGGACATGACTACATGAATAAATTTAGATTGAAATGCATGGATTTTGGCCCACTTATTTTTTTTTTTTGTACATCACCACCAGGGGACAGTGTTTAAATGTATGCTGTTATCCTCAGACTCAGTCCATCTATTTATATTTTGCTCTTGATAAAAATGTATCTAGATGAACATGTAATTGAACCATATTTGTTTAAAGCACAAATAAAGAAACTCTAGTAATTCCTGTGTTTACACTTGTTGATGTTTTTATTGGCAGCCATTCTTCTGAGCATTTTTACAGAGCTTTGCTTATTTGGTCTCTGTAAACTGTAGTGAACAGCATGTTGTAGGGAGTAGTAGAGAAGCGTGTACCTTTGGCACGAGCCCGTGACCCGCGGTCGGAGCCGGAGCCCGCGACCGGGCCGAGCATTGAAGACCAAGAAGGCTCGGACACGTTGCATCTCACGTGGTCAGAAAAAAGTGAAAAAAGTGTAAAGAAAAGACGTCAAACTTAAAGAAACGCTTGCTTTTTACATTTTCAAAGTAAGAGCCAATGAGCAAGCGATGTTTACAATTTAAAATAATAATAATAATAATAATGATAATAATAACTGCATTAACGGCGTTAAAATAATTGTCGGCGATAACGCAAGTTAACGCAAAATTAACGCGCCCAGCCCTATATATATATATATATATATATATATATATATATATATATATATATATATATATATATATATATATATATATATATATATATATATATATATATATATACATGTATATATGTTGGGCAAGTTACTTTGAAACTGTAATGCGGTATTTATTACCTATTACAGTCATTTCAAAGTAATTTGTTACATTACAATATTACTGCATTTAAAATGTAAGTCATTACATTACTATTGCATTACTTTAAGTTACTCTCACCAAAATAACTTTTGCATTGTATATGGACTGAACCAGGACTAAACCAGGTCTAAACCAGGACTAAACCAGAGCTGAACCAGGAATAAACCAGAACTGAACTAGGACTAAACCAAAACTGAACTAGGACTAAACCAGAATTGAACTAGGACTAAACCAGAATTGAACTAGGACTAAAACAGGACTCACTGTAGGGACGGGCTCGAAGGTGACCGCAGGAGAAAGGAGCGGCTCTGCTCCGCACCTCACGGAGGTAAGAGCGGCTGTTGCCCGATCGCTCTTTATGGACCCTGCTGCTCGGGCTCGCGGCCCTGATTTCAGCAACTATTTGCAGGTACCCGAACCGGTGCAAGAGTCTGTTACAGCGCGTAACTTCTACCTTCCTTCAGCGTGTCCAGAAGTCCAACTTTTTGTGTGATGGTTTGCATCTTCCTCAGCCTTTTGGGTGCGAGCGCAGGAGCCTTTGTCGGTGCAGAACGTTTCGTCGACGTTGTGGGTTTCGTCGGGGAGAAAACTTGCAACCGTACAGCGCTTCAGAATCACACTGCTAGAGATTGAACATGTATTTAAATTTGGCACACATTCTGAACACATTCTGTACTGTACAGGAGACAGGAGTCTCTTGGCCAGTCAGGACGCAGCGGGAGGAACGCAATACGCATTCATACAATGTAAAAAAAAAAAAAAAAGGCATGCAAAATTGCACAAATAAATAAATAAATAAATAAATCAGCGAAACAGCGAGACCGCGAAAAGTGAACTGCGATAGAGGGAGGGACGAGTGTAAACCAGGTCTAAACCAGAACTGACCCAGGTCTAAACCAGGTCTAAACAGCGTGGAGTTCTTTGTCAGTCCTTTCGCCCGCGGTTACCTGAAGGTCTATGAGGGCGTTTCACCGCTGCTGATATCGAGGTGATTTTAGCGAATTTGTATGAAGAAAAACCCACCACTTCAATCCAGGTAAAAAAAACAACATTGTAACGCGCGTTACTCACATTTGTACCAAGTAAAATATTACTATTTTTCCCCCTGTAATGCCTTACATTACTGCGTTACAGCTAAAAGTAATGCATTACTGTAATTCGTTACTTTTATAATGCGTTACTCCCAACACTGTTCATAATACACTTAATACACATTCTAATTTAATACACTTTAACATAAAATAAATGATAAAAAGCAAGTACAAAATGTGATGTCTGAAAACAGTGAGAAGATGTGCAGGCTGCGTAGCAGGAACGTCTCTGACGCTCTGGTGTGAATTGAAACTTTGAAATTTACGCGTACGCGCAGCTCCGCCTACGTTAAGCGCTGCTGCAGCTCCTGGTGTGAATTCGGGGTAAGGGTTTAGTGCGCACCAAACGGTCCATTGAACCAAAAGTGGTTAGTTCGGTTCGTTTGCGTTGGTGTGAAAGCGTCAATCGGACTCGGACCCGAACCAAATCAAGCGGACCGAGACCGCAAAAAAGAGGTGGTCTCGGTTCGCTTGAATCCGCACCAAATGACCAACTTTGGTGCGGTTCCTCTGGTGTGAACGCGAACCCGGGTCCAAACCATAGACAGTATGGACAAACGGACTATTCGAAATGCATCATGGGAGAAACGCGTCTCCTCTGCCTGAAATGACGCGCTGTACGACTCCAGCGCAGTAACAGATTGTTGTCCAGACGCAGACGCGATTCATTTTCGAATCATTTTACCAACAATGGCCAATACAGAGAATGTAACACACGAAGATCAGAGCAAGTATCAGTGTGCGACCGTGTGGCTCCAGAGTGAGTCAAAATTGGGGGTGCGCACCCCTGTTCGGGACCTACACGCACAGAGACGACCCGGTGTTCCCCGTGATCACACAGAACCAACATTTGTTATTTTAGGCTTTAATTAACCAAATAATTTTATGGCAATAGGCAATCGCCCATTCAATTGATACAACTTAAAAAAGTCCCTGCTTTTAGCCTAGTGTGAGAAATACAGTCGGACTAGATCCAAACCAGAGTCCCGAACCAGCCGGGGCAGCTCCAGTTCAGTCCGGGCTCAGAGGAGCTGGAGCGGGGAGCCTCGACCTGAGGAAGCGCTTTCCCCGGGAAGAACCAAATGCGCGGAGGACAGACGCTCAGAACAACATATAACAAACCAAACTGGACTCACGCTTCTGTCCGGATGCTGCACCACCTCGGAACCAGCTGCGGTTCTTGAGCGCGGAGAACCGGAGCAGCGCGCCCGGACCTGTAGTCCACAGCGCATTCTCGCTTTCCCGCACAGAACCAGCGCGCAGACGACGGAACGTACCCGCTCAGACCCAGTCATTGCGCACTGGTCTTTCTCGCCACTGTTTGGAACCAGCATATGGAGGATGAAGCCTCCGGACCATCTGACCAACGAGCTTGTAACAGAAGACCAAGGACCAGACCCCAGCCCCGTCCTGAGGAGCTGCGCGCTACTGTGAGCGCTGTTGGCTGCTGCTGTTACCCGAACTCTGGGCTGATGCGGTGAGTTTGTACAAAGTTCTACATGTTGCTGTTTTATGAGTTCATGGTGATAATTTGAGATGAGGACGGCCCGTGATATTAACAGGAACATCGGTGTTGATAACTGGAGTATCGCTATTTTACCGGGGAAACAGAGACACGTGAATCGAACCAGTTTTGGTTCGTTTGCCGGTGTGAAAGCGGACCACACTGGAGTGTATTTGCTACATAATAACAACTTTATTGCCTGGTGCGGACCAAATAATCGAACTAGCGGTGTGAAAACGACCAAAATGTGGTTAGTTCGGTTCGTTTGCGTAGGCGTGAAAGCGTCAATCGGACTCGGACCCGAACCAAATCAAGCGGACCGAGACCTAAAAAAGAGGAGGTCTCGGTACGCTTGAATCCTCACCAAATGACCAACTTTGGTGCGGTTCCTCTGGTGTGAACGCGAACTCGGGTCCAAACCATAGACAGTAGGTCCAAACGAACTATTCTAGATGCATCATGGGAGGATACCTCTCCTCTGCCTGAAATGACGCGCTGTACGTCTCCAGTGCAGTAACAAATTGTTGTTCAGACGCAGCCGCGATTCTTTTTCGAAATATTTTGCCAACAATGGCCAATATAGAGAATGTAACACACGAAGATCTGAGCAAGTATCAGTGTGCGAACGTGTGGCTTCAGAGTGAGTCAAAATTGGGGGTGCGTACCCCTGTTCAGGACCTGCACGCACAGGGAGATCCCGGTTTTCCCCGTGATCATGCAGCAACCAGCATTTCTTATTTTAGACTATTAATTAACCAAATAATTTTATGGCAATAGGCAATAGCCTATTTAATTAATATTTAAAAAATGTCCTGCTCTTAGCCTAGCGTGAGAAATACGTAGCGACAGCTCCGGATCCCGGCGACGGGTCTGTCAGTGTGTCGCTCTTTGACTCTGTCTTCGCCATTTCCTGTGTGGAGCTTTAGGCTAAAGTAGCAGTGACCGCTAGGGGGGGGCACGGCCCTGAAATGCCCCCCCTTGCCGCCGACACCGCGGTATTGATAATTGGAGGTATCGCTGGTTTCCCGGGAAACAGAGACACGTCAATCAAACCAGTTTTAGTTCGTTTGTCGGTGTGAACGCGGACCACAATAGAGTGTATTTGCTCCTTAATAACAATTTTATTGCCTGGTGCGGACCAAATAATCGAACTAGCGGTGTGAAAACGACCTTAGTCAACTTTTGTCAGGTTCTTTTATTTTTATTTGGACATTTTGGCCTTTTATTGTGGAGGGTTCCTTCCGGATTTTGTTTGCGTAAATCTAGAGATTTGTTTTTTGAGGAAGAGGAGCGGAGATGGAGGTGAGGAGAACAGGGGGAAAAGCGGTTACTATTAAAGCGGTTCCAGATTCACAGGAATACTCATAAACACAGTTGATTAAACACGGGCATTAGCCTGGTCCCTGCGTTAGGATTAGATTAGAGCTCCTGTTGCACAACGTTTAGCTTGAACGTGATTTGTTGCAACCAATACTTCTTATATACTCATATACTTAAAGCGTGCATTGTAGTTTGTAGGCTACTACTACTTATTATTATTAAGAGCTTTACAAGACATGTTTCCTGCAGCGTGTCATTTGCATGAAAACAAACGCACATTGGACACATAACGTGTGACTTGATTACACTTTTAAGTTATTGAGAGGGTTTACTTGCGTTTGTTCTAATTAAAAATACAACTATTTTGGATGAGATTTGGGTTTTACGCAGTTAATCATCCAAACGTTTAGGACCAGGTCAGAGTCCAAGCTGGGAAAGATAATATTTCAAGTGCAAAATGAATGGTGCTCTTCCACACGCTCGTCTCCGTAGGTTTAGTTACTGCTTTGCCTGAAATGTTACACGTAGTGGCATTACACTTATTTGTCACCATAGAAACAAGCAGGTGGCACTGGCACTAAAAGGCCAAGTTTAAGGCCAGATGCAAGGAGAGGGGTTCTCACACTTTGTCTTTCAAGGTATTTTTCAGACATAAAACCACGTAACTGAAGAGAGAGAGGCTGAATGGAACCAGAAAAGAGCGATTTTCAAGTGTTTTGCGTAACGTGAGACGCCCTGTCAAAATACCCTACATTGCCTTCTGTCTTTGGGTGGGATTACCTCTCCACAGATCTAACTTGTAACTTGGCCCGGCCTTTAAACAGCAAATTCCACCATAGTGATAAATATGATGTTATGTGTCATGCCCCTGTTTTCTCCAGCCCCAGAAGAAGCTGTTGAACTCCCCAGCCTCCTGTGTGGACCAGGCCCTGCTGGGTTTGGTCTGGTCCAGCCCTGGTCTCTGTCTGCTCCAGGGGTACAGGGTCGTGGTACGTTCAGATGTCCACAGTCTGCGTGGGAAAGTGGGGCTTCTGTCTGGAGGGGGGTCTGGGCACGAGCCGGCACATGGAGGTAGGGCTGGTGCTATAGTGTCACGACTCACAATATCAAACGAGTGTTGCGGTTATAGTGAAACATCACCATTTCACAATTTGTCATGATTAATGACATATGTACATTACCATTTTGAAGTATGATATATTGCTGAAGAAAATATAGACCAAAGAGGTTCATTTTGGCATTCTGACTGTTATTTTCTTAAGTTTTTTAACATTATGGTACATTTAATTATTAACTAAATATTCTTTAAACAGCTTACTCATTCCGTGGCAAGTTTCAGGTGACTTCTGCATCCTTCTTTGTAACATCTCTCTTCTGAAGAAACACCCTGGTCTGTTTAAAAGAACTAAAATGTGCAATATTGTTAAAAACATTGTTTTTGTTTGTTGCAATAAAGTTGCAATAAATTAATCACAGGGTCGTTTGTATCTAAGTGCAGTTTACTTGGTAGAGTACAAGTTTTTTTTCTCTGTACAATCTGTTTTCAAATACTTAATTTTAAAAACAACCATTTTGAAATGATCTTGCGGATGAATTTTGTCCCCTTCAGTCTCACTGTGTTTCCTGTTCAGGTTTCGTGGGAGCGGGAATGCTGTCTGCGGTTGTGGCTGGAGGAGTGTTTGCCTCTCCTCCTCCGGCGGCCATCTTGGCTGCAATCCTCACTCTACACAATGCAGGTAAACCCTAAGCCCTACTGTGTGCTTTAAAGGTCCACTTTGTAACTTTTCTGGCGGAGGGTCAACCACTGACGTATTTCCATGGAGATGTTATTGCTTCTTAATCTTGTTGTTTTTGATCACACCAATACTCTCGTTTTAAAAAACACCTTACTCAAACTAAATGATTTAATAAATTATTATACAGCAATATTAATGTTCAAAGCCAAAGATAAGCTTCTACCAACCAGTATCCAAAAGGAGGCTCCAAATTAACTTTAAAACACAGATTTTATGCACCACAAGGAGAAATTTCAGTTTGCCAATTGGCGGGGTAACACTGTGGAATGATTTGAAGGAGGAATTTAGATATTGTGCCTCAGTTTCACATTTCAAAACACTGCTCTTACAGAGTACATTTGGATATTTGAATTGTGAACTGATTTTGACATTCTTTAAATATAGTGTATGTAATCTGAAAAGAATTTGTATGAACATGTGATGTAACCACTGTGATAAGTTTCATGTAGCCACTGATTTGAAGGGGTCAGACCTACACAACTTTGCATTTCAACCTGGAGAGACTCACACAGACACAAAGAGAAAGTATTAGTAGTTTTATTTAATGAGGTAACTTTGGCGCTCAGACCAGACATGGCCAATTAGATGACGTTTGGTAGATGTCTTCCACCCTGGGGTGAGGTGAGGATGAGGAGAGTGAAGGGGACGATGAGATCACGAGAAGTCGTGGGTTTGCTGGGGAGGAGGTGGGGTGCAGCACAAACTGAATTAGCCGTGCATCTGCCATGGGGGTTTAAATTGTTCAGACTAGGAACTGATTGGATGAGGTGATGAAGGCTGAGGAGCAGGTAAACTCTGGGGGTGAGGTAGTTGTGAACGAAGTTAGATCTTCCAGGCTGAATTTATGCTAACTCCATTTCTATCACTTCTTTGACCCTGGTGCCTCAGGCTGCTCAGGCGTGCTCCTCATCGTGAAGAACTACACCGGTGACAGGCTGAACTTTGGCTTGGCCCTGGAGCAGGCTCTGGTCCTGGGGGTTCGGGTCGCCATGGTGATCGTGGCTGAGGACTGTGCCTTCGAGAGGCCCACCAAAGCTGGACGGAGAGGGCTCTGTGGGACGCTGTTCATTCATAAGGTAATTCTGAAGTACTACTGCGAGCACACCTGCTGCTAATACAAATACTACTAGAGTACTACTACTGCGATTGAAGTGACAGTGGCTCAGTGGTTGGAGCAGTGGTTTCCCTGAGTGATTAGTGGTGATTGGGGGGGCCGATGGGGCAGATTAGCAGCCTCACTTCCAATGATGTGAAAAATGTTTAATCACCAAATCAAGGGTCCCCATACGTGTCTTTTGTGTCTGCTCTTCTCTGATTAGAAATAAAGCAGCAGCGGCCTCCTGTACGAAACCCAATTTAAAATAAACTAAAAAAGGCCAATGTAATTATGTTCTGTGTGTTACTACTACTACTACTGTGAATAGCATTACTGCCACATCCACTACTGGAGTTTTGGTTCAGGACAGTACCTTCAAGAGGCTGAGTAAAGCAACTACTACTACTGCTACTACTATTACTACTACTACTACTACTACTACTGCAAGTAATTCTATTGCTACTGCTACTGCTAACGCTACTGCTAACGCTACTGTTACTGCTGTTACTGTTGGTTGTACCTTTTCTGCTTCTGCTCCTACTAATACTAGTACTACTATTATAACAAATCCTCTGTTTTGTAGCTGGCTGGATCTTTGGCAGAAGAGGGAAAGTCGTTGGACCAAATAGTTTCAACAGTGAACGAGGCCCTGAAGGAAATCGGTTTGTTTTATTTTATTCATTAATTCAGTTAATTCTAAATTTTTATCTCTGCTTTATAAATATAGCAGAATAAAGGTTAAAAACCCAGTTACAGATAAAGAATGATAGTGCGTAACATTTGTGGGTTTTCTGTTTGCTTATAAAAGTAAATCTCCCCGAGAGTTTTGTTGGTGGTTTTCAGCTTCTGTCTTATGATGTCATAATCCAACATGGGGGCAAAAGCAAATTTTCCTTTTGATTACACTGCACATTGCCATGAAAAATCCAAAAGATAAATTAACAAATAAAGGAAAAAGGCACATTCAGTCGCTACCATTGAGATCCTGGGATCACCTCAGCATCCTCTAGTCTTATAAATTCACAAATGTTGAAAATGACCATTTCTATTTGAAACTAGACCCAAAAATTCACTGTTTCAAAAACATTTTTGCCCCAACTGTATCAAATATTACTGGGCACTCCCCTCCATCTAAAATTATTACATCAAATTCCTGAATGTTGTGAATGCACTGTATTTTTTTGCACTCATGAAGTTCACAGTGAGGTAATGCGCTGGTTGTGTGTGGTTGAATTCAGGGACTCTGGGAGTGAGTCTGTCCCCCTGCAGTGTGCCCGGATCTGGGCCCACGTTTGAGCTGCCACCAGGGCACATGGAGCTTGGCCTGGGTAAGACCACAGACTTATTTAGCTTGAAGTCAATGAGTCATTACTTTATGCTTGAAATTTTCGTTTATGTATTTTTTTTTTTTTATAGTTAAAGGTGCACTATGCAACTTTTCTAGTGGAGGGTCCTCCATCTGCTAGTCTAAAGATATTACTGATTTGCTTGATTGATTTGCCATCAGTTATATATAGGTCTTCTCTGGACACACAAAGACCCTTTACAGAGCATTATTCATTCACTCCATACCCACTGGTGGTAAACTACTATTGTAGCCACAGCTGCCCTAGGGCAGACTGATGGAATTGAGGCAGCCAATCTGCGCCATCAGCCCCTCTGACCACCACCATCAGACACACACACACACCACTTTCATACTATGCAATGTGGAAGAAGTGTCTTGTGTAAGGAGGACACAACAACAGTTTTTGTGACTGGCGCCCCCCAGAGTGGCACTTGATATTTCCAGCGGTCTCCCAGCTGTGTACTAACCAGGCCCGGCCTTGTTCCACAGTATAGCATTAAACATCTTTATCACCATGGGAATGTCAAGGCAACCTGCTCACAGATTCACTGTTCTAAAGATTTTAACCATGTTATAACATTTTAATAAAACCACAAAATAAATACATAAAAATTGTCTTTCAGGTATTCATGGTGAACCTGGCATTAAAAGGTCAAAGGTGAGATGGCGTGTTTTATATGAATGTGTGTGTTAATTTGACTTTTTGATGATTTTAAAATTATTATTATTATATCCAAAAGATCACTAGTGCGGATGAAGTCGTGAAAACAATGATCGATCACATGACAAACGCTGACAGCCAATCACATCTGCCACTCAAATCAGGTAATCTAAAGGTTCCAAAGCTAGATCCTGGTTTAGTTCTGGTTTAGTTCTGGTTTAGTCCTGGTTTAGTCCTTGTTCAATCCTTGTTCAGTCCTTGTCTGTAGCCTAGTTCAGTCCTGGTTTAGTCTAGGTTTAGTGCCTGGTTTCACCCTTATTTTAGTATTTTTGTTGTCATGAGTTCAGTCTGGGTTCAGTCCTACATTAGTCCTGGTTTAGGCTTTGTCTACTTGTGGTTCAGTGCCTGGTCTAGCTCTGGTTTAGTCCTGGTTTAGTCTTAGTCTTTGTTTTTGTTTAACAGGTGACTCTGTAATAGTTTGTGTGAATAATCTGGGAGCTCTGTCCTGTCTGGAGCTGGCAGTGGTCACTCGAGCAGCCATTTTGTCATTGGGTGAGTACATTTGACAGGTTTTATTTATTTATATTTATTATGACTTGGTTCAGTTGGATAGTATCTATTGTGGTAAATATTTATTTTAGTTTTATATGAGCTTAGTGGCAGTTTGTGGAAAAAAAGTGGAGACGAAAAACACAAAAATACAGTAAGTAAAAAAACAGAATACCTCTACCTATGTCATCAGCGCTGTAAATTCCAAAATGCAGGGTTAATTTATGCCAAAGGAAGGTATTTTTCTGACAGTTTTAACTTTCATTTAATAAAATAAAAGTGTTATATTTTAAATGAATCCCAGCATAACTGTGTCATTTAGATATGTCCACCTCACTCCTGTAGACAGACTTATCACCGTTTCAGATGAGCCTTATCTTAAAATAAATAAAAATAATTATGTTAACCATGTTTACTGTGAAATGAGTTGTATAAATTGTAACATATTTTGGGGGGCTTTAAAGCCGACCTATTATGCAACAACTATGTAGCAGACACAAGCACAATATGTCTTCTTTAAAATGACAAAATGTAGATTTATTTTGTATGTTTTTGACAGAGGGTCGGGGCGTGACTGTAGCACGTGTGATGTCGGGTTCGTTCATGACTTCGTTGGAAATGTCCGGAGTTTCTTTGACGTTAATGAAAACAAACCCGGAAAGACTCAGACTCTTTGGTAGTCCTATATTTAATCTCATTCCTGAATTTGAAGATTCACGTCATTCCTGTAAAATTACTTTGTTGCTCCATAGATTCTAAAACCAGCGCCCCTGCCTGGCCCAATCTCAGTACTGAACCTGTGAGTGGACGAGATTTCTCCATGGATCCTCCTCCTCTCATTGCAAGACCCCAAGACCAGGCTTATTCAGAAGGTTAGACCACTGCTTAAAATATGTATTCATTATTTTATATATAGAGGACAAAACAGGATTTTCTATGAACAGGCCATATCTCACATGAAAGCTCAAACCCTCCAGAATTCTGCACTAGCACTTAGAGCTATTAATGATTGGCTGCAGGTGCTGTGATTTAGTGAGTTTTCAGATCAGAGAGAGGCATTTTAGGTTTAAACTAACAAGTTATAGAAACTGGCAACCCAAATAACAGACTCATGTGAGGCTTACGCTGATTTCTGATTGGATAATCATCTTGACAACCAAAACACGAAAACCAAACATAAAGAACTTGGCCATTATGTCCAGTGTTTTTGTAATCAATAATTAATCTTTATTACATTTCAATAAAAGCTGTATTTGGATTGAACAACTGTACTTCAGATTTGGTACTCAAATAGGCTATGTATATATAATCTGAAATACAAGTTATACCTTATCTTTTTAAAATGTTACTGTTTCATTAGAGGCTTGAATATGAAGCTAGTAATCAATTATTAATTTAGGTTTTGATATAAAGAAAATGAACCCAGTCACCTTATCTGTGGCAGTGCTGAAATCTTTGTGAATGATTAATCAGTTGTAACAGCTGAAGGCAAAGAATCAAAAGCCACACGTCGGTCAGACCGCCCCAGGGCATGTGAATGGTTTCTCACTGTGCTGTTCCTAGGTCCGCTGAGTCCAGTCCTGGGTCAAGTACTGGACCAGGTCTGTTCTGGTCTTCTTCAGATCCAGGATGAGCTGAACCGTCTGGACAGAGCCTCTGGAGATGGAGACTGCGGAAACACTCACGCTCAGGCGGCCAGAGGTGACTGGTTAACAGTAGTTAATTTTGTCTCTTGGTCCTTTGCAGCTGATGTCATCAACATTCCTTGAGAGTATAATGCTAACTGTAGGCTCTGCTCTGTCTGAAGCTCAGTTAGACTTAAATCTGAGGTTTTAACACAATCTGACCAGAAAGAGCTGACTTGTTTGGAGCTAGAAACAGGTGATCTAACTTGTGCACTTAAACAAGTCTCTCAAATAACATTTGTTCTCAGATGAGTTTTCAGACAATCTAAAAATCTTTTTTGGTAGATATTGCTAATGTTCATCAGTTACCATTTGTTGCCATGGTTCTGCCATAGAAATACATAGAAACACCCTCCCAGCGAGATGTCACTGCAAAGTGACATCACTCAGTAATGAGTCATAGAAATTAATTTTTCAATTCTCTTCTAATCTAATCTAGTAATTAGATGATTTAGTTTTTAGGAGTGAATACATTGTTGTCTGCACTATCACCTAAATTATAGTTATCTGGGTGCATGGTTCTTTCTCTTTTGAGCTTTTTGTTGAAGTTTAGAACAAAGTAAGTTATAATAAAACGTGAAAATCTTTTGTAAACTTTAAAGTTTAAGAAAGGCAATGTTGACACAATATTTGGCAAAATTATTTAAATCCCATAGAGAAAAATGAAGCCTTCACTTGTTAATGTTACTTTTAGCCATCCAGGAGTGGCGCAATAGTCACGTGACCCCAGGTTGCCCTGGGCGACTGCTGCAGGTCATCGCCGCTCTGCTCCAGGAGAAAATGGGCGGGTCATCAGGAGCGGTATGTCACATGACTTTTATTTTACTCTATTATGTATCTCCCTACAGTCTATTACAGTCCATATAAGGCATGCTTGGTTACAGAAACTTACTTGGAATTCCATTATATTATCATTTCAGATGGGGGTGTGGGCCTTAATAACTCAAAGGGAAATTCACTGTTCTTGAAATAAATATCCAAACTTATGCTCTACAAATGCTGTATCTAATCATTATTTGTTTGAGATTGAGTCCACAAACTTGTAATTTCAGTCTTTTGAAGTCCTTCAACTGACAACGATCACATCTTTGGGGTTGAATAATGGAACCACTTTCTAAAAAATAAAAATAAAATGTCTGACAGTTAAACAGCAAATGCACGACATAGTTCTGACCTGTTCTCCAGCTCAGTTTTTAACTGTAGGAATAATTCATCAATGTTGAAATGAATTATTCCCACATTTACCATAAATTTATTTTTGACTTATTCGTCTCCGTTTTGTGTACAAGTAAAAACGTGTGTGACCGCAGATGTACAGCCTGTTCCTGACGGCGGCGGCAGGTCATGTGACTCAGGAGAAGAACCAATCAGGCGACTGGGCCAGAGCAGTGCATGCTGGGACACAGGCCATGAGAAGGTCCGAAAAGTATAAAAAAAAGTATTTACTATCTTAATGAGAGCAGGGAAACTTGACTTGGTGGCATCTCCTGCATATTTCCATGGAACGTCTTACTGTGGAACTTTCCAGGCAAAGTAGAATCATCTCCATGGAAACAAGCATGTGGAGGACACAGAAAGGTTACATAGTGCGCCTTAAGTCCAACGTTTACTGTGTTTTTCAGATATGGTGGTGCAGACCCTGGGGATAGAACAATGGTGAGCTCAAAATGAAGATGCACAAGTCACTTCATTTTATACTTTATTTATCCAACCACAAAACATGTATTCACCTTCTTCAGTTGGACGCTCTGTGCCCTGCAGCAGATGAACTGATGAAGCTCACCACAGCGGCCCCTGCTGAACACATGCGAATACTACGAGTAGCGGTGGAGGTAGGCTTATTCATCTTATTCTGGAAGTTGCCATGAAGCTACCATTGTCACTTGGGTTTTATTATTTTGCATAGGACTGCTGCTCTCTGAGCAAATAAGTTCTATATGGACTAAGCTGTTTTAAACGTCCTTTATTACACAAAATTTACTCTTGTCTGGCTTAAGCCATTTTATAATGCTGTTACCTCATCAAAAACTTACCTGGAGTTGCGTTTTGTTTCATTCACTGAGCAATGCTTTATTATTAATCTGTCAGCAGCTCCAAAGCTTCAGTAGAGCTGGTCAGTTCCAGGGGTGAAATTATCCAATTGGCATCCCACTGTGACACCTGGAATTCCCAGCGGTCTCCCATCCACGTACTACCCAGCCTTGCTTAGCTTCTGAGACCTGACAAGATCAGGCTTTGACAAGGTGGAACAGTGTGTTTACTGTTTGAGGGAAGAACTCAACTTAAATATGCAGTTTGTATGTTAAATGTGTGTGAATAAAACAAAACTCCCGGTATGTTTTTGATGAGGAAACAACATTGAAAATATTGTAATATGGGTCCTAGAGACTAGAGACATCTGACCTTTGGCCTGCAACTAAAAAATATTTTGACAATCAACTAGTAAGCAATTAAGTTTTCCTTTCAACTAATCAAATGATTATTTCTATTGTCAATCTATACATCTATTATCATCCAAATAAAGGATGAAATATGGTCACTGAAGGCTTCTAATTAGAGAATATTTACAAACAAGTTATTGATATAAATCTGAAATAGTTTATTCTTTTTTACATTTTCATTTAATTGTTCCACTGTTATGTCATAAAAAGGTCTGTTTGTGTTTTAGAGTCTGTGTAGTCCAGATTAGGATTGGAATCATTTTTTATTCAGTTACATTGCTATTTCTGCCTATACTCTGGCTATGATGATTTAAGGACTTTTAACATTCAGAAGAATTATAAATAATATAAAACTTAAGATTTAGTCTCCATCCTGTCTTTTGTCAGAAAGCATCTCTTGGTGCAAAGTCGACCTCTGACCTCACGGCCAAAGCTGGGAGAGCGAGCTACATCAGCAGTGAGAGAGTGAACGAGCCGGACCCTGGCGCTGTGGCGGTGGCTTCTATCTTGAAGGCCATTCTCCAAGCATTAGAACAGTGAACCTTACATAGCGCCTGCCACCCAAATTAAGGCAGTTTGAAATTAGAGATGTGACCATAACCAATTCTAGATTACTGAGAGAGGAAATATGATTATTGACCATGACATGAAAACAACTTGAAACTAAACAATACACTACAACTTCACAAACCTGATGCGATGTAAAGTAGTTTCATTAGTAGATGCATGCTGACTGTGTTGTGATAGCGCTCTGAAGGGAGAGTGACTGTTTGAGGAACAAGGGGAGGAGTGGGTGGCAGCAGTTAATGCCACAACAGAAGTGTAATAAATACCCCCTCTTCATTTCAGTTTATTCACATTGTCTAATAAATCAGCATTCCTCTTTATGTGAGCAGCTTTCTCAAATCCAACTTTATTAATGAGAAAGTTAATGTGATATAAGCACATGGATAAAAAAGCACTTTACATTTTTGATTTATTTTTCTGATTTATAGATTGAAATTTGCTACCAATTACCAGTTATTTTGTGATTATACTGTGATATATAATGACAGTCATTGTTTGATTTGATTCACTGAAAGAGCTGTTCAAGATCTGCTCCACAACGAATGAGTCATATTCTGAAATCAGTTCCAAATTATCATTCAGATTTGTCTAAAACGTGTCTTGAATATTAAAGTGTAGCAATGCATAAAAAATATAACTTGCATAAAATATTCATATTAAAACAAGATGTCAAATTCATATGTGTCATTGTTTTGATCACTTGCAATTAGACATTCTTTATTGAACATTTGACTTTTTCCTCATTCTCAGTAGATGGACAACGTGTACTGCAGCTGCAGAGGCTGCACTAGCTCTGATTCATGATTAGCTGCAGGCACTGGGGTTTAGCAGGCACTGGGGTTTAGGTGATGAAGATTGAGATCAGACTCCCTTTTAAGTTTAAACCAACTGGATTTCAGCAGTGAAACTAGCAAACCAAATAAGATCACATCTTCATGGAGGCAAGAAAAATGTGTTCTTTTCCTTGCAATGTTCCATAATATGGCATTAAATGTATCAATTTCCATAGAGACATGACACAATGCCACCAGGCTGTCACAGGTCAGATCTGTGGAGACAAGACCACCACAACAAAAATCCACATTTGTAGGCATTTTTGAGCAGGATTTAAAAATGCACAATCTATGTACTGAAAACAATCACTTCAATGTAAATTATTTGTTCTGTTATATATTTGTTCTGTTATAAGTAATTTGGCGTATTTAATTTTAATTAGTTGGTACTGTAGATTAAAAAACAAAAACATGAATATCATCAAAATGTATTTATTCAGTTTAACAGTAGTTTATATACAAAATAATGTACAAGAGGAGAAATAAACTATTTGGACCCTTTCCAATAGAAAGTTTTTCTTTATCTACATAATTCTCTGTCTCATTACATTTAAACAGTGGACCATATGTGCCAGAGCCAACAGAAAAATACAAGATGGGATTCAAACAATTTGAACACAATTTGAATCATACTTAAAACTTTCAATCTTTTCACATTTTGAAATATACTAAATATTTGATCAACCAACGTTGATAACAAAATACTCAAAAGGAAGAGGTCAGACTAAATGTTTAATTAAGTGCACTCAAAAAAAGATAATGCCTACAAAAGTCCTGGTTTAGACCTGCCTTAAACCAAATCCTAGACCCTCTATGGAACACACTTTAAGTGTTTAGTCGTTGTTTAGACCTGGCCTCAGTTCAGAGAAATTTAAGACCACTTCAAATTCTTTTTCAGACCTGGTTTAGTTGTATTTTAATTCCAGATACTTTTGGTTTAGTCTTCCACATTTTCACAGAGAACGGTAGATCTGGCTTAGTCCTGGTTTAGTCCTGGTCTGAATCCAGCTGTAGGCTGCCAACTCTGACAATTAATGAATAAATGTCTTATTTTGGGATTCGCCTTTTAATAATCAGATCATATTTTTCCATCAAAAATGTGCTACAATGTCTTGGGAGGCATGGTCTATCAAACTAAAGAACACTAAAGAAATATGATCCTTGCATGGATGACTTTCTGTTTTTTTAGCAGCTTTTTCACAGTTTTCCTGACAATATATACTGGATATTCTTATTTTTATAGCATCCTGAAATCTATAAAATACTTACCTCTTGCTGGTTGCATTCTGTTCAGTAGAAATCCTGTAACAACTAAAGTATGCGTGAAGAGGTCTTATTTTGTCCGTTTATCATCCAAAATTTTAAGTTGCACTATGAAACTTTTCTGATGAGTCACTCCCTTGTCTCCGTGGAGATGTTAGATATTGTTGCATTGTCTGGAATGTTCCACTGAAAGGCATTAAACTTATCTAGCTTGCATGTATTTAATAATTACAGGTGTTTTTTATAACTCAAACTTCAAAAACATGCATTCTTATTTGGAGACTGATAGATTTAATGCCATACTGTGGAACATTCCAGGCAAAGCAATGACATGTGATTGTGATCCTGTACCAGAAAGTTACATAGTGCACTTTTAAAAATAATGGCACTGGCAATACAAATGTGCAGCTCATATAAGAAATATTTAACATTTAACAGAGGCAAACTGTGCAATACAAGTTACAACAAGGCACAAATGAAGAGATGTACTGTAGTCTTTTGTCCAAATTTAGAATAATATGATGTGAATATTTGGTGTTATAAATCAGTGTGATCCAAGTCTTCAAAATTCACTTGCAGCTCGGGATTGTCTCTCCAAATGTTTCTGTGGGGAAAAAAACAAATGTGATGCATTCTTACTGTCCACAAATCTGACCCATAACTTCACCTGCTTGTCACCACGGAAATAGACTAGATTAAAGCTATACTGTGGGATTTTACATATTCCAGGAAAATTGCCATACTATGCAATGTTCTAGGCAAAGCATCAACTCCATACAGACAAGCAGGTGGCAGACCCTCCAACACATTTCCACATTTCTTTACTTTGCAGTGCCATCAAATCTATGGAGAAATGTTCCGTAGTTTGTTTAAATAGCCCAGATAAAAGTCTAACTTGAGTAACTTGAGACAGAGCAGTGCTTCAAGTTAACTTCACACCCCCAGGGAATGTTGATGACATCATTTGCAAAGTATCAAGAGTTTTTTTTTATGTATTTGTATTTATGTCATTGTTGGTACCTTGAGATTGTCATAGTGGCGTCGACTGCTGCAGTGCTGCTCTCGGGCCGTGGACTCAGTCAGATAAAACACAGAGCAAAGGTTACAGAAGTAACCCGACTTTGGCACCACAAAGTCCTGACCTGAAAACCCAAAACAGACCAAAATCTGAACTGACACCCAAGAATGTCATGTATTTCAGAACATGTTTGTAGAGGTCTGAACTAAAAGGGTTTGCTGAATTGCAATCAATTCAAAAGCGCAATTTGAACAGACGAGCCAAATCAAAGGCTGCAATTTTCGTCCTATTATTTCCTCCAGAAACATAATATAGTGTCTTATTCTGCATAAAAACCGCCAACCCTGTAGTTTAAATTTGTACAAACATGTTCTGAAATGTAATTTATGTATTAGTTATATCTTTTTGTAAATTCTTCTGAATGCATTTAAAATGTGAACTTTAAAATTAATCATATAATTTAAACTAAAATATTTTTTGCAATCAATTATCCAATCCATTTCATTTTATTTATTTACAACATTTTAGAAAGAAAAAAAACCAAAACAGCAACAGCATATCCTAAAATAATAAATAGTAGTTACAGCCAATAAATAAAAGTAAAACTGTAAAAATAAGGTAAACATAAAAGAATGAAATACTAACTATATTTTAAATGCTGTAAATTTACCAGGTGTCAGAAAAATATTGTAGAGATGTGAAAAGCATTTGTAAACTTGTGTTGAATAAATGGGATGTTCTGAATGCATAAGGTAAGTGAGTACTAACTTTGAACCACCCTTTTTAAAAGCAGTAAAAATTAGACGCATTAAAGACATTGAAGTGAACTGAAGTGATAATTATACAACGTTGTATGCTTTAGGTGCAAATGTTTTTTTTTTTAATGGATCTTACCGAGTGGGTGGTTGGGTCTGAACGGGGGTAGTTTTGTGTCTGATCGAACAGAAGGCGACTGAGATCGAGAGCGCTTCGTGTACAGGTCCATGGGGAAACTCTTCCTTTTACTGCCAACTGGAAACACAAGACAGTTTGCAAGACTTTTAAGAGCTTTTAAGAGAACATTAACCATCTTTATTCTGCTGCATTGAAGACAAGATTGTTCCCCTACTCTCCCATACACCCCCACTGCTCTGTACATCTTCGTATCTAAGTGACAAATAAAAATATTTTCCGCACTCGCTTTTTTGGTTCGTTCCTCCATTCCGTTCCTCGTCTGCGTGGAGTGATGAGTGTGGCTGCGGGTGTTGTTTGCTGAGCGGTCACTGTCTGCTCCGTGTGTGTTTGCGTGCGCTGCAGGTGGTGCGGTTTTGTAATTTACTGAAGTCGTGCTGGGACACTCAAATGGATTCGTGTATAGGGCGCTCTGGATTGCGGAGCGCGCAGTCGTTTTTTGTTGGGGTTGGAGGCTTAAGAGCGCGCTCTATGGTGCAGAAAATACGGTACATGTTTGGAGATGGCATGTCACCAGTGCATTAAACTTCTTCATGGAAGCAAGCAGGTGCTGGACTCCTAACTAAAAAAGTTACAATGTGCCCCTTTCTTAACGAAAAGATCACTGCAAAGGTGTCTCATGTTGTTAGGCCTGTGACAATAAACTTCAAAAGTTTGATGTATAGCTGAAATAAATAAAGACAAAAAACGATAATATTGAAATTCATGCCACTGACACTCTAAAGCAGGATTATCCTCAAAAAACTATTATAAATGTACAATATTGTTACAATCATCAGCTGTAATAAATAAATAACGTATTGCAAAAAATAACCAAAAATATCCCAATAATGTAAAGAAAACGTATTTATGATAAATACTGGCTGCATAATAATTAATCTGTCAGAATTTATAATTTATAAAAAAGTATGATAAGTACCTCTGACATCTGTCTCCATGCCCATTTCTAGAGACTGGCCCTGGGTTGCCTCTACCTCGCTCTCAGTCCCTGGTTGGAGCTCCAGAGAGGGGGCAGTCTCCTGCTCCTTCTCCCCAGGTTCAGCACTCAAACTGGGCAAGGCCTCGCCCTCCACTGGCTCTGTCTGACCCTCCTCCAGCTCATCGTCTCTTTGGGCCACCTTTCTGCCACGAGTGGATTTTCTCACTGGAAAAACATTTTTTAAATATATTTTAAGTAATCCAATTCCCTTTATTTATACAGAACAAATAACTGTAAAAATAAGGTAAACTCATTAATGAATCATAAAAGAATGAAAAGTGAAATATCTGTTGTAAACTTACCAGGTGTTTTTCTGCCCTTCTTCCGACCCCGGCCTCTGCCTTTTGGAGTCTGCTCCTCCATCTCTTCTTCTCCCACTTCATCCACTGTCACAAAGGTTGGAACTTCTTCTGAAATGAAAATCCACTGTCACAAAGGCATATTCATCCAGCCACAAAGGCAAAGCTCCCACATAATTTAACCACTGAACCAACTTTTTTGCTAATTAGTTCAATTAGTTCCTTAAATTTAACTTCTAGAACAGTTGTAAACCACAAGATCATACCTGTGTCTTCTTCATATTTGCGTTTGACTGCTTTGGTCAGGTCTGTTTCTTGAAACTCTCTTGCAGTCACAGCCTCCTCCTCTGCAGATTCAGGTGGAGTTTCCTGTATCTAAAAAGAGAACAGATTTAGCTACTTTGGGCGTAAGGCGGGACAAATATTCGGCCTCACTATTTCAGTTGGAATTAGACCTGTCATGATAAAAAAAATTCAAATGCCACATATTTCCCCCCCAAAAGTATTTTCAAATCTACAACATTGCCAAAAAACATGACCTGCAATAAATAAGAAATAAGTATAAGAATGCAACACCTAAGTAATTAGTTTGTAACTATAAGTCATAAAAGTTCATAACTTAACCTACATCTGAAATTTCTGAAACACCCACTAGTACAAAAAAAAGTGCAAGTTGTCATGCAACAAAAGTTAATATAGTAATTATGACAGGCCTTGTTGCAATATGGTAGGACATATGTATAAAAAAACTGAAGATCTAGTTTTCTTTCCATTGTATAAACAGAGCTGTGTGAATATGAAAAACTACAATTCTACTATTTGACTCAAAATTAGAGTCATTAATATTATTTGGAAAGCTTATGAACCATTAAAAGTTAATTTAAGGCTAGAAAGAGATTTTGTGGGTAAACTTGGCTTACTATATATATATTAAGCAAACTAAAAAACCAAACCATTAGCTTAAATAGTTTTCTTTCCAACAATACTGAATTTTAGTAAACGTTTGGAGCCAAGTCAACACATCAACATAAAAACTAATACTCAGCTAAACTAAATACTCCCATGTTGCTATAAATGTAATAAAAGTTACCATGGTGATGAAAATACTCACTTCTGGCTTGGCTGGTTCTGATTGGTCCTGAGTGAGTAGGCATGGCTCTTGGACATATTCCTCCTTTAGTTCCTTCCTCTCTTTTACAGGCTCCTCCTCCTTTTCCTTTAGCTCCTCCTCTTTTTGCTCCAGCTCCACTCCCTCCTCTTTTTGCTCCAGTCCCGCCTCCTCTGTCTTTAGCTCCTCCCTATCCACCCCAGGCTCTACCCTTTCCATGTTTTGCCCCTCCTCCTCGATTCTTAGCTCTGTCTCTTCATCCTCTTCTTCCACGATTTCATCTAAAATTACTAACCCATCTTCCTCTTCTGTGACATATTCTGGAAAATCCTCTTCATCGCTAACTGCATCTAAATTCATATCAACCTTTTGACGCTCTGCACTAATCAAATTGGCCAATTCTTGAGCCATTTTATTCTCTAAGGCTGTATTACATGTTTGATCCATTTCAAATTGAAGTATTTTGCTAGTTTCATCATGAACAGATGGTTTTCCAACTCTAGTCTCTTCTCTTCTTGAAAATTCTGATTTAGGTTTGGTCTCAATAGTTGTAGCTTGACAATCTTTTTCTACAAATTGTACATTTTCCACAATTTCTACTGAACTTGCCTGGTCAAAAATTCCTTCTGGTGTTTCCAAATTTTGTTTTTGCAATTTCACATTTTCAACTTCAGCGTTTTCAATCTCTTGGCTAATTCCACAAGCTAATTTGTCCTGTTCATTAGACGGACTATCTTTTTGGATCAAACCTTCCTCTTCCTCAACTGTTGCACCGATAATTTCAGAAGATTCTGTGTCCTCTTCTTGGTCTTCCTCTACAGCATCTAGTACTTCATATAATGGTTCCTCATCTTCTTCATTTTTGTCGACTTCTTCCAAAATGGTTTGAGATTTTTCCTGTTTCTGCTTTTCTGAGACATCCTCCGTTTTGCCTTCCTTCAAATCTTCAACAACTACACACTTTAGTTCTACATCATTAGATTTCAAAGCACTTTTCCTGGGTTGTTTGCGTGGCCTGCCCCTCCTCTTAGCTGCAGCTTGTGGAACTTGCTCTCCATCTTCTTTCTCATCTTCGACAGAGTCCAAAACACAATATTTCTCATCAACAGCATATTTTAATGTTATAGATTCTGGATTTTCTGATTTTGCTTCCACAATTCCTGCCTTTTTCTTTTCATTTTTCTGAATTGACTCTTGTTTGGTGTCACTTTTTCTGCTTGCTCGCTGTTTTGGAGATATTTCCTCTCTGAGACAGGCTCTCCCACTTCTTGTTGATCTTGTTGTTCTAGTAGATTGTTTTTCCGTCTTTTCAACTTCCAAAATGGCAGCATCATCAACTGATTTATTCTCCAAATCTTGAGATGCACGGTCACTCAAATTTCCAGATTGCTCTTGCTCTTTTTCAGAAGTTTCAACAACACTTCGACTTGGTGATTCTTCAACAAGTTTTTCGGGGCCGTCCTTCGATACTGAACCAATTTCCTTTTGCATTTTAACATCTTTTTCATCAATATTGCCATCTTTAACTGCCAAATCATCTGCATTATTTGAATCATGTTGGCAAAGTTCTTCCATGTGTTTTTCCACTGCATTTGCAACATTTTCAGATACATTTTTACCAGTTTCCACCATTAGAGTTTCCATGTTATTTTCGATACATGCAGTCTGTTCTTCTGCAATTTGATCTTCTTCTAATGAATCAATAACTTCATACACTGGTTCTTCCTCATCTTCCTCAACCCCCTTTTTAAAAATTTCTTCTGAAATTTCCATTGCAACTTCTGATTCGCCTTGCTTTTCGATATGTTCCTCTACCATACTTTCCTCCATCAGGGGAGATATGATTTTTTTGTCTGATTTCAACGCACTCTTTGGGGGTTGCTTTATCAGCCTACCCCTCTTCCCTTTTGGAGATGGTTCGTCTTCCACGGCATCAAGTATCTTAAACTCCTCTTCGATTGCTTCTTGAAGCTCAACTTTAGGCAAATCTTTAGTGTCCGATTTTTTTGTTTCACTGGCAGGAGTTCTTCCACGTTTTGTTGGCGTATTGCGTTTCAATGACGAATCTGAGGACTGGTCTCTTTGGGATGACCTTGTTTGCCTTGTAGACCTAGTTGAAACTTCAACTGAATCTAAAATTGTGTATGTCTCTTCTCCTCCATCCTTTTTGGTCTCTTGGGACTCTTTTGCTGGAGTTTGCCGACTTCGTGATGGTGTATCTTTCTCACTTTTGGATGATTTTCTTCTAGTGGACTTCTCAGAAATTGTGGCAGTTTCTTCTGCAACTTCGTCTAAAATTTCAAATGCTCCTTGCTCCAAATTTGTGGAACTGTTGTTTTTTGCAGCTGATTTGCTTTCGCTTCTTTCCTTGGATTTCCTTCCAATATGGCTTGGTTCATTTTTGGGCGATTTTTCATTCAAGTCTAAATCTGTTTTGGATAATTTTGTTGACTTTTCTGAAACTGTTGCTTTGTCCTCCTCAACAGCATCCAAAATCTCAAATGCACCCTGCTCCAAATCAGCAGAACTTTCTTTACAGTCTTTACCAGCTTTTGTTGCCTTTTTGTGTTCATGTCTCTCTTGTGAGTTTCTTGCTTTGCATTTTGAATCATCTTTGTGCAATTTTTCATCTGTAGAGGAATCTGTTTTGACCGATCTGGACCTTCTCTCTCTTATAGACACATCATGTTTTTCAGAACTGTTTCCAGCTGAATCCAAAACTTTCTCTGCCTTCTCCTCTCTCCTTCCGCGGGTGCTACGTCTTACAGTCACCTTTTCCTCATCTTGTGCTGGTTCTACTTCTACCACATCAACAACTTTAAATTCTTCAATAATTTCTTCATCAATTCTTGAAGAACTTGACTCACATTTGCTCTTTGTTTCCGTTTTTCTGGCGGTTCGTGCATAGCGTTTTGGTGATTTTTCCTTCTCCTCACTTCTTGTCTGTCGTCCACTTCTTGTTGATCTGCTGCTAGTAGTTTCACTCATCTTACATTCAGAATCAGACTTGGGTCGATCGTCTACCTCATCAATTACTTGAAATTCTGCATTTTCAACTAATTTCTCATCATTCTCATTGTTTTGTGGATCTTCTATAGTAGTTTGGTCTTCAATAGAATCCAGGATCTCAAATGTTTCTTGTTCAGTACCTCCTTGGTCATCTGTTTTGGTAGTTTTTGAGCAAACGTCGCCATCATTGTCATCTCTTTTTCTTTTGTTTCTCGTTTCTGGTTTTGAATCCATAGATTGCGGTGCATCTAATTCCTGGTTTGTAATTTCTGCAGACAGATGTTCACTGTTTGGTTCTTCCTTGGCTTGTTCTTCAGTGACAGTGTCTAGCACTTGGAAAGACTCTTCAAACCCCCCTCCCTCTTCTTGTGTTTTATCTGCTTCATCGACTGAATCCACAACTTCAAAACCTTCTGAAATTTGCTTTGTATCTTCAGTCATTTCATTGGGACAATTCTGATCATCCACAGCGTCAATAATTTCATAGCCTTCATCACTAACCTCTCTTAACTCTCGAACAGTTTCCTTGTTAAATTCCACAACAATTGCGGTATGTTGCAATTTCCCTTTCTCCTCATGAGATTTTGAGCTCTTTTCTGCTCCCTTGTGGCCAGACTTAGACGCTTCACTGTCTTTCTTATATTTGTCTAATCTTTCTGAATGCTTTTCATGAGAAGTAGAAGATCTGCTGCTAGAATTAGACTTTGAGGATTCGCTAGCTTTTCTTGGAGAGGAAGAATTAGAGCTGCAAGTAGATGGACTTTTGAAACCATCTTTGTTGTACCTTGAGCTAGAGGATGTTGAGGAAGAATATTTTGTTGATTCTCTGGAAGGCCGTGAAGATGTGTGGTACCTATCAGAGGAGGAGGAGCTGGGTTTTTCTTTGTCTCTACGCGAATCTGAGGACCTACGAGTGGAGGAAGAGGAGGAGTGATGGTGGCGGCTGGAGCTGTGATCTACGTCGTCTTCTGAAATTTCATCAACCATCACAAAGTCAGACAAGTCTTCAAACGGGAAGTCCCTAGAGGAGCCACAACGGGTGGTGGAGTCTTCTGAAGTTTGACTCTGCAGTGAGAAAGAAAAAAAACGTTTGACTGACTGCGTTCACATGCTAGAATTTAATGTTCGATGTCACACTGTGGAACAGGCAGAGCAAAGACATATCCATAGAAACAAGTAGATGACAGACCCCCAACCAAAACGTTAGACAGACTTGGACTTAAAGCTGCTCTAAGTCTGAGTCGAATATCTAATATCTGACCTTCCTGTCCTCCTGCTCGCTGTCTGAGGATTGATGTTTGTGGCGTCTGTGCTCTCGGACTGCTGCTGTCAGGAGTCTGAACATGTCCTCATCGAGGCGAGGAAGATCTGGGCCCTGCTCTTTGGAAGGAGCTGAGGAAGACGCAGCAACTGAGCTCTGAAAAACGACAAATGTAGTTAACTCCTACAAACCATCTCATGGCAGACTTTTTTGAGATGGCCTGTACATTCCCCTATCTGCTATTGTCCCATAGAAAACTTTAAATTGCAGAGGACAGATTTTATATATATATATATTATATATATATATATATATATATATAGATAGATAGATATAGATAGATAAATACAGATATATATATATATATAAATGTAACTGTGTTTAAATGTAACTAAATACCTTCCTTGCATGTAAACTGGCTCTATTTACGCTTACCTCACAAACCAGGAAGATGTTTGGAAAGAGGCGATTACAACTTTGCAGGCCCACTTTTCTTCATCTAAATGTCATTGTAGTGTTCTGTTATGTTTGGTTAATTAACAATTACAACCATATCTCAGTTATCATCATTTCTCTACTGACACACAACTCCGAGTGCACTGGGTACATGCAATTGGAAAAGATGAGGGTGCCAAATTCAATATTATTCCAAACAACACATAAGTATGCAGACTTCCTTCATACCGCTGATCACATTTACTTCAATGGGTTTTATCACAGTCGGTTTTAACAGATCCATGTTAGGCGAGCCCACTGTCAGCAACTACACCTGAAGTTGTAATTGCATCTTTCTAAACATCTTCCTGGTTTGTTATGTAAGCATGAATAGAGCCTTTTGTCCTTGAATTTTGGATTGAATGATAGTTTTTTAAGTTCTAAGAAGAAATTGGTAGAGACTGAGTTATGTTACTGGTTCAGATTCTGAATTGTGATGATGTCATATGCCCAGAGGGGGACAGGAGCCAAATTTCCCTATTGATTACACTGATTACCTCTTTTTGGTCAGTTTCCATAGTTTTTGGTTTCTCTTTTTCAGTCACTACTGCGGTCTCTTCAGTCTTCACCTCTCCAGCTCCTTCATTTTGTGGTTGCTCTTCTTTGTCTCTACTCTCTCTGTTCAAATCCTCTGTCAAAGTTGTATTTGATTCCTCTTTGGCTGTTTCAGTTTCCATTTGAGCAGGTTTTTCATAAGGTTTTGGGCCAGGTGGGTTACCCAGGCTTACAACAGTATTCCCAGAGTTCTTAACACGCTCTTTCAACTCAATGCAACTACAAAAAATAAATAAAATAAATTGCATTTTAAACAATACATAATACATACATGGCTGATATACTATAATATTTTAAAACAGACATAATCATTGATCAAATTTTAATGAAATTAGGGACGGGCAATGTATACCAAAAACGGAATAGTTATTCTGCAGATACGCAAAATTAGAATACCAAGGGTAGCTTATAAATGAACAAACAATTACAGCAAAAAGAGCTGAGTAAAAATAAAATAAGCAGAAAGGTCTAATGTATAAAATGATATTTCTGCAGGGAATATCACTTGAGGTTTATTTTATGGTCCTTTCTTGTTTTATCAATATTTGATCCTCATCCAAGATTTATAGGCACATTGTTTTCAAGACACATTTGTTTTTAATTAGGGGAAAATATACATTGTATTTTTCAGACTATAAAGTACATCGTATTATAAGGAGCAATATCAATAATGTTGAATTCTCGTCTATTTTTATACATAAGGCGCACTGGATTATAAGGCACATTAAGCGAGGTAAACGGATGATACTTGTGATGACACCTTAGCCCAGGCATCCATGATCCATTGGCAGATTGAGGCATTGCCTCCCTGTGTTGTTAAATGTGTATTATGAATGTGAATGTGGGTGGAAAATTTAAGTTTGGATTTTTATTTCCTACAAGGACTCCTCAAATATACACTGAGTATTAATGTGTGATTTGTTCACATTTGTTTATGTTTTACATAAACGAAACTGAAATCCATGCTGATTTGCATAAACTATAAGCGCTTAAAAAAGAGCTGAAAAAAACAGCTTGCTCATTCTGCCCTGATGCGGTCAGCTTCTGTCGGACTAATTTACTTTGCGAAGCTCCTGACTACGGTAGCCATAATGCTCCGACAATCCATCAAGCGGTGTGGCTTTGTATCTTACCAAAGTCTACTAAAACATTTTGACAGATTTTTGAGTGCTGTGTACCACATAAAATTGGTTCGAGGTCAGTAAACACAACCAGAATTAATGCATAAGGCGCACTGCAGATTTTTGAGAAAATTCAAGGAATTTAAGTGCACCTTATAGACTGAAAAATACAGTATATAAAATTGTGATTAAAGAGAATATATATATATATTTTGCTAAATCATGCAAGGCTAAATAGAGGTGGCAAAAAGGTTAGTGTTTGAGAACAAAATTAATAAAAAAAAAAAGCTAGTTGACAAATTAGTGAAAAGCTGCACGTATAAAAGTTACTTACGTCTCCAAACCCACGATTTTATTCCTGAAATTAAAAACAAAATCTGAGTCATTTGATTTATAGTAGGGCTGTAGTCAACTTAAATACCCTGCTGACCGATTAGTCAACTAAATGAAGTGTGGCAAAAACAATAAAAAACTATTACAATCTGACCCTGTATCTGACCCAAACTACACTCACAAGACTACAACTGCAGAGTTCCTGCAAAATAAACTTATTCAATTTAATTCAATTTAAACAGAAATGTAGGAGAAATAATTAAAGTGAAGATGACAGGTTAGACTACGTAGTTAAAGATAATTATATTTAGGATTTACAAAAAAAATATTGTCTATTTTTTTCTTTTATTCTTTAAAAAAAAAAAAAAAAAAAAAAAAAAAGGTGAAGATTACTTCCTGGTTGGACACATGCACATACCAAATCCGTGCTTTCCAGATCTCCGGTGTGTAGGAGGAGAATCTTTCCTTTACTTTGGGGACGTCATTTGAATCAGCCATTTCAATACAAATCTGAAAGAGGTAATCAAATAAAACAGTATTTATGATCCAACATCCAACACTCAAAACTACAGCAAAGCTATTGATTATTTTACAAAATTATTAAAAATGCTGTGATGGAATTTGTGACCAGATTTGTCGAACTGGTTTTGGTTAATATTTGTAATTACTGGGCCCATCCACATTAAGTAAGTAAGTCAGTCTTTCTTTATATAGTGCTTTTCACAGACATGTGTCACAAAGACACTTTACAGAGCATTATTGAGCATTATTCATTCACTCCATACCCAGTGATCGTAAGCTACTATTGTAGCCACTGCTGCCTTGGGGCAGACTGACAGAAGCGCGGCTGCCATGCCAATCTGCGCCACCGGTCCCTCCGACCACCACCATCACTCACACCCACATCACTTTCATACTAGGCAATGTGAGTGAAAGTGTTTTACCTAAGGACACAATGACAGTTTTTGTGACTGGTGCTCTACTGTGGCAATTGATTTTCTCAGTGTCTCCCATCCAACCAGGCCCGGCCTTGCTTAGCTTCTGAGATCTGACGGGATCAGGCTTTAACAAGCCAGTCTGGCCATTATAACAAAATCTGTCACAAATTTCAATGTCTTTTCTGTCAGTATAAACAAGTAGAAGTGTATTGTGAAATAAAAAAATATGTTGTATATTTTTACAGAGAGAAGATGTGCCGGTTTTGTTTCATGTGGATAGGCCCAGTAAACTTAAACTTAAAGTTAAACTGCAAATTCAACCACAGAATTCTGACCTGTCCTACAGCTCAGATTTACACTAAAGTGATTCTAGAAAGCTGAGATGTCATGTGAACAGCACTCATTTCTAAATATGGACAAAATAGCGTTATTATGAGTTTACATTTTTTTCGTACCCTGTTGGCCAGAGGCAGGTATCCGAAGATGGGGGCGACGGAGGTGACGATTTCAATCACGAGTCTGATCATGTCAAAAGAAACTTCAGACACAAAGACAATGAGTAACCTCTGCTTCAACAGGTGTTTGCTCGGAATGCCCTGAAACAATGCCATAAAACAGGGAATAAAAAGAGTTGTAACATAAAGAATGACTATAAAAGAGTAGAACATTACTTGAATAGGCTATACTACATATTTGAATTGGAATTTGTAAAAATGTCAATATGTATTTGTTATCATTTCAAAAATATTAATTTACGGAGAAATTAGATTGAAAAAACTAAATATGAGACGTGCAAACTACAGAGATGACAAGTTGAACACAAGACAGTTTAACATTACAGCTTATCGCAATGTGCTTTTCAATTGAATTTCATTTTAGAATACAACTTTATTTACTCACAGCATTGCTCAGCTTCATAAATGCGCAGTACATCTCATCCTGTGATACAGAAAAAAATTAGTTATTGTTAATGGCAAAAAAAGAAATAAAAAAAACCTCAATGAGACAATACTTTGCCACAACACTCTCAATAGCAGGGGTGCTCACACTTTTTCAGCATACAAGCTACTTACAAAATGACCAGGTCAAAATGATCTACCTAATACAAAGCCAAGCAAACTGCACTGAAACACTCTGTGCCCCTTTTTTGGACCCTCACCCACAGTTTGAGAACCCCTTCTTTAAGAGAACTTCCTCTGGCACTTTACACAAAACTGTGAAAAAAGTGAAGGAAGATTTTTAAACCTGTTTTTTAAAGTTCCAAACTGGAGTTGCATTCTTTTCTGGTTTTGCAGTGATATTTACCAGCCTCTGCATATTTACCAAACCAAACGCACATCGTGACAAAGACAGATGCATTTGTGCACTTTTGTTAGGCAAACTTCAGCCAAATGTGGCAGTAGGTCTGTTCTGTAGGTCTGCTCTAAGCTGTAGACCTGCTTTGTGCCAACACTGGAACACAAATTTAGACTCGTTTTTGCTTCATGTTTCGTCTTGCTCTTCTAATCAGCCGCACTGTGGAAGGGGCTTGTGTTCGCTGTACGCAGGAAGGAGCGAGAGCGTGAAAAGGCGAGGGGCGGCGTGCTGACCTGAGGCAGATGGACAGGTAGGATGTCTAGGAAGTTTAACCTGCCCTGTGATGCACGCTGGTACACGAGGGCACACGCTGTTGCAGACGAGCCGTGCATAGGGAGCGTGTGTGTTTGTGATGTGCCGTAGAGTCTTCGTGGGTTTCAAATGAGCGTACAGGCTGCACTGAGACTCCCCACACGCTAGTGCACCCCGGTACAAGTTTACTGCCAACAGCAGCGGCCGGAATGAAATATGATCGCACTTGTTGAGTGTCAGACCTTGAGTGAGAGACAAGACCGAGTCCAAACGCGAGTCCGAGACGAGTACTAAGACACGGCGATCTACCCACACGACCTTGGCGATCGACTGGTAGATCGCGATTGACGTATTGGGCACCCCTGCTCAATAGTATCTGAACGAGAGGTGTGCAATTAATACATAAAAAACCCTGGAACCACTCAAATAAATCACTCTGGAGAGCCCCCTTTGGAGAGATGAAAAACTTTTAATGTATTCGATTAGTCGGGTATGTAGCCTGGGCTCTACTTACAAGTTCTAAAACGCTACAACAGTCACAACTGAACTTGGGTTGCCAATGACAGAGTTTCTCATTATATGGACAGGCTATATCTCATGTGAAAGCTCAGAACCTCCAGAATTCCCTCACTGAGCTACAGAGTCTGCACTAGCACCAATTCAGGAATACTTTTAGGTTTAACCAATTGGCTTTCAGCATTGAAACTGGCAACCCAGAAAGACTCAGGTGAGGCTCATTCTGCTTTCTGCTTGGACAACATTACAAAAGATTTCCCCCCAAAATCAAGCAGGTTTAATTGAAAGATGTAAAATCTGAAAGGGAGGTATAAAATGGGACTCAAATCCAAAACCTTGTGGTGAGAGGGAAAAAACGTACCTCGTCTGACAAAGGGAACAGTCCATTTCTATCTCTGACATAGTGAGCGTGAAGCAGATTCCCTTTCAGAGTGATCTTTTGTCTGAAGTAATCCTCAGAGAATTTTGAACATTTCCCAGCATTGCAAAAGTGAATAAATGCCTAAAACAACCACAAAAAACATGGGAT
Organism: Boleophthalmus pectinirostris; assembly: GCF_026225935.1. Taxonomy (NCBI): domain Eukaryota; kingdom Metazoa; phylum Chordata; class Actinopteri; order Gobiiformes; family Gobiidae; genus Boleophthalmus; species Boleophthalmus pectinirostris. The sequence continues at coordinate 19,829,548 of NW_026571153.1, read as the reverse complement.
TAGATAGATATTAACATTTTAAAGATAAGTTTGTGGCTAGGGCCGAACTATATGGAAACAACATCCAGTAGAGATTGTGGTTAAATTTGAGATTTGTATGTCTTAGTAAAAGGATTCTGCTGAAAGATTTAATTTTAAACTCATCCAGAAGAAATGGCAAATGAAATTCTAAAATAATTCAAGAATCTCATGCATTTCAGGAGATATCTAAAAACTATATAATGTTGATTTTGAGTTTTTGAGTGTTTTGTTTCATTCACACGTTTGAGTAACCCTTTATTATTAGTTTGTCAAATCAAAATGCTCTGTTCCACCTTGTGATGTCATGAAGCGGTAGTTTTCAAGTTAACACCTACCTTTTACCTTTAGTTCAGTACAGAGAGGTAATTTTAGGGTTGAAATTCTCCAAGTGATTCTAGTGAAGGTGTGTGGAGTTTAAAAACACAGTGGAGCACTTCCTGTATTGCCACATGACATCAGAAGCATCACAAACAGTGTTTTCTGTTTCAGGGAAGAACTCAGCCTAAATATGCAGGGTTTGTGTGTTAAACATGTGTGAATGAAGCAAAACACAACTCCACGTATGTTTATAATGAGGATAAAACATTATAATATAGAGAAGAATAGTGCATGCAATATTGGAACTTTAAGCATGAATCAATGATATATCTGTATTTTTTACCGTCCAATCAGATGTTGTGTGAGAAGTTTTGAGCCTTACCCGTCTCTGTAGAGGTAGCACTATGATGCTGTAGTACAAGCTGTGCAGGTGTTGGCCCAGCAGGTGGTTCCAGACCAGAGACACCACGTCTTCGTGTCTGTACCCACCCACAGGTAAGCCCGTCAGCATCACGGTCCTCTTCTGCCAGTTACCTAAGCGCTGCACAAAACCCACGCAAGAAGAGACCTTTTAGAGTTTTATAGCATCAGGATGGTCAAAAGTTTGGAAAGAAGGCAAGGGGAGGCATACTAAAACTACTAACTAACTAGATACTCATTTGAACAGGTATCAATACTAAAAAAAAGTCTCATTCACATTGCAGAAATGAACCTTTCCTGAATAGCTTTAGAATGACCTTGAACTGTATCAAAAGCATAAGAGCTCGTAGACAACTTACACCCAAGGACCACTATGGCGCCTACCTGGACATATAAAGGATTACACAGATCACGTTGTAATATAAAAGAAAAAACTACTATTATATAATGTTAAAATCATGTTCTATAGTTTATAGAAAGAGTTTTATTGTGTTTTATTACAATCATGGTTAATTTAATTAATTAAAAAGTTTAACATTACATATCTTGAAAGAAGAGAAAACATGCAGATGTTGAAATTTTCAATAAATATTTAGTTTGGCCCATGACTTAATCCCAGTTTTTAATTTCAGCCCTCTGTGAATTTGAGTTTCACACCTCTGATCAATATGGTACTACTTCTGTGTAATATCCAATATTTGAAAACACCTTCTCCTCCAATTTTAATATCTAATTTTAAACCATTTTCATGCTTAGACCCTTATCTATTTGATCAAATCGTTATTTTTTGTAATTAGCTCATCATGACCTTAAGGTATAGAAACATCTTCTTAAAATTACTTTTCTATCTCCTCTGTGGCGCCACTTCAAGAAGAAAGCATTACAGGCATGTTAACACAAAAACACAAAACTTAACAATGCAAGAATTATAATGCAAACTTGAAAAATATTGGATAAAAAGACAGAAATGATTGACGGCTCTGCGTATATTTTATAGTAAACATAATATAAATATTTCCTCCAAACTGAACAAATAGAAACACAGTACTGGGACCAATGAGTTGTTATTGTACTATAACACACCCCTAAGAAAACAGCTGTTTCTTCAGAGTGGTTTGAAATGTTGGTTTTACGGCATTGAGGGCCGAATTAAAACAATAGAGCTTAATTATGTCATGGTGGTGTAGACATATTGTAGTGGACCAATGTGTTTTTAGTGCATTTCAGTGCATTGATGGCCAATATCAAAGTTCGTTTGGAATCATATCAGAACTGAAAAAGCTAGATTGGTGCATCTTTATCTCTGAAGTGTGGAAAATAAGCCCAAAGCTTAAAGACACAACAGAGGTCTGCCATGCAGCTTGAAGAGTATCAATTAAAACTACTGAAATTTAAACAAAACACTACAAAATACCCTCAAGTTTAAGATTTGTTAAAGTCACCTCTATTAAATGAATTAAAACAGATCTTACCTTTGACTGTTTGCTTGCTCTATTCTCCAGCGTCTCATATTCTGCAGGACACAACACAAACATATATAGTATTAACATACAGGTGTACTTTAAAGTCCTTGCTTATTGAACCACTCTTTAAAGCCCTGTACCTGATTACTCGCCATATAGTTGAGCAAAATTTGTCTTACTCCAATACAAATACTAGAATATTGTATAAGCAGAGCTTGAGGTCAAAATAAGTCTGAATTATAAAGCGTTATATTAGGGCTGTGCAATATGGAGAAAAAAATATATCTCAATATAGTTTGTTATATCTCAATTTACGATATATATCTCAATATCTGTACAGGAAAAATAACCCCACAAAAACTACTGCAAAAACAAATATGCCACAAGGTCTTTGTTTTTTAATGAAGTGCAAAGATGTAGGCTTTTCATGTAGGAACAAAGTACTTCTGCGACAGTAAAAAAAAAAAATAATAATAATTTAACTGTAAAATAAAGGAAGAAATAATACATATTGCCTTCTTTTCATTAAAAAATAAAAAACTGAACTCAAGCTCATCTTTGCATCAACTCTAGCTCCTTGTGCCGAGCAAGTGGGAGCGAGCACAGAGAAGGCAAACAAGTGAAGCAGCGAAATCAGAATTAACTATAAGCATTATATCTTGTGTATATTTTGTTTCTAAAAATATCTCGATATATTTTAAATATCGAGATATCACCCACCCCTGTTATATTGTCCAATAATCAGGAAGTGCACATTAGCATGCTAAGTATTGTTAGCTTTACTATCATGGCAAAATCTCTGCTATGGTGTCCTGAGAGTTGTGAAAAGCACAGTGACTACTTAGGACGCTCTGAATGCAAAAGGTAAATGAGGAATAACTTTGGACCACTGCAAACTGTTTAAAAATGAGCTAGGCCAGTGTTTCACATTTTAAAGATGGTAAAAATCTAGTATAGAGCCATTAAAAACAGCCATGGGAGGAATGGGGGTACCTGGGATGAGGAACCATAGCGACTGGGTGGGGTAAAAGTAGGGTATGGTCGTCATGGTGACCCAGAACGGACTGTCGGTTCCAAGAGGAACTCCAAAACTCGCTGCAGGAAGAACCGCTCCAGGAACACTCTCTGAAGGGTCTGGCATTGCTTTAGCTGCCACTTGTTTAGCTGCACAGACAAAAAAAGACATTATGAGAGAGATAATGTGCAAATTAAGGATTAAAGGAGCATCTGCAACTTGATTTTCTCCTTAGAGATGTTTAGAAATATAGAAATGTTTCACACTATGGCATTAAGCCCTTCTATCATGCAGACAAAACCAAGCCAAGTTACAGGTCAGATCTATGGAGAGGAGATCCCACTCAGTTGAAATGCCTGTTTTTCTATGTATTTTTGAGTAATAATAACACCTGTAATTGAATAAATGCAAGTTATACCTATTTAATATTCATATTGTGGAATATTTGTAGCTGAGCAATAACAAATCCATAAAAAAAAAAGAAAAGACAAACGCCCAAATGAAAAGTTACAAAGTGCACCTTTAAAGTAATTCCCATTCTCTCCAAAGGTCAAAGGTGTATTTAGAGTGATGCATGCATGTTTATTCTCCTGGATTCAAGATATCATTGCTCTGATTTACCGCTATTTTCACCACCACCAGTACACGCTCACTACTCCGTACTTTTCTTAATCAGTACACATCTGATTTGGCAGCGTCACACAACCATTTTTGTACAAATGGAAAAAAAAATCTGCTGCTCTCCAATGTGATATGCAGCTATTTTTTAGTGATAGAAGCTAATGATGTTGTAAATGCTAATTAATATTACATTATTATACATACTCTGCCAGTTTCCAATCTGGTCCCACTTCTAACACCATATGTGATGGGGTTCTATTCTGGGGTAATGATGATGGCACAGTCAAAGGATGTTTTGATGATTTAATTAATGATATAAAATCCCAAAATAATAAAGTTTGAAGAGTGTTTCCATGTACAAGTGCAGGTCTAAACTGACTGAGGGAGGTAGAGCGGTCCTATTTTATCCCCTAAGACTCCTTCCCCAAGCCAATTAACACAAAACAACACCTCTAAAACCCAAGTTAACCATTACAACAAAAATAGAAAAAAAATACAGAAAAATACATTGTATCACATGGAAACATTTCTGCCCCTGTAGCAGAACCAGGGAAAGTAAAATTTATATTTTATTGTAGGCAGTGATTTTTTGTGACGACGTCACAATGATGTCAGACGGCAATGTCCCGTCCACTAAGACAGAAATAGGAAGTGATTGGCGGGGGCTTTGTTTGACAGTGAGGCGAGCAAACGGGAGATGAATATGGGTAGAAGTTAGTTGGAGGACAAAGTTATCGATATGGATGATTTTTCAGTGGACTTGTGTGCAGCCAAGACTACTGCGGTGGTGAGCGCACAGACATGGAACGAGAAAGAGTCGGGTACGGGAGCGAAATGAAGCTATGACGGAGCTACTCTGTCACATCAGCCAACCTGTTTAAGATCAAGATTGCAATTTAAAATGTCCAAAATATAATGATTCACAAAAGTACAATGTGTCTTCCACAACCCCACCCACCTAGTCCTGTCTCTCACACTGACAAAACTACTGACATTTTTTCTACAAAACTTCCAAATAAATAAACTGTGACATTTTCTGAGGACTTACACAGAAGAACGCCTTTATTTTTAGGGGGGTTCATCCTGAACATCTCATATGAAGGAGTCCTCTTTAAAAGGCTGTGGTAGATTCCAAGAGCATCAGCCGCCTGGGTCGACTCAAACTCCACAAACACCTGAAAATTTTTTACATATTTTAAAAGTGCACTATGTAACTTTTTGGTTGAGGGTCTGACACCTGCTTGTTTCTATGGATATGCCATTGCTCTGCCTGTAATGTTCCACAGTATGACATTAAACAGCTTTACTTTACATTTATTCAATTACAGGTGGTTTTATAGCTCAAAAATATCTAGAAAATACCTGGCAGAGCAATGACATATCCACAGAAACAAAAAGAAGACGGACCCCCAAACAAAAAGTTACATAGTGCACCTTTAAAATGTACCATTACCTTGTTGAGGAGAGGCATGTAGTTTTTAATGAAGCCGATTTTCTTTATCATCTTTTGAAGTTCCGCCATGTCACTCTGAGGAATGTTTGTGATGTAAACGGTTTTCTCCCCATTGTCAAGAGGCAACTGCCAAAGAAATCAAATTAAAACCACAAGCAGTGATGAAGGGCTCTCTCATCAAACTCTGGCTATGAACTGTTTTCAGCTCATCATCCAGAACTTGTGGTTTCATAAAATGTGAATGAAACTAAAACCTAGGCAAAATGAATTTTTAAAAGATTCTACTTACATGTCTATCACATATTCGCATCAGGGATAAGTAAAAAGGCATCTGAAAGACATGATTAAAGAAAAACATTCACTTTAACTGATTAATTGTGGTCCCGGTGGTATGATAAAAACTTAATGATAAATTTGTGAAACTGGTCAGTTCAATACAATATCATTTTAATATAATAAATACATAATAATTTTGTTGCATGTTTTTTCTTTACCGGCAACATTTCAACTCCACTGAAGATGACGTGAGGCTTCAGTTGAGAGCTTCTGAACAGGGCGTTTTCATAAGGACATTCAACGAATCTCTTCACCAACTCCTGAAGAGAGTTTTTGTTGGGCATCGCAACAATAGCCTAAAAAACAAAATGTCAATATGAACGCCAAACAAAGGAAGAAGGAACAGAGCATAGAGGGAAGGGTCAGACAGAGCAGAGGAGAAAGTCAGAAGGAGCAGAGGAAAGGGTCAGATAGAAGAGAGGATACAGAGGAGAGGGTCAGAAGGTCAGCTAGTACCAGTTTACACTGAGGGAGGATGTAGATACTGTTTGGTTCATTCTTGAATCCGAATGGTTTGAGTTTTGTCACCAGTTGCTCCTCTGTGTAGGGGTCTTCTGGATTATACACCGGCAGGTTAGAGAGAAGAACTACCCTCTTGTTATTCTTCTGAAGGAACTGTAAAGGAGAAGACTGTCTTAGTCCGGGTCTTAGTCCGGGTCTTAGTCCGGGTCTTAGTCCGGGTCTTAGTCCAAACTCAGTAGCCATTGTAAAATAACTGTCAGTCAAACTTAAGACTTACCTTTGGTGAGAGGACTGTGGCATTTTTAATAGTATCTGCAGGGAGAAAGAAGGGCATTTAAAAACTCAAAAAAAAAAAAAAAAAAAAAAAAAAAGGTTCAATAAAGTTTATCTTACTGAAAGCAGAGACGGTGAGTAGTTTGTCCAGAGTCTCCCCCAACGTCAAAGGATCTGACTTTGGACTAGGATTTGGTTTAGGTTTTGGTGGGATTGGGACTGAGACCGGTTTAGGGTCCGGTTGTTTAGGGTCCAGTTTAGGGTCCGGTTTAGGGTCCGGTTTGGATCCACTGTCCGGCTGCACTTCCACAGACACAGGGGTAACAGAGTCTAAAAAAAACCAAAACACTTGTATTTTGCCTTTTGTTAGACTTGTAGCATAATAGCCCAATTAATTTTTCAAGAAAATATGTGGATATAACCAATAATTGCATATTTTATTTAAATCGACAATCTGACACTTAAAAAAAAGCTTCACTCTGCAACTTTTCTGGTGAAGAGTCTGCCAACTGCTTGTCTCCATGGAGACGTTAATGAGGATCCATGGAGACAAGCATGTTTTTAAGCAATAAAAATACCAGATTTGAACTAAAATTTAACTAAAATTACAAGCAAAACAATAACAAAACGCAAACAGGTGGGCCACTCACACAAGTTACTTGGTACAACTTTAAATCATAGGCTCTTAGTAGCAATTATTCATATGATACAACGCAAATTTATAGATCGATCTGCTTCAGCATGTGCTGAAATACATGTGCTTCTTGCATTAAGTCATCTGTTCCAATTTCAGTCTTCTCTCAAATGTTAATGTGCTTACAATTTGCACCCTTAACAGAATCCTAATATAAAAAAAAATATTGCAAATTAGATCGTAAACTGGACAATCTCACCTTCTTTCTTGGGCATTTCATCTTGGACTTTTTCAGCATCTGTGGTCAAAACTTCCATCTTCTCTTCTTCTGCTTCGGATGTTTTTTCTGTCAGTTTTTCTACAGATTTCTCTTTGTTTTGCTCAACAGCACCCTCCTGTGGCTGCACACCCATCACTGCAACCTCTTTAACAGAATTGCTTTCTTCAGATGGCTTATCTTGCGTGGCCTTCTCCTCTTGGATGAAAATTGTTTCATCTTTTTCCACTGCAACATCCGCTTCTGTTGAAGGCTCTGAATTTTCATTTTGTTGGGTAGTTATTCCCTTTTCTTGCTGAGAAGTTGTCTCAGAATGTGAATTTTGATTATCTTTTTGTGTCAAACCTGCATCTTTTTCCATTAAATCCTGATCTTGTTGTGTTGCCCCTTCTGAAATTTTCATATCACCTTTATCCAAATTCTCTTCCAATTTCTTTCCAACAATTTCTTCACTCGGAATAATTTTTTCAGTGACCTGTTTTGCCTCGACTTTCCCCAAATCCTTCTCATCTGCGGAAATGCTTGGTTCTGGTATTTTCAAATCATCATTTTCCAGATTTTGCTCAAAATTTTTGACACTTTCCACAGTTTCTTCATTTGGAGTTTTTTCTTCAGTAACTGCTTTCTCCTCCATTTGTTCAGAATCTGTCTTGTCAGTTAAAATCGCAGTTGTTGTAACCACCATTTTGTTTACTTTTGGTCTCTCCTCATTTTCGCAATCGGTCCCACTGCTAATTTCAATCGTTTCCATACAAACATTTTTAATTTCGGCCACTTCCGAATCATCATCATCATCTTGTTTTGCGTCATTATTTTTAGCTTCATCTTGGATTGGAACTTCTTTAAGACTGGACCGCTGAATCGTTCTCATATTCTGAATAGAGGTGGCTTTTCTATCCTTTGTCACAACCACTTCAGCGATAGCACTAGCTGTATTATTAGCAGCAGCAACAGTACTAGTAGTAGTAGAAGTGTCAGTTTCTGATTCCTGTGCTTTTTTGTCCATAGTTGGTTCTAGTTTTGGTGTAGCAGAGGTTTTCTTCATTGTAGACTTTGATGGAGTTGATTTAGTGGCTGGTGCTCTGGAAGCTGTTGGCTTAGCTCCAGCTGATTTGAGCATAGATTTTCCTGCAGTTGTGGCTCTGTAATGGAAATGTCAATACAAAATAGTTACACATGCCAAAATATAAAATGGTGTCAAATGAAAAATAAGTTTTAAAAAGGTGTATGGGTTGAATTTAAAGGTGCTCTATGTCACTTCTACAGGTGGAGGTACGTAACCTGCTAGCCTCCTGGAGACGATGCTTTGTCAGGAATGTACCACATATCTCGCATTTATTCAGTTACAGGTTTATATTGCTAATAAAATACCAAAAATACATTCTTATGGACAGCAGGATCACCTCTCCGCAGATCTGACCTGCATCTTGGCCTGCTAGTGTCACCTTCCATTAAATTTAATGCCATAATTGTAGTATTCTTGGCATAGCAATAACCATCGTCTCTCAGAAAAGTTACATATTGCACCTTTAAGCATAAAAATCATAACAGTAATCATTTTACTTTACTACAGACTTCAGAGGTTTTTTGAGGGCAGACACTGGAGATTTCCTTTGAGTCGTGGAAACTGCCTCCTGAAAGCATGGAGATAAAAAAGTTATAGGAAAAGATATTTGAACCTGGTTCATTGTTAATATTTGCCACATCGATTTTAATGACACTTCACTGAATGAAAAATGTATTTCCCTTTTGTTCGTTTAGATTGACAGAAATAATTTTAACTTCGTGTCAGTTCAAATTAATGGGCGCAGTTGTTACAGATATTAGCTGGGGCTGCAACTAACAATTATTTTTCTATCTGATAAATTTAGCGATTATTCTTTCTACCTAATTCTACTTAACTTTTCTTTAATTAACGATTATTCTGTGAAATAGTTAACAGCAATTTCAATAATCAATTTGTTGCTAATAATAATAAGTCATACATAATAAATACATAATAATAAATAAATATATATATATTTATTTGCTGCAAACCTGCAATGTGACAGCAAATTTCACCATAGAATTCTGACCTGTCCTTCTGCCTTATATGAAGACTGCATAGAATGACATACTATCTACACTATCATTTACTAATTTGACCTCTGAGCAGAAAACATTATACATGGTATTCTGTTTTGTTTACCTTATATCTGACGATGGTGACCGGATGCTCTTTGATTTGAATATCTTTTGCATTTCTGAGTTTCTTCGCATCTTCCTCTTTCTCAAAACAAACCACAGCCTAAGGGACAAAGGAAAACAAGAGTAATATACTCTGCAAAGCGAAAATCTTGCAGCAAACCATAACAAAACCAAGTCTAAAGCCAGACTGATTGGGGACCCCCCAACAAAACACAGTGCACCTTTAATTAAGCACATGATTTTAACATAAACCTTAAAAAAGCAAAAACCTGGTGTTTTTGTCGAAACAATAAAACCGATTTGGTTTTCCCAAATTGTTCAGCGAATGCCACAACATCATCATGAGACAGAGGTGGGATGATGGAGCCCAGCCTCACCATCGTAGAAGGTTTCACAGCCTGAAGAAAGAAAACAGAAAATAAGTCAAATCAAAATTCAAAATTTTGAACTGAAATGATAAACATGGATTTAAGATTTTGGAGCCACATGGTCAAGATTAATTATTACAAAAAAAGATAATTTTCAAAAACAGAAGTGGAAAAAAAAATGTACTTAAAGCTGGATTTCTGACTTATGTAAAATTTTATCTGTAAATAGGGGAGCTTGATATCAACAAAGTCCTGATTAATTAAATTAGCAAAAAATAACAAGCAGACTTTTGCACTGTATTTGACTCACAGTGGGCTTGGCTGCAGTGGAGATGGTCTTTTTCACTGTGGTTGTGGTGGGTTTCTTCACCACTTTCTTCTTTGTGCCTGTAGAGGGCGCTGTAGAGGGGTTCATTTTCTTCATCTGTGACATAATGACGGGCACCAGCATCTCAGCCAGTGCGGGCAGGTCCGTCGTGTTTGCCAGGGACTTTAGAGCTGCAAACAAAACATGGTGGTTATAAAGCAGCTATAACATAATAATCCCTTTAATCTAACTGGTAGGAATTAAGATTTAAATGTAAAGCTTTTTGAGATCACGAGTCTCTCTGATGTTTCTAACAATATAATGAATCTCTCATTAGGTTTCTATAGGCCCCTTCTGAAATTATGCCATCTGCACTGACCTGAGGAGCTCTCCAGCGCGTGCTTGGTCATTTCCTCTAGATGTCTCTGCTTCTTCCTCTGTGTTGTCGATTTGTGGACAGAACTTTTATCGGACGAGGAGCGCGTTTCTCTGCTGCTCCTGGCCTGCTCTGCCCTCTCCCGTGGCGACAGTGATGTTCTGTCATGGCCTCTAGGTGGAGTGAACCTGTCGAATGATCTCGGGGGTGTGTACCTGTCAAATCCTCTAGGGGGCGAATATCTTGTTGGAGAATACCTGGACCCTGTGTACCTGGGTGGAGTATAGCGCAAAGGTGAGTATCGCCTCTCTCTGCTTCTTACTGGGGACACTTTTCTCCTAGTCTGTCTAGGTAAGTGCCTTTCCTCTGAGCGTTTTGGAGAGGCTCGTTTATCGTCTGAGCGCTTTGGGGACTGTCTGCTCCGCCGCTCTTCTGCACGGCGAGGAGAAGGCTCACGAAGCTCACGACTTCGCGATCGAGTGTGAGTTCGATGTGATGAAGAGGGAGGAGACACAGAATGGGATCTGGAGGCAATATATAGAGATACATAAATGAAATCAATATAAAAGCAAAAGCAAAACGTCATTCCAAACATAAACGTGACATGTCTCTTAAAGGGTCGGTATTATGCCATTTGCTGATCTGTGTTATAATCTTGTTTCCTCATCAAAAACATACCTGGAGTTGTGTGTTGTTTCATTCACACATGTTTAACACACAGACCGTGCATATTTAGGCTGAGTTCTCTCTCAAACTGAAAACATTCTGTTCTTGTGATGTCATGTGATAATACAGTAAGTACTCCATTGCGCTTTTAAACCCCTTACACCTTCACTAGAATCATTTGGATAATTTTAGACCTGTAATTGCCAATCTGTAGTGAACTAAAGGTAAAACATAGCAGTTAACTTGAAAACTACCACTACATAACATCACAAGATGGAACAGAGCATTTTGAGATTTGGAGATTAATAATGCGGGATTACTCAATGAATGAAACAAAACACAACTCCAGGTATGTGTTTGATGAAGTAACAACATCATAAGTCAATGAGTAAATTTTGCATAATATAGGACTTTTAGGGAAGTATTATACAAGGCTGCAAAATGTCCACAGTCCTGTTCAAGGTAAAGTCAGATCAGTGTTTTGGAGTGAAATCACACTGAGTCACACACACTGAGTGTGTATACATGCACATCAGTATTCCGGTTATGATTGTTTTTTTTGAGTATCCCAGTTTCAGAATCCCAGTTATGGCAGTATCCCGGTTATTAGAAACCGGGATACTGTTGCTGGTGTATTCCGATTGTAACCGGGATACTGTGGCATGCATACGCAGTATCGCGGTTACTGTTACATAAAGTTGAGTGCGCACGTGTCCAAAAGACAAACACTTTTCACCGCAACAGTAGCGACATAAATAAAGCAATCAACCTAAATAAAGTATCCATACATGAGTGAGATGACTGTAAAATAAAGAGCTGCGCTAAATCTGCACACATACAATCTGCACTTGTATAACCTACACCTGTATGATCCCTGAAAAGCTAAAACATGAACTATCTCCTACCTAACACTAACCCTACCAGGCATGTTCAAACTATGGCCCGTGGGCCGAATGCGGCCCTCAGACAAATCTTTCTTAGCCCTTAAGCTTCCAGGTAAATTGGCCCAAATTACTTTGCATCAATTACAAATTTACTTTTTACTGTAAGCATTTTGAAAATCTACTTTGATAAAGCTGATATTTAATATTTAGTGTGTGGTTTTAAGGATCTTAGCAAGAATAAAGACTGATGACTCAATCTAACGTGTTAAACATGAACATATTTCAATTATTCACTGTACTGAGCACCAGTCTGCGGCCCTCGATCGGCCCTCTGCCTCTCGCGTTAGAGATGGTTCATGTTAAACTTTTCAGAGATTATACGTCTGCAGGTCACACGTAGACTGTATATATGAATGGGCATATATCCTAGCCCCCTATCGTTTTGGTGGTGAATTACTTTGCGGTGCATAGACCTCGACGCAGATCCATAAATCAAAAACGATGGTGACAAGGCGGCAGCAGTGCGCGTAGAGTCCACTATACTTCACCCTTCGGCCTCCAAAATTTTTAACGGGCATGATTGACCAATCACGGAGACATGTGGTGCATTCGTATCATTTGACATGTTATCGAGGTTTGCCTTTTTCCCACTGGGAATTTGAGTTTTTTCCTGCAGAAGGAGAGTGTAAGGACAGGGGGCAGTCTGGCGCAGTTGTTCATTTTCTTGTTTTCAGTGAATGTTTGTTAATCTGCCTGTCTGAGAATTTTCTAACTTCCTGTTGGTGAAATCAAAACATTTGTGAAGCCCTGTGAGATGAAGATAGTGGGTTACAGAAAACAAAGTAGAAAATAAAGTTAGTACAGACCTGCGTGCTTGCCTGTGTGCAGAGCGGGACCTGCTGCGGCGCTTGTCTCTCCGTCTGGGGCTGGGGGAACGAGAATAACTCCTCCGAGGTTTCAGCAACTGACTGAGCGGAGGCGTTGGCTGGGCAGAGGAGGCAGGCTTGGGGTCTCTGGAGCGGAAACAGGTGATAGTTTTCTTACAATATAAATGTAAATCACAGCCATGATTTTGTAATTATGTTATGAACCTTCAGAGCAGTTAAACTACACGTCCCTTCAGTACATGAAAATTTTGAGCTTGTATAAACTATGAATAAGCAATGACCAATGCAACAGTCTTTTGTATTCTTCTAGTTAACATGACCTTAAAAAAAAAAAAAAAAAAAATATCTGTGATAATTGGATAGCTCAACAAGGGGCCAAAAGCCTTTATTTTTTCCTGGACTGTATTGAGTTCAAAGTGCAGTATCGAGATATATCATATTGGCAAATTGTTACAGATATCCAGTCCTAATTGTGATTATATTCTGTGAAAAAAAAAAAAGACTTTCAACACTGTAGTGAAGTATACTGCCTTGATGTTTACCTGGGTGTTACTTCACCATCCCACTCAGGATAACTGGAAAAAAAAGACCCAAAACAACAACATCAAAAAACGTTAACAGTCATATATCGAGATATCAAGAGCAGGAGGACTAGAAAAATAACCAAAAGCATAAAAAAATAAAAAATCCACCCACACTTAAAGAAAGTCTTAATCAAAAAATTTAATAGTTTCCTAAACTTCTGTCGTACAGCAAACCTTTATATAAATAAAGCTTTCAATGATTTAAAGAAATTATTTAAGAAAAATATGATACAATTACTGACATCAGACGGAGAAACTTGCACTTCTCGATGTGGAGGGAGGAGTTCTGGTGTGTAATCCAGTCCTAGTAAAGCAACAAAGAACAGTTAAAAACCAGAAGAACATTTACAAAACATTAATGAAATCTCCAAAATGAGTGTAAAAATTATGTTTAATGGTCAAAAAGTGAGTCAGCATCAAAGGTAAAATGAACGTGTTGAAAGAAGACAGAAGTGGATGTTATGTATTCTTATGTAACATTTGCAGTTTTCATTGTATTGAAAAAAATTGGAAAAAAGATGAATTTTCTCATTGATTGGAGTAGGAAGGTCCATTAGGATACAAAATACATAGTGTTTATAAAACATTGTAGGATAAGAAGCTCACTGACAATAAGTATAAAATGTTGACAAATTGTGATGTAACTTCTTAATAAACTAGTTCCTCTATATTTTGTAACAACATTCTAATAAAAATACTACATCAATGTTTTAATATCCGTAGTTAGCAACCATGGATAGATTGTGTAGTGAGTGGCCATTCACTACATAACATTTACATTCTTTCCCTGTGTATACAATTATATGGACAGACAGTAACAAAGGGAGCACATGGACACTCCAGAAAGATCAGGAGTCTAACCCATAATCTCTTTACTGAGAGGAGGAGACAGGGTAACCACAGTAACGCTAATATAGGTCCAGTCCACAAATCCAGGCAATTTCACTCACCATAATAAGAAATATTCTGCAAACTACACATTTACACCAGTGGTTCTCAAACTAGCCTTGGTATAGCTGAATATTTAGGAGGGTAACAGGAAAGACATACATTTTTTGACAAGGTTAACAGTGCCCACAAGCAGGCCCTTTGACAGAAATTTTGGGGCCCCCGTTATCTACTGCCCTGCCTGCAAGTGATGTCTTTTTTGTTTTAGTTCTCAATTCCTCACTGTCTCTGTAAATGGTCAAAAGCTAAAGGTAAAAACATTCAAGTGAACCAAAACAAACATGGTGACACAGATGGATGTAGTTGAACCCATTTTTGAAGAAATACAAGTTTTGAAAAATGTGCTGATGGATGAGCTTTTTTTATTGGTGAAAGAGAATTATATTCTTACTCCTCAACTGGATTTAATCAAAGCTTGATTTTTCAGCTTATTCTGGTGTTGTGATACTTTGACCAGACTTCTTCAAGTATTAGTAAAGCCATCCCAGATAAATAATGTGTAAACCTTGCTCAATAAAGAGTGTTTCACACATAATCTCGTGCAAATTTATTTTTTGCTCCATATAACTCACCCCAACACTGAAAATAAACCTGAACTCCCCATGCTATGAAACTGATAGAAAACCAGCACATAGTGAAAACATTAAAAGGCCATATAAGACAAGCAAGACTGAAACTACTACTTGGCAAAGTTTGAGAACCACAAATTTATCTTACACCATTTAATATTTCTATTTAAAAAAAATAAATAAATAAATAAAATAAAAAATCTAGTCTTTGTCTTCAAAAGGTGCCCAGGTCCATGATTCTGTGGTTGAGAGGTCTTCTTAGCACTGCTTCATCTTCATGTCAGATGCAGGAACAGGGATGAAAGACAGGGGGTGCCATCTTGGTAAGTAACTCTGTCCAAAATGATTACGGGAAAAATTGGGGTCCACGTGTAAAATGGCTTGTGAGTGTAGGGTAAACATAATTAGAATTAAAAAGTTCATTAAAAACATTTAAAGATTCACAATTTGGTCAAAATAAAATACAACACATATGTTCATAAAAATAATGTTCCAGGTTGTAGTCTTAAAGAAAAATCCATCTTCATCTTCGATCTTGTAAAGGAAAGGTCTGACTTCTCACACTCCAGATCTTCAGCTTCTCGAGTCTTGGGATTTTTTTATTTTTTATTACAGTTCATGCAATTGGAAGATCCCATTTTACACTTAAAAAATGTCTTGTATGAAATGTACGCTGTTTTGTGTTCCTGGACAAGACACTTCACAAACCTTAGGAAAGCTTTCCACAATTTGGCACATATTTGGTTCCTAACCCTGCACTCTACTACATTTCAAAATACTCCATACCCTCTCCTGTCAAGAGAACCATCATGTGCCTACACAAAAAAGATGGAGCACCAATAAGCATAACATGATTCTTAGTAACAATGTGTCTGATTAGACAAAAAGGGGATTCTATCAGAAACTTCAGTATTATATTCTGTATTTTATGATGCAAAGCATGATATAAAGAGCATTCACCTTGATATGATCAAAAATAACATCAAGTAAAAGCCCTTTAAATGGGATTGATGAATTCGACCTCAACCTTAACATCAGATTTATACATATCCCAAAAGTTACAAATGCAAGGGAATTAAATCACATTGGCAATAATTATTTGATAGTTTTAAATAAAGGAGACAGAAGAGAGAGAGCAGTGGTCCACTCACCTTCATATGGCCACATTCTTTGTGACACAGACAACAGGTATGTGGAAAGGACCGCGGTGAAGCAGCTGCGTAGTCCTGCATCATGGCAGAGGTTGGCAAACCCTTCACTGCAGTAGATGCCTTGGGTGGAGCAGGGGCTGGTTTAGGGTTTGGTTGGGGCTTTGACTGGGCCTTAGTTTGGGCCTTTGGTTGTGACTTTTGTTGCGTCATCACTGGCACCAAATTCCCTAGATTTTTTGACACAACAGTCGGTATTGGTTTTGCCGGTGGGATAATTGTGGGGCGTCCTGTGACATTGCTGGATAACGTTGGAATAGGTGATGCTTTTGGAGGAGAAGGCAGAAGAATCTTCCTTGAAACAAATGATGATGAAATTCCTACATTGGGTGATTGTCCTGCTGTGCTCTGAAGCCCTGGCAGATCTTGCTTTTTACCCTCATCTTTTGGTTTCTTGATGCTGTCAACCAGGACAACTCCAGTCTTCTTAGTGTTTCTGGGTGGTGACAACTTTGAAAGTGGTTTGACATTTTCCACCTTCTCTGTGAATACTTCCGGCTTGCGTTGTCTGAAATCTGTGTCTTGTTTTGGGATACTGAATGATTTTGACATCGTAGGAGCTTGAGTCCCTAGTGGTTTTTTGATCAGATCTGAACTTGCAGAGGTGAAGGTTGAAGAAAACAATGACGAATAACTACCAACGGGGACAGCACTGTTTTGAGATGGTGACACCAAACTGCTAATTGGCTTTGCAGGCATGGATGGAGAGGTTGTAGGTGGTGGTTGGAGCGGTTCTCTTATAAATCCTGTATCAATCTTCATAATACCTTGGATAGCTCTTGCAATTGTTCCCATACTATCAGATCCTCCAGACCCTCCCATGTATTTCCCGGTGTGTCCATAATCAATAACTTTACTAGGTTGCAAAACAGGTGGTGATTCTTTCGCCAATTCAGATTTACTTGGAATCGGTGGTATATCTTTAGCATAGTCTCTAGATGTAGTGTTTTGCAAAGCTCTGTCCATGTTATAGTCCATTGCACTACTAGACACTGAAACTGGCATGTCTTTCTTTGCATAGTCCATAATTTTATTTTGTTTAGGTTCTTGGTGACCATCAACGCTCATTCTTGAGTCTTTGTAAGAAGATGTGGCCGCTGACTTCCGGCTCTTCTCAATGCGTATTTGGCGCAGGATGAGTGGTAAACTGTCTGGCGTGATTTCATTTTCTGGGTAAGATATCAACTGCTCCAGATCTTCTTTTTCCAGGTTGAAATGACGAAGGATGTTGGCGGCCGTCTCTGCACTGTATTTTGCTGGAGCCGAGTCTTTCCTTTGGGGAGGTGGAGGCGTCATTCTGTCTGGATAATCTCCCAGTCCTGGAATAACAGACTCGCTGCGATTTCTTTGAGACTCTCCGCCACCCTGAAAGCTTGAGCTTGAAGAAGAGGATACAAAGGGCCGTGGTTCTGCTGAGGAGGATCTGCTCAGGTTCAAAAGCCAACTAAGTGACCCACCAACTCCGCTGTCTGTATCTGAGGCTCTGGAGGGCTGCCGAGGGCCAGAGGAGGAGGGAGCAGAGTAGGTGGAGGAGGAGGGAGCAGAGTAGGTGGAGGAGGAGGGAGCAGAGTAGGTGGAGGAGGGTGTGGAGTAGGTGGAGGAGGGTGCAGAGTATGGAACAGAGTAGGTGGAGAAGGGGGAGTAGATGTCCTCCCTTTGGGGTTTCATCTGTGAGGGCGGCTGGGTAGAAGGCTGGGACAGTGGGGCATTGAGAAGTCGTGCCTCCTCTCGGGCTCTGCTTAGCTGAAAGTCAATGTTCCGGTCAACGTCAGAGCGGCTTGACTCGGGTCTGTAGGACATGGGCTGTGAAAACATAGGCATGCTACTGGACAGAGAGTTAGCAGATCCAGAGGCTCCAGGAGGGTTGAAGGGAAGCCCCATATTGGTTGTTCCCATGCGAGGGTCACAGTCTGGGTTGGTGTTTGCTCCGTACTGCCCCTGGCCCTGCCGCTGGTTCCCATATGGGTTGTACATGTTGTTGGCAATTTTGAGCAGGTTCAGGAGACTGATGGCAGCTGCAGTGGGAGAAGGAGCGGTGGTGCTGGAGCTAGCTCTGCCACTAACAGTCAATGGGCTATTTATCTGTGTCAGCGCAAGCTGCGCCTGGAGCTGAGCTAGCTGCAGAGAAGCAGCCTGTGGGCCAATCAGAAGAGAGCTCCCAGGGAGCCCTCCAATCAGAGGGCTTGTTAATGCAAGGCTGAAAAACAGAACAGGGGTTACTAAACAGGAACTGGGGTGGACATCTTGGAGAGGTCATCTTCTTCAGGTCATCTAGGGTCATCTGGGGATTCTGTGGGACAAACTTCAGAGTTTGGAGGGAACAGACAACAGAGAATTTGAATGTGACACAAACGGAGAGAGGTTAGTAACAAAAGATTGTTTATTCAAGTTTCGATAAGACAACAATTCATACAGGATCTATAAATAACTATTAGATGCTGTAATAAAAAAATACCTAGTGTAAATACCATGAAGCTATAGCAAGACCATTACACTAAATAACAATGGAAATCCTCAAATCTGTGGTGAATTCAGCACCCACATGTCAATCTTCGTGGAACTGAGTACATATGATTAACTCAAACTTTAATACTCAATATGCAGAGAAAATTAAGAGAAAGTAATTTCATAGAGGCTACAAACAGAGTGAAGTCTTTATTGCTATGTTCTGGAATTAAGGAGTAAGGCCATGTGCACAGGGTATATGAAGCTTCAACAAAAAAGAACAAAAGAAAAAATTCTCTCTCTAAACACAGTTTGTTTAAAAGGTAAGCAATAACAGACTGAATGACTTACTGACTGAAAGTGGTGAACAGCATTTTAATCTGCTCTCTTACTCAATGTCTTACTTGAATGACTTGAAAATAAAGACCTGGAATTGCAAGTAAGACTGGGAAATAAGGCAAAATTATCTTAAATTTCAATTCTATTTTATATTTTTTCCAAAACCAAGATAAACTATTCTAACTTGGTCTTTCTTCCTCCAAAGTCTAAACTCTGCTCCTAACCACATGCTTTTACTGACGAAGGAATGGTTGTAGACCTCGCCATAATTAAGGCCAAAGCTGATTCTTAATTATTACAAATGACTTAATCTCAACATCATTTAACTTTTGATTAAATGCTAGGTCAACAAAATGTTTAGTAGAAAACCTATTACACCATCTATGTTTTTCTATTCCAGGCAAAGCTATAACATCCTGGAGACAAGCAGGTTGTGGACCCACCTCCAGAAATGTTACATAGTGGACCCTTAAATATTAATCTAAACTTAATTTCTCTACTAACCAATCAATGAAGTTATGGTATTATGTTATAGAGTGCATTTTCATTAGGAAGACACCTTATATATAAGAAATACACTGGAAATGAATTATTTAGGCTATTCTTTTCACTGGGCTTCTTTGAAAACACTGAGACTGCTACCCACGTGACTTGCATATGAACTCACGCACATATACGAGCCAAGTTATAAGCATGCTTATAAATTGATAGCGATAATATTTGTATATGCTACTTGGCACTATCAAATCTAACTGTCCTTGAATGAGCCTTCCTATTCCATTTTGGATCTGCAGTCTGTTTCACCACACGAAACCACCAAAACATTAAAGGCGTATGCCAAAGTTTTTTGGAATACGCAATACGTTCATTCTATACAAGCTTTTATGACACGAATTCGTATGAAGAGAAATGGTCATAACTAGGACACTGCTTAGAGTGCTACAGGAAAGAAGGCAGCAACCGATTCGCAACAAAATTCTTCACTCTACTGCTCGACATTTAGCCCATAGATTAAAAGACTAATCCCAAACAAGACTGGCAACGCATTCAATCGTGCACAGCGTTTACAGTGACATTAAATAAGAGTTTGTAGGTAAAAAATAACGACGCAACGCGCTCCAGCTAACGTAGCTAACACTAGCATGCGTCCGCGTTGCGCATAGACCAAAACAAAAACGCGAGTCGTGGTTAGATTTTCTTTTGCACAAATGCGTTTCTGAACTGCATACCTTTGTTTATGTAGATGTTATGGGAAACGACAGCAGCACGATATTCCGCAACATAGAATGTAAAAGTGAAGAGAAAAGTCTGGAACAAGACCACGGATGTCGCGTCATTTGGATGCATGGAGAGGAGCGAGTGCGCCTCCTCACTATGGGAGGAATGAACTATATGTTTAATGATAATATACTAGGCTACATCTACTGCTTCCTGAAGTAAAAAGTGGTCTCTGAAATAATTATTCAGGCATGGACTACACATGGGTAAACTTTTTGAACGTAAGTCTGATTTTGCAACATAATCATAAATCGAATTATATATTGATATTTTAACCTTGCCTAGACATAAGCCTATCCTTTTGTTGCGTTATTGCAGGTGTTAATGGGTATATAAATAAACAATAGTGTCAACTGCCAACTACTTAGTATACTTCAGTAAAAATAAAAAAAGTATGCAGTGATATCAGATGACATGACAACATTCCAAGGACAAGTATAATTGAATACAGACGAGTGACAGCTAAATTTTATATATTTAAAATACTAATTTACATTGTGAGATTAAAAAGAAAAAAAAAAGTGGAGTTACTTTTTAGCTAGGCCTATTTCATAGCAAAGTACAATTTAGTCAAGAACACTGGCTCTTGCTCTTTATGTGGGGCTATGAAAGCATCACATCCAAAATCTGAAAAGCACCAATAGGCTAAGATACTCTAAAAATTAACCTACAGTTCCAGCCACTCAATGGAAATCCACCTGTCTATCAATAACATTTGACAGAGAAATGCTGCCCCCTTCTGTGTGTCTATGTCATTGATCACAGAAAGTTCCACCAGCAATCAGAATGTCTTTTTAGGTGAGTCCTCTTAGGGTCTTATCTAGGCTATTTACAACAGTGTTGTTTCAAACAATGAGACATGTGGTCATTTGTGCCTAAACAAACAAGGCAGTTTACATGTGAAAAAGGATGAAAAATCAAGCAGAGGACTAATAACCAACACAAATTTCTGCAGAATCAACAACGGAAGAACTAAACTCTTATTTATCTCAGGTAAAAGAAGTTATATTTTGTTCTGAATGTTTGTCTGAATTTTGAGAGGAGATGTCTTCCACATTTGAGAGACATGTGTCACAAATTAGCAGCTGTGGCTGGACTGTCCCAAGTTAGGACAGCGGTTTATTGTGCCCTGTGGTCCAATTCCAGACACTTCTTGCATTGAAACAGAATGTAGAAGGGGCTGACTGGTGGTACTTGGAAAGTCAAATATTATTTTGCTGGTTGTACTTGGTGAAAAGTTTCAGAACCACAGATCTGCAATCTATTCAGTTACAGCCTTTTTATTGTAGCCTACTGTGTACTTTGAAAAACATGAAGCTGGAGCCTCTCCACAGATCTGATTTGTAACTTGGTCTGAAGTGGCATTGCCTGCTGTCTCCATGGTGATACACTTCTGGTTCATTACTGCCCTGTTCTCTCTATCTTTACTTGTATATCTTATGTGGCATTGGAATGGGCTTGCTCATGTATGCAGCGATGATTGTCCAAAATAAGCCAAGCTCGGGGTGCCAGTCCAGCTGTCGTGAAGCAGAGGGCGCTAAGCTCTGTGGGGGATGAGCAGGATCTAACCCTAATTTAACTGTAATGTGCTGCAGTGCCCAGAAGAGACAGAGCTTTAATCAAAATATTTATCATCCCTTTGTGGTTAAAGAGTTGACACAAAGGGCGTCTGAACAAACCCATTACCAAACATTAGAGGATAAGGGCAGAGGGTATGTTAAAGCGACATTTACATTGACCATTAGCACAACAAAGCACTGATGGATTGATAAGGATTAAACAGGGACTAAACAAGGTCTAAACAAGGCCCATACTAAGTCTAAACCAGGTCTAAATCATGACTACACCAGATGTAATGACTCTACACCTTGACGACCCCTGCAGAGTATAGACCTAGTACCTATCACAAGAGCTGCACTAAAAGCAAGTCTAAACCTGGATTAAACAGGACTAAACTGGGACTAAACCAGGTCTAAACTAGGACTAAACAGGACTAGACCAGATGTGATGACCCATACTCTAGACCCCTGCAGAGTATAGACCAAGTACAAACCAAAGCAGCACTGAAACCTGGTCTAAACTAGAACTAAACCAGGACTAAACCAGGACTCAGGTCTATATCAACTCTCATTGAGTCTAAATCACTTTCCCCTGTACCTCAGCTGCCCTTGGGTAGTGTGACAGAGGTGTGGCTGCGATTCTTGAAACACAGTAGAATGTGCATATGGAGATATGTCAATAATCCTGTATCCAGTAGATAAACTGTATTTGTATTAGAAATAAACAAAAGCTAAAATCACATATGATCCTGATCATTTATGTGTTGTTATTTCTCATTGGTTATATCCAAACAATATGCACCTTAAATTCATCATAATATTAACAATATTCATTTTGCCTGATCCCATTCCACTGTAGCACCTGATATTCCCAGAGGTCTCCAGTACTACGGCCTGAAGTCATCGGCATTGACAGTGTGACCATTTCAATGCTCCTTTGTCATCTGATAAGCGTCTGCAGTGGGAGCTGCAGAGCTGTGCAGATGGAGCTGTGCACCATAACACAAGGTCACATTCCCCTTAATGATGTGAGAAAGTGGAGCTGTCCCACCAGGAATGTCCTGTCTGGAATTAGCTCCTGTCTGCTTCAAGCGCAGCCAAACACACTCCAATTTCTCTCACTGCATCTCAGTACCCAAGAATCTGCTGAGCCAGCATCACGTCACTGTTGTTATGGGGCAAGAGTGGACCACTCCTCAACATGTGGTCACATCATGTGGGACAGTTTATTGTAAATCACCGTCTTACTTTTCCTGTCGGTGGAAGCTGAATGTGTTACACAGAGAAGAGAGGTTATCTTTAGGAATATTTTGCATAAAGGTTTTTGATACTTTAAACTACATTTTAACTTTTTAATTTTCAACTTTTTTAGTGACTGTACTACTATGGCTTGGTCAAATGTGGTTCTTTTTAAATGTTAAACAGAAATAAACTTTAAACCCAATGGTGAGAGCTGTTTTGTAGTAAAAAAAACTAAACAAAACAAAACAAAAAAACCCTGTTCTTTCACTATGGTACCCGTTTAACAGCTACAAGTTTGCTGTACCACCTGCTAATGTCATAAGGTGATCCTCAACCTCACCAGAAAGAGCTTCTCTGTGGTGTTTTTGTCATAAACATTATAAGTTAAATCCATATGATGTTTGTCCTCTGAGTGTCTGGACAATGATCCAAACATGAGCAGTGACACACTGTTTGAAACTGGATCTCCACACAAGAGCAGTCCATCTGTCTGCGTCTCCTCGCATTAGAGTCCTGACAGGAACGTCCAAACTAAAATTACAACCGCTGTTCCTCCTGTGTATTTATGAGGCCTACTTTGGTCCTGCTTTTATGTGTCAAACACACATACATCTCTCACTAAGGCCTGTGGTTTTGATGATCAACAAGAGGATTACTTTAATACTGTGAAGTTTACTCAACATGGACAATGGAGAATTGCATTAGATAAGCCTAACTTTGCTTTTAAAATACATTCAGTACTATTTTAGACTGCTACTAAAACTAAAATCAATTATTCAGTGTTCATATTGTTTATTAAATATGTCATAACAAAGGGAGGAAGATCCATGAACATTATTAGTCACTCACAGAAAAGAGACATTGAATCAAGTTTCTTGAATAACCATTGTCCAAATTTCTTGTCTGGGACCCCATGCAGAAGGGTATGATTGACAGGTGGATTAGCCAATCAGGGACATGCATAGTCTGTTCTTATCAAAACAAATATGACAGTTCATAAGGAAAAAGAAAGGGAAAAATATATAAAAAAAAAAAAAAGAGGATTACTGGAGAATCAGTGAGTGAAGCACTAAACTCCGAGGTGAGGGAAATGTAATTATATTCACAATGATGGGTGACCAATGAGCTCCTTCATTTCACACGCATCACTGAAATAAACAAATCTGATTGGTTGGCCCTGTTTGGTTCTGGCTCGAGACGCCATTGAGAGTGTGGGGACCACTGGGATATTCCTTTATATAAAAAATAAAAGTGTGAAATCATTCTGGATTTACTAGGCAATATAATTTATGTTCTTAAGGCACAGAAATATGATTCATTTGAAAGTAATAAAAGGCACCTACACATAGTGCTTACAGCCTCAGAATCCTCAGAGGAGTCTTTAGTTCACAGTCTAATCAGAGCTGGTGAAAAGACACTTCACACCATTGACTACTGCACCCCACAGGGACCTGTCTGTCTCTCCACTGCTCAGTTATACATTTACTCATGTCATTATTGTTTATTTATCTAATCTCACATTAATTTTAATCAATACATAATGACTATTATATATACTATAATACTTCCTGTATTTCCCAACTTTTTGTTTTCTACTTTTCTCCACAAACTATTTACTCCTCGAGTATTTACTTCAGACAGGATCTTACCAAACCAGGTAAAACATATTCATCTGTCAATGCACTAAAAGTTTTTCCATTACAGACATTTGCATTTGTACTTGACTCATCCTACCTTAGGCTCAAACCTGTCAAGAGAGACCATGGTGCAGCACCCAAGGACCCATATCTCTTTAGTTCTGGTTCTGCAGAATTAATAATACTAATAATGCATCAGTTTTAAATAGCGCTTTTTTGGACACTCAAAGACGCTTTACAGAGCATTATTCATTCACTCCACACCCGGTGGTGGTAAGCTAATATTGTAGCCACAGCTGCCCTGGGGCAGACTGACAGAAGTGAGGCTGCCAATTTGTGACATTGGTCCCTCCGACCACCACCATCACTCACACACACACCACTTTCATACTAGGCAATGTGGGTGAAGTGCCTTGCCTAAGGACACAACAACAGTTTTTATGACTAGCGCCCCACTGTGGCACCTGATTTTCCTAGAAGTCTCCCATCCAAGTATTAACCAGGTCCAGCCCTGTTTGGCTTATAGCTGGAATGGCCACAATTGATCATCGATTAATCGATTAATCACCAAACTCTGAATAGATATCACATAGATCAATGCAATCACGTTACCATGGCAACGTAAAAATGTTCCAATGAAATACACGGGGTTCAGACAACTGTACATTGTTGCAGACTAAATAGACGCTTAAAACTAATCCTAATCTATAGCCCTAAATCCAAGTTCCCCTAAAGATAAATTACTCAAAAAAAAGAAAAGAAAAAAAGAAAAAGGAGTGTGGCGCTTCACTTAAAGGTCTACTGTGTAATTTTTCTGGTGAAAGGTCTGTCAAATGCTTGTCTCCCTGGAGATGTTATTGCTTTGTCTAGAATGTTTCACAGTATGATATTAAACCTTCTATGTTAATGGTCACCACCTCAGAGCAAGTTACAGTTCAGATCTGTGGAGAGGCGACCCTGCTCACAATCAGAATGCTTGTTTTGGGTAGTTTTGAGCTATTAAACCACCTGTAATTGAATACATGTAGAGCTGTTTAATGTCATACTGTGGAACATTCCAGGCAGAGCAATAACATCTCCATAAAAACAAGCAGATGACTAACCCCTAACCAAAAAACTACACAATGCACCATTAAAAAAATCTAAAAGTAATGGAAAAAGAGGAATATCTCTGGGAAAGCCACACAGACAGAGGGAGAACATGCAAACTCCACACAGAAGGATCCTATAGCTTCACAGTGGTATGTCTCCGCAGGGGTCTGTCCTTGGTGCCATTTGGCCAAAGGGTAAAAACATAAATACATCACACAGGGGGCTATGAGTCAAGTGCAAAAAAATACTTAAGCATTACCTCCTGCAACTCTGTGTAGCTATCTGTAACGCAATCAACGCTTTTTATAACCCCACAACCTTACTGAGAAGGGAAACCACTCTGCCACTGTGACATAGGGAGCAATACACTCAGAGAGATCAGGAATCCAACCCACAACCTCCTTACTAAGAGGCAAAAAGGCCTGTCATAATAACACATTTTGAAGCGTTATATATTGCTGAAAAATATATAGACAAAAAAAAAAAAAAGAAAAAGAAAAAACATTGAAACTAATTTACGCAATTGATTCCAGTAACCCTAAAGTAAACAAACTATTTTAAATTAACATTATGGTTAAAAAAAACATACATGTCAATAATTACAGAACAGAATAAAACACTTTAGTAGTAGTTTGCAGGTGTAATGAGTGATACAAGTTATTTAATCTACTCTCGACAGCTCAAATCTAATTGCAGAATTGGAAAAATAAAGGGCCCATATTACACTGTTTTCTGATCTATGTTATAATGTTGTTTCCTCTTCAAAAACCTGGAGCTGTGTTTTGTTTCATTCAAACGTTTGACACACAAACCCTGCATATTTAGGCTAAGTTCTTCTCTCAAACCAGAAAACACTCTGTTCCACCTTGTGATGTGATGTGGTAATACATTTTAAACTCCACACACCTTCACTAGAATCATTTGAATAATTTCAGACCTGGAATTAACAATCTCTATTGAAAAGAGGGGCTTCATGACATCAGAAGATGGAACAGAGCATTTAGAACTTTGGAGATTTAAGCCCTATTCGCATGGGATTAATTTTACCTGTGGCCCTTGGGTGATTTGTAATAACTGCGGAGGATACCTGAGATCTTAATCCTGTGCGAATGTGTCATGTCGGTAATTTGTAAAGTAAAAATTCTGCCACAAATTACCTACTATATTTTGCCAAACACAGACATCCGGTGATGATACTAGTCCCGTGCGAATCTCCATCTCAGTGTTTGTTGCTGTGATTGCGCGCCTTTTCTATCTCTTATATTTCTTTTGGCGTTTTTTCTCTTTCAATCTCTATGTCAATGTCAGTAAAATAGAGTAATTTACATATACGCTGCAAGTAACACAGAGGTGGGGCGGTAATTTGCAAATTACCAGACGTCCCCAGGTTGTATTTATCCCGTGAGAATATGGCCTTAGACAGACTAATAATGCACAATTACTTAAATGAATGTCAATGAAACAAAACACAACTTCAGTTTTTTTTTTTTGATGAGGTGAACAGCATTATAACATGGCTTAAAGCTCACAAGTGTCAATTTAGCGTAATATAGGACCTTTAAGGACCTATTTACCTGCTGACATGTTTCGACTGCTAGCTCACATTTTCAGGACAGTCACTGGTGTTTGTGGTGATCAGCTGCACTATTGTATTATAAAGAACCCAAGAAGTTAATGTACAAAAGAAAACAAAATGTAAGTTTCTGGATTAGGCCAATACAGTATTTATCGTAAGTGACAGCCCTAGAGGTGAGAAACATTATAGCCACTCTGCCATAGTGACACAGGGAGCACATGCACACTTCAAAATTCACTTCCAATTGCAATATAAAATGTTGTTTCCAAAAATACATGTTAAAACTGCGAGTGGTGGTCTTGGGTGACAGGGCCCAGCCGGTGGTGCAGGTGTTAATGTGAGTGCTGTCAGTGATATGGAGAGTTAGATTTCGTCATGCTCTGGTCTCACAGCCAAAGTTTTCATCGTGATTCAAGTATGTGCCCACAGCCTCTCCTCACACACAAGAAGACAGCGAGTATTTATTGAGACGAATGGCAATGAGCAAAAATAGTAGATTTGTCATTTTAGTTGGAGAGCTACAGGATTCTGATGCCCTCCCATCCTCCTATAATCCTGTTTGGTCAAGGTTTTAATTTAAATTTTTTGGTCTGGTTTGTACTATGTTAAACCATTTTATAATGTTATTACTGCCTCAAAAACATACATGGAGTTGTGTTTTATATCATTCACAAATGTTTGAGTAACCTTTTGTTATTAGTCTGTGTACATCTCCAAAACTCAAAATGCTCTGTTTCACCTTGAGATGTAAATTAGTGGTAGTTGTTTAGTTTAGTTAACAGTGACCTTTTTTCTTTAGTTCAGAAGAAATTGGTAATTCTGTGTCTGAAATTGTCCAAATAATTCTAGTGAAGGTGTATGGAGGAGTTGTGTATTACCACCTGACATCACAAGGTGGAAAAGAGAGTTTTCTGAACTCAGACTAAAAATGCAGGATTTGTGTGTTAAACATGTGTGAAATAACCAAAACACAGCTCCAGGTATGTTTTTTTTTATGTGGAAACAACATTATAACATAGATCATAGTGTAATATGAGACTTTTAAATATACATCTTTGTATGTATGCAGAGAAATACTACAAAACTGAACTCCACTTCTTCATACAGTCTATAGTGTGAATGCGTCCTAAGATTCCATAGACAGATTAATCCATTGATTTTCAACCAGTGTGCTGAGGAACACTGTGTCTTGAAGGACAACAGTGAAGAACAACAGTGTAATGAAGGATTTCCAAGTGTGCCTTGGAACAATGTACAATTTAAGTTATCCAATGCAATAACTGGCCATTTTGGAGTGTCCTGAGCAAACTTCTGAACCAAACACAGACACAAATGAATATTACAAAAGACATTAATGTACACTTTTTTGCTCAGATATACAGTATACTGACTCAAAAAAAGCTGAACACCACTGGATTATACTGCATATGACAGCGTTTCATGATTCTGTAAGTTTGATTTATTTGGTGGAATAATACCTGCTGTAAATATAAATTATAGCTTTCTACCAATCAAGAAGCAATTTGTAAAGAAAAGATAAAATATGTTGAAAATTACAAGAAGTAGAGAATAAAGGTTCTGCACAAGTTACATGTAAGAAACACACTTTTTCTGATACTTAAAACATTATTTCAACAACAAAAAAAGTTGTTCTCTTATATTTGGATTTGTCTGATAATAATTTCTGTGTTCAATTAGAGGAGTTTAATTTAGTTATAAAATTTCTTGTGAGATGTCATAATTTCTAACCAAAAATTTCCAAATTGGGAAAACGAGTGTGAATGTTTTGGCAAAAATCTTAAAGTTGCCTTGTGTAACTTTTCTAGTGGAGGGTTTGTCAAATGCTTTTCTTTTTTAGATGTTAATGCTTTCATAGTTTGGTATTAAAGCTTTCTATTTTAGTAAGTTTTAAGTATTTTTGAGCCATAAAACCACCTGTAATTGAACAGCTGCTTAATGTCATACTGTGGAACATTCCAGGCAAAGGAATAACATATCCATAGAAACAAGCAGGTGACGGACCCCCCAACCAAAAACTTACACAGTGCACCTTAAACTGTGCTTTAGCAGTCAAAACTGTCATAGACACTTTAATCAACTATACAACTGCATAAACAACTGAATTTCTGACCCTTCTCTCTCATGTTTTTGTAAATGGCCTTGAACATTCTCTGGACAAATGTGTCAAACTTAAACCTCACGCTCAGAACATCATAAAAGTTAAAACAAAGACGTAACTGGAGCAGAGACACAGCTGCTGTGCTCCTAAACAGCCCTCACATTCTGCAGTTTTACGATTGGGATCACGCTGACGCTCTCAAGGCCATGGTGAAGGCCGAGAGAAGCTCCAGCCTACACAGAAACGCACTGCAGTTCACATTTTAAAGGCTCTGTATCACATTTTTCTAATCTTAAAGTCACATTGTGTAACTTTTCATGGCAAGGGTCTGTCACATTATTTTCTCCATTTAAATGTTATTACTTTCTGTGGAAAGTTTCACATTATAGTATTAAACCTT
This sequence comes from Boleophthalmus pectinirostris, assembly GCF_026225935.1. Lineage (NCBI taxonomy): Eukaryota > Metazoa > Chordata > Actinopteri > Gobiiformes > Gobiidae > Boleophthalmus > Boleophthalmus pectinirostris. Next base: position 19,799,584 of record NW_026571153.1, on the reverse strand, counting down.
TCTATCTTTATGGAGACCAAATCAGGCCAAGTTACAGATCAGATCTGTGGAAAGACAATACAGTCTCAATGGTATTTCTGAACTATAAAACAACCTGTAAATTAATAAATGTAAGGTAGAGCTGTTTAAAGTCATATTGTGGAACATTTCAAGCAAAGGGATAACATATCCATAGAAACAAGAAGTTCATGGACCACCAACCAAAAAAGTTAGATAGTGTACCTTTAAAAAAACGTGACAAAGAGACATAGTTCTTTTCAAATGGTTTGCAGTGATCCAAAGTCATTTCTCATTTACTGTTTATAAGCGCTTTTCATACCTTTCAGAGACCAGAGTGGAGTTTTGACGGTAAAGTTAACAACAACAAGCATGATTCTCAATAAAATGCCTCATAATTACACAACAGTACTCAGCAGACTAAGACCTTATCTGCAGGGTAAGGCAAATTTCACTCAAATATATGGAAAAGATAAGGTATAAGGCCCTTTAAAACATAAAAATGCAGTGTTTCTGAAACCAGGTGTACAGGGACCTTAACACATACCTGGAGTTACGTTTTCTTTCATTCACACATGTTCAAGTAACCCTTTATTATTAGTCTGTCTACACCTCTAAAGATCAAAATGCTCTGTTCCACCTTGTGATGTCATGTAGTGGCTGTCTTCAAGTTAACAGCTTTTGTTCATTAGAGTTTGATGATTCCAGGGTTGAAATTGTCCACATAATTTTAGTCAAAAGTGCATGCACTTTAAAAACATAGTGGAGCAATTATATATTACCATGACATCACAAAGTGGAACAGAGTGTTTTCTGTTTGAGAAAAGAACTCAACCTAAATATGCAAGATTTGTGTGTCAAAAATGTGTGAATGAAACAAAACACAACTCCAGAAATAGTGTAATATGGGCCCTTTAAGCAATAGAAGCATCTGCATTTGAACAGAGGCAAGATACATTTAATGCAATACTGTGTAACATTTCACACAAATCAATAACATCGCCATGGAGAGAATTCTAAAAGTGAACAGTCAATCCATTTTACAAGTTTATCATTTGAGGCAAACCTAAATCTGTACAGCTGTAAAAGTGAGTCTGATATAAGCAGACCCATAAACAGGGCTAAATCCAACCACACAAACACACAACAGATATTCACACCCACAACACACAAGCAACAACTCAAGAGAAGATATCAGGTGTTTCTTTTGTATTAATCTTTAAGTCCTTATTGACTTAAGTGAGCTTTTAACCATGTTATAATGTTGTTACCTCATCAAAAACATATCAAGAGTTGTGTTTTGTTTCATTCACACATGCTTGAGTAATCCTGGATTATTACTCTCCCTGCATCTCCAAAGCTCAAAATACTCTGTTCTATCTTGTGATTAGGGATGCACCAATCCAATACTGTTATTGGATATCTGAGCTAATACTGAAGAATTTGCTGGATCAGATATCAGCTTTCAAATATCAGTTCAGTTGATATCCTGGTTGGACAAATGGTTGTAAAAAGACTCACAATGTTTGAACTTGTATTTACATGAAGTTGTTCTGTAGTTACTTGAGGGATGAATAACAGCTACATTTTCACATATTTGAGTAACCTTTTATTATTAGTCTGGCTACATCTCTAAAGCTCAAAATGTTCTTTTCCACCTTGTGATGTCATGATGCGATAGTTTTCGAGTTAACAGCTACCTTTTACTTTTTTCAGATGGGATGAAATTATTCACATGATTCTAGTGAAGGTGTAAGGAGTTTAAAACATAGTGGAGCACTGTATTACCACATGACATCACAAGGTAGACTGTGGAGTGTTTTAGGTTTGAGAGAAGAACCTTAATATGCAGGGTTTGTGTTAGCCTGATTCATCAGCCGGTTTCACTTCGTAGAAACAGTCTGACCTTGCAGTATTGGATTACGTTCGCTTGACAGTAGGCAGGTACTTTTTTTCATTTAACCAGTCGCTGCTATTTGGTCGTGACGTATGTAATGCGCTGCTAACTGGGCTAACTGGTATATTAAGCTTTTCCCAAATCCTGTAGGAAGAAGGACAATAACGTCTTTCCTCTTGATAAAATTCACCAAACATTCTCTTTGTTCCAGCTTTAAATCCTCAATCTCTGGAATCATTGCCAACACAGAATGTTTGGCTCTTCGCTGATTGGCTGGTGCCTGAACTCACACTTCCGGGCTTTTTGCGAACTGTCTAGTGTATTCTGATTCCTGACCTAGTCGCTGGAGAGAAATGAAATTGAGGGTGGCGCCAGCCTGGCTATAGGTTTGTGTGTTAATTAAACGTGTCAATGAAACAGAATTCCTTTGTTTGTGATGAGGAACCAACATTATAACAAACGTAGCTAATATGGGCCCTTTAATGTATCTAAGTATTGTTTTTTTTTTTTATTGTCCCAGTGTTTAGATAACACGCATAACCATAGTGAAACCATTAGCGCAGCATCAACCTGTCTCTTGTGTAATGTTCTTAAGCCAAAAATCCCTTTAAATCTTCAGACATGCTGCACAGCTCACAGTTGTTCCCTGGTTTAACAGACGGGCATTCGGTCCTGTTACAGTTCACACACACCTGCTAACGACTAAGAACACCACTGTCATGGCAACAGGACTGTCAATGAACTACACACAAAACATAAAAAGCTTATTTTGAGATAAAGTTTAGAAAATCAAAGCATTTGGACAGGTATGGAGGATGGAGAGTTACTAGATGGTACAGAAGAGGGAGAGTGAATATATGGTACAAGGAAGGGAGAGAGAAAGGTACAGAGGAGGAGGATGGAGCAGAAGAGGAAAGGGTCAGACAGAATAAAGTTGACCTGCTCTCTATCATTTACTGCACTGATTCAACCTTAATTAATCAAGCCAAACAATTTACGCTTAATAAGCATTCTCAGTCTCACCTTCCTGATTGGTTCTTTTCCTTGGTGCTTCCTGTTTTACCGTTGCTGTGGCGCCGCTCATTGTTGATGATGACTTTTGGTGTTCGAGTTTTCTGTCCCTGAGTTTTGATTTTTTCTTCCAACATTTCCAAACTCCGGCATCCAAAGATTCACTAATGTGTTCCAAAAATGAATAAAAATGCAAAAGATAAAAATAGAAATTACAGTTACAAAAAATAGTTCTACAATTTAAAAGAAAATAATAATAATAAAAGTCCCAAATAAATTTAAAATAAATAAAATGAAAAAAATACATAAAAAAGTTGATTATTCAGAAATATTAAAACATTTTGATTTTAATTTCAACTATTAAAAAAGTATATATGAAATTTATGATAGTAATGAATGGATTTTTTTTAAGTTCTCCCCTTTGAAAAAACAACAACAAAAAACATCCAAATATTATAAATGTAAAAAAAAAAAAAAAAAAAAAAAAAAAAAAAATCTAATTCTTTTAAATATCTTGTTTAAAAAAACTGTGTAGTAAAGTAATCCACAAAGTTATTTCTTGGCTGGCAATGCAGGATCCAGTGCTAATGGTTTAAGTAGGGTTAGGTCCTGGAGGTCCGAGGGTCCCTGTGGATTTGAACTGACAGAAACTGAGACTGGGACTAAACCTGGAATACAGCCCACCCCTGCCATCAGCCGACCAATAGGAACACACAGAGACCACCCCCTGCTCTGAAACGTCCAATAGCTGGGTTTCAGATAACATCACAACATTCTATAGGCCAATTATATTTAATACAGCTAAAATTAATATTGTTAAGATACATGTTTTTGTTGTAATAAAGTGAGTTCTTGGGCTAGCCACTCATAGAAATGAGTCATGTCATCTTAAGGTATTTCATGAGAAAATACAATGGTATCAATAGGGAAATATGGAAATCAACGCATTCTATAATCTGAAAACTATTAATACAAACACACATAACCATTCAGAACAAAATATATAAAAGTGCACTATGTAACTTTTGATTGGGCATCCGTCACCTGCTTGTTTCTATGGATATGTCATTGCTCTGCATGGAATGTTCCACAATATGACATCAAACAGCTCTATCTTACATTTATTAAATTATGATGGTTCTATAGCTCAAAAATACCTAGAAACACAGGCATGCTGACTGTGAGAGGGATTGCCTCTAGTCTCCACAGATCTTACCTGTAACTTGGTCTGGTTTAGTCTCTACGGAGATAGAAAGGCTTAATACCATACCGTGAGACATTCCAGACAAAGCCATAACATTTCCATGGAGAAAAGCATTCGATGGACACTCCACCAGAAAAGTAACACCTTTAAATAACAGTTTGGTGGCCAGGCTGGCGCCACCTAGTGCCTCCGCTCAATTTAATTTCTCTCCAGCGACTAGGTCAGGAATTGGAACACACTAGACGGTTTGCAAGAGCTCCGTGTGAGTCCAGGCACCAGCCAATCAGCGAAGAGCCATACATTCTGTGTTGGCAAGATCGAGGACTTAAAGCCAGACCAAAGAGAATGTTTGGTGAATTTTATCAAGGAAAAGACGTTATTGCCCTTCTTCCTATCGGATTTGGAAAAATCTTAATATACCAGTTAGCCCCGTTAGCGAGGCATTACATAAGTTACAACCAAATAGCAGCAATTCGTTTAAAAAAAAAAAAAAAAAAAAAAGGTACCTGCCTTCCGTTGAGTGAACGAATCCTAATGCTGCGAGGTCAGACGGTTTCTACAAAGTGAAACCAGCTGATGAATCAGGCTGGTGCTTTGATTGTTGATTCTGCACAAATACACACTGTTTCTTAGTCCTTAGTCTACATGTAAGCCACCATATTTGTTTTAACACGAACAGAGTATGCATCTCTCTGATTGGTTAATCCGCCTGTCAGTCATGTCCAACTCAACTCAATGAGACAAGATCAGCTCCAGATCCACACGGCTTCATCAAGCTTTGTCAAAACGCGCGGTTTGCGGCAAGTCAGGTAAGACAATTAAAACCTGTGGAATACTGCTGATGCAAACTGCAGACACTAAAGCAGCGTCTTCTGCAGAATAACTGTTAAAGAGTTTGACAAAAACACGAAATCATGTTCAGATTCTGGTGTTTTCAAAGAGGATGAAAAAATTTGCAGAACTAACACTCAAGGTAAGAAACACAAATGTTCAAATCATTTAATATTGTCGACATAAAGATTTTATCATTTACTATTACTTACTATTACTTTTCTTTCTTTCTTTTTTTTTTTTTTTTTTTTTCTGAAAATTATGAAAATAGATGGCATTCAAAATCATTTACTGAATTACTCAAATTTTTAAGGGATAGAAGGTAAAGAAATATCAATAGCTTTGACAATATCATAATAATAATTAGATCAGTAACAATTACACTATGATAAACGTACCTCAAGTGTAGGAAGATGGTGTGAACTCATCGACTTAAGCACTGGATCTTGTATCATGTATTCCATATTCAAGAGTGCCCTCTACAGGAGTACATGCATACTACATCTTTTGTCAAATCCTCTGAATACAGTCCGGGAGGGTGGAATTAAGATAAGATAAACCTTTATTTGTCCCACAGTGCTGAAATTAAAAGTCAAAAACAGCAGGAGAATAGGAAGAACGCAATCAAAACCAAGATAAATGACTCCAGACTTCAGATAAGCAGATAGATATCAAATTACTGGTCAGATCTGTAGAGAGACGACACTGTCCACAGTAAGAATGCTTGTTTTTAAAGGTACAATAGCACTAAACATACTGGTATTACTACACATTAATTAACCTCTATCAAAAAAGTTCCACAGTGTAGCTTTAAATTAGTGTGTCCTCCCTCAGGCTTGTCTTACTGATCTCAAACTAGTCCTGGGTTAACTGGTCTGGTGACTTGCCAAAAATCAGCTCACAACATTTCGTCTCCACAACAAAAGACAAAGGTAAGAGCCTACAGGTATTCTACATCAATTTACAATATTTTACCTTTTTTTTGTGTGTGCTTTTTGTTGCAGTCGCCTTAACATCCACGGACTGATCATGAAATGGAAACTGTCTGCTATTGTAATGATTGCAGGTAATTAGTCATGTTTTGTATTGTCCTAATAAATAATAAATACAGGAAAACTTAAATCTGATTTTGTTCAGTTTAAGACATGTTTTTTTAGCTTTTTAATTGTACTTCTTAGAATACTTTTCAGACACCATACTTTTACTCCTACTTGAGTAATAGATTTGACACTCTGTACTGTTACTTGATTAAAAATTTGGTTACTCTTCCCAGTGTGAGTAAGTAAGTTTTGTGTTGAGAATATTAAATGACTGGAATATTTGTAGGGCTGTCATGATAATTACTACATCGATTTATCTGGAACCATATGTTTTCGGGCTCAATGCGTACAAAAAGTGACTTCTATGGCTAATGATTGCTTAATTCTGCATATTACACTATTTTCTGATCTTTGTTATAATGTTGTTTCCTCATCACCAACATACCTGAGTTGTGCTTTTCACATGTTTCACTCAGAAACCCTCCATATTTAGAATTTTTCTCAGAACAGAAAACCACATTGTTCTAACCTGTGATGTCATGTGGTAACACAGGAAGTGCTCCACTGTGTTTTTACACTCCATTCACCTTAACTAGAATCATTTGGATAATTATAGCCCTGGAATTGCCAATCTCTTCTGAAATATAGGTAGCTGCTAACTTGAAAACTACCACTTCATAACATCATAAGGTAGAACAGAGTATTTTGACCTTTAGCGCTGTAAACAGATTTAATACACCAGGACTCCAGGACACCAGGACTTACTCAAATATGTGTGAATGAAACAATTCCAGATATGTTTTTGAAGAAGTAACAGCATTAGTGACAGGCTTAAACATTTGTGTTTCTTGCTCAGCTCCTTCAGATATGATTTTGATTTTCTAGATTAAAGGTGCACTATGTAACTTTTCCTGTGTGGTTAATGCCACCCGTTCTCTTCTTGGAGATTTTATTACATGTTCCACACACATCATATAGAACGTATATCTTGTCATCAAATATATCTACCCAATCTATGGCCAATCCAACATGATGATTCCAAGTTACAGATCAGATCTGTGGAGAGGAGAGTTCACTCACAGTATCATGTTTTTTTAAAGGTACATTGTCTAGCTTTTCTTGTGGAGGGTCCCTCAAATGCTTTTCTCCATGGAGATGTTATTGCTTTGCCTGGAATGTTTCACAGTATGGCATTAAGCTTTTCTATCTTCATGAAGACCAAACCAGATCAAGTTATAGGGCACATCTGTGGAGAAGTGACTCTGAATGCTTGTTTTTTCTAGGTATTTTTGAGCTGTAAAACTGAATTGATTAGATTAGGTAGAGCTACACTATTTAATGTCATACTGTGGAACATTCCAGAGCAATGACATATCCATAGAAATAAGCAGGTACCAGACACTCCACCAGAAACGTTACACAATGCACCTTTAAGTTCTTACTGTAACATATGTAATTGCATTTATGTGACATAAATTAAATTAAACGGTACATTCAGGCAAAGAGATAAGATCATGGAGACAAGCAGTGGGCATATCATCCATCAGAAAAGCTACTTGTTACACCATCAATAATGTGTTGTGTTTATCCCTTCTCTCTTCAGCTCTGTTTTGTGGGCTGTCTCTGTCTGCTGAGTTTTATGTCATCCCCAAGTCCCTGGCCTGGGACTCTGCTCTGTCCTACTGCAGAGCCCACTACTCAGACTTGGCCTCCGTTGCTAACAAAACACAACTAAACCAACTGCACAGAGCGGCCGTGGAAAACACAGTTGGGATCAGGACCGGAGTGCTGTGGATCGGACTCATGGATGACCTCTCCTCTTGGTCCTGGTCTGCTTCTGATGAAGGGTCGAATCCATATCTGGAGTACAAGAACTGGATGTTAGGACAGCCAGATAACATGTTTGGATTACAGATGTGTGCGCAGATGGGAGAAGATGGATTCTGGAGCGATGAAGACTGCCTGCTGAACAAATCCTTTGTTTGTTTCAATGGTATGAGGTAATATAGATTTAGATAGTAGGAAAGGAAAAAGGAAAAAGGTGACATATTTAAAGCCCCACCTGTAGTTTTTAGCCAAAAAATAGACAAAAATAAAAGCATTGCACTGTGAGCGGGCTTGCATCTCCACACACCTGACTCTTATTTGGCCTGGAGAAGGGCCTCCTGCTTGGTTCCATGGAAAATTTTCCACTGTATATCATACAACAGATCTATATCTATGGAGAATGATCTGAAGTTTTAAACTTTTTTATTTCCATGGAATCTTGCAGGGGGACATGCCATCTCCAGAATGTAGGTTTTGCTTTTTTGAGTGTATGTCTTTGTCTACTTGGGGCACCAAAGTCCATATTTGTCTCTGTTCTCTTAAATGATATTATGATTTCCTGTCCCTGAACATATGTTTTCAGATAAATCCTTTGTGTACGTGGAGGAGAAGCTGAGCTGGGCAGGTGCTCGGGCTTACTGCAGGGAGAGGTCCTCAGATCTGGCCTGGATCCAGGACTCAAACCACAACAACATCGTGAAAAGCATCACAGAGCAGTACCAAAACCAGGAAGTCTGGATTGGCCTTCACAGGTCTGTATCAAGTCCTGTTTTTGAGTCAGTAACATGTCATTGTCCTTTCTGTACTTTATCTTATTAATTTCAAACTGTTTTATTAGTATTGGAGTTTGTTTTTAACATAAAAAGACAAAGTAATCGCACACAAGAGCCCTCATATTAACGATTTTAGCCATTCTCCTAGCAGAGATGCTAGACACTGAAAATGGCGCTTTTCCTCGATCAGTATCACATTTCATTCTATTGGACTGGTCTGTGCTTTTCTCTCAGATGGGTTTAGCTTTTCTCAGCTCACTCCACTGTTGTGATATTTTGCCCAGTCAGGTTGAAGTATTAGTTATACTTTGTGTATTTGAACAACAGTAGAGTTTTACATATATGGGCCTTTTTGTGACAGAACTGAAAAAAAAAAATTGTTGTGTTGCTTGTGGTTTGTGTTTATGCAGGAGACGTGTTTGGTCAGACGGGACTGAAGCTAACTTTGAGCACTGGAAGACTGGTCAGCCGGACAACCAGAGAGGAGCCCAGCACTGCACCACCATGGACCCCAACGACAGTGCACTGTGGTGGGACGAAGACTGCAGCCTGGAGCTCCCCTTCATCTGCTCCGGTCCACCAGGTTAGAGTCAGATTACCTAATGTTTCATACTCTCAGATGGGCCAGTATTGCTGTATTATTGATACTCTGCAGATTATGTCCTCAGAAGTGATGCTAACTGTAGGCACAGCTCTGCCTGAAGCTTAAACATAATCTGTCCCCTTTACCAGTGACCATTTTACTTGGATCCACTTCTAGAATATAATTGTAAAAACATCTGTAAAACAACAATGGTAGTCTGTTTATGTATAATTTTACAGACTGGATAAAATACGACTATTGAATACTGATTTATGTCCAGTTCTATTTTTTATATTATCTTGTAAGCAATGTTGAAAGGTTTTAATTGTTGCTCTGAATGTACCACTCTTTAGCTTTTGATCCATCACAAATTTCCATCACACAAAATCAAATATATTTCCCCATATTTGTGTCATGCAGAAAACGTTGTAAGTTTGGATGTAGAGCTGTCTTCTTCAAAGCCACTGACGAAAGATGAACTCAGTGACCTCGTTTCTACAGAGGTAAGAAACAGAGCATATAGCCAAGACTGCAAATTTTGAAGTAAGATAATTTCCTCCATAAATGACAAATTATCCTGTCTTATTCTGCATAAAAAGCTGCTAATCCCGTAGTTTAGATCTGTACAAGCATGTTCTGAAATGTGCTTCTTGTATCAGTTTGCCAGTTCATATTTATGTCTTTTTGTCAATTTTTCACTTTTAAAATGTGAACTTTGAACAGAATCTTAACATCAAAACATACATTTCAAATCTAAATGCAAACAGTCAGAAAATGCAACCATCATGTTAAAAATATCAGAAAACAGCTTTAGTGAGTGTACACTTTACTCTGATTGGATATTTGCACCTGTCACTCAATAAAACCATGATGGAGACTGACCAACAGGAGGAGTTGGTGGGGAAGAATTGTCAGATTTATTCCATCTTAGACTAGAGTGCATACTGCTATTGTGTCCTTGAGCAAGACCCTTCATCCAACTCACATGTGTTTGAATGTTGTATGTGGAACTGTGCAAATAATTAAATTGCATTCAAACCGAGAAGCAGTCATTTTTATTGGTCGATAAATTTCTCCTATATTATACAAAATTGACTCTTATGAGCTTTAAGTGATGTTAGAATGTTGTCTCATCAACAACATATACTCGGACTTGTTTTTTGTTTCATTCACATATGTTTGATTAATCCTTTATTATTAGCCTGTCTACATTTCCAAAGTGATGTCACAAAGAGGAAGTTTTCAACACCTACCTTTTATTTTTAGTTCAGTAGAGGTTAGCACTTCCAGTGTTGAAATTATCCAAATGATTCTAATTAAGGTGTATGAAGTTTAAAAACACAGTGGAGCACTTCCTGTATAACTACATGACATTACAAGGTGGAACAGAGTGTTTTCTGCTTGAGAGAGGAACTCAGCCTAAATATATGGAGTTAATATGATGAACTGAGATTCAGGATTCAGGAGCCTCAGCCTCCTCTCCAGTCAACCACAGCTTATCTCAACCATGCCTTCAATTACCCAGAAGCCCTACCCATATGGAAAAAAACAGAAAAAAAAAAAAAAAGAATTTACCAATGTCTTTGTAGTAAATCTTTATATAAGGTTAATATGTGTCATGTGTGGTTCACTCCTGAAAGTGGCTCCTTTTGCATTTTTCTCATACAACTATATTATGAAAAATTAGTGAAGATAAAGTGAGCATTTTGCATGACATTTACAGGTAATGTGCAAGATAAACTACATTTTCTTTGTATGTTCCATGTAATGTTTGTATTCTTTAATTATATGTTGCAGTTAAAAAACAAAAAACTAAATCTGAGTCAGAAGGGGGATTAGAACCCAGGTTTCCTATGAGAATGTCCAATGATTTACCAGTTGAGCTCACCAGCTACTACCTATGAAGAGAATAAAAGGAGATGTTGAGGGCAGTTACAAGTACTGCGGTACCTGTAGAGGCAACAAGGAAAGAGGCTACAGGATTTTGTAGAGTAAAAATCTTTTCACATCATGTATGTTCACTGTGATATCAGTGAAAGAGTGGTATGTCTTATGTTTTTTTTAAAGTTGTAATGCAATATTTGCATTACTGTGTTTACCGCCATGCTGCCCAACACACAGACACACAGACACACACGCGCGCGCGCACACACACACACTGTGATAATTTTCTTTCTCACTCTCATATACACAGAACACAGCAATCGAGTTTAAGGAAACAAACATTTCACTTGTTTTTCTATGGTTATGTGGTAAAAATGACCTTTCTCTAACACTTGTGAGGATATTGTATGTGGGATTAGTGTCATGTTCAGCCCTTGCAGGTTACAAAGTTTTATATGTTTCATGCTGCACATATTTACCAAAGATCTTGTAACTGTTTTCACTGTCATATACAAATCTTTTAGGATTCAGATAAAACATGTTAAAATGGTGTATGATTTGTCTATACCTTTTCCATATGGGTATTTATACGGCCTATCTCGACAACATCATCCGCATCAGTTCTCTCGATACCCTCTCTCCCACTCGTGTCTTTCGCTGATCCTTTAGTCTGAAGAGGTCATCTTCAAGGAGGAGGGGTTCGGATTCAGGTGGGCCACCCTGAGTCTCCTCTAAGCCATTACATCTATCCGCCGTCAATAAACATCTTTATCGTATTCCATTGTTGTGGCGTGGTCCTAGCTAGTTAAGCTGGATTGGGTGTTAAACATGTGCAAAGGAAACACAACTCCAGATATGTTTGTGATGTGGAAACAACATTAAAACATAGATCAGAAAATAGCATAAAATAACATGAAATCTTTTATTATTATTATTATTGTTATTGTTATTATTATTATTATTTATTTATTTATTTATTTTTTATCAGACTAAAATGCTTTACACAACTACAAAATTATTGTATATTTCTATTTTTCAGTTTCAACAGGTTCTGATCAAACTGGGACTTTCTGAAGCCTTCGCTTTGGCTCTGAGATCTGTCACAGTGAATGAGACCACAGAGAGTTCATCCAATAAAAACGAAGCAGCAGACGGAGAAGGAGCCTGAGTTCTGCTAAATATGATTTAATTACCAGCCTGTGTGATTACATTAAACTAAGCTCTAGGAAAGGCATTTAAAGGTACACTATGTAACTTTTCTGGTGGAGGGTCTTACCCACAGTTAAAATGCATGTTTTTCAAGGTATTTTTGAGCATTAAAAACACCTGCAACGCAAAAACTTAGATGGATAGTTTTAATGCCATGCTGTGGAACATTCCAGGCAAAGCAATAACAACATTCACAGAAAAAAGCGGGTGGTGGGCCCTCCTCCAGAAAAGAGTGTCTTTATATATACATTATATTTATTGTGGTTCCACTTCAGTAAGAGTCAGTCTTATAAGAAATATGTGATGCACTGCACATAAAATATTATAATTAAAGACCAATTAAAGGTGCATTATGTAACTTTTCTACTAGAGAGTCCGCCCACATACTTGTTCCCATAGAGATGTTATTGCTTGAATGTTCCATAGCCTAGCATGAAACTTATCTGTCTCCATGGAGATAAGCAAATGAACATGCTTTTTTCATGACTGTAATAAAAAATGTGTCTTCAATATTCTACAATCTTATAGTTTGGGTATTGATAAAGAAATGAATATCTAGCTTTAATGCTAGGTTTTTCTTTTCTTTTTTATTTGTATAGATTTTTAGAGCCCATCCCCACAGCCAGAGGAGGAAGGATTGGTTTAGGATTGAGTTTATAAGGAGCTCTTGGTTTATTTATAGTGATGTTTTTCCTATGGCATTGAGAGAAGGACCCCGACAACTGTTCTTGTACATGGCCGAAAAACCAAAGGAAAACAACAGAATATTTCAACTTTGGTCCTGGTTTTTGAGTCTTGTAAGTATCTTATTTTCTGGATGCGTTGCATGCATTGAAATTGAAGGTTGTTAGCTTTGTAAAACTGAAACAATGTTAATTTAATTTAATTTAAAGGTGCACTGTGTAACTTTTCTGGTGGAGGGTCTGTCACCTGCTTTTCTTCATGGAGATGTTGATGCTTTGTCTGGAATGTTCCACAGTGTGATATTAAACAGCTCTAATTTTTCAAAATTAGAACCAAATTCACTTAACAAACGCATTCTTGAGCTAAAAGTGCACAAAGTTTGTTGTGAAAACAAGATCTGAAGCTGAGATGAATCTGCACAGCTGAGCACTTAACACTGTTCAAGCAATGTATTTTTATGTTGTTGTTCATGTGAAACTACAAACACAAATAAAGATAAAGAGAGAAAGAATATAAGTTCTCAAGGGAATACGATGGAAAAAGGCCATGGATTACAACAGAAATGAAAAAATAAATAAATAATTAAAAAAAAAGAATAAAAAACAAACAGCTTGAGTTTGTGCATGTTTACATAAAGGTGTTTTCTGTAATGTTCCATTTACTGGCAAAATAACATTAAAAAATCTATGTCTTACCACACTTTCCCATTATGCTGCACTATACATCTGTAGTACAATAATGTTCCATATTCATAAAAAAAAAAGTCTGCTAGCTAGCCATCTTCTAGACACTTCCGAGGATGGCTAGCAGCCAAAAGATGTCAACAAGATAAATACATCCATTTTCTTCCACTTATCCGGGGCCGGGTTGCGGACTTGAGTACTGGGGTGATGTTCTGTCTCTTCCTGGTCCTCGTCAGCAGCCGTGCTGCAGAGTTTTGGAAGAGCTGTAGTGGAGCTGTGGTTTTCTTTGGAAGACCAGAAAGGAGAGCATTACAGTAATCAACAAGGTTTGTGATAAAAGCATGTATTAAAGTCTCTGCACTGGCTTGAGAGAGAAATGGTCTGACTCTGGCAATATTTTTTTAGATGATAAAAACCAGATTTAGTGATTGTTGAAAGGACCAGGGCTAAATTACGCAGCCTGGGCCTCACTACCTTTTTTCTAATCACTGTAATAACCCTCAGAAAATCACTCAGCTTTAAAGACACAATGCAAATAACTCTGACTACACTCAAAAAATATCACATAGCTTTAAAACCACAATGTATACTCAAAAATATCATTTACTACACTCAAAAAATATCATTTCTTCAATAACACAAGGTAAATATCATTTACTACACTCAAAAATTATCGTTTAACTTCGATAACACAAGGTATTTGACTACACTCAAAAAGATCATTTAACTTTAAGAAAGACCATACAGGTAACTTTAACAACTCTTAAAGTATCACCTGGGGAACACTTACAACTTCACTTAGCTTTAGAAACCACCTTATGACATACTCTATACTCTATCTGACAACATTTGCCCAAAACTCATTTTTAACAGTGCCTCAAAGAATTTAACCAGATTTAGTTTTATACCAAAACATTGCAAATATTAATTTATCCTTAGCAGTGCCTCAAAACCTTTAACCAAATTTAGCTTTGCATCAAAAACATTGCATTTTTGTAAGTAACTCACCTAGGATGACTTGACTTGCTCGTGGTAAATATATATGTATAATAATTGAGGGAAAGACTCAACAAAAGATTCCAACAAGTGATTTGTCTTATTTTATCTGCTTTTTATTGTTTTATGCACTACTCAAGTGACTGGTGGTCACTCTTTATACTTGTGATCACTCAGGGTTTTTAGGCCCAGAGTGCTCACGACAGAGCACTTATGACCAACTCACTCCGTAGCCGCTATTTTTACCAGAAAGCTCATACAAAAATAATTAGGACAAATCACTTTGCAAGTACCCTTTTGGAGAAATTACCCTGTGACCAGGAAAGCTATAAAGCTCAGCCTAGTCCAAATTGCAGATTCTGAACTCCTAAGCAGAGTTACAGCCAGAGGGCCAATGCCAACCAAAATCAGGATCTGAGTTATTATGCAGAATTTTCAATATTTATCTAGGGTCACAGAACTCCACCCAGGTACATGCAAAGTGATCAGTACGTCACATATAGCACACATCTTTCCAAGTACAGGCAACACTTTCTTAGAAACCACAGTCTTCACTGTTCTAGCCCCCAACGCTCCTCCCCAGCCAGGTGTGAAGTTACTGCCACCTCGCTTGTCGAAGGAGCCGGAAGCTCGCACCCGCATTGTCTACAGGCCTCCCACACGCCGCATAACATACAGGTTTCGTACATCAATGTCAAGTAAAGGTCAACTGTCAAAAGAACAGAAGGCCCTTATCTTTCCTGCACACAAACATAACAGTTACAGAAATTAATGCAAAATAACCTAAACTTAAAAGTTAAATTGAAAGAATTAAGCAAATCAACATAAAAGAAACAAATCAGATTAAATCAAAACAGAACAAGTAACTTATGTTAATATCGGTCACAAAAACACTTCTACTATTTAAATCAAACACTCTTAATCTCTAATGCTCTAACAGTTATTCATTTATCAAAATAAAGCATCATGAACATCTTCATCTGTATTTCAGGAGCCCTTTTAGTGGAATTTATGCCAAAACCTTCATCTTTTCACCCCACCCGAGTGAGCTCTCCCGTGACCGAGGGGGGGTTCACGACAGTGATGGACCTGATGATGTGTGGCTCAAAGCTAAGCTCACTATCAAGAATAACTCCTAAATTTTTTACCCTCTCACAGGGGTTCAATGAGTAGGTTTGGAGCTTAGCTTTGAGCCTCTCTCTCTCTGAGCTTCAGGACCAATAATTAAAACCTCAGTTTTGCCCTGGTTGAGCTGGAGGAAGTTAGCTGCCATCCAGGACTTAATATCTAAAACGCAGTTAAAAAGGGTGTCTATTGGGCTTAGGTCATCAGGAGACACGGCGATATAGAGTTGGGTATCATCAGCGTAGCTATGAAAGTTAACATCGTGTCTCCTGATGACCTGTCCTAGTGGCAGCATGTACAGATTAAAAAGGGTTGGACCTAAAATTGAGCCTTGGGGAACACCACACTCCATTTTACATTTTGCGGAGGAGTGCTCCCCAAGGCTAACATAAAAATCCCTATTTGTTAAAAACAATTTGAACCAGTTAAAAACAGACCCAGAGAAACTGCAAAGTTAACTGCAAAGTTAACTCATTTCAAGCGCTTGTATCCTCGATCTTGTCCTTTCGGTCATTACCCAGAGCTCATGACCATAGGTGAGAGTAGGAACAAAGACTGACCGGTAAATCGAGAGCTTTGCCTTCCAACTCACCTCCCTCTTTACCACAACGGTCCGATACAGCGACCGCATCACTGGCGACGCTGCACTGATCCGCCTGTCAATCTCACGCTCCATCCTCCCCTCACTGGTGAACAAGACCCTGAGATACTTGAACTCCTCCACTTGAGGCAAGGACTCTCCACTGGAGAGAACCATGGCCTCGGACTTAGAAGAGCTGATCTTCATCCCAGCCGCTTCACACTCGGCTGCAAATTGCCCCAGTGCACATTGCAGGTCCTGGTTCGATAGAGCCAACAAGACAACATCATCTGCGAACAGCAGAGATCCTGTGGTCCCCAAACCGGACCCCCTCCGGCCCCTGACTCCACCTAGAAATTCTGTCCATAAATACAATGAACAGAACCGATGACAAAGGGCAGCCTTGGCGGAGTCCAACATGCACTGGGAACAGGTCTGACTTACTGCCAGCAATGCGAACACAGCTCCTGCTCTAGTCATACAGGGACCGGACAGCCCTTAGCAAAGGGCCCCGAAACCCATACTCCCAGAGCACCCCCCACAGGACAGCACGAGGGACACAGACGAAAGCCTTCTCCAGATCCACAAAACACATGTGGACTGGTTGGGCAAACTTCCATGAACCCTCGAGCAGCCGATGGAGAGTGTAGAGCTGGTCCAGTGTCCCTCTGACTGAGGGCTCTGCCAGACGTTCCTAACTGACCCTCACTACATGCCTGGGCCTGCCAGGTCTGTTTGGCTTCCTCCTCCACCAGCGAACCCAACTCACAAGCAGGTGGTGATCAGTTAAAAGCTCAGCCCCTCTCTTCACCCGAGTGTCCAAGACACGCGGCCAGAGATCAGATAACACGACTACAAAGTTGATCATCGACCTCTGGCCTAGGGTGTCCTGATGCCATGTGCACTGATGGACACCCTTTTGCTCGAACATGGTCTTCATTATGGACAAACTGTGACAAGCACAGAAGTCCAATAACAGAACACCACTCGGGTTCAGATCAGGGAGGCCGTTCCTCCCAATCACCCTCTCCAAGTGTCACTGTGATTGCCCACATCGACGTTGAAGTCCCCCAGTAGAACAATGGAGTCTCCGGGCGGGACTCCAAGAAGGCTGCACTGCTGTTCGGCCCATAGGCCGACACCACGGTGAGAGACCTGTCCTCGATCCAAAGGCACAGGGACGCGACCCTCTCGTTCACCAGGGTGAACTCCAACACACGGCGGCTGAGCTGTGGGGCAATAAGCAGGCCCACACCAGCCTGCCACTCCCCGCAGCCAGGTGAGACCATCTATATCTAGTCGGTAAAGCTCAACCTCCCGCACAAGCTCAGGCTCCTTCCCCCCCAGCGAGGTGACATTCCATGTCCCCAGAGCTAGTCTCCATGCCCAGCGATCCGGCCGTCGAGGTCCCCACCTTCGACCGCCACCCAGATCTTCTTGCACCAGCCCCATATGGCTCCTCCTGCAGGTGGTGGGCCCACAGAAGTGTGGCCCCACATCGCTCCTTCAGGCTATGCCCGGCCGGGCCCCATGGGGGAAGGCCCGGCCACCAGGTGCTCGCTGTTGAGCTCCCACCTCAGGCCTGGCTCCAGGGTGGGGCCCCGGTAATGCCAATTCGGTCGACATAGCTGGCCTCTGTGTTGAACTCATCATACAGGGTCTTCTGAACCGTTCTTCGTCTGACCCGTCCCCCAGGACCTGTTTGCCTTGGGTGACCCTACCAGGGGCATGAAGCCCCCGCCATCATAGCTCCCGGGATCATTCGGGCACTCAAACCCCTCCACCGCAATAAGGTGGAGAGGTTTGAAAAGCAGGTCGTGAGCCCTCCTCCAGAAAAGAGTGTCTTTATGTATACATTATATTTATTGTGTAGTGGTACTGACCTTTGACCTATGGAAGATTTGAAATGATGGCTGTTACCATGATACCGAATCTCTAAGAAACAGACTTCCACCAAAGTTTGGACAATGCCTCTGACAGGGGTTAACTTTGGAGCACTCTACCCTTCCCCCATTTGCGTCAAGCTCCCTATCTTGGACCTGTCACCCAAATCAAGATGGATTGGTTTGTGTTCTGCAGAGACATTTCCTGTGTGTTCACACAAAGACCCTTTCAAGGATTAAAGATCTTTTTACAAACTAACCTTTCTATAAAGCTTCGCCTATTGATAAATCGATTGACTGAAGTGATTTCATTTACTATAATTGACACTATGAGATTTTGATGCAACAATCTCTAAATCTCAAGCCAATGGACTTTCTCCAGAGAAAGAAAAGGAATGAAACAAACTATTCATTCCACCAACTATTGCCAGTGTGTTTTAATATTGATTTGTAAATGTCAAGTGAACACTTTATTTGTGTAAAAGTGTTAGTGTTCATAGTGTGACTTAAGAGGAGAAAGACAGATCTCAGCTCAGTTCAGAAATGTAGTAGAGATCGAGTAGAGACGCGAAGCGGAACAGGAGGGACAACGTCCAAGAAGATCTCCTCCATTCAAAGCTGTGCCCGTCGCTTGACGTGTTTTTATTCAAATACCTGTAGCTGATCTGATTTGAAAACGAAGCTTTCATATTTTTGCAAATTTAAATATTTGCATTTTTGCAGACGTCTTATTGATTAATTAGCCTTAATCTGTGACCAGCGCTGTTCAGACCTCATGGACACTGAAACGTTTCCTCCGATCCTCTGAAACAGAAGAGAGCGTTCCCTCAGTCTGATGCTGCCTGAGCCTGGAAGTATTGTTTAGATCATGTGGCCTTCGTCTGTTTCATTGCCTTTGATTCTTCAGAACTGACATCCTGAGAAACTGGAATCTTCATCGGGCCCAACAGGACCACATGGTGACTGGACATGTCCACGCTCCCCGGGTTGTATGCGCACTGTCACAGAATGGCTTACTTTATCAATTTAGATAAACCTTAAAGTTGTGCCTAATCTCAGATCTCTAGACACCAGTTTAGAGTAACCTACACTCATTTGCATATTTAATAATGAAATGCTGTCTGTTTAACTTGGACAATAAATAGTCATAAACCACAGTTTGCTTTGGTGAATAGTGATGTCATTTCAAGATACGGGTCACTGATATGTACAAGAATTTTCAAACCTACAGGTCATTGTTTAATTAATTATCAATTAATTAATGTAGGCAATTGATTAAATTGGATTGGTAATACT
The DNA here is from genome assembly GCF_026225935.1 of Boleophthalmus pectinirostris. Taxonomy (NCBI): domain Eukaryota; kingdom Metazoa; phylum Chordata; class Actinopteri; order Gobiiformes; family Gobiidae; genus Boleophthalmus; species Boleophthalmus pectinirostris. The sequence continues at coordinate 19,780,081 of NW_026571153.1, read as the reverse complement.
TCCACTTCAGTAAGATTCAGTCTTATAAGAAATATGTGATGCACTGCACATGAAATACTGTTATAATTAAAGGCCAATTAAAGGTGCATTATGTAACTTTTCTACTAGAGAGTCCGCCCACATACTTGTTCCCATAGAGATGTTATTGCTTGAATGTTCCATAGCCTAGCATGAAACTTATCTGTCTCCATGGAGATAAGCAAATGAACACACTATTTTTTTCATGATTGTAATAAAAAATGTGTCTTCAATATTCTACAGTCTTATAGTTTGGGTATTGATAAAGAAATGAATATCTAGCTTTAATGCTAGGTTTTTCTTTTCTTTTTTTTTGTATAGATTTTTGAAGCCCATCCCCACAGCCAGAGGAGGAAGGATGGGCGGGGTTTATAAGGAGCTCTTGGTTTATTTATAGCGATGTTTTTCCTATGGCAGTGAGAGAAGGACCCCGACAACTGTTCTTGTACATGGCCGAAAAACCAAAGAAAACAAAAGAATATTTCAACTTTGGTCCTAGTTTTTGAGTCTTGTAAGTATCTTATTTTCTGGATGCGTTGCATGCATTGAAATCGAAGGTTGTCAGCTTTGTAAACCTGAAACAATTCAATTCATTGAGTGCGTATACATGCACATCAATAACCCGGTTATTAGCCATACCCCGGTTATGTCAGTATTCGGGTTACTGCGTATACATGCGCACTGAGAAACCGGGACACTCATATCCGCGTATACATGATCAAATGGAGTATCCCGGTTTCTTGACATAATCTTACAAATGCGCAGTCGCAAAAATTAACTTAAATCAATTTCATAAACCAGGAAAAATACAAACCGTGAGCTCCTTTAGCATAAGATGCTAAGGAGTTACGAGATATCCCACAATCCACTGTGCAGATTCTTCATTAAAATCTTCTGCATAATAAACTCAACTTTACAACATATAAACCATAAAGACTATAGAGCTACATCAGCCCGTTTGATCATATAATTCAGCTGTGATCACATTTGTTTACGTTTTACAGAAACGAAACTTAAGACCGTAGGGTAATTCGCATAAACTGTTAGCGGCGATAAAAACAACTCACTCCTTGCGCCGCTGATGTGATCAGTTTCTTTTGGACTAAATGACACGACTCTGTGGATTATGTGTGTTATTTCTGTGACAGAAGAGGCGCTAATGATGGTAAGTGTGTTTCGTGCGTATAGTGTATAGGAGATAGTTCATGATTTAGCTTTTCAGCGATCACACGAGTGCAGATTGTACGTGTGCAGGTTTAGCGCAGCTCTTTATTTTACGTCATTTCACTCGTTTGGTCACTTTATTTATGTTGGTCAATTTATTTATGTGACTACTGTTGTGGTGAAAGGCTGGAAAGTGTCTTTTGGACGCATGCGCACTCAACTTTATGTGGCAGTAACCGGGGTACTGCGTATACATGCCACAAGTAACCCAGTTATTATCGGAATAAACCAGCTACAGTGAGTGCGTATACATGTACATCAATAACCCGGTTATGATCGGGTTTTTTGAGTATCCCGGTTTCTTGATGGTGCATGTATACGCAGTAACCCGGTTTCAGTAACCCGGTTATGGCAGTATCCCGGTTATTAGAAACCGGGTTACTGTAGCTGGAGGGCCGCAAAAAATCCTTCCGCGGGCCGCAGTTGGCCCCCGGGCCGCGAGTCTGAGACCCCTGCTCTATACGCACGGAACACACTTACCATTATTAGCGCCTCTTCTGTCACAGAAATAACACACATAATCCACAGAGTCGTGTCATTTAGTCCAAAAGAAACTGATAGCATGATAGGAGCGAGTTGTTTTTATCGCCGCTAACAGTTTATGCTAATTAGCCTACGGTCTTAAGTTTCGTTTCTGTAAAACGTAAACAAATGTGATCACAGCTGAATTATATGATCAAACGGGCTGACGTAGCTCTATAGTGTTTATGGTTTATATGTTGTAAAGTTGAGTTTATTTATGCAGAAGATTTTAATGAAGAATCTGCGCAGTGTATTGTGGGATATCTCGTAGCTCCTTAGCTTCTTATGCTAAAGGAGCTCACGGTTTGTATTTTTCCTGGTTTATGAAATTGATTTAAGTTAATTTTTGCGCCTGCGCATTTGTAAGATTATGTCAAGAAACCGGGATACATTTGATCATGTATACGCGGATATGAGTATCCCGGTTTCTCAGTGCGCATGTATACGCAGTAACCCGAATACTGACATAACCGGGATATGGCTAATAACCGGGTTATTGATGTGCATGTATACGCACTCAGTAACCCGGTTTCTAATAACCGGGATACTGCCATAACCGGGTTACTGAAACCGGGTTACTGCGTATACATGCACCATCAAGAAACCGGGATACTCAAAAAACCCGATCATAACCGGGTTACTGATGTGCATGTATACGCACTCATTTAATTTCATTTAAAGGTGCACTGTGTAACTTTTCTGGTGGAGGGTCTGTCACCTGCTTTTCTTCATGGAGATGTTGATGCTTTGTCTGGAATGTTCCACAGTATGATATTAAACAGCTCTAATTTTTCAAAATTAGAACCAAATTCATTTAACAAACGCATTCTTGAGCTAAAAGTGCACTTGAGAATGTGAAGTTTGTTGTGAAAACAAGATTTGAAGCTGAGATGAATCTGTACGGCTGAGCGCTTAACACTGTTCAGTGTATTTTCATGTTGTTGTTCATGTCAAACTACCAACACAAATAAAGATAAAGTGAGAAAGAATGTAAGTTCTCAAGGGAATATGATGGAAAAAGGCCATGGATTACAACAGAAATGAAAAAAAAACAAACAAACAAACAAAAAAAAAAACCCAGCTTGAGTTTGTGCATGTTTATATAAACATGTTTTCTGTAATGTTCCATTTACGAGCAAAATAACATTAAAAAATCAATGTCTTACCACACACACACACAAAAGAAGCTAGCTAGCCATCTTCTAGACACTTCCGAGGATGGCTCGCAGCCAAAACATGTCAACAAGATAAATACATCTCCTCAGTTAATGTACATAAAAAGACAAAATTAATGTTTTTGGATTAAAAAGGTGAAAGGTAGCTGGTAACTTGAAAACTAGCACTACATGACGTGTTTTTAATGAGGAAACAACATTTTAGCATTTCTTAAAGCCCACAAGTATTAGTTTTGCGTAATATTGGACCTTTAGGGGGTTCAAGAATTTAATGTTACATGAACATAACCTACTGAGAGTTTAGATTTTAAAAAATCAAGTGGAGTCTGCAATATTCTAATCACAACCATTCAAATAGCTATTCCTGCCTTAGAAAGTAGGAGGGGCTAATGATATATTCCACAAACTTTAAAGATGCACTATGTAACTTTACTGAGGTGGGTATGTAATTTACTAGTGTCCATGGAGATGTTAATACTTTGTTTAGAATAATCCACAGTTTGGCAGTTCACTTCTTGCATTTATTCTACATGTACCATTCAACAGAGACAAAGCGGCAATGGCATCACTGTGGAGAGAAGTAGGTGGCAAACCCTTCACCAGGAAAGTTACAAAGTACACCTTTAAATAAATGTAACGAGGAAGCATCCCACCACAGACTATGTGACTGTTTGTTTTTCACAGGTTTCACGGGTCTCTCCACCATGACTTCATCTAACATTGCCTCTAATCCGCTTTTGACGGGTCTGTTCGTGGTGGGCCCCCTGGTGGTTGGTGTGCTTCTTTACATCTATGCCTTCTGTTCTCAGTGCCAAAAACTGGGCGTCTTCGGACAGTCCCTGCTTTTGTCCATCAAGCAAAAAGAAAGAGATTTACGTGGAGTCCAAAACACACCTCTCCTTGTTTGCCCTCCTTCTTTTGGATGCCTTTACAGCGATATTTGGGATCACGGCAATGATTTTACTCCTGACCCAGAATTCTGACCAGGAACTAACTTTGCTCATTATAGAAAACATTTGGTTAGCTTTTCGATGGCTTAGCTTGTCACAACATTTGATAACATCTCTCGTTTCAATTCTCTTCCTTAGTCATCCAAACTGGGGCTTTTCCTTACGCACAATTGGGAAATCCCTCGATGCAGTACCTTTCATTTTAGTCATGGTTGCTTTCCGAATTAGTCGTAGTGTTTTGATTGGGGTGGACATTTTTAACTTTTTAATGATCGTTGCTATTGTAGTGAGCTGGATGCTAAACGTGCCAACAGAAGTGGCTAAGCAGAGGAAGCATTTTGGGTTACTGGCTGTGTCCCTGTACCTTTTAGTCTGTTTGCCCAACACAGTTTTGAATTGTTTAGTGCTTCAATCAGGCGAGTATCTTCCACTTACTCTTGATGTTTTGTATGCAACCAATTTTTATTTCATCATGAACTCTGGGCTGTTTTACCTTGGGCTTAAAATAAAGGAAGAGGAGCAAGAATACGAAGGAGCCATCAGGTGTGCTTAGGGAAGAGCTTTGAAAAATGTGCCAAGACACTAGCTCGAGCTCGTAATAGTGAAATGGTCCTTATTTTGCTATTTTTTGATCTATGTTATAACGCTGTTTCCATATTACAAACATACCCGGAGTTGTGTTTTATTTCATTCACACATGTTTAACACACAAACCTTGCATATTTAGACTGAGTTTTTCTCTCAAACTAAAAACACTGCTTCACCTTGTGAAGTCATATGGTAATACAGAAAGTGCACTACTGTTGTTTTTAAGTCCATGCACCTTCACTAGAATCATTTGGATGATTTCAGCTTTAGAACTGTCAGTCTCTAGTGAAATAAACGTAAACGGTAGCTGTTAACTTGAAAACTACCACTTGAACACTATATCAAGTAATACAGTATCATGAGTGTACCACATGCATATATCAAAAACTGAAATTATATATTTATTTGACTAATACACGTTGAGTTGCTTAACCACTGAAATCTTATGTATGTTTAAAGGTACCACTATATGAAACATGTATGCTTTTAATGTAGTCTTTGTGCAGGGTTGTGTCCTTTTAAGGAAAACCATTGTAGAGCAGCAGCAGTGGAGATGGGTGGGCCTAGTGCGAAACCAAACCAACTGGCTGTGATTTACATTTAGCTGCTGTCATGCCCCCTGACCCTGAAAGGAATGCAGAGATACTCCAAGGAAGATTCAAGTCGTTACTTGTTCAACATATAATTTGCATATTAATATGGATGGTTGATAACTCTGGGTGAGGGATGGACAGGCAGGGATGGACAGTCCTGTGTATCTGTAGGCCATTAGGGACAACGATCTGACCCAGTGCTCTGTATTAGAATTGTATTGAATAGGGAATAAATTCTTTTTGCTTTTAATTGATCGATTCCAGTTGTCATTTTTGGGAGAACACGCTTAATGGTTTTTTGAAGATGCCTAACACACTTCATGACATCACAAGGTGAAACAAAGCATTTTGCACTTTGGAGATGTAGACAGACTAATAAACCAGGGTTACTAAAATGTGTGAATGAAACAAAACACAACTCTGGGTATGTTTTTGATGAGGTAACAACATGCCTTAAAGCTCACAAGAGCCCATTTTCCATAATATAGGACCTTTAACATATAATGCTCAGACCTTAACATTAAAGGTGCACTGCTCAACTTTTCTGGTGTAGGGTCCGCTGCCTGCTTGTTTCCAGGGAGATGTTATTGCTTATGTCCAAATTCTTACTGTGAGTGGGGTTGCCTCTCCACAGATCTGACCTAAAACTTGTAGTGTCCCCTGGTCCTCTGTTAGAAAAGAAGCATAGTGCACCTTTAATTCATTTTTGATTGGATGAACACTTATTTGTGTAAGTCTGTGATGAAAAATGCCTTTTGCATCATTTTACACTGCTGTATTGTATTTTCACACTTTTATGCTTTATACCCTTGTTTTTGACTTGTAACAAATGCATTTTTCCATCTCTTGTATGTACGGTGCACTGTTATTCTTATCTGGTAAATCCTGAATATCTCTCAGTGATTTTTATCCAGAGTGATATGAGTCTGGTCACCACGGTCTCTGTCTCATCTCGAGTCAGAACCACACATGTCCGGGCAACATAGACTGTATAAAGAAGTGGACTAAGGATTGTGATGTCACCCATACCGTTCAGATCCAGTCAAATGAAGCTCATGATGCTAACGGTTATAGGAGCGAATTTGAAGCAGAGTTCCACATTAGAAGTAACGATCTATTTACAGACAAAATAGTGAAATTAAAACACCAGGATCATGTAGAGCGGGTTTATACGAACATTTTAAGACCAAAATGACGATGCTCACTGCAGAGACAATTTTTCAGTATAAAGTTAATTGGAGCGAGAGTCAAAAGAAGCCAGAAGTGAACCATGAACACTTCATGCAGTCAGATTATTTTTTCATTATGAGGAAAAAATAATTTATATATACAGTCTATATATACATATATAGTCATGCAATCAGATAATTTTTTCCTCATAAGCAGCCATATTGGCTTTTGATATGAATTGACCATGCATGTCCCTGATTGGCTAATCCACCTGTCAATCATGGCCATCGGAACTCAGAGAGATTCTCAAATGACCAAACTCACATCTTCTTAAAGCATTGGAGAGTGAATTCTAGATGCCAATATTATTCCTATATGAAATATATTTTGTACTTATGTCCTGCCAAAAAAATTTTCAGATCAAAAATATTTGATCTTACACTTACATGTTTTTCTTAAAATAAAGCTTTTTACTAACTTTTTCAATGTATTGTAAATGTAATCATTCAGGCCGAAATAAACATTTTATTTCCGGAAACTCCTTAGTTTTTCTTACAGACTATTATCTTATAAAACTGATGGGATATTAAACAGATGAAAAAGACATGTTTGGATTAATGTACTCTTGAGGAGGTCTGCTTTACTGGAAATGGGCTTGTTTACACAGAGTTCACTTCTGGGATACTTCAGCTGTGGGACATGATGGGAAATGAGTCTGTAACCCAACGCTCAACAGCAGAGGCATACTGAAAATGTGTACACAAGTAAAATGACAGGGTTAAAAATGTATTTCATAAAAGGTCCAACTACCTCTGCCAAAACTATATAGTGAAACGTACACAAAAAATATGACTCCATACCAGCTTAAGGAACTCTATGTAGGATTTATAGAAAGGAGACACAGCGAGGAGAGAGAGAAGAGGAGGAAAGGAGAAAAGTAGAAGAAGCAGAAGAGCAATGGAGATAGGAGCAGAAGAGAGAGGAGAGGAGCAGAGGAGAAGAGGAGAGAGGAAAGGAGCAGAGGAAAGAGGAGAGGAGCAGAGGAGAAGAGGAGAGAGCTGCAGAGAGAGGGGAGAGGAGCAGAGGAGAAGAGCAGAGGAGAAAAGGAGAGAGATGCAGTGAGAGCAGAGGAGAGAGGTGTAGAGGAGAGAGGAGGAGAGGAGAGAGGTGTAGAGAGAGGAGAAGAGGAGAGAGGAGGAGATGAGGCGAGGAGAGAGGAGAAGAGCAGAGGAGAGAGGAGAAGACCAGTGGAGAGAGGAGAAGAGGAGAGAGAGAGGAGCAGAGGAGAAGAGGAGAAGAGGAGAGAGGAAAGGAGCAGAAGAGAGAGGAGAGGAGCAGAGGAGAAGAGGAGAGAGCTGCAGAGAGAGGGGAGAGGAGCAGAGGAGAAGAGCAGAGGAGAAAAGGAGAGAGATGCAGTGAGAGCAGAGGAGAGAGGAGGAGAGGAGAGAGGTGTAGAGGAGAGAGGAGGAGAGGAGAGAGGTGTAGAGAGAGGAGAAGAGGAGAGAGGAGGAGATGAGGCGAGGAGAGAGGAGAAGAGCAGAGGAGAGAGGAGAAGACCAGTGGAGAGAGGAGAAGAGGAGAGAGGAAATGAGCAGAGGAAAGAGGAAGAGAGGAGAAGAGGAGAGAGCTGCAGAGAGAGGGGAGAGGAGCAGAGGAGAAGAGCAGAGGTGAAAAGGAGAGAGATGCAGTGAGAGCAGAGGAGAGGTGAGAGGTGTAGAGGAGAGAGGAGGAGAGGAGAGAGGTGTAGAGAGAGGAGGAGATGAGGCGAGGAGAGAGGAGAAGAGCAGAGGAGAGAGGAGAAGAGCAGAGGAGAGAGGAGAAGACCAGTGGAGAGAGGAGAAGAGGAGAGAGAGAGGAGAAGAAGAGAGAGGACATGAGCAGAGGAAAGAGGAAGAGAGGAGCAGAGGAGAAGAGGAGAGAGCTGCAGAGAGAGGGGAGAGGAGCAGAGGAGAAGAGCAGAGGAGAAAAGGAGAGAGATGCAGTGAGAGCAGAGGAGAGAGGAGGAGAGGAGAGAGGTGTAGAGAGAAGAGAAGAGGAGAGAGGAGGAGATGAGGCGAGGAGAGAGGAGAAGACCAGTGGAGAGAGGAGAAGAGGAGAGAGAGAGGAGGAGAGGAGAAGACCAGAGGAGAGAGGAGAGGAGGAGAGAGGTGTAGAGAGAGGAGGAGAGGAGAGAGGTGTAGAGAGAGGAGAAGAGGAGCAAAGGAACAAAAGAGAGTAGTAGAGGAGAGAGGAGGAGAGAAGCAGAGGAGAAAAGGAGAGAGGTGCAAAGAGAAAGGAGGAGATGAGAGAGGAGAGGAGCAGATGAGAGATGAGGAGAGGAGGGAGAAGCAGAGGAGAGAGGAGAGAGGAGAAGAGCAGAGGGGAGAGGAGAAGAGCAGAGGGGAGAGGAGAAGAGAGGAGGGGAGGAGAGAGGAGAAGAGCAAAGGCGACAGGAGAAGAGGAGAGAGGTGTAGAGAGAGAAGGCGACGACAGAGGAGAAGAGCAGAGGAGAGAGGAGAAGAGGGGAGAGGAGCAGAGGAACAAAAGAGAGTAGTAGAGGAGAGAGGAGGAGAGGAGAAGAGAGAAGTGCAGAGAGACAGGAGGAGAAGAGAGAGGAGCGGAGGAGAGGAGAGTGGAGAAGAGAAAAGGACCAGAGCAGAGAGGAGCAAAGGAGAGAGGCAGGAAGATACCAAAATGACCCTTTAGAGGGGACTATACTAAGGCTTATTTTATATTATCATTTCAGGTCTTTTGAGTCAAAGTCAGACCTACATCATTACATGTGTCAAAACCATAGAACATATAAAGTGCAGTCTATGGTTTGAACATATAATATTAATTAATATTCTAATTAATGTTAATATTAGTTTTGATGTCAAATTCAGGATTATGCACCATGTCAACATCTTTTACTGCTGCCCCTGTACTTGTACTTGCAACAATACAGCTTTATTTTTATATGATGTCTGGCTCCTGAATAATGAATTTTCTTTGTGGTTTTATCCCCTCTTGGAGACATGAAGAAAATAGTTGTTATTTTGTTTTCTTATTTTTGGTTTTATTTTGAAAAACAAATAAACAAATGATACAAGGACTGAGGTCGATCTGGGCGGAGATTCTGCTCGGTCCTCATTTAAATTTTAGCTTGCACACACACACATTCGTTTGCACATACAACATTTTTCGAACACATATCACATCACAGTTTTGAATGGTAGTGCACTATGTGTAAGAGAAAAGTGGTATATCGTCCTGAGACCTGGCCCATTCATTTGTGTCCTTTTAGGGGGACACTGAGTTAACCAGTCTGTCTTTTAAGTGTTTTGAAATAGACTCTTAATAGGGGGACTAGGTGCCTCTGCCTAAATGGGGCCGGGGGATTTTAGGGTACTATCATGTCCAGGATAAAAGATGAAGTCAATAGGAGCTAGTTTGTGGCTGCACTATGATTTAAAAAATAATAAGAAGAAATTAAAAGGGAATTTAAAAACTTTTTGAGGCGACTGTAGAAGCTTGTCAGAGATTCAGAGATGGTTGGTCATCAAAAAAGTAGTTTTTGTTAGGTTGTTAACGTCACAAGGATTGAACACCAAAATGTCCCCGGCATACATTACAAAGGACATGTTGCAAAATTATAAATAAAAATAAAATTTACAAAATCTGAATGCTAAGGTGTTCATTTACCTCCAAATAGAGAGAAAATAACAAAAAAAATATACATTGCAATACAATTTTTCTTTGGGTCCCAGGACAAGATGTGCGTGGTTTTTGTGCATGTGCAAGACAAAAGTGATGCATGCATTTGATGAGGACACAACATTAAATAGAAATAGTGCAATAGGCTATAGGACTCTCTTTAATATGGCACATTTGATTGACAGCTGGAAAATGGTGGAAAAATGGAGGAGAAGACAGCAGGAAAGTGGATGGTCTGTTGCTTGTATGTAAATTTTCTTTTTCAGACTTCACATATGAGCGAGTATAGGGGACAACCAAATGAACTAAGGACCAACTTTTTTTTTTTTTTTTTTTTGCATAAAACGTCACAATTTTTCCATCACCTTCAAACAAAGAGGTGCCTTGAAAAGGTAGAATATAGACAAACTATAAGCACACATTATATAGGGACACCCAGAGACATGGAGTGGGCCCGTGTTTACATCCAAATCATTGGTAAGTGTTTTTAATTTCCCATCTTGTTCAATAATTGTGAACATTGTTTCTAAGTTTTGTCTTTTTTAGGTGTGGTGGTTCTAAAGGCAAGCTCTGAGAATAGTAAGTTTCACATTAAACATTTTTACATATAGTTCTGTGCAAATAATATTAGGGTTAGAACAATAAATAAGAAATTTATGATTGCATAATTTCTTTATCTTGCCATTCTTTAAATGGACTATCTCTCACAAGACAATGTATTTAGACATAGTGGCTTGCAGTATTGTAGCAGTTCACTATATTCTATATTATTGGTAGGTTATATTAAAGGTCCTATATTACTCAAAATGAACTCTCGTGAGCTTTAAGCCATGTTATTATGTTGTTACCTCATCAAAAAAGCAGGTATTGTGTTTTGTTTCATTCACACATGTTTGAGTAACCCTGCATTATTAGTTTGTCTACATCTGCAAAAACCTAAATGCTCTCTTCCAGGTATATTTTTGATGAGGAAATGTTACACAAAAGCAACATTCAGTTTGAGTATTTTTCAAGTTACCAGCTACCTTTTACTTTTTGTTCAGTATGTCAATTCCAGAGAGCTGAAATTAAAAAACAACACACACACACACACACACACACACACACACACACACACACACACACACACACACACACACACACACACACACACACACACACACACACACACACACACACACACACACACACACACAGACACAGACACACACACACACAGACACAGTGGAGCACTTCCTGTTTTACCATACCAACTACCTACTTTTTTGCAGTATCTTTGGAGTACCATTTCATAAACCAGCCCATGTCGTGGGTGGATGGTCAAAGTTACTGTCGGCTGAAGTATTCGGACCTGGCCACAGTTCAGGATGTGAAGGAGCAGGGGCACATGCTGGACCTGCTCAAGCCCAACTCACCTCACCTCTCTGGATCGGGCTGAGGAGAGGCACCACCCGTCGCTGGAGGTGGTCTGACGGCACCGGGACATTGCAATCTGCTGTGTGTAGAGTTGCAACAGTATTGATACTTTGCAGTGACACATGCTGGGGGTGTTGTACATGTATGCCAGTGATGAAATGTTTATCAGTTACCATGGTGACACAATGTACACATTAGCAGACACTACCACAAAGTTTTAAGACTGGCTGAAAACTCAAGAAATATACAAAATGGATTTAATCAACACATTTTCAGGAGCCTGTGACCAATATGAGCGTTCATTGTCATGTTTAGGTGTTTGATTTTCAACAAAAAGGTGAAAGTGACTAACTGAAAAACTCTTGGTTAATGTCAGCTAGTTCTTTATTTGAGAGAGACTTGTTTAACAGCAAAAATGAGGTCACCTGTTGTGTTTCCAACTAAGTCAGTTTTTATGGTCAGATTGTGTGAAATAAAACCTTGATTAAAGTCTAACAAACCCTCAGACAGAGCATGCCTAGAGTTAGCATCACACCCCCAGGGAATGTTGATCAGCTGCAAAGTATCAATACACTAAAATTTCATTCAAGTAAAAGTATGAGAATGAATACATTTAGTAGGTAAAGTAGAAAAAGTTAATAGTGTAACTTTATTGGTGGAGGATTTGCCCGGTGCTTGGAATGAAACTTCACTATGAAGAATTTATTAAATTTCTGATGGTTTTTTTTTGTAAGAAGAAAACTTAAAAATCACGGATCCCACTGTAACCAGGCCAGCCTCTCCACAAGTCTGACCTGTAACAAAAGCTTGGAGGCGTTACCTTCTTGTTTCTATGGAGATATACATATGTTTGAGGTATTCTAGGCAAAGCAATAAGTGTAGCTTATATAGTTACTCGTATACACATACTGGAAAAATATTGATAGCAAACTGTATAAAAGTAGTAGTTCTAAAAATGTAACTCCTAAACAACTTCTGGATGCAGCACTGGGGAGAGGGACAGCCCAGTAATGATGAGGGGGACGAGTGGTGTGTGGAGCTGCATCCAAATGGAGAGTGGAATAATGCCAACTGCAGTGATTTCAAAGGAGTTTTGTGCTATAAGTGTGAGTGTGTTTTTGGCTATTTCCTTTTTAGTTATTAATAAATTAGTTTAAAGGTCCTAGATTATGCAAAACTGACTTGTGAGTTTTAGGCCATATTTTTATAATAATCTTTCTTGTTGTAACTTCATCTCCAAGAAATGTGTAGAGAAGATTTTTACAAAGTCAAAATACTAATACTAATTTATTTTCAAATGTTTTTGTCTCTCAAGTGAAAGAGGAAAACATGGTGACATTTGTGTACTACAGCTCAATGAAAACGTGGAGAACTGCTCAGGACCTGTGCCGACAATTTCACATAGACTTGGTCACCGTGGCTTCAACTGAAATAAACTCAGCGCTGCAGGATATGCTTTCAGGGAGAAATACTATTCTGCCGGTATGGATCGGCCTTTTCAGTGATGCCTGGGAGTGGTCTGATGGCAATGACACTTCGTACAGATCCTGGGTCAAGAATGGCCATCACGGTGGAGACTGTGCAGCGGTATCAATGCAAAATGAAGGATTCTGGATGGCGAGGGACTGTGCAGAAGAACTGCCATTTGTCTGTGAAGGAGGTGGGTGAAGACAAGCAGATAATGTAAAACCAATAGTTCTTAGTTCTGGCACAATAGTTTGTTTTGTTTTCTTTTTTTTTTTTTCAAGAAGTTATTTTCTTTCCAGTGAACATAAAAGTATGTCATATTATTATTATTATTATTATTATTATTATTATTATTATTATTATTATTATTATTCACATAATAATCACATTGGCAGTGTTTGTTAGTAATGAAGATATGATGATAGATTTTCCTAAATTTTGTAAAGTTAAAGGTAGTAATTATAATTATTTGGGCCAACAAAAAATTTCTGAGGACACTCGTCTACCATCAGAACTATATAAAAATAACAGACATTTACTTTTACATTATTTCTTTGTGTAATATTCCACAAAGTCACAAATTTAGATTTTGAATTTATTCTTGGCCACGGAATTCTTCTATTCTGTCAACACGTCTAAACATAAGGCCCTGGCGCCCCCTTTTGGATTGGTTAAATATGCTCTGAGCCCATGCAGTATCCGGGCATGTACATGTGTTATTGTTGTTGCAGGTTTGAAGACTCGAAAGACTTTGGTGAAAATAACGATGTCCGCAATGGTGAATCTCAATTTCGAGCTCAACTCCTTGATCATTACTCATGTATGTTTATTTAACAATTATTTTCTTCTTATAGTTTGGGACAGTAACATTAGGAGACACGTGGATTAATGGATAATACTAATGGAACATAGTATATTTAAAGGCTGCAAAAAATAAAAAATAAAAAATAAATAAATAAATAAATAAACAAATTGTCATTGCACTTTTTCAAATAGGGGTATAATGTGCCTGCACTTGTGTAGTTAAGTTTGGAGAACTAGATTAATTACAAAGGATTACTTAAACATGTGAATATTTGAATGTGAACACAACTCCAGGTATGTTTTGAGGAGGTAACAGCATTATTACATGACTTTAACCTCACTTGAGTACATTTTGCATTTTGAATCAAAACAAATCTCAAATAGTCCTTAATATTTTCACACATAGATTAGTTTCTTGTGTTTTACCAATGTCCTCATTAGAAGACAGAGGACTGAGCCAGGATGGAAGCTCTATCAGCTCTACATAGCGTTAGATGGCTACAGTTTGAGGACCTTCCCCCATTAAAAAGGCATAGCATTTTGATCTAAATTGCTTATGGGAATTGAGATATATATAAATGTATATTTAAACATATTACTTATGATTTTAACTGAGGTTTCTGACTTTTCCTTTTTTTCAGCTCTACAATCATTTCCAAAATAACCATGTGTCAGATGTGAAACTGAGCTGGAGAGGAGTCAAAGCAAAGCAACGGTCACCTGCCCTCAAAGGAAAAAGTGTGTGTTGTGACATAAAGTAGTAAAATTTTACTTTGAAATAGATGCATTTTCTTGCAAAACATCAGTAAAAAGAGGCCAGGTTATGATAGAAATTATATCAGGACTAATAGCTGCATGCATCAAGGAGTATGTTTATGGTTTAGTCATGTTAGTGGCTTGCATTTTGCTTGTTTTCGGTTTGCTTATTTGTTATTTTTTGGAATAGTAGAATCTTTGATGTTTTTTGTCTTTCTTTTCTCTTTTGTGGCCTTGTTGTGTTATGATATGTTATAATATAACTCCCATTAAAGTTATAATCATCTTGAACTGGAAATTAAAACAATAACATTTTTAACATTATGGAATCTACATTCATTTGATTTGATACTTTGCAGTGACATCGGGCTGATCTGAATATCCTAAGTCATATCCTAGTAAAGATTACACTGTAAATTAACATGATTTTTGTTTACAGTGTGTCTTGGTAAAAGTCCTTATACACATTGTTTCCATACTCCATGAGCAGGAAAATGACATGGAAATTGTGTCAGGGGCCATTGTGAGGGCTTCATATATTTCATTCAAATCTAAAGAAATCCATCCTCAAGATTCAGCGTTTGTGTGTTCAGTCACATATTTCACCAAAAGAAAGTGACAACATGAAAACTGCAGTGTCAGGTCCAGGTATGTGTATAATATTTTTATAGGTTTGATTTTTGTTGTCAAATGGAGGTTCACATAACAGTGGACAGGTACAGAGTCTAAGGAGGAGTGAGAAGTTCTGTTGTTTTAGTGATGTTCATATTGACTTGTAGTGAATCAGAGTTTTGTCACTGTATAGAAATGATACAAATGGAATACTAATACTAAATAAATACATACTAAGGTGTCATATGTATCATGCATGTATTTAATTATCAGAATCAAATTAAGAATATGTTTTATTGCTATTTTATTATAGGTGTTTCCCCTCCAAATACAGGCATTCTTACTGTGAACCTCTCCACAGATCTGACCTGTAACTATTATCATGGAGACCAAACCAGACAGAGATACGGGTCAGATCTGTGGAGCGGCAACTCTGCTTCTGTTTTTCTAGGTATTTTTGAGCTATAAAATTATGAAATTTGATAAATGTACGGTAGAGTTATGGTTTAATGTAATACTGTGGAACATTCTAAGCAGAGTAATCCAGAGCTATCCATAGAAATGAGCTGGTGATGGAACCCAAACAAAAAAGTTACATAGTGCACCATTAATGCCAGACTTTGGAAAATTCCAGGTAAAGAAATCCATAAAATCTCCATGGACACTGACAAGTTTTCTCTATTGATTACATTGTACTTTGCCTTGAAAAACCTAAAAGGTAAATGCTAAAAAAAAAGAAGCTAAACCTGATAATTTCTATTAGTGATTATACCCAAGAAGCCAACATATACACAATACTTAATTTGTCACATATATTTTCAAATGCTAGTACCTTTGCATTTCAGTTTATAAAAGTTCTTTCCTTTAGAGTAATGCACACACTGGTAAACTAAACATTTTCAGATGTAAACACTTCGTATCCATATTTAAAATAGACCTAGATGTAAATTGTTCATTTTGTGGTAATAATCCTGAAACTGTACCTCATTTAATTTGGAAAGATTTGATTGACTTTGTTTATTGCGACCCATTAATGCAAAAAATATAAAATGTATTATTAGCATATCATATTTGGACTTTCTACAAATGGATTAAGGAGCAAAGATAAACTGTATATCTTCAACCTTGTAACTATTATGGCAAAGTACTTTATACATAAATGTAAATCAAGAAAAATGCATTCAATGTATTTTACAAAGAAATGGAACTGTACATTAAAATTATCCAACCTTGTAACAACCCAAAGGTGACTGTAGAATGATGTCACTGTATGTATATTAAGTTAGTATGTATATGAATTTATCCCCCCTGGGTTTAACAATTTAGCAATTACTTGATGTCTTTGCACTATTTGTTGTACAAAATGCAAATGTGTGTGTGTGTGTGTGTGTGTGTGTATCTATCTATATATATATATATATATATATATATATATATATATATACATACACACACACACACACACACACACATATATATATATATATATATATGTGTGTGTCTGTGTGTCTGTGTGTGTTTCTCACCTTCCACAGTGGTAGGTCTCTCTCACCCTCATCCAGCTCAGGTCCTCTACCAGAGGCCTGGGAGCTTGAGAGTTCTGCGCAGTATCTTTGCTGTTCCCAGTACTGCACTTTTCTGGACTGAGATGTCCGTTGTTTTTCCCGGTATCTGTTGTAGCCACTCTTCCAGTTTGGGGGTTACAGCCCCGAGTGCTCCGATCACCACAGGCACCACTGATGCCTTTACTTTCCAGGCTCTCTCCAGCTCCTCCTTGAGCCCCTGGTATTTCTCTAGTTTCTCGTGTTCCTTTTTCCTGATATTACCATCTCTTGCTATTGAAATGTCCACCACCATGACTCTGCTGTTTCTTATCCACTATCACTATGTCTGGTTGGTTCGCCATCACCATCCTGTCAGTCTGTATCTGGAAGTCCCACAGGATCTTGGCTCGATCATTCTCCACAACCTTTGGAGGTGTTTCCCACTTTGATCCTGGGGTCTCCAGCCCGTATTCTGCACAGATGTTTCTGTACACTATGCCCGCCACTTGGTTATGTCGCTCCATGTATGCTTTCCCTGCCAGCCTCTTCCCTGCAGTTATGTGCTGGACTGTCTCAGGAGCCTCTTTGCACAGTCTACACCGTGGGTCTTGTCTGGTGTGGTAGATCTGGGCCTCTATTGCTCGAGTGCCCAGGGCCTGCTCCTGAGCAGCCAGGATCAGTGCCTCTGTGCTGTCCTTCAGACCAGCCCTCTCAAGCCATTGGTAGGATTTCTTGATATCAGCCACTTCAGTTATGCTCCGGTGGTACGCCCCATGTAGGGGGTTTGTCCTGCCATGATGGTCCCTCCAGCACCTCTTCCTCTGGACCCCACTGTCTGAGACATTTTCTGAGCACCTTATCTGTCGGGGCCTTGTCCTTGATGTACTCAAGGAGCTTGGATGTTTCATCCTGGACAGTGGTTCCCACACTCACTAGTCCTCGGCCTCCTTCCTTCTGGCCTGCGTACAGTCTCAGGGTGCTGGATTTAGGATGGAACCCTGCATGCATGGTCAGCTTTTGTGTCTTAACATCTGTGGTCTGTATCTCCTACTTTGGCCAGCTTATGATTCCTGCAGGGTATCTGATCACTGGCAGGGCGTAGCTGTTGATTGCCTACATCTTGTTCTTGCCATTGAGCTGGCTTCTTAGGACTTGCCTCACTCTTTGCAGGTATTTAGCCATAGCTGCTTTCCTTGTTGCCTCTTCGAGGTTGCCATTTGCTTGTGGGATACCAAGGTATTTGTAACTGTCCTCAACGTCTGCTATTGTTCCTTCTGGGAGTGCGACCCGCTCTGTGTGGACTACCTTCCCTCTCTTTGTCACCATCCTGCTACATTTCTCAAGCCCGAATGAGATCCCAATGTCTGTGCTGTAGATCCTTGTGGTGTGGATTGGTATCCATAGCCAGTGCAGTCAGTGATTTGGCTGAACTATAGACCTATGCAGAACAGTAGTGGGGACAGTGAGTCTCCTTGGTATATGCCACATTTGATGGACACTTGTGCAAGTGGCTTGCCATTGGCTTCAAGGGTGGCTTTCCACAACCGCATCGAGTTTGCAATGAACGCCCTTAGAGTCCTGTTGATATTGTACAGCTCCAAGCACTCAGTGATCCATGTGTGTGGCATTGAGTCATAGGCTTTCTTGTAATCAATCCAGGCTGTGCACAGGTTGGTCTTACGGGTTCTGCAGTCGCGGGTGACTGTTTGGTCAACCAGGAGTTGTTGCTTGGCTCCCCTGGTGTTTTTACCAATACCCCTTTGTGCTGCGGTCATGTATTGATCCATGTGCCAGCTTATCTTAGCCGCGATGAGACATCGCAATACCAAGCGATGGTAATATCAGGAAAAAGGAACACGAGAAACTAGAGAAATACCAGGAGCTCAAAGAGGAGCTGGAGAGAGCCTGGAAAGTAAAGGCATCAGTGGTGCCTGTGGTGATCGGAGCACTCGGGGCTGTAACCCCCAAACTAAAAAAGTGGCTACAACAGATACTGGGAAAAACAACGGACATCTCAGTCCAGAAAAGTGCAGTACTGGGGACAGCAAAGATTCTGCGCAGAACTCTCAGGCTCTCAGAGAGTGAGAGAGACCAACCACCGTGGAAGGTGAGAAACAAATATATTTATATTTATATATATATATATATATATATATATATATATATATATATATATATATATATATATATATATATTATATATATATAATATATATAATATATTATTATATTATATTTTTTGATTGTGCCGCAGGTATTTTTCTACTTTTCATCTTGGTCAGTGGGACAATGAGCCGGATTCTGACAGTTCCAGGTAATGACAAGCACCAGCTGTAACTAAACATACATTACATTTAAACATATTTCCACTATTATTTCTTTTATTAAAGAAAAACATGCTTGTACTGGAACATCTGGGATGGTGTAAAACTTTTTCCTGAACTACATGGAAAAAGTTAGATACAGGGTTGATAGAAACGCTAAGAAATAAATACTTTGAAATACAAACAAAAAAACAAAGGTAATATTAGGGCCCCATGTATTTAGCAGCAGTATAAAGCAGCTCTACTTGTGTACAAGTCTCTCCATGGCCGAGCACCAAAGTACATCTGTGACATGTTAGTGTCATATGAACCATCTCGCACTCTGAGGACCTCAGGGACCGGCCTCCTGCTGGTGCCCAGAGTCAGAACTAAACAAGGGGAGTCAGCGTTTCAGGTTCATGCAGCTAAAACCTGGAACAGTCTTCCTGAACATGTGAGACAGGCCTCTTCTTTGATGCTTTTTAAATCCAGGCTCAAAACATTTCTGTTAGACTGTGCATATAACTGAAAGGTTTTCATTCCGCACTCTTGTCTCCAATTTATGTCTCTCTTTTTTCATTCAGTCTTGACCAGAACTAATGCTTGTGTTTTGTTTCATTCACACATGTTTGCATAATCCTTTCTTATTAGAATATCTACATCTCCAAAGCTCAAAATGCTCTGTTCCACCTTATGATGTCATGTAGTGGTAGTCTTAAAGTTAACAGCTACCTTTTACCTTTAATGCAGTAGAGATGGGTAATTCCAGAACTGAAATTATTTTTATGATTCAAGTGAAGGAGTATGGAGGTTAAAAATACAGTGGAGCACTTCCTGTATTTTTCTTTTTGAGAGAAGCACCTAAATATGCAGGGTATGTGTGTTAAACGTGTGTGAATGAAACAAAACAAAACTCCAGGTATGTTTTTGATGAGGAAGCATTATAAAACTGATCAGAAAATAATGTAATATGGGCCCTTTAATTTATTCCACACTTCTTTTTTCTTTGCCCAGTGCACCACAAGTATCACCTAGTGCGGAAGTCTCTGAGCTGGACTGAAGCTCAGACTTACTGCAGGACTCACTATGTGGACCTGGCCACAGTGAGCAACATGGAGGAGCACCGGGAAGTCCTCCAGCTCTTTGGCCCCGAGGAAAATTGGTTTGTGGTTTGGGTGGGTCTGAGGAAGTCCCCCCTAAAGTCCCCCTGGGGCTGGTCTGACGGGGCATGGGCTGAGGACTGGGCTCTGGACCTTGTGGATCAGGTGTGTGTTTGGATGATACTTACAAAAATGAATCTAGTAACATTATATAACTACAGTATTTACAGTATGAATAAAGCAGTTCATAATGCATTGTACAGAAGTGAGTGGGATGTGAAATTAAACAGAAACGTGCACCCTAATATTTCCATTTTGCCTTTCTCCAAACAGCAGTTAATCAATTAACTGAATTTATATTACACTTTTCAAGACACCCACAGTGCTTTATTCATTCACTCCACACTCAGTGGTGGCAAACTATTATTGTACCCACAGCCGCCCTGGGACAGACTGACAGAAGCGAGGCTACCAATCTGCGCCACCACCAACACTCACACACCACATTCATACTAGGTTATGCAGGTGAGGTGTCTTGCCTGAGGACATAACAGCAGTTTTTGCCACTGGCGTCCCACTGTGACAGTGTTACAATATCAAAGCAAATGTCATGATTTGACAATTATTCATGTTTATCGTATAAATGCTGGCATTTTCACCTCACAGCCAGAGTCCTGGGCACAAGGGGCTTTTCTGTGTAGATTTGACATGTTTCTTTCATGGTCTCTGGTTTCATGAGGCTCCCCTCCAGAGTCTGAACTCTTCTGGATATGAGAGCGGAATTATCCTGGTTAAATAAAAAATACATAGTTCATGAGTATTGATCTCATGATCAAACAACATGAAATCCTTAAGTTTCTTAAGTTTCATTCATTCATTCCTCTAGTCTGTGACCAGCTTTATCAAGTCACACTTGAATGAGTACGTTTATTTTTATTTGACCAGCCATGACCCTTTAGGTTTACTTTGTCAGAATATTGATTCAAATAAAACTCTTCCACTTTGTTTCTAAAATTCTCACAGTTACTTTTGCTTAGTTCTTACAATTATATTCCATTATATCTTAGCCCTTCTCCAAAAATAAATAAATAAATAAATAAATAAATAAATAAATAAATAAATAAATAAATCAGTCCCATATTATGATTGATTTTTCATTCTCTAGGGCCAGAGTTCTGCAGGAGACTGTGTGTGGATGGGCCCTCAGGGAGAGTGGACCTCTGCAAACTGTAATGAACTGAGGGCATCCCTGTGCTACTACAGTGAGTAAACATATAGACTCAGAAGACACTGTTTAGACCTGGTTTAGACCTGGACTAACTGGTTTAGATACATTTCTAAAGTATTTCTTTCTTTTTAAAACAAATCTCACCTTATTTATCCACAGTCATCTCTATGGTGGTTTTGAATAAAGACGTTTCTCATTTGCCTAATCTGTATGTAAAGTATTTCTGCTGGCTTGATTTGTTTAGTACTGAGAAAAAACAAATGTATAATGTTTATGAAATTATTAGATTTAAATTTTAAACTCAAAATTCAGTTTAAAATGCACTTTTTTAACCTCATGGGCATTAAGATTTGAACATCTTGTGGCTATACCAGCTCGTGTGGCTATACCAGCTTGTCAAAGCCTGAAGCTCAGCAAGGCCGGGCCTGGTTAGTAGTTGGATGCGAGACTGCTGGGAAAATCAGGTGCCACAGTGGGGCGCCACTTGCAAAACTATTGTTGTGTCCTTAGGCAAGGCAATTGCACATTGCCTAGCATGAAAATGGTGCGTGCGTGAGTGATGATTATGATGGTCGGAGGGTCTGATGGCGCAGATTAGCAGCCTTGCTAAAGTGTAAACTACAGGGTTCACATTTTTGGCGCTATATTTTGTTGTTTGCAGGAGATATTGTGGCTCAATACTGTATCTCACACCACATCAAAATTAAGATTAAACTGAGACTAAACCCAGACTGGAATAGGACCAAACCAACCCGATTAAAACCAGGCTAGTTTTACTCCTACTTGAGTAATATATCTGACAGTATAACAGTTCTCACTTTTGGTTAATCTTCACTCAACTTTACAAGTGACTGTTGTTGATATTAACCATAAACCAGGTCAACAAATCAGTCAAACAGCAAACTCCACTAGAAACTTCTAGTCTGTCCAGCTCAGAGTTTACAATGTTGTGATGCCATGTGAATCCAACCCAATTACACTTTCAATGTGATGATTCACACAGCACTATCCCTATAGTGGTGTCATAATACTGAAATCTCATACTTGATTTCGATACTAAGGAATAAGCACACTACTCAGTATCGATTCCAATTACTACTACGGCAAAACGACATAGGTGCTGCTGACCACTGATGACACGGCTGAGGGAACAGGTGAGTGCACAGTCCCAGGTTGGACGTCTGGGAATCCCCCAGCTCACTTTCTGGAGTCTGGGATAACTAGGAGTTGCTTGCGTCATCCTTGGCACAATGACAGTTTTTCCTATTGCTGAAGGTGTAACACTGTGCGTAGGGGCTTGGTACGGCGAGTGCAGCCGAGCAGCTGTCACTGTGCACGGCAACGCACACTTGGCTCAAAGCAACATGATTCATCCAAGCAGAGAAACTGGTACCAAAGACGAGGGTAATACTTTTCATATGATGCACACTGCAAAAACCAAACAGCACATCTTTATAAGAAAGGGTCAAATGGGATAAGAAGTTGTGTATATGTTTTATGAATTCTTTCCAAAAACACACAGAGTCTGGGCAGGTCCAAAATAACTGAGAAGGGGTTTCATTTTTCAGTTTGCAAAATGTACAGTTTGTTTCCATTTACCGGATAACAGCGGTGTAGAAGTTTGTAGCAGACTTCCCTTTGCTTGTTGGTGATGAGATATTTGTGATCCATACATTTTTCCGTGGGATATTGTCAGTAGAGTCGCGCTGCTCACAGTGTACGAGTATGGCTCCATTAGGGGAGTGCACATGTACTGATAGTCGCTCTTTTTCTGCGACAACTCATTATAAGGCAAGTTTAATTGAAGATGAAGCCAAGTAAGTTCCTTTGAAAAGTTTTTCAAAGTTTGGTCTGCAGTGTCTTCACTCACGTCTGCTCAAGCTGCCATCTTCAGGTGCTGGCCCTATCCTGCTGCTTCCCCAGTTTAGGCTCCTGGCTCCACTAATGACATCACTCTGTTGCAACCAGTGAAAGAGCGACAGGGGTAACCCCTATCAGAGAATACATCTCAGAACATCTAATAAACAAAATGTAAACTAAAATGTGTTCAATTAATACTATACACTTTATTATACCCTCCATTTTTGCTTCTCCTTTCAGTTGAAAATGGCATTGAGAGCTACTTCCTCAACACCTTCCTTCACACGTGGAGGGAGGCCCAGTCTTTCTGTCGGCAGTACCACACAGACCTGGTTTCAGTGAAAACCCAGGGCCACATCCCAGATCTGCTCGCCACTTTGAAGGGAGGCAGTGCATGGATCGGCCTGTTCCGGGATGAGTGGACCTGGTCCGACCAAACCAAAGGACTGTTCAGGATTTGGGATGTAAATAACCCTGATAACTATGGAGGGCCCCAAGACTGCACCAGTCTACAACTCTCCAACGCACAGTGGGATACGTTAAAGTGCACTGCAATTCGCTACTTTATCTGCCACAGTAAGACCACACTGGGACCAAAACAGGACTAACCAGTGCTAAACCAGGACTAATCAGGATTAAACCAGGACTAAACCAGGACTAAACCAAGACTAAAGCAGGACTGAAGCACGACTAAACCAGGACTAAACAAGGACTAAACCAGGACTAAACAAGAACTAAACCAGGACTAAATCAGGACTGAAAAAGGGCTAAAGCAGGATTGAACCAGGACTAAACCAGGGCTAAAACAGGGCTAAACCAGGACTAAACCAGGACTAAAGTCTGAACAAGTCTGCCACTATCAATAAGAGAAACTTCAACTCTTTACACCTTCAAGTCCTACTTAAAAGAGTGGCTAAAGAAAAACCAGACTTGTGGACACTTTTAGTATAGATTTGTTACTTGTTTTTGCTTTGTTTAAATTTGTGGTGTTACCTGCCGAGGGACTACAGATGGAAATTAACAGTCTTGCTATAATCTGGCATATTTACACTGCAATGTTGTAGATGTTCATTAATATGCACTGTCCCTATTAAATAAATAAATAAATAAATAAATAAATAAATAAAAATAAAGTAGGACTAAAGCAGGACTAAACAGGACTGAACCTGGACTGAACCAAGACTAAACCAGGAATAAACCAGGACTAAACCAAGACTAAAGCAGGGCTGAACCAGGACTGAACCAGAACTAAAGTAGGACTAAACAGGACTGAACCAGAACTAAAGCAGGACTAAACAGGACTGAACCAGGACTGAACCAAGACTAAACCAGGAATAAACAAGGATTTAACCAAGACTAAAGCAGGCCTGAACCAGGACTAAACCAGAACTAAACCTAAACTTTAAACTTGCTATTTTAAATTTAAAGTGAGACTGAACCAGGACTAAGGACCAACTACGCCTAAACCAGAACTAATCCAGGATTAACTGGGACATAGGTTGTAAGGAGCATGATGCATCTGCTGTAGCTATTCTGCATCTATACAAATAAACCAGGTCTAAACTAGGATTGTATTCAAATTAAGACTAAGACTAAAATAGAAGTAAACCAGGACTAAAACGATAACTAAACCAGATGCACACTAAACCAGGATGGAAGGCCTAAACATTTTCTTGTGAATTTTAGCTTCAGCTTGGAAAACTATGTTCCTCATCACATTGGCTTCACCTGTTCCTCTTTCTGACGTGGAAACCTCCCTTCAACAAGAGGTAAAACTACTGTAGTAATGTATTGTATTTGTGAATGAAAATAAATATTTCAAAATAACACATAAATGACACTTGATTTTGATTGCTTAGATTCAGACGCTATTGAAAAACTACAACATCAAGCTCAGGTGGACTGCTACTAAATTATAAGAAGCTGGTGAAACCCAAAGAGGTGCAGTTTTACTCTTCATTGACATTATTTTGTTAATTATTTTAAAGCTCTATTTCTTTTACTTGTGCTTTACAGTTTGTTTAAGCAAAGTGGATGTATGTTTTGTTTGTTTTTTGCTAAAGTTTTGAGTTAAACTAGGAAAGCTGTCTTTGTGGCAGGCTCTTCTAGGTCAAATGGAATTCTAGCCTCATTCACTATAATGGTAGATTTTATCTTTTTATTTCATAATTTTGACTTGGTTGGTGGGATCTATTAAATCAAATTTTGATTGCTGAAGTAAATATAATAATAATAATATTGAAACCATAAAACAGATGTCAAATGTGAAATATTGTTAAAAATATGAGCTACAATAAAACAGAATTGTGTCTATAATGAGTCATAAAAGTTCATAATTCTACCCTCTACAGTAAGTAAGTAAGTCTTTATTTATATAGCGCTTTTCACAGACATGTCACAAAGACGCTTTACAGAGCATTTTTTATAGATTCATTATTCTTTTTATCCACACCCGGTGATGGTAAGCTACTACTGGAGCTACAGCTGCAATGGGGCATACTGACGCAAGCACGGCTCCCATGCTAATCAGCGCCATCGGCCCCTCTGACCACCACCATCACTCACACACACCATTTTCATACTAGGCAATGTGGGTGAATTGTCTTGCCTAAGGACACAACGACAGTTTTTTTTTACAACTGACGCTCCACTGTGGCACCTGATTTTTGGTCTTGCATCCAAATACTAACCAGGCCCGACCTTGCTGAGCTTCTGAGATCTGATGGGATCAGGCTTTGACAAGCCAGTATGGCCACTCTACAGCTCAGATCTCAGTGTAGTAAGACAAAGATATAGTATTTATTGTGACAGCCCTACTTGTGGTAAATAATTATCACAGTTTTACATCAGTTAAGTGGCAGTTTGTTTAAAAAAGTTGAGATGAAAAGTGCCTCTCTATCATCAACATGAAAATTTCCACCCAAAATGCAGTAGAATGCAAAGACAGTTTCAGTGGCGGAAGGTAACGATGTACAAAAGTGAAAGTCTGTACGTAACTTAAGTAGAGATATTGAGGCTTATATGTTTATACCAAGACTGAGGTCACATAGTGAAATTTAAACAGTAACATATGAGAGGAGAACAAAGAATTGCAAAATTATTACAAATAATACCATGTAATTTAGAACATGTTTATAAAGGTGGATGTTTTTTGTTTGAAAACATTTAATGAAATGACTTTAATGTGGTGACAGAGTAGTGAGCAGATGAATCATCTGTTATCATTTGTTGCAACAACGCCACTCCAGTCTCAGCTGGAGAAAAGACCCCATAAGGCACACAGGTAAATAATGTATATCAAAAGACAGAACAAGTGAACAAAAATGCAGAGAGACCACCATCGACACCTGGAAAATGAATTTGGGGAGTTCATATACAGTTGTTGGAGACAACAGGGCTCAGTCTCAGGCTAGATCAAAGACAGGACAGCTTCACACAGCTCACAGCTGCTTTATGGAAGATATGGGTCGAGCGTGAGGCGAGAGGTGTGCACCAGCACCAGCATGTTTGTGCAGTGACAGCCGTGTAGCAACACTACAAACAGACAGATGTTTAGGGAGGCTGGTTTAAAGAAGGAGTATTCTATTTGGTGAAATATGTAAAAAAAAAATAACGAATTTTATATTCAAAGTTCGTTCAACAGTTCACTTTGTTGTTCTCCTTTTTCTTCAGCTGGACAACCATCTCAGAGAAAACCAGCTGTCGAACGTCAGACTGAGCTGGAAAAGAGCCAAAGACAAAGCCATGTTCACAAGACAAGAAGCTCCTGGGGCCCAGAGAGACTTGTGTGATGATGATTAGATAAATACATTAAGCCTGATAATACCCCACACAACCATTCTGTTAAAAAAAAAGTAAGCCAAAATTAATCAATACAGTATATGTTTTTCTTCCTAAATAGACAACTAAATGGCATTGTGTGGCTGTTACTTTGTGTAATTGAATAGTAGATTATACACATAAGGTTTGATTTAGGCTAGACGGCTGGTTAAACATGTTTTAAACTTACACATGAAGGCCTAATTCTTCAATGAAAAACTATTTGTTGTTTTAGTTTTCCCCAATGTTATTCGAGCTAAAGTCAACATGTCACCACTAGATGTCAGCAGAGGATTATAGACAGGGGACATGTTTCAGTAGGTGAATACTATCCATCCATCCATTTTCTTCCGCTTATCCGGGGCCGGGTCGCTGGGGCAGCAGCCTAAGCAGGGACTCCCAGACTTCCTTCACCCCAGACACATCCTCCAGCTCCTCCGGGGGGACCCCGAGACGTTCCCAGGCCAGCCGAGAGACATAGTCCCTCCAGCGTGTCCTGGGTCTTCCCCGGGGCCTCCTTCTGGTGGGACATGCCCGGAACACCTCCCGAGGGAGGCGCCCAGGAGGCATCCGGAACAGATGCCCGAGCCACCTGAGCTGTCTCCTCTCGATGTGGAGGAGCAGTGACTCTACTCCAAGCTCCTCCCGTGTGACTGAGCTCCTCACCCTATCTCTAAGGGAGCGCCCAGCCACCCTGCGGAGGAAACTCATTTCGAGCACTTGTATCCGCGATCTCATCCTTTCAGGTCATTACCCAGAGCTCCTGACCATAGGTGAGAGTAGGAACGAAGACTGACCGGTAAATCGAGAGATTCGCCTTTTGGCTCAGCTCCCTCTTCACCACAATGGTCCGATACAGCAACCGCATCACTGCAGATGCTGCTAGGTAAATACTAGATTGATCATAAAATCCTCTTCTTTGTTGCTGTGATTAAAGTAATTTATAATATTGATAACTCAGAGTGAGATTTAGAGCATTTGTTTGAGATTTACTGTATATAGTTATGATTTATTCCATCCATCCATCCATTTTCGTCCGCTTATCCGGGGCCGGGTCGCGGGGGCAGCAGCCTAAGCAGGGACTCCCAGACTTCCTTCACCCCAGACACGTCCTCCAGCTCCTCCGGGGGGACCCCGAGACGTTCCCAGGCCAGCCGAGAGACATAGTCCCTCCAGCGTGTCCTGGGTCTTCCCCGGGGCCTCCTCCCGGTGGGACATGCCCGGAACACCTCCCGAGGGAGGCGCCCAGGAGGCATCCGGAACAGATGCCCGAGCCACCTCAACTGGCTCCTCTCGACGTGGAGGAGCAGCGGCTCTACTCCGAGCTCCTCCCGTATGACTGAGCTCCTCACCCTATCTCTAAGGGAGCGCCCAGCCACCCTGCGGAGGAAACCCATTTCAAGCGCTTGTATCCGCGATCTCGTCCTTTCGGTCACTACCCAGAGCTCATGACCATAGGTGAGAGTAGGAATGAAGACTAACCGGTAAATCGAGAGCTTCGCCTTTCGGCTCAGCTCCCGCTTCACCACAACGGTCCGATACAGCGACCGCATCACTGCCGAAGCTGCACCGATCCGCTTGTCAATCTCCCGTTCCGTCCAAGTATCTCGGGGTCTATGATTTATTTACATTAAAAAATATGTTTTAAATGTTCTGATTTTATTATTTTTTACAATAATTACCCAGGCTGAATCCTTTTTTTTAAAAATTATTTTTATCTTTAAAGAGCTCATATTCTGCTATTTTCTCATCTATGTTAAAATATTCTTTCCTCATCAAAAACATACCTGGAGTTGTGTTTTGTTTAACACACAAACCCTTACCTGAGAGTTCTTTTCTCAAACAGAAAACACTCTATTCTACCTTGTGATGTCACGTGGTAATACATAAAGTTCTCCACTGTGTTTTTAAACTTCATACATGGTCACTACAGTCCATTTGGAAGTTTTCAACCCTGGAATAGCCAATCTCTACTGAAGTAAAGGTAAAAGATAGCTGTAACTTGCAAAATATGACATCACATCATTGATGAGGTAACAACCATTATAACATGACTTAAAGATCACAATAATCAGTTTTACCAGAGGGAGTTCAGTTTCCATAAGCAGTCTTGAATCCCTCTTATCTTCTTCAAGTCCTCCAGCATCCTCAGGTCTGGTTAGTAGATTTTTTTCTGATATAATTGCACTGATTTTCCATGCAGTCTATGGTCTATGGTGTCCTCTATGCAGGTTTAGGCATCGGTTACAAAGCTTCAGTTATGATTGTAGATCCTTTTTCAAACCAGCAAGAGTGCAGGCCATATACAGCACATTTAACTGTAAAAAACAACAACAACTTAAAACCAGAGACTAGACCAATCACTCTCTCGCACAATGGATATTGCATTTGCCAATATTGTAAATATAATGTATAATAATTGATTTTGTGTTTATTTTTGTAGACGTATAAATGTGCACTTGTCCAAATAGCAACCATGTTGTGGAGGTGGGCTTCTCAGACCATGCCTGTATATTTTTTAATCTAACTATTGAGCAACCCCCCATATGAGAATGCATTGTCAGAAAACGCTGTATTACTGCTGAAGTTATGACAAACTTTACAGAAATATTAAACAACACTCCATACACCATACACTCCACTTATAAAGCTCTTAATGGTCTTAGTCCTATTTATTTATCTGATCTGTTTTTATCATATAAGCCCTCTCGGACTCTTAGGTCCTCAGATAGTCTTCTTTTAACTCTCCCAAGAGTCCAAACTAAAACTCACGGTGAGGCGTCTTTTAGCTTTTACGGCCCCTGTTTGTGGAACAGTCTACCTGAGGATCTGAGGTCCGCTTCATATTTTTAAAAGTAAACTCAAAACATATCTTTTTAATTTTGCTTTTAATTGAAACTTTTACCTGTTTTAACTTAAATTATCATTATTATTGTTATTATTATAGTGGTTTTAAATGTAATTATTATTACTATTTTACTTAGTCTCCATCTGATCTTAGCTCTCCATTTTCTTTTTTTTCTTTTTTTACTTTTAAGAGCTTTATGTTTATGTTTTATGTTTCTGTTTAAATTGTTGTATATATTGTATTGTAATTTTTCTGTTGCATGTGAAGCACTTTGTGCTACATTTCAAATGTATGAAATGTGCTATACAAATAAAGTTTGATTGATTGATTGATTTATGTACTCTTCTTAGAATAATACATAAACATAAAGAAAACATAAGCCGTATATCCATTTTTTACCTTTGTTTTTATTGAGAGAAGAATCACAACGTATCTTAAATACTGCATTCTCTGCCCAGTGCAGTGATACTTTTATTTCTGTGAATTATCTGAGTTTGGTTTGTGAGTTCATAAAACGTCACCAGGCTCCACATTAATTTAGGTTCAAGCCAAGTATGATGGTTTTTCATCAAGAACTTGTACCCTAAAATACAACACATACTGCCAAACATTTACAAAAGCAGCAAAACACGTAGAACAGTGCACTGTTTGACTCTCCCAACTTTTATTCAGTGATACATACATGAGTTATTGATATAATTATATCATGTATTGTATGTACTAGTGTGTGCTGATCTTAATTCTTTAAGCCGCTAAACATTATTTTTTCCATGGGAGATATGCCAGGATTTAAGACTGTCCAGTGGGGTTTGGGTTTAAGTGTTTCTTCTCTTTTTCAAGTAAAAAACATGACATTTAAACATGAATATCATTATAGGAAAATGTCGGTAGAAAGGGTGTGTATCAAACTGTTTGTTAAATTAGTGCGATTATCTGATAACTCACACCTGTTTTATAAACCCGCTCTTCAGAGGGTCAATCCTTGTCTTTAAAAAAACTTACCGGCAGGATCATTGAATCATGCCAGAGTTACCGTTCTGGTTTCACAGGAAACCACACAAAAGCAAACTAAATGGTTTGCTACACAATATTTAAAGTGATAGTTTGTGATTGTCAAATTAGTTCAGTTTTAGTAAATGCCTGTTATTCCAGTTGAAGTAGTAAGATAGTATAAGGTAGTTTCAGCTACCAGATACAGCTTTAGATTTCAAACTATCACATTAAATGATTTAATCACATTAAAAAAATAAAACTTATTCATCGTCGTCATCATCATCGTCATCATCATCATCATCGTCATCATCATCGTCATCATCATCGTCGTCATCATCATCGTCATCGTCATCATCATCGTCATCATCATCATCATCGTCATCATCGTCATCATCATCGTCATCATCGTCGTCATCATCATCGTCATCATCGTCGTCATCGTCATCGTCATCATCGTCATCATCATCATCATCATCATCATCATCATCATCATCATCATCTGGGTCAATCTTGCCTGAAAGAACATCCTCGATCCACTGCTCCAGTTCGTCAGCGGTGGGCATTTCATCATCATCATCCATTTCCATCCACACACTGTCAGCCTGGGAAAAAACAAAACAAAACTCTGAAACAAACTTATAATTTTTAAAATAACTGATTAAAATTCAATTTACCGAGCGATTTATTACAACATCTCAAATGTATAGAACATAAAAATATGTTACTATGTTGACTAACCATACGTAATCTAGTTCTAGGGCTACTTTTGTGGCTACCTGGCTCACACACTGAGCAATTTTGAACTTTGGAACTGTTGGATTGTGTGAAATTAGTTGTTTTTTCCTCTATCCATGGAGACTATGCTAGAGGCTCACTAAGGACCTAGCTATGGAGATTTGAGATGCTTAACTCCGAGACCTTCCAGAGGAAATACTTTGAAGGACTGAACACAAGGGACTGTTGGATTGTGTGAAATCTGTTTGTTTTTTCTGTATCCATGAAGACCATGCAAGGGGCTATCTAAGGAGTTAACTAAAGAGCTTGCTATGGATTTTTTGAGATGCTACAGGCTTTTTCCATCATATTTGGCAGCAAATGTGGCAGAAGACTTTCCAGAGGAAAGACTCTGAGGGAATGAACCATTTCATCACCAGCCAAAATATCAGACTAGTGTTTACCTGGCTCCCAGGTATAAAGAGTCTTGCTAGTAAAATGAAAGTCATCAGAGTGTCCTAGAATGAAATACTAATACTCAGGGGTTGACCTTATTGGTAGTCCTTCTAAACTAAGAAGGCACTTAAGTGACTTCCAGAATAGAACCATTTTCCTTCAGTATCACACTGACACTATGAATCCTGCAGGAAGTTTTGTTAAATAATTTTCTTACATCTTCAACATCAACAACGCCAATCTGAGGAGAGGCAAGGTCAATGCCAAAGGTCTTCTCCCAGTAAGGAACCAGCTGTAAAATAAGACAACAGTGAGTCAGTTTATGTATTTTTTCATGTAATTATTAAATCTAATACCATCTTATTCATCATCATGTGAGTCATGTATTATGTAGTTTGGCATGAATCATTGTTCATACCAGAGGGAACAAGTCTGGGTCAATCCAGATGATGCTGAGGTTAGGGTTGTCTGTGTTCTCACGAGCGACCTCCTTCAAGATTTCCAGGAATTCAAAACCATCTTTGAAAACAAGGAGTAACTGCATTATTATTGATAATATTTTATTTTTGAGAAGAGCGTTTTTTGTAGGATATTTGAGATACTACATTACCTGGGTCATCTTCCTCTGCAAAAGCCACAATGTGCTCTCCATCGATATCATCCTCCTATTAATGCAATGGTAATTATAATAACTTTATTTTCCACCATTGAACAGAAATTGTGAGCTTCTTACCCAGATCTCGTACATGCTGTGAGGTTCAAGCTTCCTCAACGTAGGCCTGCACATTTGGAAGTAAAATTAATTTGAAATACATCTGAAAAACGTATTGTGGTGTTTTGCAGCCACCTTAGACTAAGACAAACTTTATTGATTCACATGGGAAATTACTTGGAAACAGTAGCTCACACATCGCAATATATTATAATAACAAAGAACAAAAATGTAAATGGTGACCTGTCATGCTGCTCAATGTATTCCACCAGCTCGTCTTCGATGTATGGTTTTCCAGGGATTGTCACAGGCTCCTCCATGAACGGCTCATAAAAATCCACTTCATTTATTTTCAGCTTCAATTTTTTGGCAATCTGAAATTTTTAAAGAAGTTTCTGGGGTGAGTTTGGCTATAATATTGTCTGATGAGGTGAGAAGTCATATAGTGTGAGCGACAGAAAATTAGATAGAATAGATAATAAAGGTGTGTCTTTTTGATTCGGTTATTCCTAAGGATGCATCAATCTGATACTGAAAATTTTGCTGGATCAAATATTGCTGCCAAATATTTATTTCATTTGATATCCAGGTTAGACATATAAATGGAAGGAGTGACACGATGTCCAAGTCTATAAGTCGATATCGTCATGGTATGAACCTCAGGGTACGATATTTATTGCGTTATCGTGGTAAAGCTCACGATATGTTGGGGAGGCTCACGATTAGGGATGTAACAATATCCAAATCTCTCTGTATGATATTTTCATGATATACATCTCACGGTACGATATTTGTTGAGATATTTTGTGGAGGCTAACAGAACTGTTAATCTGCTACTTTTTCCTCTTAAAATGCCTTGACAAGACTTAATCCAAAGAACTAAAACTTAAAAGTGCTTAGAACTGTTATTTCTTCTTGCAGTCTACACTGAAATGGAGCAAAGGATCATGGTCTATGTAGTTCTCTCTGTCTTTTTTTTTTTTTAGCTATTGCTGCACCATAACTCTTCATTTAAGCAAAGAGACTTGTAATTCGATATATTGCAATGGTCCACGATATTATTGTGAGAACTTTGACGATACAATATCACGATATTTTGGTTATTGTTACATCTCTAAAAAATGGATGTGATATTTGAATTTGTATTTATTTTTATTTATACAAGGCAGTTCTGCAGTTATTTGAGAGACAATTAACAGCTCCATTACACATTTGAATCAGTTTTGTTTGTTAGTTTTAAGGCAATAAACACAATTTTTGTTCTCTGCACTGGTATTGGTTAATATTGTGTATCAACAGGTCTTTAAAGCTTTAGTATCAGAACTGAAAAAGCTGGCTTGGTGCATTCCTAGTTGTTTTATTTTTATTAAATTTAATGAGACAGGGACAGTGCACAATTTTTACATTAATCTTAACAGGAGAGATGCTTGTACCAGGTTGTAGCACCAGTGCTAATTTCCACCTGTATGTTCCATAACATATTGTTGCTGGGGAGAAGCCCTATGACTACTTAAGTTAATTAGTAGTGTTTTATTACTTACTAACTATTACAAACCTTGGCGTCAAATGTGGCAAAGAATTTGACAAAAGGATGAAACTCCTCTGCGGCATCGTCATACTCAATGAAGTCTAGCCAATGAAAGAAATCAAATATTATTTAATGTTTTATCCAGAGTTTGAATGACACTGTTGTGATCACTTACGGGAGGATTTTTCGCTCTTGAAGTAGCCGACCAGTTTGATGACCTCGTCCATGTTGTAGAAGCCCTTGAGCTCACGTTCATTGTCAATGATCTCAACCGGGTCCTCAATCACCTATAAGACAATGACTCCTTCAGTGTACTCAACCCCAGTCAGCTGATCAGTGTTTTACTGAAGCTTCAGAAGTTACCATGGTGACACAGTGCACATATTAGCAATAACTACCAAAAAGTTTTAAGATGGTCTGAAGACTCAAGAATAAATACAAAATGGATTTAAACAACACATTTTCAGGAGCCTGCAATCAAAATGCGTGTTCATGGTTTAGGGGTTTGATTTTCAGTTTTTTCCTGTAAAAGGTGACTACTATATTATTAGACTGTACATGAATCAAGCACAAGTCATA
Source organism: Boleophthalmus pectinirostris (assembly GCF_026225935.1). Classification (NCBI taxonomy): domain Eukaryota; kingdom Metazoa; phylum Chordata; class Actinopteri; order Gobiiformes; family Gobiidae; genus Boleophthalmus; species Boleophthalmus pectinirostris. The sequence continues at coordinate 19,745,427 of NW_026571153.1, read as the reverse complement.
ATTACACAAACTTACATCATACAGGAACTCCACCAGAGTGTCTGCTGCCAATTCTCCGTCGTACTCAATGATCTCATTATCAGCAAACACATAGATGCTCTCCACCTCATCCAGACCTGAAAAGATAGATGGACATTTTTATTAGGTGTCTTTACTAGTTTTTAAGATTTTCTTTGAACCCTTTAAAGGGCCAATATGATGCTATTTTCTGATCTATGTTATAATGCAGGGGTTTTCAAATGGGTGAATGTGAGCGTTCCCTTAGAGTAGGTAAAGACAGCTGAGCCCCCCCAATCTCCCTTTCACCTGCCCTTAATATTGTATTTTCATCTTTTTTTCTAAAGTGGATTCATAAATGATTTTCGCAACAGCAAATAATGTCCAACTTCATGCAGGCCTAATTGAGGCTACTTTTAACATCACTGAACATCATTAGGACACCAGGACTAAACCAGGACTAAACCAGGACTAAACCAGGACTAAAATAATGTAGTTTCCTCAACACAAACAGACCTTGAGTTGTGTTTTGTTTCATTCATATACGTTCAACACAAGTGCTGCATTTAGGCTGAGTTCTTCTCTCAAATTGAAAATACTCTGTTCCACCTTGTGATTTCATGTGATAATACAAGAAGTGCTCCACTGCATTTTTGAACTCCATACACCTTCACTAGAAACATTTGGATTATTTCAGATCAGGGATTGCCAATCTCTACTGAGCTAAAGGTAAATGGTAGCTGTTCATTTGAAAACTATGACTTTATTACAACACATGGTGCATTATAAGCTTTGGAGATGTAGAAAGACTAATAACAAAGGGTTACTCAAACATGTGTGAATGAAACAAAACACAACTCTGGGTATGTTTTTGAAAAGGTAACAACATTGTAACTTAAAATTTAGTAGATTTAAAATGTTTAATATCATGTGTATTTGTAAGTACATTACATTGTTGTATGATCTTAATATTGTCTTTGTTTTCAAGGACATGTAAAGCCTTACCTAGCTTCTTGGCAACAGCAGCACCTTTCTTTTCATCAACAAGAGCAAATCCAATATCTTCGTCCTCCAAGTCATCCAGGACCTGAGCTGCAAGCTGAGCACACAGACAAAGCAGAGGTGGGAGTAAGGGCTTAGGTAGAAAGGCGGCATTAAATAAGCTCATTTAACAAGCACACTGTAAATAACAACACAAGTAAATGTTCTTTGTTTCCACAGATTCACAGTTTTCATTTTCATTTCAATTCCTCAAATGCAGAAGCTGTGGATTGCTGCCTTGCTTTTTCTAAATCCAGCGAAACCAAAGCCAACAATTGACAACGCTCCTGATCGGTGTGACAGGAGCATGGGCTGCGCCTGCACCAGAACAAGAGGGGCACAACTTGAGCCAGCTATGTCGAGGGGAAGAGTCACTGTGACAGGTGCAATGGAAGAGAAACCACTACAAACATGCATCCACATATTTACACTGACTGTAAATATCTCTGATGTGTTCAGGTCCCTCTTTCTCTCGACACCCTTAAAGCACTTTCTATAAAAGTCTCCTTTAGCCTTGCGTTTAGATTTGAAACGCCCTTTTAGAATCCAGTGCTTATAAATGTCAACTGACTCTGCAACAAGGTTAAGAGGCAAAAGCAGTCTGTAGAGACAGCAAAGCAGCAGGTTCAGTTACAAGGTCTTGCAAACGGATTGCATTCAATTGCGTCCAAAAGCCCAGCAAAGACTTTCATGTTGTGGTTTCTATTGCTTTTACAGCCAGAAAAGCTCTCAGTTAGTACTGTCTAGTGAAGAGGTGACAAAAATCATGACTGATCATTTAAATTCTAAAATTGTAAAATAAATTTTGATATTTTTGTAGTTGATATCACTCTTGTGGGACATTACAGAGCTTATAATATTATATATGCGTCATATTTAATCTTAAGAATGAAGAATTTAGAACAATGTCTTTATAGTAGGTTAGGGCAGAAAAGCATAACGGCCAACTCTTCTCATGCTGCTTTCAGTGAATAAATGTCCATAGCATATTAGAATACATGTTAAACACATGTGTGGTGCTGTACACAGATTCAGACATAATCCATTTCAAACAGGCTAATGCAGCCAAAGCTGATGCTGCTTGACTTTGAAAGCAGTTCAGTCTCTTATGGTGGGTCTGTGGCGCCTGTGAATTTTTACCTTTTGCAATTCCCTCTTTGAAAACTAAACTGCAATCAAGGAGTAGAAGGGAACAGTCAGCGGGCGAGGAGTGGACCACAGCCCAGCCTAAAACACATGAGGCAGACCTCAACATACCTGAAAGACATGCGCGGCTTGACTCGTGATCAACTGAAACAAGAGGTAACGCTTTAGGAGCTGTGGCCTTCACAGGAACAGAGAAGGTCCACATTTCAATAATAACAACAAAAACATCAACAATATCTCTTCTGTTTACTCCAGCCCATCTCTTTTCACTGTTTGCTTGTTCCATTCACTCCACAAGAAGGATCCCTCTCATACAGACTCATCGTCTGAATGACTCAAGCCTCGGCCTTGTGGAAGCTGTATCATACATTATTGTTTTGCTTCCACTGTATGTGGTTGTTTCTTGGACACTTATGCCAATTTGAAAATACTGGACATTTTATTGAAAGTAAGTCAAAATAGAATATATTTTGTGTATATTATATTATATTATACATTCTATTTAAGTTTTTTATGAATTTGAAAAAGTGTTATTCATGGCCATTCAATAGATAGAAGAGGATGTAAGGTTAGATGTTTTTGTGATTGTGCTTACAAAACATGTTTTAATACATGTGAGCCTCTGTACTGAATTATTTTAAGGAATTTCAATTATAAAATTGGATTTGCTTTTTTGTGACATTTTTAGTTTGAAGAGCTCTGACATTCACATTTTTGGCCATTCACAAGATTGTCTAGTCCAGGGAGATGCAAGAAACTTGACAATTGAAAATAATTGATAATAAAATCATAGCACCAGAGAGCATACTTTGAACTTTATTTAACCTGCGTTTGAACTTTCACATTCCTAAAAATACAGAATCTTAAATGAGTTTTGCTGTATACATTACTCTAAAGCTTTAACGCTATTCCTTCTCTCCCATTGACCACACTACATGTCCATATGGGTCAGCGTGGTGTATTTATATGAGTAGTGGAGTGGTAGGAGACTCAGTGGGCAGTTTTTCATCTATATAAGGTCTTGAGAAGGCATGTGAAGAAGCTGCACAGACTCTTGGAGGAGGCAGGCACATGTTACATACAGAGAGGGCGTGAGGTGATGAATGGGAGGGACACCTGACATGGTCTGACACACACATCCATCTCTGTCCACCACACATGCCACAGTGTTTCTGCCTCAAACAGATCTGCCTCTCAGAACCACTGACCATTAGGTAATAACAGTCATTTCTTTAAAGTGGAACTAAACAGGAAATACAATTTTCACTGGTACTAAACTGTGTCTGTGGTGTTGTAATAACCTTGACCACTGTTCTTAGTCTTTTTTGGTAGTTTTAGTTCAGACTAGGTCAATTTTCCAGCTTTATGGCCAATAACAGTCAAAAAGTGAATGTATGCTGCCTCCAAAGGCCACTGTGATTTCAAGCACTTGGTGACATCACACTATACTGCCCTGATTAAACCTGTGTGTTCCTGATTACAGAGACGTGTGGGAGGAGTTGAGGTATTGAGTCCCACTCTAAACAGTCTGATGTAGACTTGGGATGTCACAGGATCACATTTTAGTGTTACTTTCATATTGTGTGATAGATCCCTATTCCTCCAGAGTGTAGTTAGCTGTCGATGAGACATAAATAATAATATAAAAAAAAAAAACTTATTTTTGCTTCTAAAATTGTCACAGTTTTTTTTTTTTTGTTCTTATGAATATGTTGTTGTCTGATTACAAAATAATCTTGGCATCCATGTGTGGACTGCTTATTGTTAAAGTGAAGTATTAGCATTAGTATGTTAAGAATAAAGTAGATCAGACATGTTTAAAACCATAGCATTTGGTCATACAAATATTCAGCATAATTTTAATAACAGCACATCTTTTACAGGGGTCCCTAGCATCCTCTGAGAAGGAACTGTTTTATAAGGAAAAAATATAATTTATTGGTAAATAAATATGTTATAGAACAGTAATGATTATGAAATATTTGATAGAAACATTAAACATGCAATCCCTTCACACAAATGCACACAGTCTGAACCGCTTTTCTATGAACCTCTGGGTATTTGATATGAAGAACATTAAAATCATCATAAGGCAGTGAGACATTTCCCTCATAGACCAAGTGTGATCCTGGTCTGTGATCCTGACTCTTTGTGTATGTAAATGTCCCTTGGCTCTGGTCTAAACTGTGAGCTCAGAGGAGGTGCAGCTCAGATCATGTAGCCGCTGACATGTTACAGCTAAAGCTGCATTTAGAGCTACAGGCTCAAGTTACTTCCGCTGGCTATCCCACAATAACCACACAAACCTTGTTTTCTTTTAACTAAAGAGTCCTCTAAATGACCATCCCAAAATCTAACTTGTACCACCAAACTTGAAAATCGAGCTGTATTTATTAGTTTTGAGTGGTTTCCCTAATAATCATTTCATTCAGACATCCAAAAATGAAATTGAACAGTTAATCTTTCATTAGAAATGGGTGATATTGTATACTCTGCAAGATACTGTTGAAGCTTGAAACCCTAGAAAAACTGTTGATAAAAATAAAATAAAATAAAATAAAATAGAAAACTTAGTGGACTGTAAGCTGATGGTGCAGGGTCCACCACAAGAGACAAGTAACTGACAAAACCAGGCTAAGTTACATGTCAGATCTGTGGAGAGGTAACCCACTCACACTTAGAATACATATTTTTCTCAGAATTTTTGGCAATAAAACCTGTAATCAAAACATGTATGATAGACAGTTGAACATTTCAGGTGATGTAATATTATCTCCATGGAGACAGCTGGTGAACCCTAGACCAGAAAAGTTACACGGTGCACCTTTAACCTTAACCAAGACATCTACAGTACAGTACTTTTCAAATCTAATGCAAAAATATCAACACAATCAGGAGGAGAAAAACACATCAGCAGCTCCCACTCCTACTTTACATTTACAGTCATGTGTTTGGGTACTTGGGTAAGAAAACAGAGGCTATTTTGACAAATCCCTGATCCAAAATAACCAAACACCTGTGTTGTGGTGCATTATTGTGGCACTGAAATGAGAGGCTATTTAACATGTACAAAAAAGTCTGTAGAAATCTCAGAGCCACGTAAGTGTCAGCGACCATCTGTGTATGACTCACTACAGCAAGAGGAGCAAACAAGCTGCTCTGATTCTGATGGAAAACAAGTCTCCTGATTTCACAAACCAGCGTCTGAAGGTGGTCTTAATAATTTAAAGGTGCATTGTGTAACTTTTCTGGTGGAGGGTCCATCAAATGCTTTTCTCCATGGAGATGTTATTGCTTTGTTTGGAATGTTTCACAGTTTGGTATTGAGCCTTTCTATATTCTGTTGTTTAATGTCATACTATGGAACATTAAAGGTAGAGCTATGAAATATCGATTGAAACAAGCAGGTGATGGACTCCCAGCCAGAAAGTTGCATAGTGCATCTTTAAAAATAAACAGATTATAACTGCCTTCATAATTATATGGACAATTCACAGATTTTGAAATGAGAAAATAAGAATGTAAGAAGAAAAAAGAAAAGAAAAATAGGAAGACAAATATTCTAACACAGGGCATGAGCAGACGATAAAGGGACTACTCCTTACAACTGTACAACAACTCACCCACTGCACCAGACTATAGAGGGACAGATAATACTCCCTACAACTCTACAACAACTCACTCACTGCACCAGACGATAAAGGGACAGATAATACTCCCTACAACTGTACAACAACTCACCCACTGCACCAGACTATAGAGGGACAGATAATACTCCCTACAACTCTACAACAACTCACTCACTGCACCAGACGATAAAGGGACAGATAATACTCCCTACAACTCTACAACAACTCACCCACTGCACCAGACTATAGAGGGACAGATAATACTCCCTACAACTCTACAACAACTCACTCACTGCACCAGACGATAAAGGGACAGATAATACTCCCTACAACTCTACAACAACTCAACCACTGCACCAGACTATAGAGGGACAGAGGAGCTCATTCTCCAACAGGCTCCAACAGCTCTACTCAAACAGTCAGAGACACAGGACCACATTCAATGATACTTTGCAGTCACTCTGGGGGTGTACTTCATGTATGTCTATGGCGTAATGTTCCTTAATTACAATGGTGATACAATGTACACATTATGGCAAACACAGCGCATTTTTGTGATCAATACAGGAGTTCATGGTCCTGTTTAGGTGCTTGATTTTCAACAAAAAGGTGAGAGTGATTGACTAAAAAACTGTTGGCTAATGGAGACTTGTTTAACAGCACAAATCAGCTCACCTGTTATAGTTCCAACCAACTCAGCTCTTTCTGGTCAGATTGTGGTAAAATAAAGCTCAGAATAGAGCTTCTGTAGTACCTTTAATTAGTATCACACCCACACTATCAATACCACACAGTTCACCCTTCTGTAATAGATAACCCTATGTCACATCAAATCACTACTTCATCTTTGCACAGTTTCTCCTTATCCCCATCTCACTTTGAATGTATTATTACCATTTATATTTTTGCTCTTTGTTATTAGTCCAAATTTTATTGCAATGTGTGATTTGCTACTGCGTCCAAATAATTTCCCTTTTGGATCAATAAAGTTTGAAGTCTAAGATTTGTTGAACCTCTATGTTTTTGTGAGGGATACATTGAGTTCTCAATAAATAGTGCTACCATATAAACAAATTTAACTACTGCTATTACAGTATTCTCTCTTCCTTTTAGTTCATTTGGACCTTTTAGAAACGTATAATGTCACGTGAACTGAATCTACTGCACTCTGTGGTGTGGTAAAAATATGCACTTGTAAAAAGATGTACTTTTCTGTTGTATTTAGAAGGCATGTCTGCAGTTCAATATTGATTTGATTCAGTGAAATACTTTGAAAAAACTCATAGCTAACTCCACATCTGTGCTCAGTCAGTACCATCGGTCTTTGGGTGGCACAAATGTCTGGGTTTGACGTCACGCTGTGAATTTTTTATGTCTCACCATGATTCTCCTTTTTCTCAGATGAATTAGTGATACTTACTTTTCCTCCAAAGTCCAATGTAGATTTTTCATTTATTTAAAGGTCTTATATTACACAAAATTTACTCTTGACTCATGAGCTTTAAGCCATATTAGAATATTATTACCTCATCAAAAACATACCCGAAATTGTGTTTTGTTTCATTCACACATGTTTGAGTAATCCTTATTATTAGTCTGTCTACATCTCTAAACCTCAAAATGCTCTGTTCCACACTGTGATGTCACAAAACGGAAGTTTTCAAGTTAACAGATACTTTTTATCTTATGTTCAGTAGAGATTGGCAATTCCAGGGCTGAAATTATCCAAATGATTCCAGTGAAGGTGTATGGAGTTAAAAAACACAGAGGAGCACTTCCTGTATTACCACATGACATCACAAGGTGGAATAGAGATTTTTGCTTTTAACAGAAGAACTCAGACTAAATATGCAGGTGTGAATGAAAAAAAACACAACTCCAGGTATGTTTGCGATGAGGAAACAACATTAAAACAGATCAGAAAATAGGACATTTCGTTAATATATAAAACTAAAGAATAACTTATGAAGAAGTCAAACACCTTTTCTCTTTTCTCCATGGAGATGTTGTCTTGAATGTTCTGCAGTATGGCATTACATTTATCTCTACGGCGACAAGTAAGGCCATAGGACCAAGTTACATGTCAGATCTGTGGAGAGGCAAACCCACCCACAGAAAGAAATTAAGTTTTTAAGTCTATTTACAAAAAAAAAAAAAAAAAAAAAAAAGGTAGTTGAGTAAATGCAAGATGGATACCGGAACATTTGAGACAAGCAACAACATCTCCATGGAGACAAGCAGCTGGAGGAGCCTTAGACAGTGCGTCTTTAAATTTCAACATTACATCATTTATTTGTTTACATTTTTGTAGATTGTGTTGTTATGGTGATGGTGACGTGCAGTCTACATACAGTTTATACCTCCCTTACTTCCCCATGTATATTTTGAGCTTGTAATACTAGCTTCTAAATCACTGGCTGGATTTCACACAATTTTGATGGTATTTTGAGTGCTCTTTCTTCCCAGTGGACAGAGATGGGTTTTCAAGAGCGTGAGGCTGTTGCTAAGAGACGCACCATTCAAGCTTTATTGTTCACAGCTGTTTGAAGAAGCTCTAGTACTTCAAGTGTCTCTCCCTAATACACGACGCACACAGCGGCTATCATATAACTATTCATTTACAAAGTGAGTACGGGGCTAATTTTAAAACAGGCACAATGGTTTTCCTAATGTGATGAGTGTGAGTTTCTCTTGACTCTAAAGAAATTCTCTGCCTATTGCTTGTGAAAAATATATTTTATTAATTATTTATTTTAGGTACATGGCATATTAAAGGTCCTCTGTTACCAAAACTGATTCTTCGGAGTGTTAAGGCATGTTAGAATGTTACCTCCTTAAAAATATACCTGGAGTTGTGTTTTGTTTCATTCACACATGTTTGAGTAAGCCTCAAGTAAGCTCAAAATGCTCTGTTCTACCTTGTGATGTCATTTAGTAGTAGTTTAGTGGTAGTTTTCAAGTTAACAGGTATACTTTTTACCTTTTGTTGAGTAGAGGTTAGCAACTCCAGGATTGAAATTATCCAAATGATTCTAGTGAAAGTGTATGGAGTTTATAAACACAGTGGAGCACTTCCTGTGGTACTGCTGTGGTACATTGTAGAGTGTTTTCTTACCGAGGACTAAATATGCCAAGTTTTTGTGTTAAACATGTGTGAATGAAACAAAACACACACATAGGCCCTCATGCATGTCATGTAATACAGGAAGAGCTCCATTGTGTTTTTAAACTCCATACACCTTCACTAGAATCATTTTCAGTCCTGGATTTGCCAATCTCTACTGAATAAGAGGTAAGTTTTTAAATTGAAAACTACCGCTTCATGACATCACAAGGTGAAACAGAGCATTTTGAGCTTTGAAGATATAGACAGACTAATAATAAAGGATTACTCAAAACTGTGTGAATGAAACAAAACATAACTCTAGGTATGTTTCGGATGAGGTAACAATATTCTAACATGGCCTAAAGCTCAAAAGACCCAATTTTGCATAGTTTGACCCCTTTGAGAGTCATTGTTTCTAGTGCTGTTTGATGTGTCGTGTGGTCGTCCATACATCATGGTTTTAAAGTTTTTTAATTATATGTCTTAATTGTTGTTTGTATGGTGTCCTTGAGTGCCCAGAAAGGTGCCTTAGAATAAAATATAACAGTATATCTTTCCATTTCCTGAAAAACTCCTTATCACTGTATCATATTGTACTCTCTCACATCTGTATCTGATTCATTACTTGTGCCAGGAACGCAGAGTCATGTTTTTGACAAATGGGAAATCACTCTTGTGAGCGGGTCAGGCCCGGAGCTGTCTGTTCAGGTCATTTACAGCTATCAAGTGTTTAGAGGCAATTTCACCAAAGCCATTTAGAGCCCTGACACGCAGACAGCAGAGAGCACAGAGCAGAGAGCAGACTTGTTTTTAGTCCGAATATCAGGTCAACCTCAAATTTCAACAATGTTACAGAACGGGACATTATCACACTATGCACTATGTAACTTTTTGCTTCTTTCTATGGATATGTCATTGCTCTCCTTTAATGTTCCACAGTATGACATTAAACAGCTCTACATTACATTTATTAAATTGGTGGTTTTATAGCTCAAAACTACCAAGAAAAAAAAAGGGATTCTGACTGTGAGCAGGGTCGCCTCTCCACAGATCTGACCTATACTTGGTGTGGTTTGGTTTCCATGAAGATTGAAATGTTTAATGCCGTACTGTGAAACATTCCAGACCATGGAGAAAAGCCTTTGGTTGGAGCCTCCACCAGAAAAGTTACACAATGCACCTTTAAGCCAAACTAGCCAGTTATAATGGCTGTGCTGTACTATGAGGATCTCTGAACTCAATCTGGACTAAAAGTAATTCACACGCATATTCATTAGGAGCTATATATTTCTCTTTTTTGCTATTTATTATTATATTGTAATTTGTGAGCAACAGTCATTTCCCTTGCAGACCAAAAGTCTTTAAAATCTTAATAAATCTTCTATAAGTACAAAAATGTCAATGTAAAATGTCAAGATTTTGTCATAATTTTCTTTATTTACTACCAAAGTAAAGTAGCATTTTTGCTCAAGGTTACATTATCACAATATTAATTAACAGTTGTGGTTTTCCCACATATTAAGCAGCCCATCTTAAAGGTGCATTGTGTAACTGCTCTGGTGGAGGGTCCACTCAGTCTTTGTCTCCATGGAGATGGAGATGCTTTACCTGGACTGTGCTACAGTCAAGAATGTGATGCCACCAAGCTAAGTTACAGGCCAGGTCTAAGGAGAGGTGACCACGCTCACCGTAAGAATGCATATATTTCAAGGTCTTAAACAATAAAAACATCTTTAATTAAATAAATGCAAGATGATTAAGCTTAATGACATACTGTGGAATATTCCAGACAAAGCAATAACATCATTACAGAGACAAGCAGATGGCAAAGAAATTCAGTTCTGTCACCTGGACAAAAGTCTATTTGATCGAATACATTTCACAGCTCATCCAAGCTGCTCCTTCAGATCTGGTCAGACGCTGGTGGACACTTCCTGTTATCTTCCTGCAGGGAGGAGCTAACTACACTGAAACTACTCTGAAACTAACACACCTACTTGTTTACAGCTTCTGTTTGTTGGCTACAGGCTGTCACTATATCACAACTGTTTTGTTTGTTTTGATTTAGGTCTGAGGATGCAGGTAAATGGGAGACAGATGATGTCTGAGCCCTCCATTTCTGATCAAAGATGGATTGTTTTCCTAACAAAAATATTCTCTTTAACTCCCCTCTCAAACCAGTTCTTTTCTCTGGCTAAGATCTGTACCTCACTAACCTCAAAGGAGTGGTTGGTGGCTTTGAGATGGAGAAAACATAGATGATAAACTATAAAATATTTTAAAACCAACAACAAAAAGAATAACATGAGCTGAAAAAATAAATACCAGAATGAAGCACTTTAGCACTCGCACTGCATCTGTAATGAATCATAGAAGTTATTAATTCAACCTTTCAAGTAAAAAAATAAAATAATAATAAAATAAATAAATAAAATATCCCCAGTAATGCATAGAAAATGTGCACATGATAAATACTGACCACAAAAAAGATAGTTCCATCTGTCATGTATTAAAAGTCAGAGCAGTAATTATTATCGTGATAGGCCTTGTCTCGAACACCACTGCGCTGTAAATAAAACAGTTAAGTGAATCTGTTGATAATCCCACTGACAACAGGTGGGTCTGAGGTTTGAGAATTTAGACTTTGCAGTTGATGTCAACAACATTCTCTGGGGTGTGATGCTAACTGAAGGCACTGCTCTGTTAAAAGCTCTGTTACTCAGAAACTTTAATCTGAGCTTTATTTTAACACAGTCTGACCAGAAAGAGCTGGTTTAGTTAGAACTACAACAGGTGAGCTGATGTGTGCTGTTAAAGTCTCTCACACATAAAATTACAGTCACAAGTTTGCTAGGATTAGCCAACAGTTTTTAGTTAGTCATTCTCACATTTTTTGTTGAAACAGAACCATGACCGCTCGTATTAATCAAAGCCTCCTGAAAATGTGCTGTTTAAATCTATTTTGTGCTATTGAATCTATCTTGAATTTTCAGAGTATTTAAAAAAATGTATGTTGGTGTTGACCAATGTGTGCATTGTGTCACCATGGTAACTGCTATATGTATTTCTAATGGTGAAATGTTTAGAGCATCCCCAGCACGATGTCACTGCCTGAGCCATTAGTGACCATGGACACTTACTGAACATAACTCCTGTCACTTCTCATGACCACAGCTCTGACAAATGAGCTCTTAATTTAGTGCCTCGTTCACACTGTTATAGGCTCTGTGCACACTGACACGATAGCATGCTCACTGTGTCTCAAAGCTCTTTATTGAAACCATAAACCATAAAATAAACAATCTATTAAAATTCAGGGTTAAGATCCTTGACCAAGGACACAATAACAGCATTCATCTGTGGGAGCTGGAAACACACCACCAACCTGTGGGTCAGTGGATCCGCCACTCTACCAGTGATGTTTGCATCAAGAGTGGGAGTCTAACTAACTCTAAATGCTCTAATAAATAAATAAATAAATAGATAGATAAAAGTTAAATAGCAATATTATTATTGTACAAGAGGTTAAGATTTATAGAGGATGTTAAAGACTTGTCTAGTAAGTGGTGCCTTCTCTGACATAACTCTGTGTACAGTGTACAAAATATGTTTTATAAGGACAACAAAATGGCTTTAAAGGTCCTATATTATGCAAAGTTTACTCTTGTGAGCTTTAAGCCATGTAAGACTGTTGCCACCTCCATAGAAACATACACTGCCTGTATTACGACCTGGTATCACATGGTGGAGTGTTTTCCATTTGAGAGAAAATCTCAACCTAATTACACAGGATTTGTATGTTAAACATGTGAATGTAACAAAACACAACTCCAGGAACAACTGTGATGAGGAAACAATGCAACGTAATATAGGGCCTTATATATTTTCTCTTGTCTGAAAACTCAAATTAAAAAGCCTATTACAACATCTGGCTCCTTCAGCTTCAGCACCGTCCACTGTCTTTAAAGTATGTATGGACTCAGATTTATGAAAAAAGTGACGCTGGTCGGTTACCATGACAACCCTCTGACCTTTGTACAGATTTCCCCCGAGTTTGAAGATTATTAGCCAATATAGACCTTTTACAGCAGCATTAGGGGCCATGGATATGAGCTTCCTGCACTACCTTTAAATGAATGTGATGGCAGCACTGCACTGGAGGACAATGATTTTCCTTTGCTTTTTTTCTTGCTTTTACACTGAACAACTGTTTTTCTTTGTCATCAGCTTCTCTCCATGGAAATGTTGCCTGGAATATTCCACAGTATGGCATTACGCTTATTTATCTCTATGGAGACAGCAGGTGACACCACAGTTACATGTCAGATCTGTGGAGAGATGAGCCCACTCACAGTAAGAATGCAAGTTTTTCAATGCATAAAAGACCATGTTATTGAGTAAACACATGATGATTTAATACCATACCAACAACATCTCCATGGAGACAAGCAGATGGTGGGCCCTTCACCAGAAAAGTTACACAATGCATCTTTAAGTCTTTCTTCCCATTTTATGTCATTTAGTCTTTTAGTCTAGATTCTCTTTTAGTCTTGATCTCCTCTTTAGTCTGCTCCATGTCCTGAGACTAACGTGATGGGACTTTCAACTCTTTTGTGGGATCCGAATCATTTGGATCCTTCATGTCAAAAAGCCGTTCAAAAGTCTGGCACTTTTTATATTTAATTATCTGACAAAAGCCAGTGCAAGAACTCATTTTAACCACAAACGAAACAGACAACTCACAAAAATTTGCCCAAATTAAAACTTGCACTTCTCTAACTTCTGGTTATTTCCAATTTCTTAAAAAAAAAATTAAAATAAATGGAGTATCAGTCACCTAATGCACAAACATTACATTAGGGTAACAACGCAAAAAATAAAATAATAATAATAATAAATTGCACACAGAATCATGACATTTGACACAGAAGTAGATCATGACAAGACAAGTAAAAACTGCCATCACCTCAACACTGTCCACTCTACCAGGAATCAGCCATATCAGATTTAACTTTGCTAAGCATTTTGTCTTATAAAGAAGAAAAGCAGACTTCTTCAGCCTGTGGAAGGGCAGATATAGTCTGTTCATAGGTCCACTCTGCCAAACTCTCCATCTATTCAGCAGCTTTCAATAGGAGGGCAGCATGCAGGAAAAAGGTTGGGGGCGATCTCTGAAATATGAAACCCATTTGTCAAAGTTCAGAGGTCACACAAGAGATTAAGATATTATCAGTCACTCACAAACACTTCCAAATATATACACAGAAGCATACGTTAGCTACGGATTGAATTTGGTTATTTAAAGTATTACCAAACAGCAAAAGTAGCTGCTTAAGAATAGCTCTAGAGCAGCTTTTTCGGACAGAGAAGAAAAGCAGGATGAACCATCAAAGCTCACTGAGATTCTTACAGATCTTTCTTCTGGGTTTGTAATGAGTTAAGTACTTTATTAGATGCAAATAAAGCATGATCTGTTTGTTTCTTTAAGTGTTTCTTTTACAATACACAGGAAAATGGAAACGTACTTCCTTGAAAGAATAAAGCCAGACATCCCAATTTAGCCATATAGACATGAGCATATACTTCTATTTACCACAAAACAGTATTGCTAATAAAGCTAGTAATTATGTAACAATAACTGACATATTGTGATATTGTATCATCAAAAGTCTCTCAATCATAATATGGGCAATCACACTATATTGAATTTCAAGTCTCTTTGCTTAAATTTATTGCAGCAATAGCTAAAAGAAACAGAAGGAACTACATATACAATAATAAGTTGCATTTCAGTATAATTTACACAATAAAATGACTTATAAAACACTTTTAAATCTTGACTCTTTTGTTTATGACAGAACCAAAGGCTTGTCAGGACATTTTTAATGGAAAAGTTGGATATTTATAATTTTGTTAGCCTCTATAAAATCTCACAATAAATGTGGTACCGTGAGATGCGTATCGTGAAAATATCATACCAGGAAATGTGGATATTGTTACATCCCTGCTAATAATAAAGCTAAAAGTTCCCTGAAAGCCCGTCCCTTTTTTGTATCATTTCTGTGTACCTACCTCTCATTGTACATATACAGTGCTAGCTTTATTAGCTCTATAATGTCCGTCTGGAGGTTAAAAACACTGACAGAAATTTAATTCATCTCCTCTACACATATTTTGTGAATTTAACTTTTAGGATTTTTGTTTTTTTCAGCTGTGAGGCCAAAGTCTTTTCAACAGTGATTTTCTCGGGTACACCGTGTTTCTGAATATGATGCTTTCTCAACAAAACAGGTGACAATTTAATTTATGTGAGCTGCTACATAATTAAAGTCTTCTGATTCAAATAATGAGCAGCAATTGAATATTTACACCTAGCACATGCAGTTCTCTCAATTATTAACTCAGCTTCCCATTTGTGGCAAGGTTTGTTGTACTGTTTAATAGTATAAAAGTCATAGTAATCATAGTAATTGATCTGTTTTAGTGATTAAAGCTGCATTCAAACAACATTTGGTATAGGTGTGATAGTGGCCTACGAAAAATCAGCTTGGGTGCACTAAATGTCGCATTTTGATTGACATCACAAACTAGTATTACTATTGTTTTGTTCAGAAGTAGAAGTTTAGAGTTGCATGATGCTTCTTGTTACTCTTTTATGCTTTTGTAATTATTGTGCCGTATTTTAAAGGCTTGTCTTCATAGAGACCAAACTCCTTACAAATACCACCAACCAACAAAAGTTACATGTCAGATCTGTGGGGACGCAACACTCAGAATGCCTGTTTTGTTTTAGGTATTTCTGAGCTGTAAAACTACCTGTAATTGAATAAATGTAAAGCAGAGCTGTTTAATGTCATATTGTGGCACATTCTAGGCAGAGCAGTGACATCTCCATGAAAACAAGCAGGTGACGGAGCCCCAACGGAAAAATTACTCAGTGCACTTTTAAGATGTTCAACAATGACAAAAAAATTACAAGGCAGAGCTGAATATGGCTGATAAATCCATGTTAGCGAATATAAAAGTCACATGATTATTACGAAAGGTTAATGTGAAGAAGTATGTGCTCAACATACATATTTCAATTTTACAGGTCCTGTATTATGTCAAATTTAAGCCATTTTACCTCCTCAAAACTATAACTTGAGTTGTTTTTTGTTTCACTCAGATGTTTGAGTAATCCTTTATTATTAGTCTGTCTACATCTCCAAAAGTCAAAATGCTCTGTTCCACCTTGTGATGTCATGAAGTGGTAATTTTCAAGAACAACTAACTTTTACTGTTTGTTCAGTAGCTGAAATCATCCAAATGATTCTAGTGAAGGTGTATGGAGCTTACAAACACAGTGGAGCACTTTCTGTATTACCACATGACATCACAAGGTGGAACAGAGTGTTTTATCTTTGAGAGAGAACAGTCTAAATATGCAGGGTTTGTATGTTAAACATGTGTGAATGAAGCGAAATACAACTATGTTTGTGATGAGGAAACAACATTATAACAGATCAGAAAATAGTGTGATATTGGTCTTTTAATATTTACATAATTTAGTCGTTTTGAACTTGTCTTTCTACAAATACTGTAATTCACACACAACTTTAGAATGCATTAGTTCTGTTTTTCACATTTTAACAGTTTAGTGCCTCTCTATCTTCATGGAGACCAAACCAGACCAGATCTGTGGAGAGGCAACCCCACTCACAGTCAGAATGTATGTTTTCCTAGGTCTTTTGCCTAGGTATTGAGGTTTAAAACCATGTGTAATTTAATAAATATAAGGTAGAGCTGTGTAATGTCATACTGTGGAACATTCCAGACAGAGCAGTGACATATCCACAGAAACAAGCAGGTGACAGGATGGACCCCCAACCAAAAAGTTACACTGTGCACCTTTAAAATCCCCTCGCACTTAGTCTGTCCTCACATACAGAAACAGTCCCAAGCTATTTACAGAGGTGGCTTATACTGTTAGTACATGCTGAAAGAAGACACTGCCACTTCGACCAGCAGAGGAAGGCTGAGGGGACTACACCCCTGTGCAAAAGACAAGAGACAATTGTGAGGAAGGATCTGAAAAGAAAGGTGACTCCATTTACAAAAAAAAAAAACACAACACAAAACAAAACAATCACAGCTGCTGAGAGAAGAGCTGAAACACAAAATGAACACACATTTTTGTACACACCATTTTTATAGATCTATTCAAAATTATCAAATTTAGTACACAAGTTTCAAAACAGTTTCTAATATCAGCCCTACTTCGGAAACTTCTGCTGAAAATTTCAACGTAATGTTATTGTTGATCAGCAGCACTTTTTTGTGCATCACAGGCTTCAAACTGAATGAACCAGAGCCAATAAAAATGTTACTGCCTTCCTGGGATGATCCACAGTGTCCACTGATCTACCTTACATTTATTCAAATACCAGTTGCTCAGAAATAAAATATACTAAATACACTAAACCAAACCAAGCGACTCCTACTTCCATTACTGATACAGCTGTATTGTCTCTGTCTGTTGACAACCATAATCTGCATTCACACATCCATTCACCAGACCACCTTCAGGAATGTACACCTGGAGCCAAAGTCTCCATGTGAAACCAGCCCAGCTGCCCTGTTTGCCTCTGACCCTTCCCCCACATGGACCACTCTGTTCCGGGTGCAGCCTGCTGGTGTCACCCACCTCCAGAGCCAGCTCCTCGATCTGCAACTGCTTCATGGCCGCGCGGTTGCCCTGCACGTGCTTGTGGTAGTAGATGACCATCACGTCATACTTCTTCATGATAGATTTGTAGTTCTTGGATGTGAGTTCGTGGACGCGGTCTTTGCCATCATACTCTGGGATTTCCAAACCAGTGTCAGCCCAACTGAGGGCTCCCAAAGTTAGGAGGACCCCCACGATCACCCAGCCCCACTTCATGGTGCTCTCTTCTCACAGCGCTCAGATGCAGTGACAGAGCTGCTTCTAACACTATTAGGACAAATGAGTGAGGGTTGGGGGTACAGACTTCTGTCCCCACTGGCAAGAGAAGAGCAGAGGACTGTGGAACACCTGCTTTTAAAAATGTCCTGCACGTGGATCTGGTGACGTTTCAGGGACCGTCCCAGTGAGAGAAGTGGGCTCACTCATCCAGGGGGCAAAGCCAGAGGAGCAGCCAAAATAGAAGGGATGGCGGCCAGAGGGAGGAGTTACTATACTGTAAAATACAGTTGTAATTCTGGGTTGGAACAGTCAGGCTACTCAAAACAAACACAATTAAAGACTAAGTCATCTCCCCATATTGGTATATTAATGCTCGATACCATTTTCTACCAATATAAATATAAACTACAAAAGTTTCATCTAGTCTGATTGAACCAAACGGCATAATATTATTAGACTTTAGGTATTATTGTCAATATCAGTCATTATTTCCTGGTTCTCCATCCACAAACTAAATCATATAATCATGTGTTTATATTTACACTATTTTTGGAGATTTTTATTGTTGCAGCAACCTTCTCAACCTTGGGTGTAGCCTATGTGACAGAAAAATCCAGATATTATTTTTTTAGAGGACATTGATATGCATGTGATAGGTGACAGTTTTTCTATTTTGTTTGTCAGTGTTGAAGAGAGTGAAACCTTCCCCCTGACAACCACCTGTTTAGTGCCCTGCTGCTTATGAAAAAGGATAGTGGTTGTGTAGCAGTCACAGATCCCAGCTCAGTGTCCGAAAGATTGCTCACTATAGAGACTCACTCAGAGACGGTGGAAATGGGAGCTCAGACATGCCATTCCCATATAAAGTTTTGGAGAGAAGTTGGACACTCGCTAAAAATAAGGCCTCCGCGGGACAACACTGTGGAAAAGATGGCGTCCCAGAGTCCACGCTTAGGGTGAAGACTGTGGATCTGTCACAGCACTGGTGTGAAGGATCAAACTCAAAGAGGAGGATGCTGGCAGTTTAGTATTTATGTACATTTACACTTTTAATTCTTTTCTGATGGAGGGTCCCACATCTGAACATCATGACAACTATTTGAATCTGATTGGTCGAAACGTTACAACAGTAGAATAAGCCGAAACACTTTTGTTACATCCAGTTGAGAGAAAAGCATAGACATCTTCTACGTCCACAAATGCACAAAACACTTCCCTCTGCATGTTAGTCACAAGTTAAAGGGACAATTCGGAATTTTGGACATAGGACCTCATTTCCTAGTGAGCCAGAGTGTTGGAGATGTGCGGAGACACTTTTTAAAATATTCCATCCAGTCCTTGTATTTGCAGAGGTCGCTGGTGCTAGGCTAGTGCATGTCAACGACCATAGTTAACCTGTCACTAAAAATTGATATATGAGAAACTAGTCCCTCACATGTGATGGTTCATGCGGTGCGAGATTAGTTTTATTTCAAACATTATTCTATCAACACAGACATTTACATCAACAGTCTGGCGTAACAATAGATTTGCTTCAGGTGTTTTGTGGAGTGGGTAAGGCTGTTTTTAGTGGCAGGATAACTATGGCCATTGACATGCACTAGCCTAGCACCAGTGACCTCTGCAAATACATGGACTGGATGGAATATTTTAAAAAGTGTCTCCACACATCTCCAACACTCGGGCTCACTAGGAAATGAGGTCCTATGTCCAAAATTCTGGACTGTCCCTTTAAATAGCCATATTGACCCTAAAATAGGCTGAAGGAAGTTATTTTATTTGTTTTGGTTTGATTGGGTGCTTCACCTTTAGCTTCCACACAAACCTCAACACTGCTCTGTGAGTGGTCGCCCAACACCTGCCGGGCCTATTGACCTTCAGGCCCTTTGACCTGTCAGGCCCAGCAGGCACCAAGAGTGATTCTTGTGAGTTTGTGAACATGCAAATATTGCAGTAATCCATCCTGCTGTATAAGGTGAACTTAGATCCCTGTTGTTTGAAACATTATACCAGTGTTGTTGGAATAACAATAGATTTTTACAAATAATGAAAAAGCTTGTGATTAGCTGTCAGCAAGACACAGGTGATGAGAAGAATGAGGAGCAGATTGACTCTTGAGAGAATTGGATTCAACAGCAGGACTGTAACCATCAACCTTCTGAATAATAGGCCACTACTGCTGCATCAGCTGATGATAATATGACATTTTATTATGTGTTACTTGAAATCATACAGGCTACATTTGTGGTGAAAATACATTCTCCATTGTGTTTGTGATTGAGCTTCATGAGCACTGGCTCTTTGCTTGCTTTAGATTAGGCTCTCAACGCTTTCTATTAGCACTATTTATCACTGATATTCATTCACATTCACTACTGACTTTTATACTGACTTTGAGGGGTTCCACAAAACAGTATTTCTCTTTTATGTACAAGTAAAAATGACAATAAATTCAATCTTGAACTTGTGTTTGTGTTAAATAAAATGAAAACTCCTATCTGCTGTGAATGAATGAGGTCTTATTAGTTTACAATGAGAAAGATGAGACAGAGGCTATTAATAAAGAATGTAATGTGATCCACCCCGGGGCAGACTGTGCAGGCTGCAGGGGGTGAGCTGGTTCAGACTCATGGTGGAGTCAAATGAGACATGTAAACATATCAGTCAGATCAGTTTAACACAGCATGTGAAACAAGCTTTATTAATGGCCACACAAACAATTTGGTGGAATTTACTTTTGATACATTTGAAAAGAAATACCACATCAGCTGTGACGAGGATCATTTGGTCCTCAGATAATGTATTTTATTCTATTCTTTTTTCAGACCAAGGCTTAGTTTGTTTTGGTACCTGAATTTCAACTGCTCACTACCGTCTTCCTCAGAGTGGTCACAAAATGTTGCTGTGATTTAAATTAGATTTGATGCTGTCTTCCTACCAGCAGACGGCGCTGTCGTCCTGCCTCCACCTGTAGGAAAACAGAGCCAAAACATATTTAAAGGGCCCATATTACATTGTTATAATGTTAGGTTTTGTTATAATGCTTTTTCCTCATTAAAAATACCTGGAGTTTTGTTTTGTTTCATTCAACCATGTTTAACACAGAGATCCTGCATATTTATGCTGTGTTGCTTTCAAACTGAAAACATTCTGTTCCACCTTGTGATGTCATGTGGTAATACGGGAAGTGCTCCACTGTATTTTTAAACTCCACACACCTTCACTAGAATCATTTGCATGATTTCAGCCTTGGAATTGCCAGTCTCTACTAAACTGAAGGTAGAAGGTAGCTTAACTTCTAAACTACTACTTCATGACATTACAGGATTACTTAAACATCACAACTCCAAGTATGTTTTTAATGAGGTAACAGCATTATAACATGGATTAAAGCTCACAGGAGTCAGCTTTGCAAAATAGGACTTTTAAATAACAAATAACAAAACTGAGTACTACTTCCACCATTGCTTTTCTTCCCTTTGTTATTTCCATGTAACAGGATGAGCTGTAGTGACAGTGGGCGTTACCTATTTATTAAATGTTTTTAACAATGCCATAATTATTAGTACATTTGGTCAATTTAACCCCTGCCTCAGTCCAGTTCACTCTGACACCTGCATATATTGAATGCTATATCTATTACAGTAAATAGCAAATGTTAAGTTTATTGTGTTCCATTAACACTGATGCCTGTGTTGTTTTTGCCATAAGTAACTCCAATAACTGCACCAACACAAACAGCCCCCTCTTTGGCTGTAGTATATTTAAAATGTGCAATGTGTAAGTTTTCTGGTGGAGAGACCGTAAAATGCTTTGATCCATGGAGATGTTATTGCTTTATCTATAATGTTTCACAG
The DNA here is from genome assembly GCF_026225935.1 of Boleophthalmus pectinirostris. Classification (NCBI taxonomy): domain Eukaryota; kingdom Metazoa; phylum Chordata; class Actinopteri; order Gobiiformes; family Gobiidae; genus Boleophthalmus; species Boleophthalmus pectinirostris. The sequence goes on along the minus strand of NW_026571153.1, from coordinate 19,723,725 downwards.
TATGGTATTAAACCTTCAGATCTGTGGAGAGGCAAGCTAGCTTTGAGCTATAAAAGTACCTGTAATTAAAAAGTGGCGCTGTTTAATATCATCCTGTAGAACATTCCAGGCAGAGCAATGGCATATCTATACTGTAGAAACAAGCAGGTGGCAGACCCCCAACCAAAATGTTGGATAGTGCACCTTTAAATTACATTACTCACCAATTTCTTTAGTTTCATATAGTCTGTCCTTTTAGGGTTGTGTGCAAATTATGCTGGGGTCTTTGTCTTGTGTGAGCGGTTGCTATGGGAGACCACTTCAGTGAGAGCATGGCTTTCTTCCTCCAACCAGCAACACATTTGAACTACTGTACATGTTGGATTACAGATACTTCAGTAAGATTTCAATCAAGTCTTTTATCTTTTCTTAATGGTGCAAATAGAGAAGGCTGCATGATTTGAGAGTGATTCTGCTTCATGAAAGATCTCCAGATTGAGCATGGCACAGGTGGGTGGGTGACAACTCCAGCGATAATGAGATCTTAAAGTGCACATCTGAGGAAATACAGGGTGTAAGATCAGAGATGACTGGAGAGGAAGAAACAAATAAGAAGCACCATGTCATTTTTGGACTATTATATGAAAATGATCTGTTTCCTGACCAGTTCCTGCTCCAAAATAGACGTGACATTTACAACAATATATGTGAAACTCAATGACTTTCTTATTATTAAAACTTAGAGAAAAGGTCATGTAGATATTACTGTGTTATAGTGTATTAGGTGTTAACAAATATTCTGTCCTTTCAGTTATTCCAAAAAATACTGAATAATTGTTTGTCAGTCACATGTTTGTGTGCATGAATGTTTCAGTGATGTGGTACAGACATTTCCATTTGAGGTTCTGTGATGCACAATCCAACCTTCTCCATCAAACTACAAACCTCTGCCTCATTTTAACCCAGGCCCACCTACTGTTTTAATCCTTATTTAAACTGATTTTACTGAGGATTTTATTTATTTATTTTAACTTTTGTAATAAATGTATTTATAATTTATACTTTTTATCCTGGGTTTTTCGTTATTGGTCCGTCAGTGTCTCTCTCCTCTTGATTTTAACAGTTATTCTTCTCCAATTCTGCCATCTATTTTCCATTTTTAGCAATAACCCCCAACCCGTGTTACAAACAGATTACCCTATGACCTGTCAGTCATTATTTCATCTTTGCATTGTTTTCCCCTTATGACCTATTGAATACAGGTGAGAGATATTTGTATTACTACATTATTTTCCTTTTTAGTTTTACATTATTGCATTATTATAGACATTTATATAATTATGCCACTTGACACTATTCTCTTGTTATGTTTGCTACTTATTTTGAATTTATGATTAATATTAATATGCTTACTCTTTATTATTCTAGTATAATGTAATGTGTGAGCTTCTGTGCCCAAACAATTCCCCTTGTGGCTCAGCCCACAAAAGAAACAATGGTTTTGATTGCAGAAAAATAATGAAACCTAAACATGCATTCAAAGCTCTAAATACAATTTTGAGACAGTTTTTGTGAGTGGATGAATGGCTGTGTATGGGCACATTGTGTGCATGCCTGTGCAATGGGATCTCAGAACTGCCTCCAGGACAAAGCCATAATGTCACATGAAAAGAGTCTGACTGTCATGAGATACACAATATTTGAGGAAATCTATTCAAAACCAAACTGTATTTCATTTTTATTATTAACAGGGAGCAAAACACACACACAAATAAATCATTTTTTTCAATAATTTTATCACCATTTTTTAAACCTGTATGTAAATGGAGCCACAGGCAGTCACATCCTTTGGAACATTTCTCATCAGTCCATGCAGCTCTCAGGCTCTTTCTCAGAACACTTAACACAGTGCTCATTCATTAACACACATGATCAGTGAATTCAACTTGTTTTTCAGCACTAGAGGCCTGTTCTCACGTGGTAGATCACTTTGGTCCAAACTTTCAATATAGAGACTCCAACAGAACGGCAAATCAAAATTTGTCAGCACAAAAAAATCACACCTGACACAAACAGAGACGAGGGTCTCAGCAATGAATCCAGACACTGAGCACATGTACAGACTACATACAGATTTTCAGATACATACAGTTCCTGTCAGGGCCGGAGGGTCGTGGCTAAGCTCCCATCTATGCTGGAGCATGAGCACGCCCCCTGCTGGACGACCTGTTTGCTCTGGTGCAGCCTCAGTGACAGACGGCTCCACCCGTGCTGTGTGAAAAAGAGATTCTGCAGGTCTTTCCTTCGTGCTGCTGTTCGACTGTGCAGTGAACAGTACTAGGCCTGTACCAAAGACTGTATTTATAATCTTTATACAGTTTATGGCCTGTACATGTGCCTCCACCTGCAGTGTCATGTGTTGTAACAGAATCTGAGTATTACTGGTACAATTCACTCAAGTCACCTCATACCTGCTCTTTATTTATTCAGTCTGTAAATATGATGTAATAGGTTATCCACAAAGTATTTTATTCGTATTTTAAAAACTTACTCCCCACCTAAAATTAGGTCGAATTTCTACTCAATTAATTGTCTTTAGAGAGAGAGGGGGACAAAGGGAGGGGATGGAGGGAGAAAGGGGGGGAGGAAGACAGAGAGATAAAGAGAGAAAGAAAGACAGGGCAGCGAGAAAGGGGGAGGAATTGAGAGATTAGTCCAGATCAACGCAATGACATCAGCCAGGAAAAATGTGCATGTGTGCGTGTGCGCGTGTGCGTCTGAACGATCCGTCTGACGCACAGATTTGCACATAGAGGTTTCACTTCGTCGGGAATCCAGAAACGGAAATGCCTCGTATTTTAACACGATGTTCAGGAACAGCTTATTAATTACCACCTTGTAGATTGTTCTTTTGCATAGTACGGAATTTTCATAAATGTGAATTATTCTGAAGTAACTATGCACAACAAATATGCACAACAAAATATATGGATTAGAAATTACAATTAAAGGTGCACTGTGTTACTTTTGTGTTGGAGAGTACTGTTGTTTTACCTGCAATGTTCCACTGTGTTTCATTAAACACATCTCTAGAGACAAACATGTGGCAAACCGGACCTCTTCCAAACCATAAAATGTACACAGTGAACCTTTAATATAATCTACAACCTTGTCCTCTTAGTCTACATTTGATTTTACCTTGTTTGTTGGTTAATCTGTCAAATTATTATGGGTTGTGTACTTTCTCTCTTGGATTTCTCCCTGTACACCAACTACTGCACCTCCACCCCCACCCGGTAAAGGAAGTTTGCGTAGAACACCATTCTCATCGCTCATCACAGCAGTAATGAGTGTGTCAACAGGAAGGACCAGCTGCTGATCTGTTAATGTGGTGACAACCTGGAGCTCTATGGTCCAGAAGACAGTGGAGATGACCAGAAGACAGCGAAAATGGTCAGAAGACAGTGGAGATGGTCAGAAGACAGGGGAGATGACCAGAAGACAGTGGAGATGGTCAGAAGACAGTGGAGATGGTCAGAAGACAGTGGAGATGACCAGAAGACAGTGGAGATGGTCAGAAGACAGGGAGATGATGACCAGAAGACAGTGGAGATGGTCAGAAGACAGCGGAGATGATCAGAAGACAGTGGAGATAGTCAGAAGTCAAGTCACAGCCACCCTCGCCCTGACTGACCCACCTTCACCACCACGGACTCTTTCCACTAGCTTGGCTCCACCGTCATCCAGGACTATAAGTGGGAGCTCACCATCAGTTGCCACTGTTGGGCAAGTTACTTTGAAACTGTAATGCGGTATTTATTACCTATTACTGTCATTTCAAAGTAATTCGTTACATTACAATATTATTGCATTTAAAATGTAAGGCATTACATTACTATTGCATTACTTTAAGTTACTCTCACCAAAATAACTTTTGCACTGTATATGGACTGAACCAGGACTAAACCAGAGCTGAACCAGGATTAAACCAGAAGTGAACTAGGACTAAAACAGGACTCACTGTAGGGACGGGCTCGAAGGTGACCGCAGGAGAAAGGAGCGGCTCTGCTCCGCACCTCACGGAGGTAAGAGCGGCTGTTGCCCGATCGCTCTTTATGGACCCTGCTGCTCGGGCTCGCGGTCCTGATTTCAGCAACTATTTGCAGGTATCCGAACCGGTGCAAGAGTCTGTTACAGCGCGTAACTTCTACCTTCCTTCAGCGTGTCCAGAAGTCCAACTTTTTGTGTGATGGTTTGCATCTTCCTCTGCCTTTTGGGTGCGAGCGCAGGAGCCTTTGTCGGTGCAGAACGTTTCGTCGACGTTGTGGGTTTCGTCGGGGAGAAAACTTGCAACCGTACAGCACTTCAGAATCACACTGCTAGAGATTGAACATGTATTTAAATTTGGCAGCTGAACACATTCTGTACTGTACAGGAGACAGGAGTCCCTTGGCCAGTCAGGACGCAGCGGGAGGAACGCAATACGTGTTCATACAATGTAAAAAAAAAAGGGCATGCATGATTGCACAAAAAAATAAATAAATAAAAATAATCTGCGAAACAGCGAGACCGCGAAAAGTGAACTGCGATAGAGGGAGGGACGAGTGTAAACCAGGTCTAAACCAGAACTGACCCAGGTCTAAACCAGGTCTAAACCAGAACTGACCCAGGTCTAAACCAGGTCTAAACAGCGTGGAGTTCTTTGTCAGTCCTTTCGCCCGCGGTTACCTGAAGGTCTACGAGGGCGCATCTCCGGCGTTTCACCGCTGCTGATATCGAGGTGATTTTAGCGAATTTGCATGAAGAAAAACCCACCACTTCAATCCAGGTAAAAAAAAAAAAAAAAACATTGTAACGCGCGTTACTCACATTTGTACCGAGTAAAATATTACTATTTTTTCCCCTGTAATGCCTTACATTACTGCGTTACAGCAAAAAGTAATGCATTACTGTAATTCGTTACTTTTATAACGCGTTAATCCCAACACTGTCAGTTGCATCCTTAAGAAGACCCAAAAGAAGCCAGCTCAGATGATGCAGCAGTTCACAGCCATCCTTAGGTCCATCCACACCTCCTCCATCACGGTGTGGGGCACCATGGACAAAGCCAGGGCCAGAAACAGACTGCAGCGCATTGACCGCTCTGCTGAGAAGTGACCAGCTGCATTCTCCCTCTCCAGGACCTGTATGTCTCCAGGAATTGGGGGGAGCTTCTCACCCTGGACACGGACAAGTCTAACTGAGTCAAATACTTTTCTCCATGGAAATGTTATTGCTTTGTCTGGAATGTTTCATAGTATGGTATTAAACCTCTCAATCAATCAATCAATCAAACTATTTATAAGACACTTTTCATACAAAAAAATTCAAAACAAAAATAAAATAAAAATGTACTAACTATACTACCATGCTAAAATATATAAAACTACACATGCAAAATGTGAGGCTGAATACAGGCGATGAATGCATGTTGCACTACATCGCCAAAGCGTGTTTCTAGCTAGTTATTTTAATAGATCAAGATTCCGAGTTGGCGAATTTTGTTATTCTGATTTATTTGTGGTTTTCATGTTTCTTCTATTGAGGATTACAGTGTATTTTGCAGTAAAATATCCAAAAGGTAAATGCAGTGTTGAATATGATCGTTTCTATATTGACTAGCCCAAAGAATTGAAAGACTGTTTTTAAGAATAGCGTATTGTCTTGTAGCAGATCGTCTTGTCTCCACAGACGATCTGTGCTGGACCCAGACAACGTGTTTCACCGTGACCGAGAGAAGAGAGAGAGAGAAGGAGGGAGGGAGAGAGAGACAGAGAGAGGGAGGGAGAGAGAGAGAGAGAGGGAGAGAGAGAGAGGGAGGGACGGAGAGAAGGAGAGAGAGAGAATGAGAGAGAGAGAGCGAGCGGAAAGGCGGATCCACGGCACCGCGCGCCGGCCTCAGAGCACTCACGGCACTGCGAGCGCGCACGGAGCATCACGACTCATCACCGCGGCTTTTCGTCTCCTCTTTAGCCTCTCTCCTGGTCTCTCAAACCCCGTGACATCGCACCACATCCGGCATACCATCCACACGGACAGTCGCCCAGTCGCTCTCATCCACCGACACTCGCCCACGGTTCATGACAGTGTCCTGAAGCGGTTTGGGGTACGAATCACGACTCACGCACGCACGGACTGTTGCTTGACCTCTCCCAGGCCCCTCGCTTCTTCGCCCGTAGGAGGATATCCACAGTTGCCCTTCTTCGACACATCCAGCTGCGGCTAAGGTTAGTAGGCTAAGTGCCCACATCCGCTCAGTGATTCAAGCCCGTGGTTCTTCCAAAACCGAACCTCGGGCTGTAGTCCACTTCATGAATTAGTCCCAGAGTCCCAGCGTTCATTCACAGGGTTACGTACGCGCATACCTCCACAGCACCGACAGCGTTATCTTTAAGTACCGGGTTCAGCCACGACATCACAAAAACCCGTCTGGCTTGTGTTGAAAACCATGTTTAAGATACTGTTTGTTCACAATAGAGTTGGACGGTAAGATCTAAAAATGTGTAGCGTGCATGCATTGTATTTAAGAGTTCAGAATATGGTCCAGTGTAACACGATTTACTGCAAATGTACGCTTATTTTTTATATTTAAGGATAAACTATGATTTATTTTTAATTTTGTAGTTTATCAGTCTGTGAATTTAAAAGCTCTGCAAAGTAGGCCATGCAACTCAAATATTGATCAGCTCATTGTACTAACTGTTGACATAATGCAAAGAAGCTTGGCCATATATTTTAAATCTATATATAAAACCAAATAATATGTTTGTTATAACTATTTAATATTTTATAAATGACATGTATGTTTTGTTTGAGTTGTTGTGATCAGCTGTGAATCCAGTTTAGGTCGATATTTCCTACTAAAACCATAACAGCTTCTTCAGTAAGTGTTTGTGTCAGTATTGATGCGTTTTTTCCTGTTCTGTGGAGGAGACATTGTGACAACCGCGTGGCTCTGGCTCTAGCGGATATGGAAAAGGGTGGGTCTTTTATGAATGAATGCTTTGGATCAGAGACTATGTGAGAGCTACCAAAGGGCGGAGGAAACAGCTCTGTTGTTTTCTTAAGACCTGGAAGTTTTCAGTTTGAACTTAAGTGTTTTATTATGTCAGCAAAAGTACTGGTGAATTTGTTAAATATTTGCTATAATATATGATTAAAGATGCAATGCGTAACTTTTCTGGTAGAGGGTCTGCTACCTACTTGTCTGCATGGAGATGTTATTGCTTGGCCTCAAGTTTTTCCATTTCTAACTTAGTGCATATCAGGGGTGATCAAAAATATCAAAATATCAATTTATTGTATCGTTTGATGTGACGATACATCGATATCGTGGGCTGCTGTATCGATATATCTCCAAGAGAGCACTTTTGTTGCTTGTTCAGAGGAAGGAAAAACTTGTTTGTGTGACACATTTGACATTTTCACTGTTTTGATGATTAAAATGTTTTTGTTTCATATGAACTTTGCATAAGAAGTTGTTTAAGAAAGACTTTTAGTATCACAGCCATGATTTAGCCTTTATTTGTATTGAACTATATCGATGAACTACATATCGCATCAATTTGAAACATATCGTATCGAATCGAAAGTTCACTGTATCGAGATATGTATTGTATCGTGGCCTATGTATCGAGATATGTATCGTATCAGCAACTTCTTAATGATACCCAGCCCTAGTGCACATTAAAGGTGCACTACGTTTTTGGTTGAGGGTCTGTCACCTGTTTGTTTTGATGAATATGTCATTATTGTGCTTGAAATGTTCCACAGTGTGACATTAAACAGCTCCACATTTCTTAAATTACAGCTTAAGAATACCTGGAAAAACAGGCATTTTGAATGTCTGCAGGGTTGCCTCTCCGCAGATCTGACCAGTAACTTGGTCTGTTTGTTGTTGTTTTCCATGAAGATAAAAAGGTTTAATGACATATTGACAAACATTCCAGACAAAGCAATAACATCTCAAAAGCCTTTGGCGAACCCTCCTCCAGAAAAGTTACACAGTGCACCTTTAAACATATCCACCTAGTGTTTCTATTGCTTAAAAATACATTAATTCTTTCTGTGACTAGGGGCGACTCTCCACAGATCTGATATGTAATGTAGCATAGCGCTGTGACCTGCTTGTCTCCCTCGTGATAGATAAATTTAATCTATGCTGTGGAAAGTTCTAGGCAAAGCAATAATACTTCCATGGAGACATGCAGGTGGCAAACCCTCCTCTAGAAATGTTACACAGTGCATCTTTAATGAAATGGGGTGATATTCTGTTGGTCTATAAAAATGTGCAAACAATTAACATTTCTTTTAGCTGGAAATGACTCAGTTTGATCGCAGAAAGCTCTGTCCTTGACCATAATCACTTAAAGCTGGCACAAAATCCAAGGACATATTCATATTTGGACAAATTAAAAATACTAGAAACCACACACATATATACAGTATATATATAGAGGTAGTGTTATCAGGTTACAGTGACATTGAAGGATGGGTCAATGTAAATAAATAAATAAACAATACATTTACCTGTTAATACTTTGCTGCTGATGTCATCAACATTTTTTGGGGGTGTGAAGCTAACTGAAAGCACTAGTCTGTAAAAAAGCTCTGTTACAAGTTAGACTTAATCTGAACTTTATTTTAACACATTCTGACCTGTCTTCCTACCGGTGGAGGCAGGACATCAGCGCCCTCTGCACTCTGACTTTCTCAGGACTGTATCTCGAGTGTGTGAGAGTAAAAAAGCTCCCTCGTCCCGGTTTATACTTCTGTATTTTGACTGCTTCTTTAATCCAACAACGTTTGTTTTCCTCTGTCCCAGTAATGTTTGCTCTGTCCCAGTCCATAATATGGTTCTCTCTTTTACAGTGGTCAGAGGTGGCTGATTTGAGTTGTTCCTGTTCTGCTTTGTGTTTTGTTGCTTGTGTGCACGCCTTCGCTGTTTATTTCTCGCATTTTGCTCTGTATGTTCCTTTTTCCGTGGACTGAACGCCCTCCCTGTTTCCCCCCATGTACAAGATGAGAGCTACTAACTGAAAAAACAGTTTTCGCTAATGCATCATATCATCAATCATCCCACCTGTTGTAGTTCCAGCTTTGTCAGTTCTTTATGGTCAAATTGTGTTAAAATAAAGCTCAGATTAAAGTGTAACAAAGCCTCAGACGGAGCACGCCTACAGTTAGCATCACACCCCCAGAGATTGTTGACGACATATTGGCCTGATATTGACAGTCGAGCTGATATTTGGCTGCAATGTTTATAGTTGGCAGTGCATCGGATTTATCATAAATGAAAATTGTAATAGAAGATGAGGCTAAAATATGTCTGTATGTTTACCAAATTAATATAAATATGTATATCCCAGTTATCCATTTTGTATTCCCGTTTAAAGTTTACATTTTAAAAGTGTCCAGAAGAATTGACTGAAATATGACTGAAATATGAACTGACAAACTAATCCAAGAATCACATTTCAGAACATCCGCTCCAAACCACATCAAAAGTACAGGATTAGCACTTTTGATGCAGAATATGAATATTTTTTTGTTTATGGAGGAAATTATGATGCTTCAAAAAGCGCAGTATTTACGATTTGCAAACTGCGTCCATTCAAACTGTGATTTCGATTTGACTGAGAGCACTAGTTAAGAAGCAGCTAATCTGCTCCATTCCTAGTTTACCCTCTGTATTTTCAGTTTTTAGTTTCAGTTACAGATAAACACTGTCCCCACTAAAGGTAATTGTACACCAGATCACTGCTCCAGATCTAACTGGCTCCCTGCATGTGAGCGGCCGTGGTCTGTTTTGTCATTCAGTTCAGACAAAGGTTCTGGCAGCAACTGGACGCTTGGCTTGACTCAGCTTTTCAGGGGCCAGTCTCCGCTGTGAGATCGATCACATATTGTTTCAGGGTGACGGGAGAAAGAGGGGGGCAGTTAGGACAGAGGGAGGGAGAGAGTAGGCCTGTCACCATAACAAATTTTTAAGTAGGGCTGGGAATCGCTAGCCTAATTCCTCAGCCGGTTTTACTTCTTGCAAACCATCTGACCTCGCAGCATTAGAATTCGTTTGCTCGACAGTAGGCGGGTACTTTTTTCATTTAATTAATCACTGCTATTTGGTCGTGACGTATGTAATGCGCCACTAACAGGGCTAACTAGTATATTAAGCTTTTCCCTAATCCCATAGGACGAAGGGCAATAACGTCTTTCCTCTTGATAAAATTCAACAAACATTCTCTTTGTCCCAACTTTAAATCCTCGATCTTGGGAATTGTTGCCAACACAGAATGTATGGCTCTTCGCTGATTGGCTGGTGCCTGGACTCACACTTCCAAGGTTCTTGCAAACCGTCTAGTGTATTCTGATTCCTGACCTAGTCGCTGGAGAGAAATGAAATTGAGCGGAGGCACTAGGTGGTGCCAGTCTGGCTAAGGAATCTCAGGGTTCCTCACGATTTGATACGATACTCTATACATGGCTCATGATACGATATTATCACTATTTTGAAGAACAAATACTTTTTAACAACAATATTTCTTTGTTAAACCACCGCCTGTTCAAAGTTAATATGAAATTCGTTTATGTTAATGATCATAACAGTAAGTATGTCAAGTCTATTGCATAAACTTCCACTAAATAAGCAACAAAACTGCCACGCGGTCAGAACCCAAAAGTTACCAAAAATACTTTTGGCGATATATCAATACAGCAGCCCATGATATCAATACTGTACAATCACATTATTATCATGATATCAATATTTCAAAATTTTTGCCCACCCCTAGTATTTAATGGTGGTAGTTGGTCCAGAAAGTCTGGGTTCTTTTGTTACCTGAGAGATACATAACAGTGACAGAACACATTTGGTTCAATGTTTTCTTATTTTATTTTGTTAAAGAACTGCTTTTTTTCAGTCTGCACTGGTATTGGTAAATATTGGGTACAGGCAGATACTTAAATCTGTAGTATTGAAGTTGGTATCGAAACTGAAAAAGCTGAATCTGTGCATCCCTAGGAGAGAGAGAAAAAGATAGAGAGGGGGAAAGAGAGAGTCTAGGGTCGCCTAGATCTCACCTGTAAATTGGCCTGGTGGCGTCTCCTGCTTGATTCTACGCAGATTGAAACGTTTAATTTCACTTTGGAATATTGGAGGTCAGCCAAATATATGCAGGATTTGTGTGTTGAATCTGTGTGAATTAAACAAAACAACTCCTGGTATGTTTTTGATGAGGAAACAACATTATAACATATATAATAAAGAATTCACAGCTTGAGGCAGAGAAGCAGCGCCTCTCGCTCTCTCTGCCTCTCTGCCAGTCTCTTTTGCTGTGTGCCTTTGGCTGGAGTTGGTGCGCAGTGTTGTCTTTCTCTCGTCGCCAGGGGAACGCTTGTGGTCTATCTTTCGCTGGAAGGACATTCAAACAGAGATCTTAAACGAAGCAGTGATCAAAACACAACCTCTCTTGGTAGAAGCCTTTCACGCCTGCTTTAGTCCCAAGCTGTTCACTGTGGTGGCTCCAGACACAAATCACATAATAAATACATAATAAAAATAAATAAAATAGTTCCACGTTACATTGTGTTGCATAACGGTTGCATTAACCCACACTGTTTGCATAACCAGAGTTTAAAATAGTTTGAAGTGGTTAAGTAAAGTTATGCTGTTTTCTGGCCTATGTTATAATGTTGTTTCCTCATCAAAAACACAAATGGAGTTAAGTTTTGTTTCATTCACACATAAATCCTGCGTATTTAGTTGAGTTATATCAAACTGAAAACACTGTTTCACCTTGTTCCATGGTAATGCAAAAAAGTGCTCCACTTTTTTAACTCCATACACCTTCAATAAGAATTTAGATCATTTCAGCCCTGGAATTCTCTTGAAAACTACCACTACATGACATCACGAGGTGGAACAGAGCACATCTCACAATTCACTCCAACACAACTCCAAGTATGTTTTTGATGAGGCAACACAGTTTAATATAGGACCTTTGACCTATAACCAGCCATAAATTACGATGAGATTAATCCCTCATTCACCCAGGAGTGGATCAATGTAAAGAGGGTATCAACGGCATCATCTGGACATTGTTTTTTTCATTTGCATTTGGTTTGTTGTCATGACAGCATCTTCTGGATAGGAGCTGAAACGTCTTGCTCACAAAAGCAATGCCCAGATGACCACAGCTGAAGCCGTCTTTACATAACATTACAACCACATGACTAACTGTGATAGCAGTATCATTACAAATCTGTCTTAGTTGGAGGTTCGTCACCTGCTTGTTTCTAAGTATATGTCATTGCTTTGCTTGAAATGTTTCATAGTATGACATTAAACAGTTATAACTTACATTTATTCAGTTACAAGTGGCTTTATAGCTCAAATCTTAAAAAGCAGGCATTCTAGCTGTGAGTGGGGTTGCCTGTCCGCAGACAACGGACCTATAACTTTATCTGCTTTGGTCTCCATGAATAGAAAGGTTTAATGCCATACTGTGAAACATTCTAGACAAAGTGAGAACATCTTCATGGAGAAAAATATTTGATGGACCCTCTACCAGAAAAGTTACACAATGCATCTTTAAGCAAGATCAAAATTCAGTCATGTTTACTGGTCTCTTTAAAGGAGAAGTCTACAGCCAATCCTTTGTCAGTGTAAAAGCTCGTGGTTTGGGGCAGATGTGAAACTGCGGAGGAAGGAATTGTACTATTTTAGTGAACAATGTTTGGTTCACAGAAAAAGAAAACACCAAAATCAGTAACTTCTTCTAAACTTTTCTCTTTACCGTAAATCCTAAAATAATTGCACACTGTGTAGACTAGTCACTTCTAAAAATACAGAAAAGGGAAGTGAAAATGCCCAAATCACTTAATGTCCAGATAATAAGCTCCGCGTCTCCAACTGAAAACTTGTGGTTGAAAACAGTGGTTTGTTTAATCGTTGTGTTTAACTCGGAATATACGCTGTAAAACTGAGTGTACGACCTGAAACTATTGGGTTTTTGCTGCACTTTCAGCGGAGTTAGCTGTTTTGCACATGACAAAACGTTCGATAAATAATGTTATTTTTGTTTTGATTAAAAATAAATAAATAAATAAAACATCCACATAGTTTGGATTCCAGATGATTAACTGTTGTTTGAATTTAAGTTTGGCATTTTGACATTTGACAATAGGAAGCACCTCTTCCTTAGTGTTATCACGATACAGCATTTTCAAACTCCACTTGGCCTTTTTTTAGATAATAGAATGTAATTTTCAGTACAAAATCATAGTTTCATTAATTTAGACTATGTGGTCTTAGTTCTAATACAGAACATTCTAAAATAATTTTCTGTACATGTGTTTTTTCAAGATCAATTAGTGTTGACAAACGTGCATTAGTATTGATTATCATGAGTATCATGACCTGCCCCTGGTTTTAACTTCATTTGTTGGTTTATTACATCACAAATATTCTACCATAATTAGATGTCCGTGCCATTTTTTTTGGTTTGTTTTAATAACAGTTTAGATAACAGAGATTTCTTACATACAATTTTGAAAAGAACTTGAATATTCCCTTTTCTGTGCACTAAAAGTTGAAGCTCTACATTTTTCTTGTGGTTGGTATGTGTCTCAGTATGTGTGAGACATGACAACAATGAAATGCATGCTGGGTAATTCAGATCACTGGAAACCCATTTCAGCACAGCAGCAGATTTTAAACATCGACATGAGATAAAGATGCTAGAATTTAGAAGAATAATCAACATATTGTGCTTTAAATGCCATGTTTGAAATAACTAAGAAAATGTTTTGCTCATGAAAAAGAAGCACAAATATCAGAAAAATATACTGTGATTCAAAGGATTACATCAGAACTATTCTAATTGTTATTGTATTGTGAATATAACAAACCTACTACTGTCTTCAGCTCGAGAAAAAAACTATTAAAAACAACAACAACAACAACAACAAAACATCTAATGACAATTGTGATAAGGTTTGCTATTTATGTTTTAAATTTTGGATTTTGTTCTCTGTGGAGTTGAAGGATTTCTGAAAAATTTCCAAAAGTGTTTTTTTCTGACAAATGTTGTTCTGTTCAAAGTTCACATTTTAAACTTTTTCAGAAGAATGGACAAAAATACTGAACTCTGAGCTGACAAACTAGCTGACAAACATGTTCGATCTAAATCAGTTTTTATGTATTTACTAATTACGTTCATTCAAACTGAGTTTTAAATTTGATTGTAGTTCAATTGCAGCGTCAGCTCACAGTGCATATTTGAAGCCCATTAACATTTGAGAAAAGACTGAAACTGATCCAAGAATCCAGTGCATTTCAGAGCTTTTGTTTGTTTGTAGATTTCTAAAATATAAGAATATATAGGTATAGGCATGGCATTTAATTTAACTATCTCCATGGAGACAAGCAGCCCACATCACTAGGCCAAGTTACAGGTCAGATCTGTGGAGAAGTGGGCCCACGCACAGTAAGAATGCATGTCTCTGGGGTCATTTTGAGAAATAAAAACACATTTTAACTAATAAATCAAGAACATATTCCAAGAAAAGCAATAACATCACCATGACACAAGCAAAAGTTACACAGTGCACCTTTAAGTAATATATATAAATATAGACAATAAATGATGGCATAAAAGTAATTGGTTGCCCTGTCATAATAATCATGAAATAAATAAACATAACGCTTCTAAATATACAAAGAAAAGAGACAATAAATATTGACCCCCACAAATTATTATTGCATCTTTCATTTATTATTAAGTTATGGGAGTATGATGCTAACTGTAGGCACTGCTCTGTCTGAGGCTTTAATCTGAGCTTTATCGCTTTAACACGGTCTGACCATAAAGAACTGACATAAAATTACAGTCACAAGATAGTTTTTCAGTTAGTCACTCTCATATTTTTGCTGAAAATCAAACATTTAAACAGCACCATGAACGCTCAGATTGATCACAGTCTTCTGAAAATGCATTGTTTAAATCCATTTTGCATTTTACGGACTAATTTAAAACTATTTTTGGGCTTTGTTTGCTAATGTGTGCATTGTATCACCATGGTAACTACAGAAACATTCCACCGTAGAAATACACACCACCCCCAATGCGATGTCACTGCAAAGTATCAATACTAGTGTTAAAAAACTTCAAGCTCTTATTTCAATATTAAGGAATTCAATGCTCAATACTGATAACTTAACTTGACCTGTGTGCATGTTAGTTTTAGTATCTGATTTCTGATACTTTTGACAACTCTAACATGCACATAAAAAGACAGCATATTTAGTGTTATGCGTAGGAAATGATTGCATCCTTTTTAGTGGTGCCTGTCTTGCTTTCTTACCCTTCCTGTGTGTGCATTGTTCTGAGTGCGTCTCTATTTCTCATGAGTTTGTTTACATCCCTGCAGGTCGGGTTGTGTGTCCGTTAAACCAGGGTCAGTATCTCTACACCGCGTTACATCATTCGCGCTAAGCTCTCCTGTTGCTCACATTGTTTTCACCATGACGCCCACTTTTCGTTCTCAGTGTCTATTTTCAGATTAAGAGGTTGAAGCAGATGTCATGTTTGCACTCATCTGGATGTGCTGTTTTTTTCTTTCAGTAAACAAACTGTGCACTAGTTAAAGGTGTTATCTCTGTATGTTTATCCATGTGTGTGGGTGTTTCATGTGCAGAGGTATTAAAGGTGCGCAGTGCTAGTAACTTTTCAGGTTGGGGGTCTGCTGAATCCGTGTATCATTCGTTCATTCGTTTTTCAAGATAAAACCAAAAATAGTAAAATGAAAAAAAAAAAAACAACATATTTTCTTCTTTATTTGTGTCTGTGTACACTGGTGTGTGAATATGTGTGTGAATGGGTGAGTGGTTCCTTGTTGTAAAGCGCTTTGAGTGCCTTGAAGGTGGAAAAGCGCTATAGAAAATTGTGACCATTTACCATTTGTTTTCAAAACCAAAATGAAAAAAAGGATAACAATTTGTTTTTTCAGTTTTCGATTTTATGTTTAAATGAATAATGGAAAAAAAACAGATAATGATTTTTCCCATTTACGTGACTTAAACTGCGATGCCGGACTGAAACCAGGACCAGACCAGGACTGACACCAGGACCAGACCAGGACCAGAGCGGGACTCAGACAGGGACTGAGACCAGGACTGAGACCGGGAACAGGATCAGGACTGAGACGGGGACTGAGAACGGGACCAGACCAGAACTGAGACGGGGACTGAGACCAGGAACAGGATCAGAACTGAGACCGGGACTGAGACCCGGGACCAGACCAGGACTGAGACTGGGACTGAGACCGGGACCAGACCAGTTTAGTCCTGGTTCGGTCTTGGTTCAGTCCTGGTTCAGTCCGGCATTTCAGTTTAAGCCACGGAAATGGGAAACGACCGTTATTTGTTTTTTCCATTATTCATTTAAACACAAAATCGAAAACTGAAAAAAATAATCGTTATCCGTTTTTTCATTTTGGTTTTGGAGACAAATAATGAAAATAATAGTTGTTTTTTTGTTTTCTTATTTTTGGTTTTATATTGAAAAACAAATGAACGAATGATACACAGATTCCGCTGCCATGAAGATGTTCTTGCTTTGCCTGTAATGTCCCACAAAATGGTCTCAAACTCGTATAAGATGCACCTGGTCGATTATGGGTGCTTTTATTGCCCAGAAATAAAGTTAAAAGCATGCATTCTTACTGTGAGTGGGGCCTCCTCTTCACAGATCTTACCTGTAGAAACACCCGTAATGAATAAATGCTAGATGGAAATGTTTAAAGTCATATCATGGAACATTCCCGGCAATGCAATGACATCTCCTGTGTTGTTTTTCATGTGCATGCGCTCTGTAGTGTTGGCTGCCTCTGTTGTCGCCCACTCCTCTGAACAGAATACTCTACATATGATACTGGCACTTTCTCCTTATGTTGATGCTGAAAAAATGGCACGAGAAAGAAAACTGAAAAATCAAAACAACCAAGATTTTAACTGTGTGTACATAACTCAAAACTGCACTCACAAAAAGTACTAGGAAACAATGTATAGACCTTTTTCACAATGGCTGGAAGTGCCTTGCTGTAGGTTTGTGGGACTTCTGGTTAATGGTTTTCTATGTCTGTCGAAATGTCTCATGGATTTTCCAGCAGCTTCATAAATCTGCCTACACCGTCCCCAAATCTTCATCCAACAAGGTCGACAAAAGACATATTCTGTGCATGAAGTATTTATCCACAACTATCAAGGTAAGAAAGACGAAAACGTAAAGGCGAACAACGATGACACATTAGTGAAGTACTCCTGAGCAAAACTAACCTCATGGTCATGAATAAAACAGATGTAATACGTAATTTGTTAATAAGTAACTTGTAAACTCAGACTGATGTATTGTCATGATGTAAATATCAGCATAGAGAGAGACATTTGTGCAGTTTGAATGCTACAGATGTTGACAGATTGCATGACTCGCATTATAAACTGCACAACTCTCTGTCTATGCAAATATCTACATCATGAAATTCATTTTTAATTTTCATTTTAGAATCAGTCTGAGTTAACAAGTTGCTTATGTTTTATTCATGATCATGAGGTTAGTTTTGCTTAGGAGTTGTTCACTAATGCGTCGTTGTTCGCCTTTACGTTTTCGTCTTTCTTATCTTGATAGTTGTGGATAAATTCTTCATGGACAGAATATGTCTTTTGTCGACCTTGTTGAATGAAGATTTGGTGATGGGGCAGATTTAAGAAGCTGGTGGAAAATACGCGAGACATTTCCACAGATATTTTGCCATAGAGAAGCATTAACATAAGTGATGTTTACTCTACATCGCAGCACTTATGGCCGCTGTAAAAAAAAACATCTCTTTGTTTTGATATAGAAAGACCAGCCTTGTCTCTGATTGGCTAAACAACCTGTCAGTCACGCCCATCTGAACTCTGGGAGATATGATTAGTGTCCAGAGTACACACCTCTGTAAAGTACTGGAGAAGCATACTCTAGATATAAAAACTAGGTCAAACCAAGTGAATATCCAAATTAGAAGTGGACAATATTGTAAGTTAAATCAATTGTTTTGAAGATGCTATATTAGAATAATAAGTACACAGCATATAATGAGAAGACTATCAAAAAGCTGCAAAAAGTTGAATAAAAAAAGGAATAAAGAGAAACTTGTATTGCATTCTTCCACTGTCCACTTGTAGGATAATTGAACCTTAACCTCAACTTTTATAATGGACTGAACAAAGTATGATCAGATTTTCGTTGTTGGAAAAATCCTCCAAAAATCGATGAATCCATTTTTGGTCAAAATCACCCAGGCCTCATATGTTAATGCTTTTGTTTTGTAGTCCACGTGAGGCTGGCATTTATGTTTTGCTGTTACTAAAAGGGTCAAACGAATTATTTTTCAGAGCAGCCCTGATTTAAAAAGTTCGATGAATATGCAGAAATATCAGATGTCGAAATGAATAAATTGCAGTAGGCCACCACGAATGATCAAATAGTCAACTTTAAACCATTATCCAAAATGTGCTTTATTCAACTGCGTAATAGATCAACTTTTTGAAAAGTTTTCATCTTGCAAAAACAGTTGATGTGATGAAAAGCTTAGACCTTGATTTAAAAAAATGCAGGTGTGGTCATTTATTTTTATTGTTAACTAATTATTGCGGTTTTTAGTTTGACCCAGTATGGTTGCTAGGTAACAGTGAGGGAACATGCATTTGACCTCTGCTGATATTTTTGGGATGATTTAGGTAATTTTTCTCGAATTATCGAAATGAAAATCTAGTACAAACTCATCTGCAAACTTCTTTTACTGCTAACAGTGTAGAGTTCAGTAGGGATGGAACAATAAATAATGATATCGTTTCTCATGATTAAAAGGGTTGACAATAGTAATTTTTCACGGGACATTTAATTTAATTTTGATAATCGCTATAAATCACTAGAATGTGTAGGAAAAATGATACTTCTCCATAATGTTTTCTTCCAGATCATTGTTGTTTTCTCTTTCACTAGCAGAGTACAACACTATAACAGTTCTTTCAATATGGAACCTATTGATAATATTCAAATGATCATTATTCATATCTATAACATTTTTAAACAGTCCGAAACTTTCATAATTATTGTGAAATATTTGTTAATTGCAGTTATCTTGGTCATGATAATCGCAAAACCAAATTTCTATACCGTCCCATGTCTAGAGTCCAGCATAGTCATATTTCGCAGTAAACTTAAGTGTTCAAAAAAAACTTTATGCGTATATTTTTCATGCATATTTAGGCTGCTGGTTGGGCCAAACAAAATATCGACCTCTGCTGGAGATTTATGGATGATATTTGATATGCTTAAAAGGGCAAATACTGGCCCTCTATCTCTAGGATTTACCTGTATGTACATCATTTCTGCCTGTATCTGACTTGAAAGTGAAATTATAAGCTTCAATTCAAACTTCAAAACTTAAAAAAAAAAAAAAACATGTGTTAATGAAATGTGCATTATTCCTACGTAACATTTCTGGGGGAGATTTTTCTGCATTTGACCCATTTTGAAATTCCCAACATGACAAAATCTGAACATGCAAATGGAAATGGAACAAAAGACACCAAAACTGTATTCCTTTCAAAACAAATATGTATTCCACAAATTTGACTTAGATACTTAGTAAGAAAATGCTCAGTTTTTTTCCTCTTGGACCAGGATTATATTCAAATTCTGAGTGTAACTTTGGCTGTAGCTGTTGGGTTTGTTGGTTTTGCTCTTAAAGGCGGTGTGGGAGGAGTGTGACCACAGCTGTTAAGTTTGAGAAGCTGAACCCATCCGATGCTGCTGCTTGCTACAGGGAGATTTCAACAGCTCAGCCAACGCACAAATAACAAGGCTAGGGCCAGACCTGTCATTATAACAAATTCTCAAGTGTGATATACAGGTATATTTAAAGAAAAATAGAAAATCATGAAAAATTCATATTTTTTGTCATGCATTTCAGAACCCAAATAAACCCATATATTATATAGACTCATGCCATACAGAGTGAAGCTTTCTTGCCTTCATTTCTTGATATTTTGAAGATTGTAGCTTACAGATAATGAAAACCCAAGATTCAGTGTGAAAATCTGAATATTATATAAGATGAAAAAGGATATTTTAAACAGAAATATCAAGCTTCTGAAAAGTTCATTTCTATGCACTCAATACTTGGCAAATAGCAGAATGAAACACTCAAGTACTTGGTGTGCATTTGTAAAGAGTCATAGAAGTTATTAATTCAAAATTTTACAACTCAAATCTCATCTTATAATAAAAAAACACAAAGGTCCCAGTAGTGCAAAGAAAAAGTCCAAAATGTATAAATATTGACCCCCAAAAAATATTGTTTCAGGTTCCATATATTGAACAATACATCAATATCGTAATTAGAGTGACAGGTCCGGCTATTGCGGCACAATATATCACAATCAAATCCAAATCACAGTTTAGGTGGGTGCAGTTGTCAAATAGGAAAGACTATAATTAATTAAATTGAATTCCTTTGCAAAGAACACAATCCTGTCTTGATATAAAATCTTCTAGACTGTAGTTTAGATAAAGATGTTCTGAAATGCATGGGGCTATTGTATTAGTATTGTATCAGTTCATATTACAGTCTGTTTAAGCTTCTGGAGTTGTTTACAACAAAATCCACATTTTTAATCCTATATCACAAATCTAATCATAACTGCAATACTCAACATAAAAATCAAAGGAAGTTTTTTTTCCAAAGTTGTAGAGCGCTAGTCCAGACAACAATCTATAAGGCTGTGGGATGAGAACCGTAAGCAACCAACTGCAGGGATGGTCAGTTTTATCAAGCATTAACATTGATAGATGAAAACCATGTAAAAACAACTTCCTGTTACTTGCACAGTTTCTTAATTTCTCTATCATGGTTCAACATCCGAGTGAGAAGGGACTTGTGAGTGGGTTTAACAGTCTTGACAGTCAACAGTCAATTGACCTTCACTTATATTCAAGATCAAGTAATGGAGCAGGGGTCATCAAACTAAGGCCCCTGGGCCGACTGTGGCCCACCACGCATTCATACATCATACATGACATTGATATGACATATGATATTTACATTTGCCACCAAATTTGCCGCCGAATTTTCATCACCTGACAAGCTCGAGATGAAACAGTGACAGTGAGCGCACGTGCAGAGTACTGTAGTGCAGTTAGTGCAAGAAATGGAATATCTGTGGCATTTCAAATTAAAGTGTGAAGTGCTTACTACTTCTGCAAACCACTAGTAACAATAAACAAATATGTGCCAGGAATTATAGTATTGTGGATGGCTGTGCCAATCTAGTCATTTCTACTACACAATGAGGCCTGCTGGTGTCATTTTGGTCTGGGTCATACAATTCTGTTATACGGCGTACCCGACCCCGGCCCCCATCACAGTCAGAAGCGATAATGTGGCCCCCAGAGAAAAAAAATTTGGTGACCCCTGTTTAAAAGCAACACAATATCACAATAAGAAACATTTGTTGTTTTTGATTGTGACTCATGTGCCAGACGAGCAGACCAGACTGTGCACTCACCGGGGGGCAGCGGGGGGCGCTGTACAAAGGGATGGGGGGCTGGACCTCTTCATCTGCTCTTTGATGATCTGGACTTGGGGTTCTGTTGATGAAGAGTTTGAGGCGTGGGAGGACGGAGTGAGGTTCTGATGAGACATTGGGGCTGGTGATGTGATTCAGTCGTGTTTTTCATGGTTTTCTAAATTAGACTTGAGGCTGACCAACTGTTGGGCAATCTGTTACAAGCTTCTCTGTTATACTGAGCCCAGATTAAAAAAAAAGAAAAAAAAAAAAAGGTTTAGTTTCAGATGGCAAAATAAGGTTGAATTCTTTGAGATGGACAAGGATTTTGGAATTATTCAGGCAGCTTCAAAAAGCTTGTCAAAAGTACTGAAAATACTAAAACTAGTATTAAAACTAGATACTCTTTTAGCAGGTATCAGTATTAAAAAAAAATGCTTTCGTCAAAGGACAGAACTGAATCTTTTTGTATAGCTTTAGAATGAGCTGTATTAGAACAAGAATAAGACCACATAGACACATACTGTGGTACACCACCTGGTAATGTAAAAGAAAGTACTATTATTTAATGTTGACGATGACATTCTGCAGCCTCAAGAAAGAGTTTTTTGTTTTTAGTGGTATTGGAATCGGTGTTAAGTATTGAGTTTTTAGTTTTAAAGACTCGTGACAACACTAGTTCTCATGCAACTCTGGTAAGCGACTTAGTTTAACATAAACATATGAACAAGGACAAAGGCTGAACAATTTCGGGACTAATATTAGTCGGCTTCAAGGCTACTTTAGAAAAATATGAAAAGCATGACTGAATCACATCGCCAGCCTTCAAACTCTCCATCCAACAGAACCCCAAGCATTTTTATACTCCATACACTTCCACTAGAATCATTTGGATAATTTCAGCCCTGGAATCGCCAATCTCTGTTAGACAAAAGGTAAACGGAGCTGTTAAGATGGAAACTACCACTTTATGACATCACAAGTTGGAACAAAGCATTTTGAGCTTCAGGGATGTAGACAGGCTAAAAATAAAGGGTTACTCAAACATGTGAATGAAACAAAACACAAGATGATGAGATATGTTTTTGAGGAGGTAACCACATTATAACATCACATAAAGCTCACAAGAGTCAATTCTGCGTAAGAAGGGACATTTCAAGTGGTATTATATCAAGGACACAAACCTCTTCAGAGCTTCATCTCATGTTTCAAGGACTCTCACAATAACAAGAAAGTTGATCCACAATGGCTGGATTTCATAAGCAGTAATTTCATTCTGCTCAGAGATTTGAAACTTGCATTAAACTAGTCTGATAATTAGAATAAGACAGATCTATGGTAGTGATTGGTTGCTAAGATAAGTCAGTTGGTTTCCAAGGAGCTAACCTGCAATCTCATCTCTATAATTTCCCATCATTAGACCCTTGGCTGTAATTTGTGGTTAGATGAGACGTGTTGGTAATGATACAACAATAAGCAGTGTTTCTTTGAGTCGTAATTGTAACTTGTAATAATTATAGAGGCATTTTCATTTCATATTCTGCCACATTTAGGGATGTAATGATATCAAATCCCTCGATACGATATTTTCACAATATGCATCTCATTTTATAAAAGACTTGAAAAGCCTTTGGCACTGTTATAATGCAAAGAATTAAGATTTAAACATGCTTAATAATAATAATAATAATAGTTATTTCTTCATGTAGTCTTCACTGACAACACCAAAGGATCATGGGTTATGTATTTTCCTCAGTTTTTTTAGCTACTGCTGCACCACGGCATAGCAGGGCAAGTTTATTTGTATACCACAGTTCATACACAAAGTAATTCAAAGTGTGTTACAGAATAGGAAATACATTAAAATCACAAAGAAAAAAGAAAGAATTAAAATCGTTATAAGTACTAATTTAAGTGAAGAGACTTGATTCGATATATTGTGATGGCTCCGATCTTATTGTGAGACGTTTTGAAAATATAATATCACGATATTTTGAGAAATTTATGATATCAATTCATCTTTGTATTTATGTAAATTATTTTACGCATATTGGATTATTTTAATACTTTTATTGAATAGTTTACTGAAGTGATTTATTAAACTTAAAGGTGCACTGTGTAACTTTTCTCATGGAGGTTCGCCACCTGCTTGTCTCCATGGAGATATTACAGTTTTTCCTTGATTATTCCACATTATTTAAACTAATTTTGTGATCACAATGAAGACAGCTTATGGGTCAGATCTATGGAGAAGCAAGCCTGCACATAGTAATAATACATGTTTTCAAGGTATTTTTGAGCTATAAAACACCTGTAATCGAACAAATGCAAGGGGTATATGTTTAATGTCCCACTGTGGAATATTCTAGGCAAAGAAATAACATCTTCGTGGAGACAAACAAGTAGCAAAAACTCCAGGCTGGCACCACGTAGTGCCTCCATTCACTTTCATTTCTCTCCAGCGACTAGGTCAGGAATCAGAATACACTAGACAGTTTACAAGAACCCTGGAAGTGCGAGTTTGGGCACCAGCCAATCAGCAAAGAGCCATACATTCTGTGTTGGCAACAATTCCCGAGATCGAGGATTTAAAGCCGGGAACAAAGAGAATGTTTGTTGAATTTTATGAAGGGGAAAGACGTTATTGCCCTTTTTCCTACAGGATTTGGAAAAAAGCTTAATATACCAGTTAACCCCGTTAGCGGCACATTACATACTTCACAACCAAATAGCAGCGATTGGTTAAATGATAAAAAGTACTCGCCTACCGTCGAGCGAATGAATCCTAATGCTGCGAGGTCAGACGGTTTCACTTCGTAGAAACAGGCTGAATCAGGCTAACATAGTGTACGTTTAAGTTCCATAAAGATGTTAGTGCTTCACCAAGAATGTTCCATATTACTACTTTAAATCCATGTCGCAGGTTACACCATAAAGTCATGTTACAAGTCAGATCTGTGGAGAGGCGACCCCCACTCAAAGTAAGAATATTTTTTTTGAAGGTATTTTTGAGCATTAAAACACCTGTAATTGAATAAATGTACGATAATAAGTTTGTAATCATTCTGTGGAATAATACAGGCAAGGAAATAACATCTCCATAGATACAAGCAAGTGTATTCTCTCTAACCAGAAAAGATACACCTTAAAGGGCACATTAAAGCCATTATTATATTTGAAAATCATATTATGTTGCAAGCAAAGCATTAAGTATTGTTAATTTTTCATGTTTTGTTTTTCCCTCTTGCAATATAATTTGAGACATTTAATTCAGGTAGCAGTTCACTGAAAGTTTGTTTTACCAAAATAAAAATAAAACATTATAACTGCACTTACGCCTACAATCTAATATTCTTGTATTAGATATCAGAAACACAGTGTTATTATACAAGGCAATTAAAGTCTGGTCTCTAGCTTTCTCTCTCACACTTCTCCTCTGGCAATGGAAGATTTATGAATTTAATTTTGTGTGAATTGGTGCAACTGTCTCCGTTTCATGTCCCACTAACACTGAGCTTAAAGGTCCTACATTACGCAAAATGGGCTCTTGTGAGCTTTAAGCCATGTTAAATGTCGTTACCTCCTCAAAAACATACCTGGTGTTGTGTTTTGTTCCATTCACACATGTTTAGTAATCCTTTTTATTAGTCTGTCTACATCTTCAAGGCTAAATATGCTCTACTTCACCTTGTGATGTCGTGTAGTGGTAGTTTTCAAGTTAACAGCTCTTTTGTTCAGTAGAAAATGGTACTTTCAGAACAGAAAGTATCCAAATGATTCTAGTGAAGTGATAGTGAATAGAGTATAAAGACACAAGTATCCATTAGTATTGATTGGTAACGGGATATAATTTTTTTAATTTGCTTTTGGACAACCCTATTAGAGTAAAAAAAAAAAAAATCCATGACATTTGCAGCAAGTTTCTTGTTTGATTGGTTTGTTAGTTGCTCAGTCGATGGTTACTCAAAAGCGCATTGGCCTTTCATTTGAATCATCATTAAGCAGTTTAATGTGACCCATGGCAATGGAGCATTTACTGAAGGTTAATTGGTGCTTCCGGGGACGTGCACAGACATTCTGAGGGGCAGGTGCTCAACCAAGAAAAAAGGACACCCATACTTTTTTTCAGTTTGCTTTTTTTTTCTTTTTTTTTTTTTTGGTACGGATTACAGACTTTTGGGTGTGTGGCTGTTGAAATTTCAGTTCCAAAAGCTTTGTTTATGAGCTGAGGGACCAAAAGATAATTACAATATTACAATGACAGAGACAGAGAAAAAGCAGAGGTTTTTTGTCATTGTAGCTGTTGGAATCACAGCTTCTCATGAAATGTAACTAGCCAGCACTTAACCTCTTTTTTGTTAAATACAAATGTAACACATGGAATTTCTTTAATCTCATGCGTGCATAATGTTATGGCAGTTTTGTTTTGTCTTGTCCTCTTCCTAATCAGGATCTATTGGTATTTGTGCATTTTAGCACAGTCCAAGTCCATAGAGTATCATCATTACAGAGGCAGTGTGTTCCCACAGTAGGACAAGTCCCAGCCCCATTAGACTCAGTGTGAGAGACAGACCAGGGTCAACAGCTCTGCTCTTCACTGGACCTCTGCGTTTGACTCCTGTCCTCATTACTGCAGACAGGAGAGTGCACGTGGGGAGAGTGCACGTGAGGAGTGTGCACTTGATGACTCACTGTGCACGCCTCATTTGCTCCACTTGTCTGTGCTTTTCCTTTGACTTCTCACTCTGCTTAAACTTAGAGCTGTGGAGGAAGTATCATTGTTTATAGGGACTTTGTTTTTTTTAAGTAGGGGTGTCTAAATGATGGCCCAGGGGCCAAGTGTGGCCCTCAGACCTCCTGCCCAATGGCAGTACTATTTTACGCTTATTTATCCAGGATAAAAACTCACTGAGATTCTCACTGACAGTGATACTGGTTTTGAGCCCCTGATCCCCATGTGGCTGGGTCTGGTACTGGTTCTGTTGCTATCTTGGTTTGGCCTATGATTTATTGTATTAAGACTTTTTATTCTCTGTTGTGGTCGAGAATATTTCTTAGTGTTTGCAGTGATTAAGTAACAGTTCCATAAGAGTTTTGTCTTATGTTAAATATGTTTTAAGGAAATATGAGCTTTTTTGTATTTGGACTGTAAAAGTTGGCTTGGTGCATACAGTGAATGAAATGTGACTGAATTGAAATGCGTCTCCAGTCTACAGGAAGCATGAGTCCATACAGAAGTGGTGCTGTGGGCTGGGACTGTGGGGGCGATCTCTTCCTCCATGTTTGGTGTTGTTTGTGTGTGATTTTTGTGTGTTTCTGTGTGTGGAGCTGCAGCTGTGCCTCTGTCCGCCCAGGGCTGAGCGATGTGGGAAATATATCTAACTGTGATTTATCTGAAAAGCACTGCAATGGGCGATTTATGTTTTAATAATAAGTTTCTGTTCAGAGTTCACATTTTAAACTTGTCCAGAAGAATTGGACAAACTAAAACAAGAATCACATTTCACAACATTGTTACCGATCTAAAGTACAGTGTTAGCAGTTTTTATGCAGAATAAGAAAGGTTATTTTGATGTTTGTCATGGAAATATGATCTTTTGCTGTTTCAATTTGTTATAAAAGGGTGGGTACACTTCTATGAGTTATTGACTGTTAACACATAACATAGTTCGGCATGCTAAAAAAATTGTGAAAACAATGAAATGAACATGCTAAATAAGCGTCACTTTCACTTTTGACACTGAGTCCCAAAATCCTTTGCTCTCTACTCTGAGTCACTGCCCCTTCAGAATGCTGTGACAACACAGACCATTCATCAATGAAACTACTGCTCCTTGCATCAGGTTTGTGAAGTTGTAGTGTATTGTTTTGTATATTTATGGGGTATTGCTGTGTGGGAGCATGGGTAATGTAAGGAGGGTTTGAATAGGGCTCTGGAGAGATCGCTAAATTACTAAAACATGCAGGATCATATATAAAACCACTTCAGACGTGTTTTTATTTTATTTTTTAAGAGGGAAGAATGTTATAATACCGTAGAAAGCTCAAAAAACTTGATTTAGTATAACACCCTCTCTTTACTCTTGCAGTCAGTCCACTGTGTCCACTCTGTCTGTGGAGCCTGTGTGTTGTATTTTCCGTGTTTTTGTGTTGTTTGTGTGTTTGTTGTGAGTGTGTAGCTGCAGCTGTGCCCGTCTCCTCTTCCTCTTCCCTTTGGAGAGGAGCCAGGAGCACAGTTTTACAGCTCACAACATCCGGCAGCACAGGCCCAAAGTGGGGAGACAACCAGGGTAGCTTTTTAACATGGTTTGTGTTCACTTAAAGGTGCAACTTTTCTGGCAAGAGTCCACTATGATGGAGATGTTATTGCTTTGCCTGGATTGTTCCATGGTATGACTTTAAACATGTCCATTTAGCATTTATGCATTATTCATATTCATATTTACTCATATGTTTTTATTGCTCAAAAACACAATAACTCCTTCTGTGAATAGGGGCGACTTTCCACGGATCTGAATTGTAATGTAGCGTAGTGCTGTAAACTGCTTGTCTCTGTTGTGATAGATATGTTTAATCTATACTATGGAACATTCTAGACAAAGCAATAACCATGGAGTCAAGCACGCGATGGACCCTCCACTGGAAAAGTAGCGCAGTGCATCTTTAAAAGTGAGGTATTTTTAATTTTTTTAATGACATCATGATTTTCTCTCATCATTAACATACTCAGAGTGATTGATTCATGCATGTTTGAGTCATCCTGTATTGGTAGGGTTGTCAGAAGTATAAAAAATCAGATACTAATACTAACATTAAATTGTGAAGAATTGTGTTTTGTTTCATTCATATGTCCTTAACACACAAATCCTGCATATTTAGGCTAAGTTCTTATCTCAATCATGACCTTGTGATGTCACGTAGTAATACAGAAAGTGCTCTACTGTGTTTTTAAACTCCATACACTTAATTAAAATCATTTCGGATATTTTTTGAGCCTTGAAATTTCCAATCTTTACTGAACAAATGTAAAAGGTAACTGCTAACTTGAAAACTACCACTTAATTTTTATCTTACTATTACTAAAACATGTGAGAATGAAACAAAAACTGTGGGTATGTTTTTTGATGAGGAAACAACATTATAACATATCAGAAAATAGCTTAACATGGAGCTTTTACATGGAGTTTTAACACAGCTGATAGATGCGTGATCATACTCTGCGCATGTGCTTCAGGTTCACAAGTTCAGCGCGCTCTGCTGCTCTCGACGTGACAGCGAGCAGCAGCTGCTACCAACCCGGAAAAAAGGAAACACAGATCACAGAGAACAGTGGCACGTAGTTTGGTGTAGTAATAAATACATGCATGCGATGACAATAGGCAGGCGCAGTGTTCACACAGAGATAACAGGCTGAATAACGCTGTGGGTGAGGTCGCACACCCTTAAGTGATACTTTGCTGTGAGATTACGGTGGGGGCGTTCTGCATGTATCTCTACGGTGGAATGTTCAGCAGTTACCATGGTGGCACAATGCACACATTAGCAAACACTGCCAAAAAAGAGTTTAAGATGGTCTGAAAACTCAAGACAAAACACTGAATAGATTCAAAGAGCACATTTTCAGGAGCCTGTGATCAATATGAGCGTTTATGGTCCTGTTTAGTAGCCAGGCTGGCGCCACCTAGTGCCTTTGCTCAATTTAATTTCTCTCCAGCGACTAGGTCAGGAATCAGAATACAGTGGACAGGTTGCAAGAACCCCGGAATTTGTAGACCGCGCACTGGCCAATCAGGGAAGAGCTGTGTATCCATGTAGTCTGGTCCTTTTGTGGTACAGCACAATAGTAAACAAAATGGTCGAGATGGATGTAGACAAAGCCATACATTCTGTGTTGGCAATAATTCCCGTGATTGAGAATTTAAACCCAGAACAAACAGAATGTTTGGTGAATTTTATCAAGGGGGAAGACGTTATTGCCCTTCTTCTTACAGGATTTGGGAAAAGCTTAATGTACCAGTTAGCCCCGCTAGCGCCGCATTACATACTTCACAACCAAATATAGAAGTACCTGTCTACTGTCAAGCGAACGAATCCTAATGCTGCAAGGTCAGACGGTTTACACAAAGTGAAACCAGCTGATGAATTAGGCTACCTGTTTAGGTGTTTGATTTTCAACAAAAATGTGAGAGTGACTAACTGAAAAACTATTGCCCACACTGTTTAACTTTTTTAGTAAAAATAAATAAATAAATAAAAGCCCCTCCAGCCCTGTTGAGAATGAGTGATCAGACCAAAGCTTTCATGTAGATTGTTTTTAGCGCGTGCCAAGTGCTTTTGACCTCAGTGTGTCATCTGACCCGACACTTTTGTATTGCATATTTACTGCCAGATTAAATCATTTAGAGGGAGGAATGGAGAGAAAGAGAGAGAGAGAGAGGGGTTAATGAGGGATGAAGAAGGGAAGCAGAGAGAGAGAGAAAGAAAGAGACACACCTTGTTTTGTATATTTACTGCCAGATTGAATCGTTGAGGAAGAGAGAGAAAGAGAGATGGGGGAGAGGGAAAGATGGATCGAGAGAGATGAGAGAGGTAGAGAGAGAGAGAGAGAGACCTCTGTTTTGCATATTTACTTCCAGGGTAAAACGTTATGAGAGTGGGATGAAGAGAGAGAGAGAGAGAGAAAGAGGGAGACACCTTGTTTTGTATACAGTATTTACTGCCAGATTAAAATCGTTTAGAGAGAGAGAGGTGGAGAGAGAGTGAGGAACAGAGACTGAAGGACAGACAAGAAAAGGGAGAGAGAAAGAGGAGGAGGAGAGTCAGAGAGAGAAAGAAAGGGGAAAAGAGAGGTAAAATAGTGTGTGACAGGGAAAGAATAAAAGAGAATGAATAAAGAAGGGTGTGAGAGTGGATCATAGAGGGAAAAAAAAGAGGGATAGAATGAGCAGCAGCAGAGGTGAAGATGGCACAGATCTTGGCAGTTGCGTTGGGTTTTGTGATGCTTTGGCAGAGGTTGTGAAATGAATCTTCCTGTAGGTGGAATATTGTTTGAAAAAATCAGATGATGAGCTAAGAAATTGTTGAAAATTATGAACAAATAAATGTTAAACAGCCTACACCGTATTTGTTATTTTGCATTCACTGTTTGCTTCAGTGAAATTTATTGTACATCAGAAAATGAACTGTCTTTTTGTTTTTTTGGTTTGTGGCTTAGCTTGAACTGTGAATAAAATTGTAATTACTTAAATCAAAATATATAATTAATATCAACATTTTATAACTGATCACCTTGGTCTTGGTATTCAAATCTTAATGAAATGGCACCTCTGTAAAACTCTGAATGTTACTTAGGGGTTTGAGACAAGAATCTTGACTCTTGGAATAAAATTTTGGTGTGAAAAAAAATGTACATATATAGACCTATTTCTAGTTGGAACATGAAGTATCCTTGAATGTGCAAATGCTGTTGCAGATCTGTGAGCGCAGTGAGAGCCGAGCCTGGAGGTGTTCATTACTGAGAGAAGCAGAGGATCAGAGGAAATATAAAGTTATGAAGGAGTGAAGGAAGAGAAGTATTAGGGTAGAAGTAACTGAAATATGTTCTTAAAGTGCGACACAAAATCAGCTTTTCGTTTGGAACTAAACTGTATACATGGTGTTGTAGTAGCATTCTTTACTGTTTTGAGTTCATTTTAGTACAAAAGGGGTTCATTTGCAACTTTGTGGTTTGAAATGGACAAAACCTATAAATTCTCCCCTGTAGACCTCCAGGCTCCACATTTTCTCCCCCTCATTATCCCCTTTAGTCCTCCAGACCTCACTGCTCCTCCACCTCAATCTTCCCATTAGTTTTCCAGACCCGTCCCTCTTCCCCCTTTGCTCTCCCCTTTAGTCCTCCAGACCTCACCCCTCACTCTCCCCTTTAGTACTGCAGACCCCACCGCTCTTCCCCTCTCCCTTTCCCCTTTAAACCTCCTGACCCCACCCCTTCTCTCCCCTCTGATTCTTCTCTTTAGTCCTCTAGACCCTGCCCATCCTCTCCCCTCCTTCCTCCCCTTTAAAATTGCAGACCCCACCCCTCACTCTCTTTTTAATCCTGCATACCCCACCCCTCACTCTACCTTTTAGGCCACCAGACCTCACCCTTCACTCTCTCTTTAATCCTCCAGACCCGGCCCTTCTCTCTCCCCTTTAGTCCTCCAGACCCTGCCCCTGACTCTCCCTTTAGTCCTCCAGACCCCACCCCTTACTCTCCCTTTAGACCTCCAGACCCCACCCCTCACTATTCCTTTAGTCCTCCAGACCCCACCCCTCACTATTCCTTTAGTCCTCCAGACCCCACCCCTCACTATTCCTTTAGTCCTCCAGACCCCACCCTCTCTCTCCATTTAGTCCTCTAGACCCCACCCCTCACTCTCCTTTAGTCCTCTAGACCCACCCCTCACTCTCCCTTTAGTCCTCCAGACCCCACCCCTCTCTCTCCATTTAGTCCTCTAGACCCCACCCTCACTCTCCCTTTAGTCCTCTAGACCCCACCCCTCACTCTCCCTTTAGTCCCACCCCTCCTCTCTGTTGCACCAGTTCATAAGAACGCGGCCTCAGAGTTTAGGCGCCAAATCCACAGGAGAGGGCCAGGGTTGCGTTTGTTTTGAACAGTTCAAAGTGAGTTTGAAACAGAAGATGAGATGCAGATGGGCCAGTACTTCCTCTCAGGGTCAGAGGTCACAGGTGACATTTTAACAATATAGGTTAAAAACATTCGGAAGTCCTCATCCTAGTACATCCAAAGTATGATCTTAACTAAAAGTGTGTCATCATAGGAAAGCAGAATTACCTCCTTACCTTAGAATTATTGATTTGACTGAAAATAAGTCGGTAAAATGTAGCAGTGTAGTAGTAGTGTTACTTCAGAATGTTATTACTCAAGTAGAAGTACAAACTAGTGGTCCAAGAAATTACTCAAGTATTTGGGAAAAGTACTACTCAAGCAAGAGCAACTTAAAGAGTAAAGTTTCTCTAGTAAATGTAACAGAGTTCTACCCACCTCTGTAAAGAAGAGGGTTACATTTTCTTTTTATCTTTTACATGCCCAGGAGCTTGATAGTTCCATTTTATCAGATGGAGGACAAAAAGGAATACATTAATTTAAATTAAACCCAAAAGAGCTCGTTGTGATCTGATGTCTCCTCAGTATAACACAGATCATGGACTCAGGGTCAAGTGGGATTGTGTTGACATTTTTAAAGCAGTGAGTCTGTGGTATCTGTAACCAAATCACTGTTTTGTTTATGTGCATGTGAACGCACCGGGCCGCAGCACATTAAGACATAATTATAGGCTCTGAGCTGGTAAAAGGGAAATTACGATGGGTCTTTGAACACATCACCAGACTGCTGTCGACTGTTTGGCCACATTGACGCACTGAATCCTCAAACAGTAATTTAACTCTTTAATCATACAAATACCCATTATATAGCTGTTTTAAAACACTTTCAGTAAAGATAGAAGCAGTTATTTTTCCCCAGTATTTTAATGATGTGTTAATAATCATGATGGGTTTTTTGTTAGTTGTTTTAACTCTAAAATTTGATATTTATGTGGCCTATCACAAACCCTTCGGTACATCACTAGTGTTCACTAGGAGTGTAACGATATCCAAGTCTCACGATAAGATATTGTCACGGTATAAACCTCACGGTACGATATTTATTGTGATATTGTGGGAAAGCTCACGATATGGTGGGGAGGCTCACGATTAGGGATGTAACAATATCCAAATCTCTCTGTATGATATTTTAACAATATACATCTCACGGTACAATATTTATTGCAATATTTTGTGGAGACTAACAAAACTGTTAATATGTGACTTTTTCCTCTTAAAATGCCTTGACAAGACTTAATCCAAAGAACTAAGACTTAAAAGTGTTAGAACTGTTATTTCTTCTTGGAGTCTACACTGAAATGGAGCGAAGGATCATGATCTATGTAGTTCCCTCTGTCTTTTTTTTTTTTAGCTATTGCTGCATCATAACTTCTAATTTAAGCAAAGAGACTTGTAATTCGATATATTGTGATGGTCCACGATATTATTGTGAGAACTTTGATGATACGATATCACGATATTTCGGTTATTGTTACATCCCTAGTGTTCACATGTATGAATATTTAGATGCGTGCTTTAAAGTAGAGATAGACTGATATATGTAGTTTCCTCATCAGAGTTGTGTTTTGTTTCATTCACACACATGTTTAACACACAAACCCTGCATACTTAGGCTGAGATCTACTCTCAAACAGAAAACAGTGTGTCCCACCTTGTGATGTCATGTGGTATTACAGGAAATGCTCCACTGTGTTTTTAAACTCCACACACCTTCACTAGAATCATTTGGATAATTTCTTCCCTGAAATTGCCAATCTCTAACAAAAGCTAAAAGGCAGATGTTAACTAAAAAAAATACAGAAAACTTGAAAAATTATTGTTGTTTTGAGCTGGGTTGGTGTGTGTATAGTTTGAGTTTCTTCTGTCTGGTGTGGCTGATTTTGCATGTGAGGATCAGACTGCACATTAACAGGAGCAGAGAGTGAGAAATTATGGTTATTTTTGACTACAGCTGAGAGAGGCTGACATCATCTGTGTCACGTGACCCACAATCACTCGCTCATAACAGCTTTGTTCACTGTCTCCAAGTCACACAGAGACATATGTTTATGTAGAATATGTTTGCAGAGAAAAGTTTAAAAAGATTACAGGATTTTAATTGCTATTGTCACTTAATAAATTCACAAACTAGGAACTTGTTTTACTGTTATGGTGCAACATAAAACAATGCTTAGGTCCAGAGAAACAAGATTTATAGCAGTGAAACTTTAATGGAATTGTACATTTACACTGAACTGTAGCAACTTACAAATGACTATGACAAAGGCTGTATTTATTGAATATGATGTAATCTACAAAAGCACTTATCTAGCACGGTATCTAGCCAATATCTCGTACCAGATTTTTTTCTGTACTCCACCAATCTCGTTGCCTGGGATCCAGAATACACACTTCTTCAATGCTTTACGAAGATGTGAGTCTTGTCACTGGTGAATCTCACAGTTTTCAAATGGGCGTGACTGACAGTTGGATTAACCGATCAGGAAAAAACAAAGGAAAAAATTATCTGATTGCATCATCAGGTTCAACAAGCGGGCCTGATACACAACAGAGGGTATGGAGACCAGACTGAGATCCCTCTGTATAAAAAATGTGCCCATGCGAGATGTTTTTAATCAGTTATAGTAATTTGTAACTTAACATGTATTTCTGGGCCTTACATGGATACTGCTATTAGAAAATATTGGATTTTAGTATTATCTCAGAAAATCCATATCAGAGCATGGCTATGTCTGTGAACCCTTTAAAAACAGATTCTTATCATGTTCTTACATTTCTAAAGCTCGGGACTGAGACAAAGCAACATAAACAACATGTGGATTTATACAGGTCAACACACACATCACTCTCTCCCCTCCTGCTCTCCTCTTTCCAGCTTTCCTCCTCCTTTCTCTCTCCATTTCTCCCTCTCTTCCTTTCACTACCTTCCTTTCTTTGCTCTATCCCCCTCTCCCTCCTCCCTGTCCCACCGTCATAGATATTTTTATCCATATAAAGCCCAAACGCTAATGAACCATCAGCACAAATACATTTTCCTCTTCACTGATGTTTCTCCTCTCGGAGCTCTGCCTCTGTCACTGTTGTGAACATGTCACAAGGCATCAGGGCTCCTTTTATAACTTGATCCAGAATACACACTTTCTCACTTTCTCAGAATAAAAATATCACAGGGGACTGAAAAACATTGAAGATTTTGCACAGACGCAATGGGTGAAGCACGAAACTGAAGTGAGAGCAATTTGATTTAATTCAAAATGATGTTTGACCAATGAGCTCTTTTGTTTAACATGAGTCACTGAAATAAACAAACAAATCTGATTGGACGACCATGTCTGAGCTAGGCCTGTCACATTTTGAAGCATGATATATCGCTACAGAGAAATAGAACAATAAACGATAATATTGAAACTACTTAATACCACTGACACAATAACAGTAAAGCAGGATAATCCCAGTGAACCATATTAAAATAGACAGTATCATTCAAAAGGCCTGGGCCACAACAAATAAATGTCAGAATGAACCAATAATTAGCCATAGAAGTTAGTTATTCAACCTTCTGTACCTCAAATTGTATTATAACTAAAATAACTACGATGTCCTCATTATTGCAAAGAAAGTGTACATGATAAATACTGACCCCCAAAACATATTGTTCAAACTTTCATATATTGAATTATAAGTTGATGTAGTAGTTATCATGACAGGCCTGGGATGAGCCTGGTTTGAAGTGCAACAGAGGAAATAGTGATCAGTTTGATGTGCCTCAGCATCACAGCAGTGTCCAGGGAGAACCAGGTGAATGGGACAGGAAAGGCCTCACTCTTACTCCGCTTTGGTGTTTCATTCCCTCAAACTATTTCCTCTGGAACAGGGGTATCAAACTCAAATTCACAGAGGGCCAAAATTAAAAACTGGAACTAAGTCTTGGCCAAACTAAATATTTATTGAAAAATTTCAACATAAGTAATGTTAAACCTTTTCTTATTAAAATAAATGTTTAGTAATAGTTTTGCTTAAACACTAAATGCAGAACAAGCATAATATAAAATAATAACACAATTTTAAATAAATAATGTCTCTATAGTCTATCTGTAGCTTTTGAACTCCTTTGAAATGTTTATTTATTTATTTTCCACAGGCCAACAACCAGTCAAAAATAACAACTTGCTTCAATGAAAATCCAATCTTTCAACTATGAACAGTCAAAAATCATAAAGAAAACATTCATCCAAGCTCAGTTTGCTAGACTGTGATTTACTCTGATGCGCATGGGTCCAAAGCAGATATAAATACTTGGCATCTCTTCTTAGATACAAGTTCATCAAAGTAGTAGTATTAGTAGTATTAGCAGTAGTAGTAGTATTAGCGGTGCATGAGCCATACTGGTGTGGCAGCTGGTGGGCCAGCCCTAACATGTATTTAATATGAGCTCGCAGGCCAAATATAATTATACTGCAGGCCAAATTTGACCTCCGGGCCTGAACCTGACATGCTCTGGTCGTGCAGTTTTTCCTCTGGAAGGTCTTCTGTCACATTTGCTGCCACATATGGTGTTAAAAGCCTGTAGCATCTCCTTTGTTAGCCTCTTGCTCACGCTTCATAGATGCAGGAAAAACAAACAGCTCATTTCACCCAATCCAACAGTCCCTTACTTGTTTCCTTTGAGCTGCACACGCTGCACTTCTTCCCAGGGTATGATGGTAAAAACTGAGCTCAAAATCTAAAAGTTTCAAAAACTGCTCAGTGTGTGAGCCAGGTAGTCACAAAAGCAGCCAACCACTCTGTTGCCATGGGAATGTAGTTGTAGATTTTTATAGATAGTTTTAGAGCAATTATATAAAAAAATAAATAAATACTAAACTTGTTTATTAATCTTCACCTTAAACTTGAACACATAACTTTATAGATAGTTCCCTTCACTCTGAAATGTGTTTTCCCATAACACTTTGATCAATGGCGGATGCGTTCAGGGCCCTTCCATTAAAAAGTGAAAGTGGGTTTAAAATGGAGCCTGCTCACTCTGCTGCAAACATGGATCAATAAAGTGTACTCTTATGAAGGCTCATTATTTAAAGTTGTATAGAGGATTTTCCAAGGAACGAGAAATCCAGCGACTGTTTGTCCTTTTTCAAATGTTGCGCATGCGTGAAACCACCCCCTCCCCTACAGCTCCCTACGTAGAAACGCCTTCTCCCGCCTCCTCACTACGCCAGAAACAGGTTTGTTTACAGCCGGTGAGCTGCACATGACTTGTAAACAACTAACTACAGTGTTGGTTAGGCAAGGCGGAGAAGTGAGGAGCGGGGAGGGGGTGTGCGGACATTTCGTTCGCGGACGAGAAGTGAGGAGCAGGGAGAAGAGCGGAGCAGGGAGAGAGGAGAGAGGAGAGAGGAGAGGGGAGCGGTGCGCGGAGATTCCGTGCCCGTAGAAGTGAGGAGAAGGGGGAAGAGCGGAACGGGCAGCGGGGACAGGAGTAGGAAAGGGGAGCAGAGAAGGTTGCGCGGAGATTCAGTGCGAATGAACTAGCTACAACACGCAGCAGCAAGCGGACTCTTTCTTTGCCTTGAAAATTACGTTTTCAGACATAGGATATCGCTTTCGTGTCCTGAAAAACGTTTGACTAGCTCTTGGAAATAAAGTACGTTTTCATAATAAGCAGAAGTTACCTGTCCAGAGTAATTTGGCGACCAATGCGTCAGTCTTTAGACCCTGCGTCTGCTTCAGTCGCGCCATCGCTGGAATGAATCTACAAGAATCACCTTAGTTTGGCTTCGCTGCTTTTCCCTTGTCTTCTTCTTTCAGCGACCTCAAAACGGACTTTCTTTTGCGGCTAACTGCTCCTGGATTCTTGTCTGCCATTGCAACAAACTTTGTGCTAACTGCGAGGAAGATATAGGTCAAAAAAAGCCGCTAAGAACTGTTGCATTGGTGGAGTAAACAGTCTGTGCGTCTTGCGTCTGTGGACTGCGTGACAGGCGTACGTAAACCACGTACCGGCGGCGCGCAGGCAGGTCAGTTACGCTAGAAACGTAGGGAGTTTGATTGATAGCCTGTCAGCTCACAGATAACGAGGCCGTGTCGTTATCTATTGGCAAATGTTTAGCTGGCCCACCACGTTTGATGAATTTTTATTCTTGGACCTCTATTGCCAAACTTGAAACAAAAAAACAAAAAAATCCTCCATATTTAAGTACAGTCTGACTCAGTGATAACAGGTGAGGTACAGGTTTTAAGTGTTGTACAAGTAGGAGTAGGTACAGACAGTTTGCACATTAACCCAGTGGTGGCTGGGTTGAGTCTTGCTCTGGTTTGAGAAATTGATTCGATTGATTAGTTAATTATAAAAAATACTGCTCCAATAGTATTCAGATTTATATTTTATCTATAGAGTTCATTCACCTTCTATCCTGGCATTTTCCTTGTATTCTTGGACCTTGCCAATTATTTCTTTTTGGTCTGTATTTAAGGAGACATGTTCACAGTAAATTAAGCAATGTACATTATATTATAAAATGTTAGACATGTAACTTTTTCCACAGCAGATGAAGCTACGAGGCCAAATTACAGGTCAGATCTGCAAAGAGGCTACCCACTCATAGTGTTTTAACAATAAAAACATCTGCAACTAAATAAAGAGAGAGAAATGTTAAGTTACATAGAGCACCTTTGTTTACCTTTCATTATCTGAATTATTCATGTTTTCATATTATTATCATTTATCTCTATTATATACATATTTTTTTGGTTTTGCTGCATGTTGAAGAGCAAATGGAAGTAGTAAAAGCATCACAGATTGTAACAATAGTCTTTGTAGTATTACTGCAGTTTTTGTATTGTTTTTTTAACTTATTTTTGAGTCGACTTTTCCTCGTCGCCATGGAGATATTTGTAAGATTCTGTCGCTGTGGAAACGGGCTCAGAGCCAAATCTGGGTCAGGAGTGAGGAGAATCATGTTGTAGATCTCTCTTTTGGACTTTGTCTTATAAAACTCTGCTGTCGTAGAGATTTTAGAAACAAATCTGTGCACATTATAACATTTGAGAGAAGATTGAAATGTGAACTGATAAACTAATACAAGAATCCCATGCATTTCAGAACATGTTTG
The DNA here is from genome assembly GCF_026225935.1 of Boleophthalmus pectinirostris. Taxonomy (NCBI): domain Eukaryota; kingdom Metazoa; phylum Chordata; class Actinopteri; order Gobiiformes; family Gobiidae; genus Boleophthalmus; species Boleophthalmus pectinirostris. The sequence continues at coordinate 19,684,322 of NW_026571153.1, read as the reverse complement.
TAGAGTTTTTTTTTTTAAATATATAAGACATGATATCTTGCTCTTAACTCTGACACAGTTTTCTATTTCAGTTTGAATATGATATTGTGGATTTCAGGTTGTGTGTCAAGTATTTGTTATATTCTTATATATCTTAAGTCTTATATTACGCAAAATTGACTATTGCGAGCTTTTAGCCATGGTAGAACTCGTTACTTGTTACCTCATCAAAAACATACATAGAGTTGTGTTTTGTTTCATTCACTAAATTATTACTGTCTACATCTCCAAAGCTCAAAATGCTCTGTTCCACCTTGTGATGTCATGGAGGGATAGTGTTCAGGTTTACCTACCTTTACTTTTACCTTTATTTCAGTAGAGATTGGCGATTCCTTGCTGAAATCGTCAAAATTAGTCTAGCAAAGGTGTAAGGACTTTAAAAACTCAGTGGTGCACTTCCTGTATTACATCACAAGGTGGAACAAAGTGTTTTCAGTTTGAGAGAAAAACTCCGTCTAAATATGCAGGATTTGTGTGTTAAATGTGTGAATGAAACAAAATACAGCTCCTGGCATGTTTGCGACGAGGAAACAACATCATATCAGAACATAGCATATGGGCCCTTTAATGTAATTTCATCAAATAGTTGTCTGTGTTCTACATGTTGACAGAGTTAATCTCACACAGAAACTGTGTTGTGTAAAGTGACTCTGGTCCACATCTGGCCCATGTTTGAGCTCAGACCATCTGCTCCTCCCTCAGACCAATGAAGCGCTGGCCTTTTAGATTAACACAGTCCACCTCACTAACGCTCTCTCTCCCTCATTCTGCTATTCTCCTTCTCTCTCTCTCTCTCTCTCTCTCCTCGAGCTCTGCCTCCACATTCCCTTCTCTCTCTCTACCTCCCTCTGTCACATTCAATTTTTCTCTACCCCTCTGAGTCATCCAACTTTCTTCCTCTTCATCTCTTTTCCAATTTCTCTTCCTTCCTTTCTCTCTCTCACCTACCTGGTCTTACGCCCTTTCTCTCTTTCTCACCTCTCTCCCTTCTTCTCTCTCTCCTCCCTCTCTCCCTCTCTCCCATCCTTCCCCTCTCCCTCTCTCCCTCTCTGGCTCCAGCTGCTCAAATCACTGACCCATTCATGCAGAACCATCTGTGTGGATGTAACAGAACACACAGTGAAATGTGTGGCATGCGGCGTGTAGCTTTAGCGTGTCAACTACAGTTCGACTCATGGGGGGTTTTCCGTTACTGCTGCTGATTCTGATTATAATCGAGAGAAACTGATGGCTGCTCCGACTGCCGATATGTAGGCCCAAATGTGATTATTTTCCCCAAATTATGTAATTTATATTTACTTCAACTTTACTCAACTTCATACATTTTTGTCCACAAACCTATAAGAGAGATGTGTAGTCATGGTTTGTGTGCAAATTAGGGGTGTGCAAAAATATTGAAATATCAATATATCTTTCGTTTAATGTGATGATACAGTATCGATATCACAAGCTGCTGTATCGATATATCTCCAAGAGTATTTTTTGGGGTATTTTACTAAATTATTTTGTTACAGCGCTACAATTTTGTTGTTCATTTAATGGAAAGAAACTCATTTATGTGACACATTTGACATTTTCACTGTTTTGATTATTAAAATGTTTGTGTTTCATATTCACTTTGGACAAGAAGTGGTTTAACAAAGACTTTTAGTATCAAAGCCATGATTTAGCCATTTTTTGTTACTGAACCTTATCGAATTGAATTGAAAAATATTGCATTGAAGTGAATCGTAAGCCCACTGTATTGGGATATGTATCGTATCATGGTCTGTGTATTGAGGTATGTATCGAATCGGCAACTTCTGAGTGATACTCAGCCCTAGTGCAAATAAAGCGTTTGTGTGTTACTCTTTAGGTAGCAGATTGGCCAAAACAAAATATCGTCTATAAGTCTGATTTAAGCCAATATGCTATAAACTGTTAGTCAGGCTGGCACCACCTAGTGTCTCCACTCAATTTCATTTCTCTCCAGCGACTAGGTCAGGAATCAGAATACGCTAGACCGTTCGCAAAAACCCCAGAAATGGGAGTTCGGGCACCAGCCAATCAGCGAAGATCCAAACATTCTGTGTTGGCAACGATTCCTGAGATCGAGGATTTAAAGCCGGAACAAAGAGAATGTTTGGTGAATTTGATCAAGGTGAAAAACGTTATTGCCCTTCTACCTACGGGATTTAGGAAAAGCTTAATATACCAGTTAGCCCCGTTAGCGGCGCATTACATACGTCATGACCAAATAGCAGTGATTGGTTCAATAAAAAAGTACCTGCCTACCATTGAGCGAACAAATTCTAATGCTGCGAGGTCAGACGGTTTCCACAAAGTGAAACCGGCTGATGAATCAGGCTAATAAACTGTGGATATCAGCCAATATATATGAGCCAATTGACATATTGGCCTATCTCTAATATGAAGTTACAACTGTTGATTTATAGGCTGTGTTCATAGGGAGAATATGATGTCATAATTTCAGACAGGGATTTATTGGGTCTAGTCAGTAATTGAAATGATCTAGTTTAACTTTTATGAATTTCATGACAAAGTGCAATTAAATCAATAAGAAAATCTGCCTCTTGCCCCATCTGGGAGTAGGATATCAACATCTAGTATCCGAATCTGAAAACCACCAATACACTTGTTTCTTACTCTGTACTTTTTGTAGTTTGTTGCTTTTGGCCTTCCAGTCTCTTTCTCTGTCTCACTGTCACACTCACTCTCTCTCTTTCTCTCACTGTCTCTCTCTGTTCGTTTGACCTTTGACCTCCTGCCTTCACGCCGATTTGTGGCTGAGAAACGCGCTTGGATCAGTATTCAGTCCACAGAGCTCCGTGCCCACAAAACTATAGTGTCACAGGGGACCAGCAAATGCTCCTGCCCACACACACACACACACACACACACACACACCCACACACACACACACACACACACACACATATACACACTCACACACAGACACACACACGACTCCCTCTGCTTCTACAAACAAACACAACAAAGATATAATACTATCTTTTCATTTCTGCTCAGAACTGAATCAATGTTGGATCTGTAGATGAAGAAATAACAGACTAATAATATCGGCTATGTATTTGGGGTTTTGAGATTCCTTAATGCGATCATGTCGTACTCTCAGTCAGATGGGGCAAGAGTCAAATTTTCCTATATTGTACTTTGACATGAAAAATCCAAAAGGCAGACGAACAAACGTTGAACCTGATAAATTACATTTTTAGTGGTTTTTAGTACTTTATGATAATGTTTTATGTTTTCTAGGTGTCTAACTAACTAACCCGTCTAAATATACTCAATTTCTTGTGACCGCTAAAATAGTAGCATCTGTGGCATTTTCGTTTTGCAGTAGCTCACTGGAAGAAAAAGGATGGAGACCCTTCGTGTACAGCAATCTGCATTTTACCTGCCTATCTATTTATCTGTGTAAAATATTGTGGGTGGTTTTCAGATTGTAGAATGTGGTGATGCCATACTCTCACATGGGGGTCAAGATTTTCTCATTGATTACATTGTACTTTGTCATGAAATATCAAAAAAGGTATTTACATTACTGACTAGAACCAAAACCATGCTACACTACCGGTCAAAAGTCGTGCAAGTCCAATGAAGAGCTTGAAATGGTGCAAAGGTAAGAACTGAACAGCAAGAGGTTAAAAAACAACAAAAAACCATAATGACCCACAATACAAGTCCAAGCTCTGCCAAAACTACCTCAGAAAAAAAGAACAAGATGGTGAGCTTGAAAACATGGAGTGGCCAGCACAGTCTCCAGAGTTAAACCCCATCGAGCTGGTTTTGGGATGAACTGGACAGAAGAGTGAAAGCCAAGCAACCTACAAGTGCCACACATTTATGCAACAGACTTGGGAAACACTTTCTGAAGAATATTTGATTTCTATTGTAAACAGAACGAGCCACAAGTGCGTTCAGCTGTTATATCTGCTAAAGGTGGCGACGCTTTGCTCTATAAATTGACTCCATGATTTCTTTTTCAACTCAAATTGCTTATTTGTTCTATGCTTTAATTTCAGAGTGCAATGCCACAATAAACTGAATCATTTTCGGTATGTTCTAAAACTTTTGACCGGCAGTGTATATTACAATAAAAATCTGTAATTGAACAATATTCATTTTACCTGCCCCCTCCCCCATCTGTATTACATATTAGTGGCCTATAGAAGGTTGTGATGCCATCTGAAACACAGTATTCGTACAATAGTATAATAGTACGAATGAAATAATTATCCAGTCTAACTTTATTTGTAGAGCACTTACAACAACAACGTCCACCAAAAAGTTAAACACAGAAATTAGATCAAAGACAATATAACAGTTAGGGCAATATTGATTGAGTTATTTATCTCCTTGTTTCCATAGAGATATTATGAGCCTACCAATGACTTGAGTGCCCATATCTCGTGTCAAAGTGCCTGTGCTTTAAAAACGCTGATCTACAATCTTTAACTAACCTTTTTCATCAAACACTGGCCTCCTGTCAAGAGCTTTTATCACTTAATAACGTGTGATTTCCTTTTGTGTTGTATTAAAGGCGCTGTACATTATCAGTTTCATTGTGAAAAACAGAACTTCTTCATTTTAAACAGTTTGCAGTGGTCCAAAGGTATTAACTATTTAGAACATCCTAATTATTCACCAAGATGAGTTTAGAAGTACCAGAATGGAGTTTGGACATCACACTAATGCTAGCAACTAGAATGCAAACCGCAAACTTCCTGGTTCTCGGGCAGTAAAATGCTTTATGATGAGATGAAGACAGGGGACAGCATTTTGATCTCAAGAGCTGCTTATTCAGTATATCTGTACTGGGGCAAGACCTATTTAGCTCAAATAATGGACAAAACTAGCCTAGATTCACTTTGTAGAAACCGTCTGACCTTGCATTGTTAGGATTTGTTCGCTCGACAGTAGGCGGGTACTTTTTTTTATTTAACCAATTGCTACTATTTGGTCGTGAAGTATGTAATGTGCCACTAACGGGACTAACTGGTATATTAAGCTTTTCCCAAATCCGTAGGAAGAAGGGCAATAACGTCTTTCCCCTTCATAAAATTCACCAAACATTCTCTTTGTTCCAGCTTTAAATCCTCCATCTTGGGAATCATTGCCAACACAGAATGTATGACTCTTCGCTGATTGGCTGGTGCCTAAACTCACACTTCCGGGGTTTTTGTGAACCGTCTAGTGTATTCCGATTCCTGACCCAGTTGCTGGAGAGAAATGAAATTGAGCAGAGGCACTAGGTGGCACCAGTCTGGCTAGGACAAAACTGGTACAGGGCCTTTAATGGAAAACAGTCTCTATAATTTAAGAATTCATACAAAATTCTCTTTACAAAATGTCTTGATGTGCAACAGAAGAGGTGAAGAAGAGGTGGAAGGAACAATACATTTATCACCAGGCCTGTCAACAGAAATTTGGGAGCCTGGTGCAAAAACACCACTGTCTACTGCCCTGTGTTTAACTATGATATTTTCAACATATGCAAAATTAGAATTCTGAGTAAATAATCTATTAAAAAAATGACTAAAAATCAGATTATATTAGATTAAGTAACTTGGAGTGAAGTATTCTGCTTTTTTTTTTTTTTGTGAAGTTGTGATCTTGGAGACAGATTTTATTAGCAGACAATGACAACAAACAATTTCAGTTAAGCTGAAGTAAACTGTTGACTTTAGCGAGAAAGCAGCACGTCAGGATTAGCCAAACAACAAGATAGCAACAGCCACAGTGAGCCAATGGCAGATTTATTTTGAGTTTTTCATGGGGCAATCACAACAATCACATTTTAATCATCAATGACTAGCTTGTTATTTCTTATTTGTTTTTTGTTCTTTATTTGACTCTTGTGAGCTTCAAGACATGTGATTATGATGTAACCTCCTCAAAAACAAACCCGGAGTTATGTTTTGTTTCATTCACACATGTTTGAGTAATCCTTTGTTATTAGTCTGCACACAGCAAAAGGTGGAGTGTTAAAATTGACTCTCACAGAATCAACTTTAACATTTTCTCAGAGTTTATATGAGTCCAATCTGTTCTAGAGTTAATTTAACATTTTTGGATATGTTAATTCAGTAACACTGGACCAAAGTTCCTGTTTAACCCCGAAATACAGAGTTATTTTAATGTTTTGAGAGTAAACAGATAACACTTTGTACAGTTCCTGATTTAGCTAAACAATGCACAGAGGTGTTTTATTTTATTTATACTTTATTTTAGTTAATTTAAGATGAAATCGTGTACAAAACTGGTTCAAACTGGTGTTTTCTCGCTAGAGGAAGTTGAATTAACCTCAACTATATCAACTCTGGCAAATAACCCCAACTCGAACCCACATTTAACTTTCATATAGTTAAAATAACACTTTTGGTGTTAAAAACAACTCTGAAATATTTTACCCTAAAATTTTAACCCTCCAGTTTTTACTGTGTACATCTCCAAAGCTCAAAATGCTTTGTTCCACCTTGTGATGTCATGAAGCAGCAGTTTTCAAGTTAACACCTTTTACCTTTACTTCAGTAGATATGAACTATTCCAGGACTGTAATGATCCAAATGATTGTACTGAAGGTGTATGGAGTTTAAAAACACTCTTAAAAGCACTTCCTGTATTACCACATGACATCACAAGGTGGAACAGAGTGTTTTTTGTTTAAGAAAATGTGTACTGTTTATGTGTGAATGAAACAAAACACAACTCCAGGTCTGTTTTTGATGAGGAAATATTAAAACATAGATCAGAAAGTAGCACAATATGAGCCCTTTAATTAATTTCTGTTTTGTTTTTATCAATACAGTTAATAATAAAGCCATATTTTATTGTTTTTATGAAGAAAACGTGTGATTGAGCAATATATTTTTAGCCAAGTGTGTCTATCTAAAATAATAATCTTAAAGAATGGAGTTAGCTCTATTCCCCTGTGTCCGGTGTAATGTTAAAGGACTCTCCAGAGAAGATCCGGTTCAGCGAGTCTTTGTCGAACACCGTTTTAAAAAGATACAGATTTCTGAATTAGCGTCTCTATTTTTACACGCTTAAATCGTCTTTTCTCTTGAACAAAAATGGGGCAGTGGCCTATATTCTGAGGCGCTTCACTGCTCAGATTAACGCTCCCTCTCTCCTCCTCTCTTCTGTCCTTCTTTTCTGGAATCCTTTCTTCTTCCCTTTCCTTGTCTCGTCTCCTTCCCTCCTTCCTTGTCTCCTCTACCCTTCTCTCGCCTCCTTTCCATTCTTACATTCATCTGTTTTAAGAGACACAATAATTACTATCATGACTTATTGTTCAATATATGAAAGATGGAATCATATATTTTGGAGCTCAGTATTTATTGTGACTGCTGTTTCTTGCCATCGAAATGTGTCGTGACAGACCTACAAAAAGTGTATTTATTGTCAAAAGAAAGTCCATTCATTCTTCTAACCGTTCCAAGCTGAATGCTCTTGGTGCCGTCACACTCCCTTGTTTATATAAAGTCCATGATCCTTACCCTTGTGTCCTTTCTTTCCTTCTTTCCTTTCGTCCTTCTCCTTTATTCTCTCCATCTTATCTCTCTTCCTCATAATCCCGTCTGTCCTTCTTTCCCTCCTCTCCGCCTTCACTCCATTCTCCCTACTCCTTTCCTTCCCTTCTTTCTTCCCTCCCCTCTCCTCCTCTCACCCTCTCATTCTCTCCTTCTCTATCCTCTCCTCCTCTTCTCCACCTCTCATTGTCTCCTTCTCTCTCCTCCTCTCCTCCTCTCCTCTCTTCCTCTCCTCCTTTCCTCCTCTCTTATCGCCTCCTCCCCTCCTCTCCTTCTCTCCTCTCCTCCTCTCTCCTCCTCTTCTCTCCTCCCCTCCTCCCTCTCTCTCTTCTCTCTCCTCCTCTCTCCTCCTCTCTTATCACCTCCTCCCCTCCTCTCCTTCTCTCCTCTCTTCTCCTCTCCTCCTCTCTCCTCCTCTCTTATCGCCTCCTCCTCTCCTTCTCTCCTCTCTTCTCCTCTCCTCCTCTCTCCTCCTCTCTTATCACCTCCTCCCCCTCCTCTCCTCTCTCCTCTCTCCTCTCCTCCTCTCTCTCCTCTCTTTCCCTCCTCCCTCCTCTCCTTCTCTCCTCTCTTCTCCTCTCCTCCTCTCTTTATCGCCTCCTCCCCTCCTCTCCTTCTCCTCCTCTCTTCTCCTCTCCTCCTCTCTCCTCCTCTCTTCTCCTCCCCTCCTCTCCTCCTCTTCTCCTCTCCTTCTCTCCTCCTCTCTTCTCCTCTCTTCTCCTTTCCTCCTCTCCTCTTCTCCTCTCCTCCTCTCTTCTTCTCCTCCTCTCCTCCTCTCCTCCTCTCCTCTCTTCCTCCTCTCTTCTCCTCTCCTCCTCTCTTCTCCTTTCCTCCTCTCCTCTCTTCTCCTCCTCTCCTCTCCTCCTCTCTTCTCCTCTCTCCTCTCTCTCCTCTCTCTCTCTCTCTCTCTCTCTCTCTCTCTTCTCCTCTCTCTCCTCCTCTCTCTCTCTCTCTCTCTCTCTTCCTTCTCTCTTCTCCTCTCCTCCTCTCTTCTACTCTCCTCTCTTCTTCTCCTCCTCTCCTCCTCTCTCCTCCTCTCCTCGGTGCTGCTCTGGCTTTGGGCTTTTGAACAGATAAATTCTGGCACAAACTCACACTTGTTCGGCTCAAGGCCAAAAAGAGGAAAAAAAGACAGTTTGATTTCAGTTTTGCTTTGTCATGTTTGTCTGGTCCCACTTTATTACATTTACCCTTTTTATATTTAAATAAAAACATTTATATCCTCTAATGGAGTATTTTTAAAAGCAGGCAGCACACAGCTCACTACTCATGACCTCAAGTGCTGTTATATAACTGTACAAGACAGATTTTGCTCAAATACAGGGGAAGAAACTACAGGAGTACAGGACCTTTAACCGCCCTCTGGTGGTGAAGAAGAGAACATGGACAGGCTGAAGAGGCTTAGTTCTGCTGCTGTGGTGGAGGTGAACTGGGCGATTGCTTCATGTATGACTAATATTCCAGGAAATTGAGGAGAGAGAGTGCATTTGATGAACGACTTAAGACAGGGTTAGTTGACAGACAGAAGAAATGTTAGGTCTGAACAAGCTGGACAAAAAGTAATATTTCAGTGTTATTATTTTTGTAGATAGTGTGCAGAAACACATTTTTGAAAAACATGTAGACTACCGTCTGCTTTGTGCTTTAGTAGACTTTTTCTCTCAACTGGATGGAACAAAAGTTAGATTTTTCTGTTGTGAGGATGTGACAACAGAGAGCAATTTTTGATTAATATTTCAGATTCAAATATGTGTCAGTGCATTTCACAGTGCTACAGATATGAATCTGGTGAGAGCCACGTTGCCTGATCCAGAGTTATAGCTGTGCTGAAGGTCGTGTGAATATTGTGAGAGTAAACTCATTTATTCAGGGCTTAATCCTGATGAAAAGCTGCAGAGAATCACTTTGAGGAGGAACCCAAAACCAGGAGAACAGAGCGGCCACACGGGAGACGGTTACACAAGATGCTTCATTTGGAAAATGTACTCAGTGTTCTGGCCCAGGCTGATGCAGCGATCAGTGTCAGGCTCAGAGGCACACACTGAGACTCAGGGCTGGGACACTGTAGCATCACAGCTCAAATTCAACGTTGTGAATAATCAGGATGAATGCATAAGATGAGGAATAACTTTGGACCACTGCAAACAGTTCAACTAATTCTGTTTCAAGTTTTTAAGGCAGTAAAAATAAGGTAGAGCCCCTTTAACTTCAGTTATAAATGATACATTCAAAATATATTTATTTATTTATAGGTTAAGTGATTATTAGGGCAAATAATTGTAATTATGATTTTTGTCATAATCAAGCAGCTCTAGTTTCAAATCAATATTGCAGTTTACAATAAAAAATAAATACATTTGTACTATTACTAAATACAGGGAGGAAAATATTTCAGTTTGATTTATTGGATTGCAAGAAGAAGAAATGAAATAAGCAAACATCTCTTTTACAGAATCCATCCCAGCTCCAGTGAAAATGCTCACATGTGTAGTGTAGAAGATGAAAAACGCCTGATTCACGGATAATAGAGATGTACCCCAGTGTGACCCAGACTAGGTTTCATTTTCTGGTGTGAGAGGAGGAGATCAGGGTGGGTGAAGTGCCAAAGGCAGATCTACAAATCTGTTTACACACTTCATGCTTTCATGGTTTAAAATCCACTAACCCAGATTTAGGGGCTTTCTCGATTTCTTTTTCATGTAATAAAATAAAATGTGTCTTTCCCCAGTTCAGATATATTGTAAAAGCAGCTCTTTGGGTAGAAATGAGACAGCTGTGTCACATCTGGCTCTAATAATAAAGTGCCTGTATTGTCTGTGAACCAGGAAGTGCGCTGGTTGCTTGCTAGTTGTTGGTAGCATTATCATCATTATGTTGAGTGCGTTAAGAAAGTGAGGAATAACTTTGGACCACCGCAAACTGTTGTAGTAGTTCTGTTTCAGGTACAGCAAAAGTATGGGAATGTTCCAATATAATGTAACACTACAATAGAAACTTTACTGTGGAACATTCGTAATAACAAGCTGAAAAGTTACATAATGCAGCTTTAATTCTATTTTTAGACTGAAGAATCTATCAGCCAACATTGCAGTTATCCCTGAGTTGCACACCGATCATCTCCATAGGGTCATGCATTGTTTCAGTGGACGGAGGGGGGTCTGTGGTCCGTCTCCCTGGTAACTGCCTCCAAAGGCCGGTGTCCATGGAAACGCCTTGGGCTGCAGGATAAATACGTTTTGGCTCTTGATGGTCTGGACATTTGCAGCAATAGTGTGTGTAAAGGGTTGTGTTGTGAGATTGTGGTTTTCAGTTTGAGTTAAGTAAAAAGTGATGAGAGAATAAAAGTTTGTATTTTATGTAGTATGTTTCATGAAAAAACAAAAAAATTATATATTATATATTATGCAAAATGTACTTTAGACATGTTAGAATGATTTTACCTTCTCAAAAATACACCCAGAATTGTGTTTTGTTTCATTCACATATGTCTGAGTAACCCTTTATCTTTGTCTGTCTATATCACGAAAGCTCAGAATACTCTGTTCCACCTTGTGATGTCATGAAGCAGTAGTATTCAAATTAACAGCTACATTTTAACTTTTGTTCAGCAGAGATTGGCAACTCCAGGAGCAAAATCATCCAGATTAGTCTAGTAAAATTATATGGAGTTTAAAATACCGTTCAGCACTTCCTTTATTCATTTTAAATGACATCACAAGGTGGAACTGAGTAAAAGGGAGGAAACAACATTATAATATAGATCAGAGATAATAGCGTAATATAGGCCTTTTAAGTAGCGTGAATAAAGCAAAAAATATTTCTGGTATGTTTTGAACATGGTAAATTGGTCAGATTAGTTTGGCCCAACCAGCTGCCTAAATACGCATGAAAAATATTTGGATAAAGCTTTATATGAACACTTTAGTTCAAAGAGGGTACGGCAAAAATGTGTCTCTACACAGTTCATAGTGAAAAAAGATGAGTATGTAATGAATTCTAATTTGGTCATTTGAGGGAAATTACTCAAATCAGCCCAAATCAGCTCTTCTCTCTCTCTCTCTCTCTCTCTCTCTCTCTCTCTCTCTTTCTCTTTGTCGTTCTCTCTCTCCCTCTGTCTCTCTCTCTCTCTCTGTGTCTCTGTCTCACTTTCTCTGTCTCTCTCTCTCTCTCTGTCTTCCCTGTCTCTCTCCCTCACTCTCTTCCCTGTCTCTGTCTCTCTCTCTCTGTCTCTCTCTCTGTCTCTCTCCTTGTCTCTGTCTCTCTGTCTCTCTCTCTGTCTTCCCCGTCTCTCTCTCTCTCTCACTCTTTTCCCTGTCTCTCTCTCTATCTCTCTTCTTGTCTCTGACTCTCTGTCTCTCTCGTGTCCGTCTCTCTCCGTCTCTCTCCTTGTTTCTGTCTCTCTGTCTCTCTCTCTCTCTCTCTCTCTGTCCTCCCCGTCTCTCTCTCTCTCTGTCCTCCCCGTCTCTCTCTCTCTCTCTTTTCCCTATCTTTGTCTCTCTCTTTCTCTCTCTTTCTCTGTGTGTGTGTGTGTGTCTCTCTCTGTCTTCCCCGTCTCTCTTTCTCACTTTTTTCCCTATTTTTGTCTATCTCTTTCTCTGTGTGTGTCTCTCTCTCTCTTCCCGTCTCTCTCTCTCTCTGTGTCTCTCTGTCTCGCTGTGTCTCTTCCTCTGACAAAGGCCATATTCTCTGTGTGAGAATGAGCCCTCTATGTAAAACTCGCACTGTCACCCATAGACCCCATGGAGACAGAGACAGGAGGAAGGAAGAGAGGGAGGAAGAGGAGGAGGAGGGATGAGAACAAACCCCAGACCTATAGGGGGGATGAACCAGGAGCCAGAGTTAGTGTCTGTAATGTCTAAAACAGCCAGGAAAAGCACCAGATTTGAACAGAATAAATGAATAAACAAAAATGACAAAGTAGCTATTTATATTTTGAGGCTTTTTAAAAACTTCTATAATAACATCAACTTTCTTCCATAAATAATACTACTATGGGCTGGCATCAAAATGTATCAGTATTTTTACAATTACACAAATCTGACCAAATTTGTCCTAATAAGAATATAATAATAATTTCACATTTAATCTGCTTGTGTCCGTGAAGATGTTGCTCTGCATGTAATATTCAAAGTATGGCATTAAACTCGTCTATCTCCATGGAGACGAGCAAATGACACCACCAGCCACCCACTGACAGCAAGAATGCACATTTGTCAAGATGTTTTTGATCAACAAAACCATCTGTAATTGAATAGCTGCAAGATATTTAAGATTAAAGTCGTATTGTGCCCGTGGAGATAAGAAAAGGGAGGACACTACACAAGAAAAGTTACACAGTACCTCTTTAAATAAATGGCTTCTACTATATTGATGAAAATGTAGAAAGTGGAAAGTAGTATCAGAAGGACACTTTTGAGTGAAGTGTTTTGAGCACGCACACTTAAAGTAGTACTTGTGTTTTGGTTTTCACTTTTGTCTGAAATGAAACAAAAGCTGCGGAGGGTCTATTGTGGTGCAAAGCAGAGCGCAGGGAGGCACATTCTTTCTCTATAGAAGCAAAATACAGACACACACACACACCACACACAACACAAATCACACACACGTACACACACACACAGAGCAATAGAGTGTTATTTGCATATTCAAATCAAGACCACATTGACGTCTGTATCATAGTGCTGTGTTCAAAGTATTTCTAAGGTAATATGTTGTGATGACGTTCTTGGATGTGTATTGATACAGGGATGCATATCATGATACTTTAAAATAATTTTAAGTTGTTATAAATATTCCAACTTGTGTGTTGCGCGGACATGCTTGGCGAACAAAACTATCATGTTAGCAGCAGAGCCTAGTATTGAGTGGTCCATGGGTGTACACTAGTCTATGTATATATATATATATATATATATATATATATATATATATATATATATATATATATATATATATATATATATATATATATATATACGAATTTTAAACTAAATTGTACTTAAAAAGTCATGGTATATTTATATATGAGCATTTATTTAAGTTGAAGTTGAAGAAATGTTAATCTTTTCTTTTTAAATGTCTTGAGAAAATCTTAGTGTGAATCATTACAGTCAGAACAGAAATAATTCAGATTTAAAAGTGCTTAATAACAGTTATTTTGTCTTGTCGTCTGCACTGAAATGGAAGGATCATGTTTCTTTTTCTTTGTAGTTCCCTCTGTTTTACTGTATTGTACTGTATTACTGTAGTACATTTGAGAATACCACATCACAGTACTTCAGTTCAAAGGAACAGATAAGTGAGAGGGACACGTTCCAGTTTGTTCCTGTAAAATTCAGTACAGCATTTATCAACTGCAAAGAGAGAAATATTTTCTAAAAACATATATATCTTTAGGATAAGCATCAAGTCTTCTCAAGTCACAGGCCTCAAATCTTAGTCCATTTTCTCAAGTCCTAAAAATAGTGACTCAAGTCTGACTCGAGTCCAAGTCACGACTTGCAAGAACCACCGCTGACTATTACTATTTATTACTGGATACTAGTTTTAGTGGTTAGTATGTGATTTTTGATGCTTTTGACAGCCCTAGAAACAAACACAACATCGTTCAAAAACATCACAGTGAAATTGCATTGTGGGAAATGTGCTTGTTGATGTGTGCATTGATCCAGACTGCATGGGTGCACCGACCAAACAGCAGGTGAAGAAGGGACACTTTCTCTGTGTTTACTATAAATCACTGAAGTATTGAGCTGGTAGAGAAGTCATAGAGCTTTGAGATTCAACTTCAACTACTGGCAATGCACAGTGTTCACCATCACCACCAAATCTGTCCAAAGATCAAATTGTAAAGGGCCCAGATTATGCTATGTTCTCTACTCTTATGTTATAATGTTGTTTCCTCATCAAAAACAGACCTGACGTTGTGTTTTATTTCATTCACACATTTATGTTAAACACACAAACCCTGCAGCCCTGAAATTTCCTATTTGTACTGAACTATAAGTAAAAGGTAGGAACGGGGGGGGAGGGATCTACTCCTGATTTTTAAAACATGAAAAACAGAACTACTTTACTTTAAGTTGTTTGCAGTTATTCTTCACTTATCTTATGCATTCTGATCATCCTATTTATTCACCACGATGACTTTATAAGCACTTTTCACAACTTTAAGAGACCAGTTTTGAGTTTTACAGTATTTTGACCTCAAGAGCAGCTTATAAAACATATCTATACTGGACCAAGACAAATTTTGCTCAAATACATAGACAAAAAATTTAAGTACAGCCTATTTGCAACCAGAGTGAAAACCTAAACTCATCTTTGGGGAGTTTTGAGGACACATATTGAGCTGTTTTGAGTCTTGCTGTAGTGATTTGTGCCACGCTGAGAGAGAGCACAGAGGCTTTAGGAGCTGAAGATGTGGAGACATTTACTCACAAAACAAACTCAGCGTGAGTCCAGGATCAGAGCGGAAAGAATAAGACTGACCCAGGATCAGCCACAAGGAGGGGCCACTGTCATTACACATAAACACTGCTAAGAATCTACAGGGTTTGGAAAAAATAGCTTTGTGGCTGTCTATTCAGTCATTTTAAAACATTTGCTGTGGCCCTAAGTTGTTCCTCGCTTAAAGGTGTACTGGATAACTTTTCTGGTGTATGCTTGTCTCCATGGTGACAATGATGTTCCACGTTATGGCATTAAACAAACATATCTTGCATTTATTCAATTACAAGTATGTGTTTTTATTTCTTAAAACTACAAAAACATGCATTATTATTGTAAGCAGCTCCACTTCTCCACAGATCTGACTGATTTAAGGTTGTTCATTTACAAGCAGATGATGTAACCTCTGTTAGAAAAGTTACATATTGCACCAGTGTTTTTCATCTGGGAGAAGAACTCAGCCTAAATATGCAGGGTTTGAGTGTTAAACGTGTGTGAATGAAACAAAACACATAACTCTGGGTGTGTTTGTGATGAAGAAACATTAGAACACAGATCAGAAAATAGCGTAATATGGGCTCTTTAAATCTGGGGCACATTGTGATAAAATTAGACTAGTGTATACTATCTGTAGGCATATCTAACTCTAGAGCAATGTATTGGATCACAAAACCGAAGAAAGAGCCATGTTGCTGTTATAATGGGATGAGAGCATGGCTGTGCGTTGGCGGTCCACTCTGCTTCACTTCTCCATCTGAAAAAGCTGCTCTAAAACGGCACAAAATTCATGCACATAAAGGGCCCATTTCACACTATTTTCTGATCTACATTATAATGTTGTTTCCTCATCAAAGACATACTGTACCTACTATTTTTTGTTTCATTCCTACAAGTTTAACACACAACTCCTGCATATGTAGGCTGAGGGTTTGATTGTTTTACTTCCTCCTTTCACTGTTTGAGAACCAGGCAGGGTTAAAGGCGCACTTGGCAACTTGTCTGGTATTTGTTTCCGTGGAGATATTATTTATTTGCCTGGAATGTTCCACAGTATAGCATTAACCATATCTATTTTGCACTTACTCACGTAGTTGTTTAAATACCTAATAATACCTAATACCTAATAATCTGACCTGTAACTTGGCCTGGTGTTATTACCTGCTTGTCTCCATGGAAATTCAAGGTTGTGCATTTACAAGCAGATGGCGTGATTTTCAAAAGAAAAGTTGCATAGTGCACCTTTATTTACCATTTTGCATACCACACTCAACTATTTCTGCACTGGGGAGAAGTTATAAATTCCCACCCACTCAATTCTCCAAAAATAGGCCAAATACATAACAAAAGCTTCACTTCAACACGACGCCTCACAGACGGTGCGCTCCCCCCAGCGGCCACCGCTTGTAACTGCACCCTGTCATATTTAGGTCACACGGAGCTCAATCGCGGTTCTCATTTCTGTGTTTAGCTGCCACGAGACCAAAGGGGATCAGAGGCAGACGAGACGCGTGCCAGTTTCCCAGCATGCTTTGCTCTGCTGCCTCTCCTCCCGTTGCCAGATGCAGCGGGCTGTGGGAGGGCGATACAACAGATTAAAAGAACAGTTTGTGCACAGAGAGGAGGCTTGGTTGGTTGTTCTGCTGGTTGTTCTGATTAATGGGAAAATTAAATATATTAAAGGTGCACGCTGTCTCTATGCAGACAGCCCCCAAACAACACCTTGCTTTGCCTGGAATGTTCCATGGTATAACATTAAACATATCCATACAGCATTCATTCATTACAAGTGTTTCTATTGCTCATAATTCCTTCTATGATTAGGAGCGACTCTCCACAGATCTGATAGTTTAGATGGTTTAATCTATATTGCCGAACATTCTATACAAAGCAAAAACATTTCCATGGAGATATCATATTGTCTCAAAAATAAATAAATAAATAAATATGACTAGACGTGAATAGCAGTTTGGTGCAAGCAGAACATCAGTTTGCAAGAATATACTGTACCATGTTTTCTTGGGTTGTGTCCCTCAAACCATTTGTACTTCGCTATGGCAATGACTAAGTTACATATTGTAGCTTTGAGTGGTGGGGTTTGTGGTCTCTTTTTACAACTAGTTTTTCTAAAAAAGAATCAAGTAGCTTATTTATTGTGTAGTACAATTTATTATTTTTATTTTTCCCTTTGTGAACATGATGAAAAAACAAAATGAAAGCTGGACAACATGAAGAACTGAAACCTGTTTTGTTGACTTGCATTTTGACTAACTGAAAAACTAAAAGCAAAAGCAAAAATTTTTAACTTCTCCTCTTCTAATAAAGTACATTTTGGATTTTGTATGCAAAGGTGACTTGCGTGTGTTATCAGTGGTCTTGACTGTACTTCCTGTTGTGTCCAGACGATGGCGGAGTACAGCTCTCTGCTCAGTGACCTGTCTGAGAACATCACAAACGAGGACCTGGAGCAGCTCAAGTCTGCGTGTAAAGAGGACATCCCCGAAGAGCAAAGCAACAACATCACCTCCTCCAAAGAGTGGTTCAGTTACCTGGAGAAGAATGACAAGCTCGCACAAGGTCAGTCCACACACTATGTTCTAACGTTATAGTGCACCGTGTAACTTTTCTGGTGGAGGGTCTGTCAAATGCTTTTCTTCATGGAGATGTTATTGTTTTTGTCTCCAAATTTTCACAGTATGCTATTAAACTTTTCTGTCATCATGGAGACCAAACCTGACCAAGTTACAGGTCAGATCTGTGTAGAGGCACCCCCGCTCACAGTCAGAACAGTCAGAATTTCTAGGTATTTTTGAGCTATAAAACCACCTGTAATTTAATAAATATAAAGTAGAGCTGTTTAATGTCATAGTGCGGAATATTCCAGGCAGAACAGTGAGATATCTATAGACACAAGCAGGTGAGGGACCAGATAAAAAGTTACATAGTGCACCTTTATATTTTCCAATTCACTTTATTTCTGTAGCACATTTCATAAACAAAGACTGTTTCCAAATTGCTTCACATAGAAAAAAAAAATAAAATATATATATATATATATATATATATACAGTTCAATACAATAAAACAGACCAAAAGCAAATAAATTAAAGTAAATAAATAAAATCAACAAAACAAACAATTAAAACAATGTAGGTCCACACAACTCACGCGGTGTTAAAAGCCAGAAAGTAAAAAGGTCTTAGGATGAGACAAAACACATATTCATACATATTTTGTTTATTTATTTATTGGATATAATTATTTTCCAAGTGTATAGATCTTGATTGCAAACTATGGAAACTAGATACAATCAATACAGTCAATTAAATACAACAACAAATAACAACATCAGATACTCCTTTGAGCATTGATACAAAAATAAATAAATAGAAAATCAAGTTGAGAATGTTAGTATTATGACAGCACAACATAAAGATAACATAAAGATAACATAAACATAACGTAAATTTTGTCGCTCAAACTTTTATTCTAGGAAGAATTTTTATATTACCAAAAAGAACAATTTCTTCACAGTTACTCAAATGACAAATGCAATCAAATGTAACTCTAGTATTAGTGCAGTATAGCTGTAACTGACCTCACGTGTGTTGTTATTATTGTAAAGATCAATGTTGCTTCCACAGACAATCTTTCGTACATCGAGCACATCTTCGAGATCTCGCGGCGGCCCGACCTCCTCACGAGGGTCATCGAATATCGCACCACTGTCCTGAAGATCTCTGAGGACGAAGAAATCGACACCAAACTCACACGCATCCCCTCCGCCAAGAAATACAAAGGTAACGCCATTTTAGCTTAACATCTCTGAACTGGTATGGGTTGGTTATGATTTCAGAGGATGTTACCATAGAGATTTACTCTGATAGAAAGTGAGCCAGCTCCATAGCAATCCTAAACCAGCGTTAATCCACTTGCCTGGCCAAAACCACACGCTTTGAAAAAAACAAAAACAAAGGCATGTGGGTCTGGTATGTATCCTGTCTCCCTGATCTCAGATAGACATGACTGACAGGTGGATTAATCTATCAGGGAAATACATGGTCCGTTAGTTTCAAAACAATCATGGCGACTTAAAAGTAACACGAAGGACTGCAAAATCAATAATCAAACCACTAAGTTATATATTTTGTTCTGAAGGATACGTGGATTTTTTAGAGATGTCTTCAGCATTTGAGAGACACATGACACAAATTAGCAGCTGTAGTTTGAAAGTCCCAAGTTAGGATGGAGGTTTTCATGCCGTATCCAAATAATGTCCCTTGTGGATCAAAAAAGTCTAAGTCTAAGTCCGGTTCCAGACCATTCTGCACTAAAACTGATAACTGAAAGTAGGAGTGACTGGCTGTTCGGGCAACTAATCCATTAGCATAGGGCTTTAGTCTAGTTCTGGACATTGCTACTGGTTTATTCGCTGTATTTTCCCATGTTCCATTTTAGACAACATCCACCATATGAAATGCTCATTTTAAATTAATGTCACTGTTAAGTTAATAGAAAGTAAGATTTTAAGTAGATTATCATAAAATCAGATCATCTGCTTTGTATGCACTTAAAATAATTTGATAAAAAAACACAACAAAATACAAATATTTAGAGTCAATTACTCACTGAAGTAAAGTTGCCCAAACTAAACAAAATAAGATACATTTTTGATCTTTTTTTTTTTTTTTCCTCTTTCAGGTGAAGAAATTCAGACACAGCAAACATGACTTATTTAGACATTTAGTTTTTGCAGTATGCAGAGTAGGAAGTTGTTGATTGCCATAATAAAAAAAAAAAGGCATCATCTTAAACCAAATCATCAGCCTATATAAAAGACCACATTTCATTCACGTACACTATAGCTCACAAGACTGATACTAATCACTTATATCTGTTTCCATTTTCAGACATCATCCGCCAGCCCTCTGAAGATGAGATCATCAAACTGGCTCCGCCTCCTAAAAAAGTCTGAACCCTCTGCCCCGCCTCTTTCCCCCAAATCTTTGCACCTTGATATTTCTACACTTCTTACACTCCTCCAACCAATCAGCGACCAATCAGCGCCCAAAACAACCACCCATTTCCTGCTCGTCCTGTCAACTTTGACCCTGCACTAACCCTCACAGCCAATCGGATCGTAGCAATGCGATGTCATCTTTATTTCTATTAGACTGTGGCGGGACAGGACTTTATGAATGGACCAGTGATGTTTGAGTACAGGAGTAGTTTGAAAAATAGTTTGGAGGCTCAGATGTACCACATAATTACAGATTTAACTCGTAAAGTTTCCCTTATTTTTTTTTACCCATCTTAGTAAGTTTTACTTTCGTGTTATGGTCAAATTACCTTCCCCCTTAATCTTTCCAATGGTCTTCAAAACATTCCTGGATACAGACAGTGATCCAAAAATAAATTTACAATTTAAGAAAAAAAATCTCAAAATCGTTAAATAATTGGCAAAATTTGGATCAAGCCTTAAAGCGAATATTATTTGCAGAAGACTGTTATATATATATACATATATTAATATTTTTTTCATTTTCCAACTTTTTTTTTTTTTATGAATTCACAATATCCATTATATTGTGAATTCAATATGGATGACATGAAGGACATGCCAATCAAGCCTCTTTAAAAACCCTGTGCAAAACTTAAAATTTAAATTATGTTAAAAGATTTGCATAGTATATGAAGTAAATATTTATCTGAGAAAGCAAATTTACTGTGAAAATGAAACCACTAACGAGTCACTTTATTGCAAAGAGATTTTAAGATTTCTAAAAGCATTCTCTTAAAATAGAATATGTTTAAGAAAGAGATATTGAAACTATAATTTTGTTTAAACATTCACCTAGTGACAAAAATCTATTTAGGAAAGTATTTATAAAAGAACTTTATATTTCTTTGCACTTATGGGACCAGTTTTTGTTGAAGCAGGCTACAGATCCCAATCAGTATATGACAAAAGTCATATCTTGATTTGTGTCCCCCTTGGAAGCGTTCAGCAGTCACTGTCAAGTGATCAAAATCAAATTTATTTGTAATAAACTTAACATAAACACACAGTACACCATATACTGTACTGAGAATAGCAATAGGACATAGGACGAAAGCATAGGACACTGCAAAAACAAATGTCTACATGGAGTTGAAATGCTGTGTAATTACTGTTTTTGCGAACTTTTTTGAATGATACCAGTCAGAAATGTAGTCACATACATAAAATGAAATCCTGAATTAAAACAAATGCCTATTTTTCAATTAATATTTTAAGTTAATTGAATGTAAAATTTTAAGTATACTGCAAATCTAAAAATCTAGCCAAGTTAAGATTACTTTAATTGAGAAAGTTTTATTGTGATCTGATTCAATTTCACTCGACAAGTCAAATGATCTACCAAGGAACAAGACTTTTGTACTTAATATGAGAAACAAAATCTAATGTTGCATGAACTAAGAAAAACACACTTGTCTCATTAGTAGATCATTTGACTTGCCAAGCTGAATCTACACAAATAAGTAAAAGTAAAGTGTTCTTAATTTAAGTAATTTTACCTAGATATTCTTAATAATAATAATTAAAATACTTAGAGTCAACTACTTGCTAAATATAATGTAAAGCTGTTCAAGCTACTCAAAATAAGATACATTTTCAGAATTTAACTCATTTAGAAATTCAGTTTTTGCAGTAAACGGATCAGAAAGTTGTTGAACCACATAATAAAAATGACGTCATCTTAACCAAACATTAGCCTATCCAAAAGGCCACTCTCATTCACGAACACTATAGCTCACAAGACTGTTGCTAACTCGCTAATACGACTGCTCTTTTTAACACTGTGTATCCTTATATATTTCTGCAATGAAGCCTTAGCGCATTCAACCCCAAAAATATTTCAACATAAAACTGTGATTTTGTTTTTGCTGATTACACGACCCGGTCCAGACGTTGCTAAGGACGTCAGTGTTGCTGTGTACAAAAGTTTATTTATTATTATTCTCTTTCTTTAGTTGCAGAATTGAAACAAAATATACTGTAAATTCTAGACATGTTCTATTATGTCAAAACCCTCTAGTGCCAACAACGGAGACTTAAAACTATTTGCAACCTTTTCTTTGGTTTTCTATTGCTCGACGTGTCTTGTAGTGTTGAGATGATTTGTATTCTATGCATTTATGTCAAACGTGAAAGATTGTCCTCCTTACGTGATCATATTTTCAAATTATTTTTAGGTTGCAGCCAAATAACAGTAATTTATTTGACCACTTACACTTACAGTATTAGTTATAAAATATCTTAACACCTGAAATATCCAACATTTTAACATCCATTTGTATTGGCTTATACTAAGCTTAACTACGAAGTATTAACTAGCCTAATTTTTACTGTTTTAAAACATGAAAAACAGAATTTGTTCATTTTTAAATGGTTTGCAGAGGTCCGCAGAGGTTATACTCACTTACATTATTCAGCTCAATTCATGGAAAAAAATATCAGACATTAATTTTACAATATTTTTCTGCATCCAACATTAAATAATCTCACAGAGGAGTAAAGCCGTATAAGATAAATATACCAGTATCAAAGTTGAGATGCATTTTAGTGTAGGCCTACCTCAAAAATGCTGTTATTATTAATTGAACAAGAGTCTATTTAAAAGTGTTGCATAATTTTCGTCCTAAAAATACATTGGTGGAGGACCCAGTGAAGCGGTTTGAATGCACTGCTATGACCTGTGGCTGTATGACTAACACTGTTGCGTGATACATTGACTCTTCAGTTCTATTCAACAACATGAAGTCACTATCTGCGAATCAGCTATTGCCTGCTATGGTCAGACTTTAAGTAAAATGATTTCTATAGAGTTTAAGATAGTACATGGTTTGTTTCTTTTGGCTAATTTAACTGACGCGGCTTCTCAGAAATGACTACATAACATTTGACTTATGAATCCTGCTTAGATCTGCTTAAAGGCTCAACTTAATGGTGGCTAGTCATTAAAGTGCAGTTTTGTTTCTTTATGGAGCTCAACAAAGACGGCCCGCTCCAGTTCCAGTAGTAAATTTTCCATTTATTTTTCACACAGACTTTCCAAAAAATAAATAAATAAATATTAAAAGTTTAAAAGGTTGCATAGGCATATTCAGCTATGTGGTAACTAATGAAACCAAATCTGTTTCTGAAACAAATTTTCACCGAATCATGTGTTTTAAATGTGCTTTTTGGACTTAAAACAACCGAATTATGCATATTAGTTAGCATGTAGCTAGTTAGCCTCCGCCCTGTTATTTAATATTTGTATTTTTTGAAAATTCTATGGGGAAAAATTCATGGAAAATTTCCTTGTGGAGCCGGATCAGGCAGTCACTATTGAGCTCTGTTACCGGGCGGATTTGTAAAAATATGGCGCTTTTTTTTTTTTTTTAAAGATAATGCTACATATCAGTCATACACGATGTCAAATTTGGATTTTCAATTACAAAGTACATATCAACTTAGTAAATGCTGCAAAACATATCCTGACATGAACAATTATCAATAACTATCAATAGTTTGTGGTTAGCTTAGGTTGTGTGCAAATTAGCATGTGTTGCTAATGGGAAGTCCAAATCAAACTAGTTAATTTCTCACGTAAAGTTTTGATTTTCCTGGCCTGTAAATATGTATTTGAATATTTACCATTGTATTTGTTTTTGAATTAATTTATTTAATGCCTATATATTGTTTTTCTTGTTCTGTTTTATTATTTGGAGACTAACTAAAGAGGAGAGGTTTGCTTTCGTCATGTTGTGTTAGTATGCGTTTTTATGGTTACATTTCGCTGTTAACGCTTTGGATGAACAACAACAAAAAAAGATCATTTCATTGTATTTACTTATTTACCTGTTTCTCTGTGTTTTTGGCTCAGATGTGGTGTAGTCATCGTTTGTACAAAAAAAGAGGAAAAAAATAGTTTCAAAATCATGACAAAAGTGAACAAAATATAAACATATTCCTAACATTAAGTCTATTGTCATTTGCATATTGGACGAAAAGCCAGAAATCCAGACTTTCTAAACAAATTGTCCTTCGTTGATGTTGTATATTTTATTTTTATTCAACATTGGTTATCTTTAAGTCACAAAAATGCAAGGTTATGATAAAATATGTGAATAACAACTTAAAAAAAAAAACCAATTTGTATAAATAAAATAACTTGCCCTTTAATTTAGCCTATGCAAACAACACAAGCTAATGACAAAACTAGCATATTTAGCTAAAAGCAGCTAGTTTGAGTTTGTATCCTCTTTCAGTTGTATCATAAAATGTAAACAACATCTCGATTATTCACATATTTTATTAAATGTGACTTTTTATTTTATTATGTGTAGTTTTTTCAAGCAGAAGGTGAATGAAAAGTGCTGGTTAGTGTAGCGTAAGTAGGGAGTAGGTTTTAGCTGTTGGAGGTTTCAAATGGAGATGATTGTAGTGGTTTTAAGAGGTGGGACTTGAACAGAGGGAATGCTGGAAAATGATACAACAAACTGTATTTATTTTGGGGAAAAATGGTCAATGACTAGTTCTTTATTGTGTTTAATATGATTCGTTTCCATTCCAATAGGTAACGGTATGGTTACAATATGGGGAGAAGAATGAGAGCAGAGCAGTAATTTGTTGTTTAGGCTTATTTAAAGGTGCACTGTGTAACCTTTCTGGTGGAGAGCGAGCCACTTGCTTGTCTCCATAAAGATGTTATTGCTTAGTTTGGAATATTCCATAATATGGCTCTAAAGACTTTCATCTAACATTTACCCATTTATGCATTTATTGCTAAAAAATACCTTAAAAGCATTCTTATCAAGAGTAGGCTCGGCTCTGCACAGATCTGACCTGTAACTTGGCTTGTTGGCACCATTTGCTTGTTTCCATGGAGATATACAAGGATAATGCCATACTATGGAACAGCCAAGTGGTACACACTCATCCTATAGACTAATAGTTTATCTCCCAAATTAAAGCTGCCCCGTGTAGCTTTTATGCTTAAGATGGAAGTAAACCATCGTAGTGTTATGACAACTGTGTATTTTATCAGAAGTGATCAGTGAAGGAGATGTGAGACTAAATGCAGGTAAAGTTCATCAAACTAACTTTATTTTATTTTTGTGTGTTTTTAATGTGTTGTTTTTGAGGACCCAGAAGCTTGAGTACAACATGCCACCAATCACACATGTAAATCTTTATGTTGTGTTCTTATCTAACTTTAAATGTTTGAGTTTAATCCTGTTTCTTTCTGTGGTGTTTTGAAGGACGTGACACTGTGCATTATATCAGTTATACCATTGCTCCAGATGCCCTGACTCTATGCTGTTGTCTAAAGGTTTAAATGGGCCAAGAATAAACCCAGGCTGTGTGCATCTAACGCTGTTCAAACTGGTGTGGCCTTTTGTCATGATTTAAATGAGACTGAATTATGCCATTTTGTCATTGTGCTAAAATGAATATAAATATTATATATTAAAATATATTTGCTAACCAAAACTGTGTCATTATTTCCATTTTAAAAAGGATACAGTGCATGTTTGGATTATGTATTGTCCCGCAAATGTCAATGTCAACAAGAAATTACATTTGGTAATATAGTAGAAATGTTGCAGATATGGCCTAAAACTTATTATCCCATCATATTCTATTCTATTTTGATTACATTGGCATTTTCTTAATATCTAAAAAAGTACATTTTAAAACCTGATCATTTGTTCCATATGTAAATGTTTTCTGATCAGTCATCAAAATACAGATCAGTTTAACGCCTAGCAGGGCCTCAAACTGAGCAGAGCCTCTAGTTAGCATCACACCCTCATTACAGCCCCAGGGAATGCAAAGTTTCAATTTCTAGAAATAATATCTGACAGATGTGATCTTGTCTCCTCTGTCGGTATCACAGCCTGACAGCGCAAATAAAAATGGAGCAGGTGTTTCAATTTTCCTGGAATAATGAGGTTTATTTTCTCGAGTTCAGATTGCAGAGACACAAATATAAAAATCTTTATGTACAGAGTTAAAGATCAGACAGTTTTGGATCAGTGCCCCATCTGCGCCATCAGCCCCTCCAACTCAGGACGGGCCTTGAACCGAGCCTGGAAGTCGGCCTCTGTGTGCTGAAAGGAAATACACCAAAAATCACTAATAAGTACTATTGTAATGTACTGTATAAATTACACAGTTTTACAGAACCCATGTGTCAGTATTTTCTGATCTATGCTATAATGTTGTTTCCTCAAGTTCTTCTCTCAATCAGAAAACACTCTGTTCCACCTTGTGATGTCATGAGGTAATACAGGAAGTGCTCCACTGTGTTTTTAAACTCCATGCACCTTCACTATAATCATTTGGACAATTTCAGCACTAGAACTGTTAATCTCTACTGAGCTAAAAGATAAAAAGTAGCTGTTAACTTGAAAACTACCACTTCATGACATCACAAGGTGGATCAGAGCATTTTGAGCTTTGGAGACATAAACAGATTAATAACAAAGGATTACTCAAGCATGTGTGAAAAAAAAAAAAAAACCTCCAGGTATGTTTTTGATGTGGAAACACTAAAACAGTAACTTGACAGACTTAGTTCTCAACGAGAGTCTTACCTCTTTGACAGAAAGCTGAACTCCCTCAGGCTGATTTTTAAGAAGAACGTCAAGAAAGACCGGACACAAAGAAGTGTTTAAACTGCTCACCTGAAAAATAAAATGTGTTGTTTTATATTTGAGAGATAGCAAAGAGAGAGAGGGAGTGATAGAAGAGAAAGAGAGAGTGCAAAGAGAACGCAAAGAGAACAGAGAGAGAGAAATAGATGGAGAGACAGCAGAGAGAAAGAGCAGAGAGAGAGAGAAAGAGCAGAGAGAGAGAAAGAGCAGAGAGAGAGAAAGAGCAGAGAGAGACAGAGACAGCAGAGAAAAAGAGAGAGAGCAGAGAGCAATAGCAGAGACAGAGGATAGAGAGAAATAGCAGAGAGAGAGAGAAAATAAGAGAGAGAGAAATAGAGAGAGAGAGAGAGAGAGAATAGATGGAGAGACAGCAGAGAGAAAGAGAGCAGAGAGAGAGAGAAAGAGCAGAGACAGAGGATAGAAAGAAATAGCAGAGATAGAGAAATAACAGAGAGAGAGAGAAATAGAGGGAGAGATAGAGAGAAATAGATGGAGAGACAGCAGAGAGAAAGAGAGCAGAGAGAGAGAAAGAGAGCAGAGAGAGAGAAAGAGAGCAGAAGAGAGAGAGAGACAGTAAGAGACAGAGACAGTAGAGAAAGAGAGAGAGAGATTACTTAGTTACTTTACTTAGTTCACAGTTCAGTTTAAAATTATGCCATCAACAACCATGACTCAACAACAGATTTACAAATTATGGAGGAAAAAAGTAGAGAGTGAAAGATGGAGAAAGAAAATAGACAGAGACAATGAAAGAAAGAGAGGAAAGTGAGAGAGTGGGAGAAGAGATAGCAAGAGAAAGAGACAGAGAGGGGGTAGAGAGAGAGAGAAATTACTTTAATCCTACATTTAATGGCAATTCATTTTAAAACGAGTTACAAGGCCATCCTCAACAACTATGACTCAGCGACAAATTTACAAATTAAGAAGACAGAAAATAAGAGAAAAAAGAAAAGGTGAGAGAGAGAAAGGGATAGCAAGAGAGAGAGGGAGAGAAAGAAAGATGACTTTAATCTTACAATTATTGGCAAGTCATTTTAAAACACAGTTAGAAGGCCATCCTCTAACTATAACTCAATGACAAAATTACTAAATTAAGACAGAAAAAAAAGAAAAGAAGACAGAGAGATGGTGAGACGGAGAAAGAGTTGACTAATCTTATATTTATTAGAAATTCATTTTAAAACAAGAGTTACAAGGCCATTCTCAACAAACATGACTCAACAACAAGTTTACAAATTAAGGAGACAGAAAAAAGGAGACACAGAGACAAAGAAAGAGAGACACAAAGAAAGAGAGAGAGAGAGAAAGAGAGAGAGAGAGAAAGAGAGAGAGAGAGAAAGAGAGAGAGAAAAGAAACAATACAAGACAAAGAGAAAAGAGGATAGAGAGAGTTACAGAAAGAGACAGGGGAGAGTTTTACCTGTACGATTCGCTCATGGGTCTTTAAAACTGCATCCACATGCATCTTTGTGCCCTGGTCCTGCATCAGCAGAACCTCTGTAGTTTTGGTCGGCAGCGCGTAACTGAACATAACAAGAGACGGGACATTTAATAATAATAATGTTGTTTTGCTTTTTTTAATTGCTCATGCTATTATTTTGTTGGCATTTAAAGAGAACAACAACAACAAATCAGAAAATTTACATAAATTATGAACAAAAAGAACAGGAAGAAGATAATCTTATAAACCCTGCTCCTTTCACAGATAAAAAAATTAAACATTTCTTTAATAATCCTTCCCCACCCCATAAACCAAACAAAGTCACCAATCTATAAGCCATATGCATGTTACAGTATCTCTCTTGTGCTTTCATTAACTTTAAACACTTTCCTTAGTCACATAGTCCATCATTATTTTATCCTTGTACATTTTCTTGACTTTAGAAACAGTGGTGCAACTTTTTAAATCATGATTTAAAAGGTTCCATATCTTGACTCCATACAGAAAAACATTTCAGTTTTAATGTTGTCCTTGAGAATACAGTTCGGGAAAAAAAGATTGTTTTCTGTGGTCCTCCGAGAGAAAGGTAAAAAGATTTTGTAGAGCTTCAGGTAAATGTCTTTGTTTGGTTCTCCACAGAACTAATAAAATCTTAAGATCAACTAAGTCTTTAAACTTTAGTTGATTAGACTTGACAAACAGATGGGTGGTGTGCTCTCTGAATCCCCTTTTTATTGATTATTCAAATCTCTCTTTTTTACAGCAGGAACAAAGGTTTTATGGCAACTGGGTTTATATAGCGACTTTCAAGACACCCAAAGTGCTTTACAGTGCATTATTCATTCATTTCTAACCTCCACATGAGATAACCACTGTTAAAAGTTTTGCATCAAAGTCAAATAAGAAAACAGTTCAAAAAAACAATCAAATCTCCAGAGGTCTAAAACAGGACTATATACTCAGGCGAAAAGGGATGACACTACACCATTTCTACAGTAGTTCTTCTAAACAAGGGAAGGGGGGAAAAATGGGGCTAAAAAAAATAAATGGCACAAGAATCTGTACCACCAGATGGAGCTAGAGTACCACCAACAGTATCGAAAACCCTGACCATGAAAAAATGGCAGTGATGGGAAGAATACTTTGAAAATGTAAAATCACACATGCACACACTGAAAAAGCTGTGTTTTCCATTTTTCTCAAAAACACTGTGTAGTTCAAAGCCAAAATTGCATGATGAAGTACTGTCATGTATTCTTTTTAATTCAGGAAAATAACTGCATTCCGAATGTCACCAAATGAAAGAGTAACTGTACCGGAATACAGGCACTTAAAGTTAGCATTCAGAATACATATTTTCAGTACATGTATTTAGTTAAGGTTTGATAGCCACTTTATTAATGCCAAGTAAAAGATTGCGTGGAAATACAACTTGTCTTCCACACCACTTTGCTCAAAAATGTGTATTTATTTTCAAAAACAAATAATGAAAGGATTGTCAAGAGTGCTTTGCAATAAAATATATACACTGGGTAGGTGAACAAAGTTTGAGAGCCCAGATGTATAGTGATAAATGTAGAGTGATAAATATTAATCATCATATTTATATTATATTTATATTTATATTAAAAGACAAGCAGGAAACAAACCCTCACCTCTCTGCGACGCTGATGCCAAGTCTGTTGCAGAGGTTATGGATGTACTGAGAGTAATGCTCCACTAGAGTCATGTCGTATCCAGACACTTTAACGTTCAGAGTCCCGTATGCTGTTTGTGTTGCCGCTATAATCTGCTTCATCTGCTGTTTGTCTTTCTTCTTCTTAACCTAAAAAATAAAAATTAGACAAGCATTATGCTTTGTTTTTAGGCCTGTTGTGACACACATTTTTGAAGCATGATATATATTTGTTCATCTTGATATTTTATGAAACAAGATTGTGCTTTGTACAATGTGCAAAAGCAGTGGTGGTAGTTAAACATTATTTGACCCCATACAGCCACATTTTTATCAAATACACATTTCATTTTATTAAAATATAGCCCACAGAGTTACAGGCCTATTTGTTAATATTATTTGCATACTTTCTGGGTACTGCCAGTAGTTTAGATTTGCATCTGCATGGACTTACAGCTTCTTTGGGTAAAAGATATTTCCATTTTCCGATACCGTGAGTGGGCATTCCCCTGAACTTCCTGTTGTTCATGGCAACAGTTCCTCCTGTAGAAAACAAAATATAAACAGTTTTCATTGCTGAACCAGGATAAACTTTAGACATTTGAATTTTTAAATATGGTACATAAACAGTACCACTACTTCTTGTCCAACAATATTTCTATGTTGTTGTTTTTTTTGCTGAGTTGTGCTGAAATTAATAAATATTTAAAGATAAGGCTTTGGACAGTGCTGGATACTGACAAAATGCTTAAAACTAGACAAGTCAAATTAATACTGCACTGTAGGACACTGCTTTAGAAAGTTAGAGGTTTGTGTCTTAAGGCTAATGCTAAAATTAGCATTTATTATGCTAAATTGGAGCCATAATAAACATTAAAACAGCACAAACGGAAATATTTTATTTAAAAAAATAACTGGGTAGTCTTTACTTTAATTAATTTGAATTTTAATAGTTTATCAACTGGACAAAAGTTTATTTTGGTTGAACACGTTTCGCAGCTCATCCAAACTGGTGGACACTGCCATATATGTGCCTGCAGAGCCTATTGAACTGCACTGAGTGTGGGGTCATATTAGCAGAATAATTCAAGACCCTGATGGAGCTTTCACACCTCTGGGTTTGACCTTGCTATACCTATTGTTTTCTTTGGTTAGGTTTAGGTCTGAGGATGGAGTTGTAAATAGGAGACAGATGATGTCTGAGCCATCCATTTCTGATCAAGGATGGATTGTTTTCCTAACAAAAATAGCCTCTTTAACTCCCCTCTCAAACCAGTTCTGGCTAAGCACAGCCGTGGATTTGCATGTAGAAGTTTCCCATGAACTGGAAATAGGTGGGTTATTTTATGTTTTACAGTTTTAGTAAAAGTGATGTTAGCTTTGAGACAACAATGAGGTAGCTAGCGTGCTGGTGTGCAGAGCCTTTTGTTATTTTATTTTTGGTGGGCCAGTAAAATTGTCCGACACTTATAATATGCAAGATATAATAATTAAGATATAATATTAAGAAGAGGAAGGTAAACAAGTACTTACCCCAAACAGTGTCTTGAATTAGTGGCAACACCCTGCAGTCGAATAAAATTACAATTATTGTATATAAAACAACATTTAATCTCAGTTCAAGTAAAATAAAACAAAATGGGGACAACTTACCGGCATGTTGAAGCAGCTCGGTCCAAGACAAGCGCTTGTGTTACAACAGTTTGTACCTTAAGGAAAACATACGAAGTCTATAAATACAAGGTTTAATGCTATACTGTGGAGTATTTTCTAAAGAAAGCAATATGATCCCCATGAAGAAACGCAGCTAGCAAACCCTGTAACAGAATACCTTTAAAATGTAAAATGTAGAAAATCTTACGGCAGGTTTATAGTGATAAAAAACGTAAAGACGAACTGGAATATACAATAGTTTTTTTTTTTATTATTTTAATTTTTTTTAACCACTGACAGTACATGTTTTCAGTCACGTTCAACATATTATCATGGCTGTAATGACAATAATTTACTCAAATGTATAAAAATAAATGAACTCTTAATCTGCTGAATGACCTCTGCTAACAAAAGTAGGGCGATATAAGGCCAAATTACACTTACCTTTCTAAATACTGGATTCATGTTGTGGATCTGCTCGTGTCTACATCTGAAAGCCCAAATATAAATTACACGTCGCTGGATTTTGGGAGAAAAATCAAAAAATGTGTAAAAACAAGCGCAGAAAAATGACACAGGAAATCACGACAGGAAGCAAGTCCGTCACTAATAGTCGCTGTCCCCCGTTGGCATGCGAAACAACGGTTCCGCTTTGTGTTTACGAAGAAAAACATTTATTAATTGATATATTGGTATTAAAAATTATTAAAGCATATATAAAAGAAAATGTACATTACTTAAAAAACATTACTTGCTCGTTTTCTTGTGTATATTTCTAATTAACTAAATTGCCAATGTACAGAGTTTATTTTCTACATTTTACAGGACAATTTGACTTGAAATAAGGAAAAATAAACATGGAATCCAGTCAGAAATAAACTAAAACAAGTAAAATAATGCAGAATGTAAGCAG
Source organism: Boleophthalmus pectinirostris (assembly GCF_026225935.1). Taxonomy (NCBI): domain Eukaryota; kingdom Metazoa; phylum Chordata; class Actinopteri; order Gobiiformes; family Gobiidae; genus Boleophthalmus; species Boleophthalmus pectinirostris. The sequence continues at coordinate 19,651,911 of NW_026571153.1, read as the reverse complement.
TTAAAACCTGTTAAAATGTGTGTAATCAAGAAAAATATATCAAAATCCATATGTATTTTTATGTATCTATTTGTAGCCACCACTTTCCCCACTGATCATATCACAAGCTTGGTGTTTATTTCCGTTCTGCATCCTTCACAAAATCACTCACATCAGAATTATTTTCATTACATTCAAGCTGTTTTGGCTGTACATTTTCTAGTAATAAAGTGCAAGATAGCATCACCATATCCACCTGGAATATACAAAGTTATAATAATCAGTGAACAGTGCATAGGCTCAATACCAATACATAAATTACATTTTAAACAATGCAACATGTTAAAGCACAAATCAATACAACATGCTAAGAAAATGAGTCTGGGGAACAAATTCTTTGGCTTGCATTTCAGATGTTTAAAGTTACACTATGTAATTTTTCTGGACACCTGCTTGTTTCCATGGTGATGCTATTGCTTGGAATGTTCCACAGTATGATATTAATTCACTTACAGGTGTTATTATTAAAAAAGTGAGAAGATAAGAAGCTTGGCCTGGTAGTGCCACCTGTTTGTTTCCATGGAGACAGATAGATGTAAAGCTGTACTGTGGAAGATTCCAAGCATAGCAATAGCATAGCTCCATGAAGAAGGTCGCGGAAGCAGGTGATAGACCCTGCTGTAGAGAAAAGTTACATAATGCGCCTTTAAAATGAGTCACAATCTTTCTCAATTTTAGATTCAAGTCATGCATTAAGCTTGTATCTATGTCAAGTGGAGAAACACGTGCTTAAAATGATACAGAAGATCATTTAAAACAAGAAGCAGAGCAATATTTCAAAATACATTCCAAAACTTAAATTGTTTTCCTTTAAAAATGCTACAATTTCCAAACTTGCACAAAACGTTCTTCCATCGTAAAATCACATGTTCTTGTGTTTACGGTAAAGCACCTTGTATTAATAAGTTTGCAGCAGTTCACATTGGCAGGAGTCCAGTGAGGCAGAGGGTGTGTAAATGCCAAAGTACATTCGAAAAGATGCTGCCTTCAAATACCATAGGAAAAAAAAATAGATTCCTAAAAAGTGGTTTAATTTTGCAGACATGTGTTTGCATTTCCAGATGATTGGATTTTTATTAATAACTGAGCTTAAACACAATGATCATATTCACATTTTAGAGTTTTATGATGTTTTAACTTCAGATGGAGGGCTGGGGCCTGTATAACTCTAAGGGTGATTCACTGTTTTTGAAAGAAATATAATATTTGAAATCCGCAAATGTTGAACCTTTGTAGAATTGGTTCTACAAATTTTCCATATTAATCTTACGGAATAAAGTAAGTGAGAGAAAAACTGAAAAGTACCACATCTTGTTGAATAATAGAGCTGTTGTGAAGAAAATAATTTCACTGTTGTTGAACTTTGTGCCAGTTTTTGTTTCGTGTGGATAGGCCCAGTAACCACAGATATATAAGTCATAAATCAGGTCATCAAATCTGCTTTCTGACAGTTAAAGAGCAAATTCTACCGTAGAAATAGGACCTGTCCTCCAGTTCAGTGTTAAACTGTAAGAACGCACTGACGTCATCTGACCTCAGCCCCCTAAGTCTGTGTTTTGTATAAACATTGGAAGTGCAAAACAAGTGTGCAGTTTGAGTCATTTGTCACACTCCTCTCACGATCTCTCCATTCTCCTCTTCTTCTTCATCTTCCTCTTCCTCCTCCTCCTCTCTCTTCCTCGGGGCTCGGGCTGTAGGTGTCATCTCCCAGTTCACTGTGGTCCTGCCCTTCCTCCTCCTATGAGCCAGGAGCAGGAAATATGGACAAAATTAAAGGCGCATTATGGAACTTTTCCAGTTGAGAGTTAACCAGCTGCTTGGCTCCCTCCTTTTACTCTCTCCTTCACTCTCTCTTATTCTCTCTCTCACTCTCTCCTTCTCTCCTCACCGCCTCCTCTCTCTCTCTCTCACTCTCTTCTCCTCTCTCTCTTCTCTCCTCTCCTCTCTCCCTCCTCTCCTCTCCTCCTTCTTCCTCTTCCTCCTCTCTTTCCTCTCTCCTCTCTCCTCCTCTCTCTCTCCCTCTCTTCCTCTCTCTCTCCTCTCTCTCTCTCCTCTCTCTCTCCTCTCATCCTCCTCACTCTCTCTCTCTCTGCTGTCATCCAAAAAATCATCTTCATCATCGTCGTCCTCCTCTGCTGCATCGTCCTCATTTTCTTCTGTCTCCTCCTCTTCCTCCTCCAGGTCCGAGAACAGACCTACAAATATGGACAGAGACAGATTGCATTAATGATATACATATGTTATTATGCAATTTTTTGTCCTTTTCCAAGTCCTTTTTTGTGCATTTTAGTAAGAAACGCAGTCTTATGTATTTCTAGTGGTTTGTGTGCATCTTAAAAATAAACCAGTGGTCAGATTGTGTTAAAGCAAAACTCAGATTAAAGTGTTCAGTCAGAGCCGTGCCTCCAGTTAACATCGCACCCTCAGGAGACGTTAATGACATCAGGTGTTAAGTAACAATAGCAGCATTTCAGCAGCAGTTTCAAAAGTGCTAAACTGTACTGTCCAGTTAAAAGAGCTACACAAATTGTTGATTGAAAATAAAAAGGAAACATGACTTAAAACCTTATTACATATTCCCTATTCCTGATTTAAATGGGTTTATTTCATATCAAGTTTGTGCAAATAGAAAGTAAAGACAGCTCTACAGTCTCACAGAGGGAGTTGATGGCTGCTGTGATGTGGCAGGGCAGTTCTTCGTCCAGAAACTTCCTCATCTCATCCTCCATCATGACGCCCAGCACCTCTGTTTCCATGTCTACGTACTCCGGGTAGAACAGGTCCTTACGCAGCTGGCGACGGCACCTTTATGAAAAATCTATATTTTTACATATTCTTATAGATTTTTACATTTAGAAATACCACAGAGATGCTTACTGTTTTCCTGTTGTCTTGTAAGCCTGAAATAGTAAACACAAAATAGCAGTCACTCATGGGGGTGACATTTTGTAATATGGAAATAACAAAAAACTAAAGAAATTTTTTAGCTGAAAATTCTGGGTTTATGGGTTTTGTGAGTTGCAATCTCACTAACATTCTGAATATTTTCCAAGGAATCAATCACAATTTTTTTTTTTTTTAACAAATTCTCAATATAAAAAATTCAGATATTTATATGTTCAAAATAAACTACAAATAACTAAACTTATTAAAATCAATTTCTAGTATTTCTAACTTTCTAACGTCCTACAAAATAACTACACGCCTGTGAAATCAGTACCGCGTTGGTTGTCTTATTTTTTGCATGAACTCCAGTGCACTTGTAGTCTTGTCAACGCAGTTTTGGGTCAGATACAATAAATGCATAATAGTTTTTGAGAGCTTTTGTCATGTCCCCTTTTTAGTCAACCAAACATGTCTTTAGTAAACACAGCAGTACCTGGATGAACCTGAAGGGGTCACTCTCCTGCAGCAGGCTCTCCAGGCCACAGCGGACTTCCTGTAGCCGGGCCTGGTCCTGTCCGATCCTGGAGATGTTCTTCTGGATGGCGGGGCCGTTGGTGTCCCAGTGCGTCCGACTGCACTGCCTCAAACGCCCAATGAAGCGCAGCACCTTTGCCTTCAGGTCCTCCCCCAGTCGGGTCAGGCTCTGGTCCGAGTCCTCCATGAACTTCTGTGTGAAAGAGACAGAGGAAAGGGCATATGATTCAGAGAACATCATAGTAAGTTATATGCATGTTTTTCTTATATTCCATACAGAGGAACTGGTCTGGAAACTCTTTCATCTAACCCTGTCAGAATAACAAATGTTCAAAGTTGATATATTGCTACAGACAATATCATGTTAAAATGTACACTACTTTACATAAACGGCATTGTAACCCAAAAACAAGATAATTCCATCATCAAATGAACAATATGTTAAAATAGATAAATTAATGAAACATAAATAGCAGAATGAAACACTTGGCAGTTATTTGAAATCATTAAACAGTTGTAAATGCTATATTCAACCCTTTACATCTCAAATTTATTAATCTGAAATACCGTATTTTCCGGGCTATAGAGCGCGCTCTTAAGCCTCCAACCCCATCAAAAACGACTGCGCGCCCCGCAATCCAGAGCGCCCCATACACGAATCCACTCGAGTGTCCCAGCACGACTTCAGTAAACTACAAAGCTGCACCACCCACAGTGCACACAAACACGCACGGAGCAGACAGCGACCTCACAGTGAAAAACACCCGCAGCCACACTCATCACTCCACGCCGACGAGGAATGGAATGGAGGAACAAACCAAAAAAGCGAGTGCAATGTGCCACTTCTAGACACAACTGAACAACTGAGTCACTGCGAACACGCCGACAATCCAGTGGTCCCAGACAGCACCCTCCCTACACGCCACAACTGAACAAAGCCCAGAGTCACCGTGAACGCGACAAACAAAGTTCGACTGAGCCATCTATCTGTTGTGTGTTTCGTTTAAAGTCTTGGTGTGGTTTATTTGTGAAAAAAGTTCGAAAATAGACCATTCAATGACAGTGAATCTTATAATCCAGAGCGCCACATAGTGCGGACAATATGGTACTTGCATTCTCACTGTGAGCTGGGGTCGCCTCTCCACAGATCTGACCTGTAATTCAGCCTGGTGGCACCTCCTGCTTGTCTCAAAGAAGATAGGGGTAATCTACAAGCAGGCGATATACCCTCCATTGTGCACCTTTTTTTTTTTCCTAATGTATAAAAATATTGCTTGATTTATCAACTAATAATATTGAAATAATATAGTTGCTGATAAGGGGACTGATCCTCGTACTGCAGTTTGGGGTGATTTACAGTGTTACACTTTCGTCCTCTGTTCCTCTGTTCCCGCTGTACCTTGTTCTGTCGTTCTTTCTCCTTCTGCTCCTGGAGCTTCTTCTCTGCCAGGCTGAACTTGCGCTCCACTCGGTACATCTGTTTATCCAGACTCACCTTAGAACAGAGAGGGGCAGATTAGCAACAACACAGCTAATCCAACCTAATACCACATGACAACAGGCTGCATGCTTCTCTATAGGAACTACAGGAAAAATAGGGCCTAAATTATAGTCCAGTATTTGTAGGTATATTTGTATTTATCTGAATAAATAAAAACTAATTGACAATTTAGTATTTTGCTGTCTGATTTTGTCTTTATTTATTTTATTTATCTGGTTTGGTCTTGGTTTAGTCTATGTGTCTCTATATATATATATATATATATATATATATATATTATATATATATATATATGTATGTATATATAGTATATATATATGTATGTATATATGTATGTATATATATATATGTGTGTGTATGTATATTATATATGTATATATATGTATATATATATATATGTATATATATATATGTATATGTATATATATGTTATATATATATACTATATATATATATATATGTATATATATGTGTATATATATATATTACTATATATATATTATATATATATATATATGTATATATATATATACATATATATATGTATATATATATGTATATATATATGTATATATATATATATATATATATTCTCTCTCTCTCTCTCTCTCTCTCTCTCTCTCTCTCTCTCTCTCTCTCTCTCTCTCTCTCTCTCTCTCTCTCTCTCTCTCTCTCTCTCTCTCTATATATATATATATATTATATATATATATATATATATATATATATACAACTACTGACCCCTGCTCCAAGCCAAATAACTCCATTAAACTGCAATAAAAAGAAATCTGGACCTGAGCAATAATTTATGATACCTAGTGTTGTATACATATTCATGCATTATTCCCAATTTGTGGCATCAGTCCATCCTACCACCTCCAGTTGCAAGGTGGTTTTAGATCAGATTCAGTCCAACAGTACCACTGGTCTAATCTTGGTTTAGTCCTGGTCTATTCCTACATTTCTAATTTAGTCCTACTGTATCTCTGGTTTAGTCCTGCTTTAAAACCTGATGTGGTCCTGCTTAGTCTACTCTAAAAACTAGAAACTTTTCAACTTTCTAAAGTGAGAGGAATTGTTTGAACACACAAAAGAGTCCACTTTCATTCTGTCATTGTTGATATTTCCAGACTTCACACAGAACAATACCATAGCTGAACAACAAGCTGTCAAACCCACACAGAAACAAAGGGAGAAGTGAAAACAAAACTAAAATGAAGTTTGAAAGAGCAGATTTGTACCTTAAGATCTTTCATGGTGTTTTTCAGTGTTTTGATGGTGTGACCCGAGTGTCCTCCTTCTATGGTGCAGGCGTTACACACACACACTTTGTCGTCCATGCAGTAATATCTAAAACACAACAAACAGTGGGATAGTCAGGAACTCAAATGGATATGAATATGTGTATCAGTTTTCTATTACAGTTGTCAAATTAACTAATACAAAAACTGCATTAATGTATAATGGACAAAAATCAAATTAACACAAACCTGTACCTGTATTTTATAGAATAATACTATAATGGTAGAAAAAAAGTTTCTCAGTGGGTGGCCCTGACTGGCTAAAAGTCCCTCCTCTTCCTGAACAATGTTATTAGCGCTGTAATATCAGTTGGGCTCTGCCGGGTTATCAGGAATGGTTTCGCTTATCAAGCACTTCACTTAAAATCAACATTGACTTTGAAATGTTGGTTTTGTGACTTATGACTAAATCTGCTATGTTCAACCAGCGCATACTGTCATTGTGTCCTTGGGCAAGACACTACACCCAAATAACCCATGTATGGCCTCCATGAATCTGTCTGGATTGAAGTGAAGTGTAAGAGCAGTGTTGTGTTGTACCTGTAGACCTCATCATGGTCGGGGCACTTCCTCCTCCAGAAGTCGCTCATGGGCTCAGTGAGGGGGTGCTCTCTGAAGGCGGGCAGCTCCAGGTGCGGCCGAACGTGCTCCTGACACATGGACACTTCACACTTCAAACACGTCTTCACTGCAAAACCTTTACCTGGATCGCCAACCTCCTGAGAAGAGCCTGCACCCAGAGGTCATCACATCAAAATGCACTCTTACAACTGTTTTGTTGTATATTGTGTAAACATTACTAATTAACCAAATATTTGAACACCCTTACCTGCTCCCTCCGCCCCCTCTGCCACTGCACACTCTGCGCTGCTGGCCTCTGCTGCCACCGGGGGGCAGTAGTCGCAGGGCACAGCGGCGCACACGGCCCGAGCCTGCTGTGCGGCCTGACACGAGACCCCCTCTTGTGATTTCAAACCCGCCGTGGCAGACGCACTTTGTCGCCGTCTGTGCCTGTAGTCGTCAGCGATATTAGCTAGTTTGAAGTTTTTCTGGAAGTTGGAGCTACACCGGTGACTGTCGCGACATTCCGGGCATCTGAAACGGCCTCTATCTGCTTGGCGTTTGAGTCGGTCCAGGCAGGTTCTGCAGAAGTTGTGTCCACAGGGGAGTAAATGTGGGTCACGGTACAAGTCCAGACAAACAGGACAGGTGAGCTCCTCCTGTAACACACTGGACTGACCCGAAGCCATGGTCCAGCCTCAAAAACAACAAAGAAACAAGCGAAACAAGTAACAATAGTATTCAGATGAAATTATTCCAGTGAAAAATAATCGGGTCCACTTGCAACTGTAAAGCAGCGGTCACCTGTAAACACAAAAAAGAAAAGTGTTTTTTTTTTTTTTTTATTATTTAGATACTTAAAGGTAGGGCTGAACTCTTTGCAATTACATATTTTTCCCAATTTTTCTAACTAATACAAACAGCATTTCAGAACTTGTTTGTACAGGTCTAATCTACAGGGTTAGCAGGTTTCATGCAGAATAACACAGGAAAGTTTGTTGTTTGTTGTTACTTCTAAGATTCTAGCCTCACCGATTTGTTCAAATTGTTTAATCTTGCAGCCTTAATTAAAGGTGCACTATGTAACTTTTCTAGAGCATGGTCTGGTGTGTCATTTGCCTGTCTCCATGGAGTTGTCACTATTGCTTTGCCTGAAATGTTCCACAGTATGGCATTGAACTATCTTCAACTACAAATCAACTACATACGTTTGTATGACTGAACTTGCCTCTGCACAGATCTGACCAGCAACTTGGTGGTGATACTGAAGAAGTGGAATGCAGTACTGTGGGAGATTCCTGGCAAATCCGTGTATCATTGTTTTTTCGTTTTCTTATTTATGGTTTTATATTGAAAAACGAATGAATGAATGATACACGCATTCTGGCAAAGCAACATATCCATGGAAACAAGCAGGAAGCAGACCCTACACCAGAAAAGTTACATAGTGCAGCTTAGGACTGAACAGTATATAGAAACATGGATAATATTGCAATAGTTGATCTGAATATATGCAAAATTAGAATATATTCTGTATTTATTAGAATAATCTTAAATTAAAGTTACATTTTCTGATCTATGTTATAATGTTGTTTTCTCATCACAGACATACATGTAGTTGCATTTTGTTTCATTTACACATGTTTAACAAACAAATCCTCCATATGTAGGCTGTATTCTTTTCTAAAAACGAAAAAGCTCTGTTCCACCTTGTGACATCATGTGGTAATACAGGATATGCTCCACTGTCTTTTTAAACTCCATAAACTTTCGCTAGAATCATTTGGATAATTTCAACCCTGGAATTGCCAATTTCTAAAAGTAAAAGTAGCTGTTGACTTGAAAACTACCACTTTATGATATCACAAGGTAGAGCAGACCATTTTGAGCTTTGCCAATGTAGACAGAATAATAATAAATGGTTACTCAAACATGGGTGACTGAAACAAAAAACAACTTCAGATGTGTTTTTCATGAGTTAACATTTACATGGCCTAAAGCTCACAAGAGTCAGTTTTGTATGATAACCTATAAATATATTAAACAATGGTAAACAGTACATGGGGAAAACTTGATAAACTGCTCCTGGACTTCGAAATAAAATGCAAATTGTATATGTACCCTGTGGCTGTGGTTATAAAACAAGAGAGTGAAGTAGAGCTTTGAACCTCTTCTTCCAGGAAAATAGATAAGTGGGTTCAAACAGGGTAAACTATGAATAGGCAAATATAAAAAATAATATTTTAATATTATTCAAGTCTCTGCAGTAACTATGAAAACTAAAGATTCTAAAGATTTATAAAATATTGAGACATAAACTATATTTGATTGAATTTTACTTTAAAGGCCCTGTATTGTGCAAAATTGACCCTTGTGAATTTTTAGCCATGTCAAAATGTTGGTACCTCGTCAAAAACACTTGGAGTTGTGTTTTGTTTCATTCACACCTTAGTCTGTGTACATCTCTAAAGATCAAAATGCTCTGTTCCACCTTGTGATGCCATGTGGTGGTTTTCAAGTTAACAGTTTTACCTTTTGTTTAGTTGAGATTGGAAATCCTAGGGTTGAAATTATCCAGGTGATTCGAGTGAAAGTGAATGTAGTTTAAAAACACAGTGGAGCACTTCGTGTATCACATGACATCAAAAGGTTATAACATAGATCAGAAAATAGCACAATATGGGCCCTTTAACAATTTTAAGTGACAATATAGTTTCGGCTTAGACAGCAACATTTTTATTTGTATTTATTTATTAAAGGGACAATGCAAATTAAAAACAAAAGCAATAATGAACCAATTACTGAACTAAATCTTCAACCATACAATTTAAATCAGGAAGTTGAGATAGACAAGTCTGACAATTAACAACAAAAATCAAAATATACTAGGTTTTAAAGAACATTTTACACCACAGGCTATTTTAACTGTAATGTACCAGCATTTAAAATATAGTAAGACCTTTAACAAAATTTTAAAATCTTGATTAAAAAAACGAAAGTGAAACTAACTTACATAGCCATTTATTTTGCTTGCATCTTTAATTTACCTTAACAACTGCTCGTGTGTTATGATAAAAAGACACGGTATCAGGTCAGGTTTTTACACGTAACATGTAAGGGGTAAATTTAAGACATTTTAATAGCAAAAAAACGAGACATTATTTAGTACAGTTCACGTTACTTCCTGTGCGCATCATAAGCTTCCCATATACAAAGCAGTTGTAATCTGCTAGACATATGCTTACCTTAATTTAATGATCATTGACATTAATCCATGGTTATAAGGTTCAAAAAACGCCAATTCATGAATATTTTGGTTGTGAAATATCCGTGAAAAAGTCAAGCGGACACACGGCTAAATCAAAGCCGCCTTACACCTGCCTTTTGCTGCTAACGATAACCCCAGCTGTCCCTATCCGCCTTGTGTTCAGTTTCTAGGCGTTTTTCGCGTCCGCTGTGCCTGCTAACCACCAGGACAGGTTCAGGATAGTGCTAAAATATTCCAGTGACGGTGCATTTTGTTGTATTTTTCTCGTTTTTTCCACATTTAGCCACACAAACGCGGTCACACACCTGAGTAAACAGAAGCGGCAGCGAGACGGTTGATGCGGGGAAAATGCAACGTTCAATGACCCTGCGTAATCCCCGCACCAACGTACACTGCTATTTTATTGCTACTTTATTATTTCCACACAGCGTACAAACTTAAAATATTAAAATAAAATCACACAATGGATATATAGAGTATGTATTCATAGCTTTACCATATACATGTTCTGATTAGATTTTTAAATATAGTTTAAAGATGAAAATATTATGGAATCTGCGAAATAGCTACTGATGTAAAGGTAGCAGCGATGGCACCGGTCTGACGAATGGTCTGACGCCGTTAACCCATGGATATATGATTAAAAACTTTATTATTTTATTATATTATTTTACTTTAGTTATTAGTTATTATTTTGTATGAGTTTATTTTAGTTTATTTTATCTTAGATTTTATTAGAGTTCTATGCGTTAACCCCATGCATTAACCATGTTCAATTTACAGAGGCACAACTTTTTACATCAAGGGCATTTTACACACGTGATTAAAAAGAAATATCTTTCATACAGGTACTTTAAATTGCTTTTCATTTTATTACACAATGTACATGCATAAATGGCGCTATTAAACTGCATATGTCTGATTTGGGTATGATAGTACTTGGTGTAAACATAAATTATGGTTTTACACCAATTAGGACGCAATTTGTGTACAAAAGTTGAAAAATATGTTGAAAATTACAGGAAGTAGAACGGGCTATTTAAGAGAGTTCCACTAGTAGCCCAGAGTTCTATTCAAAAGTGAGACACAATTTACACGCAAGAAACATTTTTGTCACAATATTTTAAACATTGTTTCAACACACTAAAGGTGTTTTCTCAAATTTCCATCACACACACACACACACACACACACACACACACACACACACACACACACACACACACACACACACACACACACACACATATATATATATATGAAACTGAAATGATTCTAACCTGTGAAATGATTCTAACCTGTCATATACACAATTTAAATGTAACACCACTAAACTAGTAACCATTTTATTTTTTACGCACACAAATGAAGTTGAGTTTGTCCCAGGAATTCTTCTTGACCCACAGGTTGGGTTCTTCTTTCTCCATGGCTCCAGCCACTCCACACTCACTCTTACCATGATGCTTCCAGTTCTTATCGGTGTCAGAGACGTAGTCACCGTTCACCCAGATCCAAGCCTCCAGAAAGCAGGTATAGTGCAGCCCCACCCACACGGCGTCGCTGTTGGCCATCTTGGCTCTCTCCTGGGCCATTCTCTTCAGGTGTGTGTGATCGATGAACCAGGGCAGGTCACGGTGGTGTCGTCTGCAGTAGTACAGAGCTTCCTCCCAGGTTTTGCTCTCGTTCACCAGGATGAGGAGGTCTGTGTGGACATAGGAAACATGTTAAGGGGCCCTATGTAACTTTTCAAGTGTAGAATATGCCAGCTGCTTGTCTCTGTGGAAATGTTATAATTTTGCATGGAATTGTTCACCTTATATTAATTCAATTATGGGTTTTGCTGCTCAGAGATGCATTGAAAAGCATGCATTCTCATGGTCAACAAACTTGCCTCTCCACAGATCTGAGCTCTCATTGGCTTAGTGTCATCACCTGCTTGTCTCCTTGGAGATAGATAAGTTTAATTCCTCACTGAGTGAGGCAAAATATTATCATTTTCTTGGATATAAACAGATGGCTCACCCTCCACCTAAAAAGTTCCATAGTAGAGCTTTAAAGTCTATTTTATTAGTCTACTTTTATCACCACTTGCACTCTGCTTTGCATTAAAGCAGCTGTACCCAAATGTTTTCTATGTATTTGAGCAAAATGTGCCTTGCCCCAGTACATAGATACTGTACACGCAGGTCTAGAGATTAGAATAAGCCAGCTGTGTACTCTCTGTGCTCAATTCTAAAGCATCTTACTGTCTGAAAAGCAGGAAGTGCACTGTTTACATGGTAGTTGTTGTTAGCATTAGTGTAAAGTGAATGCTCTGGCCTCTGAAAGTTGGGAATATGCTTTTGTGTTGCAACAGCAGAAAGTAGTGATGAGTTCTAAATCAGAATATCTATCTGTGGCAGTTTAAACCTTTTTTTTTTAATTTAACAAACTATTGGTGTTATATAATTTATTTTTACTAGTTCAAACATAAATACTGTACAGTGTTGGCCCTTGTTTATTATGGTTGCTAAGAAACAGCTATGAAATTCATTCAAGAATGTCATCTGTTGCCCTTGTCCAACCAAGATATAAAATGTAAAATTTCACCCCAAAAAAAAAAAAAAACCTACGCAAAATATAATGATGGTGACTTAAATGAGTAGTCGAACCCCTCCCATGGATGTAAATGCAACCAAGTACCAAATTCTAGGGTCTGGTTAATCACACCCACACGACCCACATGTTGTCTAATCAAGAATGCACATTTACAGTCTTTGTGAGGGGCCCCTCGCTGCACTGGCCCCTGTGAAAACACCCTTTACCCCCAGCCCCACACCCCTGTCTGTGCAGAGATTACATGTCTTACCACATCATAGAGCTTACCGTCATAACAGATGAAGAAATTTCTCGTTTCGCAAGATTCGAGCTCCATTGTGTTGTTTGCTCTCAGTTTTGCACATTTTTTTTTATTTTGATCTGGATTGTTTAATAAAACTTCCTTCCATTGATCCCACACTCTCACAGAAGACTCACTACCGTCTGACCAGCCCCAGGTGTCTCTGAAAAGTCCAATCCAGTAATATCCTCTCCAGTCATCATAGAAGTGTGAATCAAGTTTAACTGATCTGTTCCACTGATCAGGTCAGTGTGATTTTTTCTGCAGTATGTCTGAGCGTCTAACCAGGTCATTTTATCACTGCCTGGAAAAATTGTACCATTGGACGACACTGTGGAATGAGAAAATACTGTTTACTATAAATACACATTTATACAAATACAAGTTTAACGTAAAGACTGTCATAGGGGCAGATACCATGTACATTACAATCATTTTATATTTGCACTATAACTTCTCTGGTGTTTGATGGCTTGAAATATTTGCATGGAATGTTTCACAGTATGGCATTAAACATATCTGTCTTTCATTTATTCAAATATAGTTTTTATTTCTCAAAAATACTAGGATAAGCATGTGTTTTTACAATGACCGGGGTTGTCTCTCCACAGACCTGGCCCTTTAATTAATCTATATAGTTTTACCTGATTATTAAAACCATATTGTCGAACCTTCCCGGCACAGCAGTAACATCTCCATGGAGCCTCACAGGTACACAGAGCACCTTTTAATTATTGCTGTAACATGTACTAAAAATAAAAAGAACTGTGCGTTTAATTTAACTTTTGTCATCACCTATAGGCTCCATTGCTACTTTGACACAAAGTTAATAAAGGAAGGATCCAAACTGACCATATATTTATGAATAAATGCTTTCTGTTTTTTGTGATGATGATGATTATCTTTATTATAAGGCCAAATAAGGACATGAATTAAATAAAGGGATATTGGAAGTGCAGTGTCTTTAACATTGGGTGTTTAAAGGTGGGCCTGTGTTTAGTAGCAGGGAGTAAACTTACCACAGTAGAAACATTTATCATTCCTTGAACAGCTCGTATCATTCCAGTGACCATTGTTCTTATTGACCACAACACAGTTTTCACGAAATGTTGGTGTTTCCATTATACGTTGGCTCCGTTGTTTTCCACCGTTTGCCTCTGTTTCATTGTACTTGACTCCAGGCTGAGACCAGTGCCACTTCCTGTCTGTGAGGTTGTCGCTGGTTTTATGAAGTCCAATCCATACGCCTCCTCCTCCGTTTACAACTTTTTTCAGTCTCTCCAGGTCTGTCATATAGTTGACTGTGGCCAGGTCTGTGTAATTTTTTCTGCAGTACTCCTGAGCTTCATGCCATGTTTTTTTTCCTCAATGAAGTGGTACACAGGGTATTCAGACATTGAGAAAGAGATCTGACCTATAAAGAGAGAAAAGACCATCATAATCACACAATAAAACTATGATAGCTTCACTCCAGACATTGCTTCTCTGGTTCAGAGTGTGTGTTTGCACGATCACCACATAAAAATCTGGACTAAACTAAACCAGTTTTAGAACAGGACCAAACCAGGTCTACATCAGGACACTGACTGGTTCCAAATATAAGCATACATAAGTCAAATAAATAAATAAATAAACAAATAAATAAATAAATAAGTACAATATGTAAACTAAGTAATTTGAATGTGGTAGGATTTCAGTGCACATTTTAAACACTTTTTAACTTTGAAAACGTAATTAAAATTAGTACATGGCAGTGTATGATTTTTATTTCTGTTACCAAGAAAATGCCACAGTTTTAGATGATTATAATACATCAAATGAAAATTGCTATTTGATTGATTTGATTTCAATTTGACTGATTCATCTTGCAGTCCAAAGTCAGACTCATGATGACATATTGTTATAATAGATGTCTAAATATGAGAGGTGTTTTGAGTCATGACAGGGAATAAATAAATGTTCACACATACCAAACACAAGTAGAAATAGAAGAGGCTCCATTTTCTCCTGAAAGGCAAATAGTAAGAATTCAGTTCATGTCAAATTGATGAAGTTGATGAATTTTCTCAAAAAAAAACAAACAAAAAAAAAACCATACAAAACATATATAATAAATACAATAATAAAACAAATAAATTCATGTTACAAATGTCACATCATTTTTTTTTCTTACATTATTATTTTTTTTTTTTATTGAAAATACACCACATTAATGTATGTACAGGATACTGAATACCTACATATTCTATTACATGGCTTCTGTAATCTAGATACTTAGATTTCTCTACATTGAGTTACATTATATTATCATGATGGTACATTGTAAATTTAGTTTCATGTGAGTACATGTGAGTATATATGTAGATTTTAACAAGTCTATAGAAAGTACTCACCTGCTGTTGGTTGCTGTCTCTCTGACCTGCTTCAGTGCTCCTTGCTTTACAGTTATATAAACAGATATAATGTCAAAAGGCTCTGTATTCGAAATTTGAATATGAAAATGTGTGTTTTGACACTAAGAGGAACATAGCACTTATTTTTCCATGTTTGTTGAGCCCAGAATACTGGAAACATGCAAATGCACAATTACAGGAAACTGTTTGGGAACAGCATTATAAGAACTTTAAAAGCTTAATAGGAATAAAAACAACTCAATAATATAAAGTCTATTTTTTAAATAGTGTAAGTAAGAAGAGGGATGGAGACAGGTAGGTTAAAACAGATATTTTCTGAGCACTCAAACCTCAAACACAGAACAGTACTTTCTTAGTATTACTCAAAACATACATGAACGCACTGAAACATAGCAAATAAAGGAACACTGTTATAACATGGTTAAAAAAGACCCTTTTATATTACAAAATCAATAGGGATGATGACAAAGTAGTTGATGTCGTCATAGGGGGTGTTTCAGTTCCCACAAACAGAAATCAGAATGAACCATACATCAATAAAACTAGTTGTTCATAAAAGTACAGTGCTAGTGCAGCTTCTGCAGCTCAGTGAGTGAAGTGGAGGTTGTCAACTTTCACATGAGGCCTGTCTATAAACTAACCAAAACTGGTCTGTGTCCTTTATATGCACATTAAGGCACATAGGTGCTGCTTAACCTGAATACATATAACATACATACATGTTAAATTAATGTGGAATCGATTGTATAACGATCTGCTTATGTTATACTTTAATATAAAATTCTTGAAAAAACGTCTTAATACAGTATGCAACTTTATGGAGGTGGCACGTCACCTGCATGATTCCATGGAAAAGAAAGTTAGAACACATCCTTTCAACCCACCAAAGAACTCACCCAAAAAAATTACTACTTTTGATGCTCTAAATTTGTTACTGTGTATATTATCAATGTATTTTCAGTACTTTCTAAAAGAATAAAGGGTCATGGTGAAATGTGTGCAATATCACATGTTTACTGTGAATAGTCACATGACCAAAGAGGGTTATGTAAAAGTTACACCTTGAGGAGAAGATGATGAGCAGAATTCTCTCAAATAAAAAGTGATTTATAGTTAAGCCAGAACCATGATTTACAATTGCTCCACTTTATTTTAGTCTGAGTGTTTAATGGAAAACATGTTGGTGTTGTGGATATCACAACTGTTTGACATGGTTTACATCTATCCTCAAGGAAATTCATAACATGTTGCATGAAGATAGTCCTGCCAAGACCTGGAACTAAATAACTGTCCCTAAAAATTAGAGTTTGGGTTCCTCATTGTCCTTGATTGGCCTGATACAGACTGTGAGGGGGAAATGTCCAGCAGGTTGAATATATCACGTTGACCTGGTGGGGACAGTTGATAATGTTCACATCATTTACATTACAACTATAGAATACTTAATAATAATAATTTAAAAATATTTTTCACTGGACCTAACAGAGCATACCAAAATGTAAATGGGAACAAAATAAGCATTAGCTAGCTCTACTACTTACCAAAGTTTGTTAAACAGATGATCCTTATATCACCTACCAGAGAAAGCATAAAGATCAAATAATCAAAGTCAGAAACGAGTGGCCTTGAGCTCAACCACAAGAACCCATTTGTCAAAAACAAACAAACTTAAGCAAAAGTGTAGGTCCCCATTTGTCACTAACTAGCTCAAGGTTTAAAAGGATTTACAAAAAAATATATATTTATTAAAAATAAGATGCAAACAATCCCACTCTCTGGAAGCTGGAAAGGTCAGGGAGAGAACCAGCAGCAACACACAAATATGCATGTGCAGGGAGGCCTACAAAGCCCAGGCTGAGGTCGTCACAGCACAAACTCTGCATATTTAGGCTGAGTTCTTCCTCAAACAAATAAGACTGTGTTCCTTCTTGTGATGTCATGTGGTAATACAGGAAGTGCTCCACCGTCTTTTTAATCTCCATGCACCTTCACTAAAACCATTTGGATAATTTCAATCAGACCAGAATTTCCAATCTGCTGAACTTGAAAACTACCACTTCAGGACATCACATCATCAAACAGAGTATTTTGAGCTTTGGAGATGTATAGGCAGATTAATAATGAGACGTATGAATGAAACAAAACACAACTCCAGGTAAGTCTATACACGACCTTTAATGCACTACATAATGGCATAGACCATTGTTCTTCTTTTATAATGCAGGCTGCTTGTCTTTGCACGTCTTCTAAGGATCTTCTATGTTTTGTTATCGCTAGAGGGCGCGATTACAATATTTCTGCACCCAAACTGAAAGTAAAAGTTCATATTCCGCTGCTTTACCTGCTAGCTTATGCCGTATTTTGACTCCAACAAATTTCCTTAAAAGCCCTACTTTCTAATGTAATCACGATGTCCGAGTTAATGCCATACCCCGTTTATTTTGAATGCGAAGAAATTGACGACGAGCAAAAGAAGAAAATCCAAAATTATTTTCAGATTCGTCGCAAATCTGGAGGGGGAGAATGCACTTCAATAACAAAAGTCTCTGATAAAGTTTACAGAAGTTGATTTTAAAGACCGAAAAGGTAAGACTCATTCAATCACTACGGTTACAACGTCTATTTTTTTTTTTTATTATTATTTAGGCTACGTTATGACCATTTTGTTTTGTAAAAAAATAAATAAATAAAAATGACTGTCATGTAAATTCTGAAAGAGAAAGAAAAAATGCCTTCGACCACACCTACGGATGTCAGCAGCCATGTATTACCTCCATGCTGTTTTACGCAAAATGTGTGCGGCCATACCGGTTTGTCAAAGCCTGATCTCGTCACATCTCAGAAGCTAAACAAATCCGGGAATGGGCAGTACTCGGATGGGAGACCGCCGGGAATTCCAGGTGCCACAGTGAGGCGCCAGAGGAAAAAAATAAATAAAAATCTGTCGTTGTGTCCTTAGGTAAGACACTTTACCTACATTGCCTAGTATGCCTAGTAAGAAAGCTGTGTGAGTGTTGGTGGTGGTCAGAGGAGCTGATGTCATAGATTACCAGCCTTGCTTCTGTCAGTCTGCCCCAGGGCAGCTGTGGCTACAATAAGTTTATTTGTAGCTTGCCACCACTGAAGTGTGAAGTGAATGAACAACGAACTGTAATTTAGTACTGTCTTTAAAGGTGCTATATAAATCCAATGATTAATTCATTATTTAATCGATCAATTAATTAATTAAAAAAGTAAAAATATTACTCATTTAACTATCCTCTTCTTAATTAGGTCTATAATTTTTGCAGTTTTTATTTTCTTAAAGTTTACAGTAATTAAGTTTACTTGCACATTGTCTTATGAATCACAATTGTAAGCACAGTGAAATAAAAAGCAATACATTTAATTATCTCTATTACCTGGTTTGGACCTGCTTTAGTCCTGGATTAGACCTTGTTTAGTCCTAGTTTAAATTTAGTCTTGTTTAGACCTGGTTTTATTCTTGGTTTAGACCAGGGGTGTCAAACTCATTTTGGTCCGGGGGCCGTATCCAATCTACTTTGATCCCAAAGGGGCTGGATCAGAAAACTCATGGCATATATACCCCAAAAATAACAATAAGTTCAAATATTTGGGCAGAGAAACGCAAATCTATTACAGAAATCTTTTTTAATTGATGAACTCTTGCTTTTACAAAATATTATAATAATACGAACAACCTGAAACTTTAAGAAAAATGCAATTTCAACACAATGTTTTAACATGAACTTGTGTGCAAGTAGGAATAAGTCAATTTTTCTTGGAAAATCCTGCACTCGGTGTCCACTTTTCTCATTTTTGACATTTTGCTGATGAGGGTGTCACGGTCAACAGTCAAAACGATTGTCCTTTAAGAGCGTTTGGAAAGAGACAAGTCTTAATTTGTGCTGCTCTGGTGGGAGGAGTCACGCACAGAGGGCTAAGCGGCTCTATTTTAGTAGAAAATCATCTGAGGGCCAGATTAAAGGTCTCCTTGAATATTTTAATCATCTTTATACAATCGAAATGTTAAACGTTTTCTGTGATGTGTTTTTGTCACAGCTCAGGAGAAGGTCCTGGAGAGGAGTGAACACAAGGTGGAGGTGGCTGGTTCTGTTCTGGTTCTGAGTGTTCGGAGTAGTCCTTGGACCCACTGCTTCTGGCCCCATCTCCGCTGCAGTGTCCAGCCCCAAACAAGAGCTGGCAGCCTCTCCTCTGGTCAGATATTTAACAAAGATGTTCTTATTTGAATTCACTGCAGGTTCCATCGTTATCTTAAAGGTGCACTGTGTAACTTCTGGTGGAGGGTCTGTCACCCGCTTGTCTCCATGGATATGTTATTGCTTTGACTTGAAAAAAGTGAAATGGTAGATTAAACTGTCCAGCAACTCCAAAAAGTCACTCCATACGTTCTCTCCATATATCCTTATAATCTTAAAATAACTAATAATTAAGATTCCACTGGCCAATTAATCGACTACAGCTCGAGGCGCCACTAGACCAAGTTACAGGTCAGATCTGTGAAGAGACAAGCCCACACATAAGGATGCATGTTTTCCTAGGGATTTTGAGCAATAAAACACTTGTAATAGAATACATGCATTACATTTTATTTTGTGGTACATTTCAATAACATCTCTATGGAAACCCTACACCAGAAAGTTACATAGTGAACCTTTAATTTCACTCCTGCTTCCCTAATCACAACTTCATATTTTACATGAACATGGAAAAAAAAATAATAATAATAATTTGAATTTAGTTTTAAGTTGTTTAAATGTTTCTTGGAAGCCTGCAGGTGATTTGTGCCTCCAGAAAGTTGCATACTGTAATTTCTGTAATGTCTACTTAATCTGAATTATGTGATTATGATTGTGTGTTATGATTTTTGCCTGAACAGCATCGCTCCATTTCTGCTCCTGCTCAAAGTCTGCCCTCTGGTGGTGAAGAGCATGAAGTGCAGGTTAATTCTTACCTCCTTCAGTACCTCAGAGACAGCGCACAGGCCAGGAATGACTTAAACAAAGAGCTCCAATCTCTGCACAGTACCGCCAAGTTATGCCCTGAAAATGAGAAGGCTATTGTCAGGAGTTTGGTGTATTTTGATAACGATGAAGCTATCAAAATATGGAAATCAGAAGTGCAAGTCCTTTTTGAAAAGATTAAAAGTCAGTATCACTGCCATTTTGAGTGCGAGCCTGAGATGAGGGCGCTTTTGCTCAAGTCTTGTGACACGTGTCAGGAAAAAGACGATGTTAAAGTTTACAGCGAATCAGAGCTAGCTGTTGTGGTCGGAACCCAAACTGATGTACAAGCTAGGCTCAAACATGCAAACAACTACCACATGAAGGTTCGTGGCGCCAGTTTCAGTCAAAAACAATCACGAAGACGTAGATTTGATCACGCGAAATATCAACTTTTGCGTGAAGAAATTGATCAAAGTTTAGCAAAAAGCGTCCCCAAAATGCAAGTGACAGAAGAAGAGGGTATGTTAGTTTTCCAAGGCACAGTAGAAGAGATCAATAAAGCTGATGATATAATTGACAACAAGGAAAAGATGGTGAAAGAAAAAACTGTTAGCGATGTTAGCAAGCACCTTTTAGCCTTTTTAAACAAAGCGTACAGCTCTGGGCAGTCACTCTGTAACTTTTTAGGACTTGGAAAAGACATTGTAATCGAGCTTTTGCCAACTAAGATTAAGATCGTCTCTCTGTCCGCAAATAAAATTGATCAAACTGTAAAAGCACTGAAAGAAAAATTCACAGAAAAGCAAATTGAAGTCCCTAATCATTCTGTGGTGCCAATCAAACTACAAAACCCTCTCAAATCAGAGGAGAAAAGAATGAATACAGCAGGCCATAAAGTTCACGTTGATTTTATGAAAAATAAAGTAATTTTGCTTGGACACTACAAAGAAGTTAAGGAGTTACAAGATGTGGTTACAGAGTTCATTTTGGATGAATCAAACGTTGAAGACAGAGTCCAAGTCCCTTTTCCGGAGTTAGCGCAAAAGCTACCAGAACTGCTCATCCTAAACGGTTTTGATTTTACAGGAGTGCAGTTCAATCCTTTACAATCTGGTTTTGTTGCTTTGGAAGGCCCGTCTAGCGCTGTGACTCAAGTTAGAAACAAGTTAAGACCTTTTCTCCAATCCCTTGTTAAGAAAAACGTGATTGTCGATAAACCAGGTGCACTACGCTATTTCAAAAGCGAAAACGGAGCAGAAAAGTTGCTGGATGTGGCTAGCTCACACAAGTGTCTCATCCAGTTAGAAGATGTGACAACTGCGAGTCGAGAGGAGGAGATAGTGGGACGGTATATCTTAAAGCAAGGCATACAGGTGATCGTTTACCTGGGTGACATCACGAAACAGGAAGCAGATGCATTGGTGAATGCGGCCAATGACGAGCTGCATCACGGATCGGGCGTGGCTTTAGCTTTGAGTAAGGCAGGGGGTCCTGAAGTGCAGAAACAAAGTAGTGATTTGATTAAAGAACGTGGTAAAATCAAAACAGGCGATGTAGTTATGACCAGTGGGGGTAAGCTTAAATGTAAGAAGATCTTACACGCCGTGGGACCAGAGAAACACAAAGCAGGAGGACGAGAAAGGATGATATTAGAGGAAACAGTTTCGTCCGTTTTAATTTTAGCTGAAAGTCTTGATTTTGAGTCAATTGCGTTGCCGTGTATAAGCTCAGGTGTGTTTGGGGTGCCTGTGGACGTATGTTGTGAGGCTATAGTGAGTGCAGTCCGGGCATTTGGGACGGTAGATGGGAGGCGGCTGAAGAAGATCACCCTGATAGACAATAGGAGGGAGGTGGTTGGGTCCTTGAAGGCAATGTGTGAGAGGTTGCTAAAGGACGCAGTGGGCGCAGGAGAGGCAGAAGGAGGAGGGAGCTCAGAGGAGCAGACTGGAGCAGCACCCAAAGGAGCAGACGAGAGTGTGAGAGTGGAGATCATCCAAGGGACCCTCGAAACTCAACAGGTAAAATATCCCTCTGTAATCTAGGAACTGTTTGTAGCAAAAAAATGTTGATGGCATTAAACTTAACCAAACACTTGACACCACCAGACTAAGTTACAGGTCAAATCTGTGGAGAGGTGAACCCACCCACTTTAAGGATGTATGTTTTTGAAATGTATTCATGACCAATATAAACACTCATAATTGAACAAATGCACGTCAGACAAGTTTAAACCATTCTGTGGAAAATAACTGGGAGAAAAATAACACTCCATAGTGGCAAATCTCACCCCTGAAAGGTTCCCTAATGCTCCTTTAAAGGGCCCATATTGTGCAAAATGGACTCCTGTGAGCTTTAAGACATGTTAGAAAGTTGTTACCTCCTCAAAAACATACCTAGAGTCATGTTTTGTTTCATTCACACATGTTTGAGCAATCCTTTATAATTTGTCTGCATCTCGAAAACTCAAAAAGCTATGTTCCACTTTGTGATGTCATGTGGTGCAATTTTTTATTTTTATTTTTTTGAGCTAACAACTAGACTACCTTTTACCTTTGGTTCAGTAGAGAGTGGGATTTCCAGTTCTGGAATGATCCAAATTATTCTAGTGAAGGTGTATGGAGTTTAAAAACACAATGGAGCACTTCCTTTATTACCACATGACATCACAAGGTGGAACAGAAGGTCTGAATGAAACAAAGCACAACTCCAGGTGTGCTTGTGATGAGGAAACAACATTATAACATAAATCAGAAAAAAGTGTAATATGGGCTCTTTAAAACATAGCTTAGTACTTTTTATTTGAGTACTAATCTAACTCGTCATAAATTCTTCTCAGGTGGAGTGCCTGGTGTGCCCCATGCTCGGTCATCAGCCCACCTCTGTGCGTGTGGGCCAGGCGCTGCAGTCTCAGACCGGAGCTGCTCTGGTGACAATGTTTCACCAGGCGTCAGGAGGTGCCAGTCGGCCCGGAGGCATTGTGCTGGTGGAGGGGCTTCCCGGGCTCCTGTCTAAAGGAGTGGTCTTTCTCAACCTCATCAATTACAGTGTCCAACAGCAAGAGGGCGCCAAACAGGTGAGAAGACATGCATTTATTTAGGTTTGGGAATGTGATTGGGGGGTTCTAATACTTTGAACACCAAATACCAATCAGGAACGGGTCTTTTTGTGTGGAGTTTGCATTTTCTTTCTGTGTCTAGTTTTCCCCATCAACCCAAACATGCACAATATGTAAAATTCTCCAGCTAAGGTAGTCCTGACCAAGCCAAGCTCAAATTCTGAAGATGGTCCCACTGCTTCAGACAGTTTATCAAGACGGAAGCGGCAAATGCAGAGGACAAACTGCACTACAGGGACAATAATGTCTTATTATTTATTATACAAAGCAATTATTTAGAATATATAATAAAACAAATTCTCTACTCTGTGTCTCTACTCTGTAGTTATACTTCTTCAAACATGTTCTAAAATGTGTGGGATTCTTGGATTAGTTTACATAGACTTACACAGACAAACTTTATTGATCTACAATGGAAATTACTTGGACACAGTAGCGCTCACATCACAATATATTTATACAGTTAAGTAAATGCAACATTATGCGTGTTAGAAAGTGCTCTTGGTCTGAATTGTGAATTAAAATGCAACCGCAATACTTAAAATATCAACCCTACTTTTTAACTGTATCTAGATTTTGATTTCATCCTCTTGATGGTTTTAATTTGCAGGTCTTGAAGGAGGGCATCCGCAGTGCCCTGTCCAGCTGTGAGGGCAGAGGCTTCAGCTCCGTGGCGTTCCCAGTCATTGGTCCAGGGCTTCTAGGAATTCCCAGTCGGCTTTGGCCACAATGGTCCTGCTGCAGGAGATCCAGATGTTTGAGCAGAAACGGGCCTTAAAGACGCCGTTTCAGATACGCATTGTCATCCACCCAAATGACAAAGAGGCCAGCAAGGTACACCAAGGACTAACTTTAACAAAAAGTCAATCTGAGTGGGATTGTGGTTGCAGGACTGTGCAAAAATACAAAATCAATAATACAATCAATATTTTTGGCCAATAAAAATTAACCAAACTTACAGAACGGGTGAGTGGAAAGATCCAAGCACGCAGTGTAACAGACTGATTGTAAAGGAGGCATTGCATGCTGTAACATTAAGTTACCTAAATATAATATAATATAGTACTTTGTTTGTTAGACTTTTTAGGTCCATCCCTGGAATCACTGAGCTTTTCACAAATTGTATTGTATGTACATGAAATAGTATATGTACATGAAATAACAATACAAATGTATCCAAAGGCCACCATAATGCATAATATGACTTTAATTAAACACAAAGTGAAGCTATCTCAGAAAAAAGCAAGTCTGTAGTTTTTCTACTGATGAAAAATGTTTGGTGGTTGGTAGTTAATGAATATATTCTTTTTTACTATAGGTTAATTCATGATATGCTTAAAACAGTGACTAATTACTTGATTAAAGTAACTGAACAGAATGTGCTTGCTTTCTTTTGCTCTCACTTAACCTCTTTACTTTATCATTACAGTCATTTCAGGCCGCACAACAAACTGTGCACCTCAAAGGCTTCACAAATGACGCTAATCCAAACCATGGTCAGGAAATGTAATACTCATGTTTTTTAGTTGTGACAGGAAAAAAAAACACATTATTCTTTTGTAATTTTTTTGTAGCTTCCTTTTACCGCCATGTGTCCTCCTCGCCTTCGGAGGTCACTGCTCTGATGGGCGGGGTGACAGTGCAGATTATTCAAAGCGACATCATCCATGAAAAGTGTGATGTCATCGTCAACTCCACCGCCCTCGACCCCAAAGGCCTCAGAGCAGAGCCTGCAGGTGATGTAGCATACTGACTTTAACTGGCTTGATAATTTAAGTAAATACTGTATTAAAGAAACTAAGAAAAAATTAATTGTGATTAAAAAAAAAAAGTGATATGGCTGTAAGAAAATTGTTTTGGTTTATCACTCACCACTATTCTTAAAGGCCATACCATGAGGAATAAGGGCAATAAGAGTAACAGTCCAGCTTCATACTACAGGATATTTTGGCCTATTCTATGGGACTATTCTATGGGACTATATCAC
Organism: Boleophthalmus pectinirostris; assembly: GCF_026225935.1. Classification (NCBI taxonomy): domain Eukaryota; kingdom Metazoa; phylum Chordata; class Actinopteri; order Gobiiformes; family Gobiidae; genus Boleophthalmus; species Boleophthalmus pectinirostris. The sequence continues at coordinate 19,626,460 of NW_026571153.1, read as the reverse complement.
ATGGTTGAGTCTTGCGCAATCCTTTGTAACAAATCTTGAAACCTAAAAGTGTCAAGTGTGTGGTATTGGTGGCTTTTATGTGAGTGTGAACTAAATGATGTCCATATGTTTGTGCTCTGCACTCTGTGTCACGTCTTAAAATTGCAGAAGATCCTAAACTTCCCCAGTGGGCCTTAGACTTTATATCCTGAAATTCTTTTCAAACCGTGATTTGTGTTGTTCTATTTCTACAGGTGTATCCAAAGCTATTCTGACTGCTGCAGGACCCAACGTACAGGCAGAGCTGAGAAGAGGTCAGATAATGACATGCAAATGCCTCAGTCACACGTTTATTACATATTTAACTTGTTTTTCTTGTGTTTGTCTGCTCAGTGGGGCAGTCGGCAGACCACGTGTGCAGCACAGGAGCAGGGCTGCTGGGCTGTAGAGAGATCATCCATGTTCAGACTGGACGAGATCCTCAAGATTTCAACAAAACCTGCAAAGCAGTCCTCAAACTATGTGAGAGCAAAGGATACAAGTCTGTGGCCTTCCCAGCCATCAACACAGGTGTGCTAACTGCTCTACAGGAACAATGTATTCTGTTAAATCTTTTCCCTATGTTATAATATAGCTTTTCACCAAAACACCTGCTTTGTTTCACACATTTTTGCATGGGAGTGATTGAGACATGAGCTTTAATGCCTTCATTTAGTTCAGTTTAAAGTAAAAATTTTAACTGAATTAGGTGTCACACCTCTCTGCCCTGTGTCTGGTGTTCAGGTATTGGACAGATGGACCACGGTGTAGCGAGCAGAGCCATGTTGGGTGCGTTGGCGATGGCGATAACAGAACTGAGCCCAAAGTCTGTTTCTGTGATCCGCATTTGTGATCCTGCTGCAGCCGGTCTTCAGTGCCTTCAGGTTAGAAACAAGACCATGAACCCTCAGATAACAGAACGTATAACTCCTTTTAACCACTCATTTGACCATTACAGAGCTGAGCTGGACACCCTCTTTGGACAAGTTGCTCCTCCACAAAACCTGATGGGTAATCTTATGTGTTTATTTTATTTTCACCTGCATCAATAGAGTTTTAAATGTTGACTTTGACTTTGAGTGGTAAAAGTCATAATTAAAGGCAGAGTATGTAACTTTCTGGAGGTGGCCCGTCACCTGCATGATTCTGTTGAACTTTCTCCATGGAGATAGATATGTTTTATGCTATAATGTGGAAGATTACAGCCAAAGGAACATTTTCATTGAAACAAGATACATAATGGCGTTTTAAACTTTAGTTTAGGATAACTTGTGCTCAATCCTTAAATAATCTCAAAGTGTTTCTTATTGTTTCAGGAAAATTGAAGAAAAAATTCAAAAAATCTCCATCTGTAACAAATATCCCTGCAATGAAGTCTCAGCCTGCTGTTTGCAGTGTGATCGGCTGCACTTCTGTTGATATTTCTGCCTTAAAGAAATCATTGGAGAGTTTAGTCCTTCAACAACTTCTGGAGAAAGAGTTTGAGCTACGAGAGCTTTCCCGCCTGGATGAAATGGAAGTGGAGGCAGTCCAAGCTAAAGCCAGATCTTTCGGTGTCAGTTTGGACCATGGCATTCGAAGAAAGACCAATACAAGCAAATATGACATGAAAAATCGAGCAGATTCTGGTGAAAAGATCGTCATTCTTAATGGTCTTAAAGAAGATGTTTTGGTAGTTGCAGATTTAGTCAACAAAGCGATTAAAAAAGCACTAAGTGAAGATCTGCAAGAAAAACACGAAGAAACTTTGGCCCAGACGGTTCAGTGGATGTATTTGGATGAAGGAGAGGACTGGAAACTTTTTAGTCTGAAACAAAACTACATGCTGGAGGAAGCGATGAAAAACAAGGATGTGTTTAAGAAAACGGAGATAAAAGGGAACAAAGTGGAAGTGAATCTTACGGCGTTAGAAGCGACCGATAAAAAAACAGGGAAGAAATACAGTGTAAAGCGGTGTGAGACAGACCCAGGTATGTCAGTATGACACTAATATTTCTTTGTTTAAAAGTGCACTATGTAACTTTTCTAATTTGTGGTTCTACCACCTTCTTGACTCCATGGAGTTGTTATGTTATTTGCCTAGAGTGTTTCCTAGTTTGGCATTAAAGATCTATCTTCATGGCAAATGTAATGCAATACTGTAGAACATTCCAGGACAGGGAAAGCAATAACATCTCCATGGAGACAAGCAGGTGGCAGATCTCCCATCAGAAAAAAATTACATATTGCATCTTTAAACTTAGATTTTTCAGTTGCATTTACTAGGAAAGAGATCAAACACATAACCAATAGTGGAGTCGTAACTGAAATCATTTTTATATAATGTATAATGCTGTCAAAAGTTAAAGATGCACTGTGTTACATTTCTGGTGACCTGCTTGTCTCCAAGAAGAAGTTATTGCTTTGCCTAGAATGTTTGGCATTAAACATATCATATCAATCTGGACATGGAGACAAGCAGGTGGTCCACCATCCAAATAAAGGTTCTTTTTGACAGATCAGTGTGTTGATTACACGTATCTTGACATCTTTCGTATGCCTTCTGCATCCTTCTTCAGAAGGGTCACATGATGTTATGCCTTTCTACTACCTGCATATTGCACCATCTGCAGTCCGACTTCTCCAGAACAGCATCCCTCAAGTCGGACTGCAGAGGGCGCTATTCCCCTGCCAATGCAGGTAGCAGAATAGCGCTAAAATCTGTGTAAACCTTAGGACAGCAAAAGAACAGTTAAGATGCATGCAGGTATTTCTGATCATTCTAGACAAAGCTATAGTACTCATCTTCATAGAGACAACTAGAAAAGTAATATAGTCCTCTTTCAAAAATGCTACCTTTTAGTAACAATTTAGAATTATTACTGACCAAACTGCTTCTGTATATACATGTGTACAATGACATCAAGTTAGAGGTTAACAGTTAATAAAGCTTTTATTTATGATTTCAGATATTGAGTTGCCCGGACACTGGAGTCCAATGGCAGGAGAAAGCTTTAAGAAAGTGGAACTGGATAAATCATCACCGGAGTTTCAAGATATTGCCCAAAGATTTTACAAAACTGCTAAACGCAAAATAGACAAGGTAAAACTGACAAACATCATTTTAGCAATTTTGAATAAATGTTAAGTAGAGATGTTTAATGTCATACTGTGGAACATTCCAGGCAGAGCAATGACACTCATCTCCATGCCACAATTAGGGTTTGTTGAATCGAGATGTGCTCTGTTGCTGACAAAAGGAGCTAAACTCACTATAACCTCCTCTCCTCCTACAGGCTCTCACTGTGTCTCTTATTTTATAAGTAATCTGTAAATAAAACACTAATTTGTAACACTACACAAGTTGTGTGAAAGCCTTTTAAGAGCCCTGAGATGCGGTGTTCAGTGTGTGTGTTGATGAGTGGGTTTGACACACGACACTTGATGTGCCGTGGCGCGTTTTGGTGTGCATTGGCCTTAAGTGGGTTGGGGCTAAAAGTTCAAACTAAAATATTTTCCTGACTCATCGTTTGTAATCAGGTACAGGCCCTATATGACAGTAAAAATCATGTGACTTTTCTTCTATTGTATCCTACTCTATTTTTTATCAGTAGAACTGATGTAAGTAACAGCAGTAGTACCTCCTTGTTTTTGTTATAGATTGAGCGAGTGCAGAACTATTACCTGTGGTGCAGTTTCTTTGTGATGAAGAGGAAGATGATGATGAAAAACGGTGCGGCTGAACTGGGCGAGAAGTACCTGTTCCACGGAACCTCAGCTGAATCCTGCAACTGCATCGAGAGAGACCGATTTGACAGAAACTACACAGGAAAACAAGGTGATTAGATTAAAATTATTTGGTTTATATAAGAAAAAATGTCAATGTCTGCACACATGAATCACTTAATCAATGAGTGTTGGTGCCTGACTGGTTCATTGTATTTTTCATTTCATATCAAATAGTAGATTTTTTTTTTTTTTATCGAAGTAAGGGATCAGGGTGGGGGATAGGGCTTAGGTGGAAATTTACATTTTCTGAGCACTTCTTTCAATTGAGTAAGAACACGCACATTCAAGAAATGGGTCATCATTGTGAATAGTACAGATGCTTGTAATGAATAACATAAGTGTGGAATAACTTTAGACTTCTGCAAAGCATTTAAAAAACTTACAGCATACAGCGCCATTATGTGTAATTTTTAATGTGCTTTCAGGTTCAGTATATGGCAAAGGAGTTTACTTTGCCATCAACGCTGATTATTCTGCAAATGACCGCTACTCCAAACCTGACAGTGCCGGGCTGAAGCGGATGTATGTGGCTCGAGTTCTGACCGGACGCCACACATTGGGAAACGCTGCCTTGTCGGCTCCTCCCCTCGTGGCACTGACCCTAGTGACCGATACGACAGCCTGGTGGACAATCTGCAGAGTCCCAAAATGTTTGTAATCTTTCATGATGATCAGGCCTACCCAGAATACCTCATCACCTTCACGTGAGGAGACCAGTACAGTACCTCCTTCTAATCAAGTGATATGCACATTAAATTCACTTGAAACCATAGTTAAAAACCTCAAGCATGAAGCAACTTTTTTCTTTAAAGTCTTTTCTTTAATATTTTATTGAACAGGTATTATATTATTATATATTGTTGCTTATGATTTTTTTAAAGGCGCTGTGCCTGATTTTTACTGTCTTAAAAATGTAAAAAACAGAACTGGTTAAGTTACTGTACCTCTGCAAACTTTTCTCTGGGACCAGGGGAAGTTTTACCATGACTGTAGCTAACAACAACTATTATACTAACATGCACTTTCTGATGATCAGATAATAAAAGTAAATTTAAAGTGGGACTAAACATCTAAACTCCAGACACTGGCCAAATTAGCCGTACAAATTTGGCATGCCTGGAGGACTAAAGGGGAGAGTGAGAAGGGAAAAGGGGCCGAGTCTGGAGGACTAAAGAAGAGAGTGAGAGATGGGGTGGGGGTCTGGAGGACTAAAGAGGAGAGTGAGAGATGGGTGGGGGTCTGGAGGACTAAAGAGGAGAGTGAGAGATGGGGTGGGGGTCTGGAGGACTGAAGAGGAGAGTGAAGGAGCAGGGTGATGCCACATGCCTACCACAATCTAGTGGCTAGTTTTGGATGATAAAGTCGCAAGTTAGCTCGTTTACAATATAAAAGCAAAAATGTTGTAGAAACTGTCGAGAATGCTGCTAAAACACCTTGCACACAGTTAAGTTGCTAAAAAAGTTAGTGTTTAGTCCCACTTTAAAGATCCAAATATTTTCATATGTTCATAATATGTTAAACTGTTGTGGGAAGTATATATCGATGTAAACAAATCAAGGTCTAATATTATAATGTGTTTAAGTAGTTAAAACTATGCAAATCAAAACAAATGTTAATTCAACTGTATTTTACTCACTCCACAATCTCAGAAGACTTGCTGTTTCTATTTTTTATATTTTATTTTATTTAATAGAACTACATAAAAAAAAACAAAAAAACTAAATAGCGTGATCTGGGAAAACAGCTTCATCGACTTTTAACAGTTGTGTGCTGATTTTATTTAAGATTTCTTTTATTATTTTTAGTTATTTTTAGTTCTCGTCTTAATTACATTCCTTATTGTAATGTAATACAAGCTAAACAAAGGAAATTTTATGGTTTAATGTTTTATTTTGCTCGTACCAAAGTTCTCAATGGAAAACATCAAAACTCAGTGCAATGACATTATAATTGTAAATGTAATCATGTTTTCTTTTATTTTAAAACAATCAAAGTAAAACAATAAAATAAGAACAGCGCCATTACTTTGCACATTGTATATTTTGCATCATGCATGGGACATGGGACTCTGGGTCATACATTTAGGGTTATAAATTATATAATGTCAATGTCATTTTCAACAGTAAGAACACAGAAAATCTGATGCCTGCGACAATGGAAAAGCAATACAAAAAGGTGAGGCTTCTTTGCAAGTTAAAGTTCATTTTTACTTAATTTAGTGGGATTACTAACTATTGTAAATATAAATTATAGTTTTACACCAATCAAGAAGGAATCTGTCAAGAAAATTTGAAAAATATGTTGAAAATTACAGAGAATTCTAAACACAGATGACATTTGGCACAATTTACATGAACAAACATTTTTTCTGACCCTTTACATGATTTCAACAAAATAAAGGTGTTTTCTTACATATATTGTATTTGTTAGATAATAATTTATGGGTACATTAAGGGAATTTTGCTAGGTAACAATTATGTAATGTCACGATTTCTAAACAGGGAGTAACACAGCTAAAAAAAAAAAGGCCAAATTGTGAAAATGAGTGTGGATGTGTTTACAAAAATCTTAAATATAATGATCTTAACTGTGTTTTAGGAAATTTAGTAATTGTCCAATTTAAAACAAATTATTATAGGCACTGAGCTGTTTCCATTACTAAGCTGTTTGAATTACAATTACAAAATGTGCTATACAAATACTTGCCTTGCCTAAGTCGTTTTAGATCAGTATTGCTGTTTACAATTAACAGAATGTAGAAAAATCATTTGTATATATGTATGTTCATTTTACATTTTAATTACCAGAGAAAATGTTCTTTAATGTATTTTATGCATGGCTAAATCAGTAGAATGAGTAAATCAAATATCCACTGAATGATGAGGACTTATTATTTGGGTAAATTTGTCTTAAGACGGGCCACAAACTGAGATAGACCTCATCTCCAGGGTTCAGCTCCACCACTGCGCTGTTGGATCCAAAAGCTGAATTGAACCAAAAAATAGAGCTAGAGATGATTGGCTCTTGATTTCGAAACAAACCTAAACTACGTCCCCTGATGAAAACATTGAAGCTGAAGTAGTACAGTCCAGGTAATGGTGCTGTGAAGACACCTAAATTGTATGCAATGTGTTAAAAGCAGTGTAACATTCAAATCATACTGTATTTAGATTAGGCTGGGTTCACGTGAAATCACAGCATTGTCCACACACAACTCTTTAGGGTTGACTTTATTTTTATTTTCTTTATTTTACTGACCAGAAACTATTAAAAATGTTATCTGTCACTTGAAACAGTAGTTCATCACGTTTATTTTTAGAAAAACACTGTACCTCCTTATTCACAAAACATAATAAATATTAAAATTCAAACTACACTCAGAACCTTGATTGTTCTCTGGGCTCATCTGATTGGTCAGTTTTTTTTAGCAGTTAAAATGAATTGATAGTATACTAAATGTACATGTATGTGTTGCCATACTAAATGTGCAGAAGCATCTAAGTCATATTGAATTTGACTCTGGTGAATCACATGCCCAGATGAACCAAAACATGGTGGTGTGGATGGACACTCCAGCCTGTTTAGCAGAAACAAAGACCAGAATCTGACAACGCAGTTTTAGAACATTGTGATGATGTCACGTGAACACAACCTGTTGAACAGTTAGTCTGACCTCTGTTCGGGTCGTAGGCATAGCCAGAGTTCGTCACAACATCAGTGAATGCAATCTGGCCATCAGGATCTTGTCTGGGATTTGTAGCAGTAAAAGCCACTGGTTCTGCAAGACAGGCAAGACATCACTTATTTTTATATATGAAAAACATGCATTTTTAGAGTAGGATCTCCACTCCACAGATCTGACTTGCAGTAATTTTGCCCAGTGGTGTCACCTGCTTGTCTCCATGGAAATGGATATGTTTAATGCCATACTGTGGAACGTGATAATCAAAGAAATAACATCATCATGAAAACAAGCTGGTGGCGGACCCTCCACCAGAAAAAGTACATAGTGTTTCTATTAACATTGGCAAATAAAGGACACTGCATCAGCTGCAAGAGTCTCAGTCAATTCACAATCATAATGTGACGCAATTTGCAAAAGCTGCAGTTTTTCTTACCCAGTCCAGGCCAGTTTCGAGGTTGAATATATAGATCTGAACTTGGGTTGAATGAAAATCGTCGATTTTTATTCTCTGCGGTGTCCGCGCTAGTTACATTGCTGTCATTTGTTTGTTGTTGGCCAAGAGACAAGCCCAAGGCCAAACAAATAAGCAGACAGATCTTCATTTTAGAGTTTCATTTGCCTTCCTTGTCTCGTTCTGCAGGTGCACAAATCAAATCAATTTATAGTTAAGATTTCTATCAATAATTTATGTGTTGTTTTATGGTATTGGTGAATAATGAAACAGAAGGCACTATAATCATTTGCCAGTTACACAACGTCTCACCAGCTTTTATTTTCTAAATTACTTAAACTTTTTATTTTTTTTTTATTTTTATTTTTGTGTGTGTGTGAAATCAGTGGCCTATATAGACGTTCTTAAGACAAAAACTTTGCCACAACAGACTCCTTTCTCTTTATCTATTTTTGTTCTTTTGTACTTAGGTGCACTATACTATACTACCATACAAACCACCGGACTGTTGCCATGGAGATGTTTTTAAATACAAGAATTTTCAATCTGTGTTTAGAAAAAAATAAAATAAAAAATACAAACATACAAAATACAAATGACAAACGTGGATTAAACCTTCTTCAGAACTTTACATTTTAAAAGAAAGTATTAAGTTAAAACAAAGATATTTTCACATTCAAACAATCAATTAATCATTTAACAACTTCAGTCTCACATTTTAATGTGAACATATTAAGGTCTAGCAATGCAACGATATTCGACATAATACCGAATTGTTCGATACTGGTCTCACGTGTTCATTTGATACACATGTCGATATGCACGTGCCCCTCCATGCATGCTGTGTTGGCATTTAAGGAGAACAGTTATTGCAGCGTCCTCCTCAGATGCAACAAGAAAACAGCTCCATAGGGACTTACAGCTGAAATATTCTAACAGAGGTGGGTTTTATCTTTCAGTCACTTTTTATTTTATGTTGATAGACCCAGGAATGACAAAGTTATTAACTTTTCAATACTTTAGAATCGCCTTTGGCTTCACATCAGCTCTCAGATGTTTTAGTCAGAAAACAGTCTATTGAGACAGTTTGAATGTAAAGAAAGAGGATGGGAGAGCGCAGTGTGTCTGTAAGAGCACAGAGTGTAGCAGGGCAGTGTGGAAGGAGCTACTGTCTCTGCTGTAGGGCAGCGCAGCATGGACACAGGCGTGTGTAGGGAGAGGAGAGACAGACTCAGGAGGAAAAGAAACCATCAAATGATCATCAAAGAAGGAAAAGTCTGATAATGTGACTCCCCTACCACTCTATATGAGAGCAGACTTGCTATATTATAAAATATAAAATAGCCTGAGAAAGCACTATTCTTATTTTCAATCAATAACATTTAGCTGTAAATTTACATTAGCTGTAAATCATTGAACCAAATGAACTAAAACACTTATAAACTACAGCTGCACAGTAGTTCTACTGTAATATATTGCATGTAATATATGTAATGTTTCATTAACATCATAGTGTTATATTATACTCATTAGCAGAAAAAAATTACACAAGATTTTTTTGTTGCTTCTTAAAACATGTCAAAATCAAATTGATATCCTGACCCTTATATTGAGATACATATCGAATCATGGGAAAATCATATAGTTGCATCCCTATTAAGATCATGTCCAACGAACTGGCCCGGTCACTTTATATTGCGATCTATATGATCTGTAGCAATTCGCTGGGGAAAACTGAGCCAAGCTGGATTTTGCTCCTGTTTAATGACAGGTTAGACAGTGTGGCTAATCTTCTCCATCGTCTTGATAGGTGCACTGAGTTTATTACAGTAGGCCTATGTCTACAAGTCAATATAATAGATTAGCTACACAGTCTACACAGCAAAATCTGCAAATCATAACTTCCAAGGGCTTGAGTATTATTTACAGAAAGTTAGAAAACCAAGTCGTGAAAAGGTCATTGGTTAATAACAAACAAGCAGATTAACCCCCATTCACAGGAAAGAAGCAAATGAATAACTGAACCAAGACGGAACTGAGACTGAACCAGAACAAACAAGCTGTTGTATCCAGGACTGAACCAGGACTAAACCAGAACGGACAGGCTGTAGATGTGTCCAGGACCACTGTGCATCCACATAAACTATATAATATTTTATTCATATTTTGTGCCTTGCTCCCTTGCATGTGAGGGCTGTGTTGAAACTTTATCCGTCTGACCCAGTCTGTTATTTATAGCAGTGTGTTTATGCAGAGCTAGTGAGCGCAGCTAACTTTCAGAGATTGTAAAGACATAAACGCTAATATTAAGTGCTAAAATGGAGTTCAGCAGGTCTTATTTGCCTTTAGAATGGGAGGAAAAATGGAGGAGGGAGAAGGAACGTTTGAAAAGAGTGGTAGAAGAAGGAGGAGAGGGTGCAGAGAGGAACAAGCAAGAGCTAAGACGAATAGTGGCCTACAATGACTCGAAGATGGGACTGTCCAGTGCCAGGAGAAACAGTGCTAGCTCCGAACAAGTTCATGAAGATGAATTTGACGATAAAACTCTTAATTATAGCATCCAAAATTACCCATGTGATGTATTTGGGATTTTGAACCATTTCTGGAGGACAGGAATTCTTACTGACTTCATTTTGGTGTTGGAAAATGGACAAAATTACCAAGTGCATACCGCTGTACTTGCTGCTGTCAGCTTATTTGTGCGCAATAGACTTCCTAAAGAGAAAACTATACATTGCTGGACTTTAAATTTGGGTTCTGAAGTGGATAACATTGGACTACAAGCTGTTCTGGAGTTTGCGTACACTGGTGTAATCTTGTATTTGAATGAGGAAAATGTAGAATCTGTTATTGCTGCAGCTAAAGTCATGGAAGTACAGAGAGTACTGGAGATTTGTGGTAAAAAGACAACAAAAAGTGAGCAGCAAGATGGAAGCCAAGAAGGAGAAGAGTTGAAGAAGACCCTAGAAGAGATTTATCAGCTCAGTGGTGAACAAGTGGGCTGTGATGTTGTACTAGACATCAATGGAGTTTTCTGTCATGGTGAGTGGTCAAATGTGCTTCTTAAAAACATGAAAAACAAAACTAGTTCATCTTAAAAAGTTTGTCCAAAGTTATTCCTGACTTACCATCTACATTCTGAGCATTTAAATTATTCACAGTGATTAGTTTATAAACACTTTTCAGAACTCTTAGAGACCAGTGCAGAGTTTCGCCATGAAACTAACAACCACCAGCATGCTAGCACACTCTCTGATTATCATAAATAAAATGATTTCTAATTAGACGCAGACATATTTTGACCTCAAGATCTGTTTGTACAATGTACTCTATATGTACTGGGTACTCCCATCAGTCTACCTCAGGACAGCTGTGGCTGCAATAGTAGCTCCACTGAACAGGTTATAGAGTGAATGAAAATGTATAAAAACACAAAGTGACTCTGAATATGAAAAAGCACTATATATAGCACTATATATACCACCAGTCAAAAGTTTCAGAACACAATAATTTTTCCAGTTATTTATTGCAGTTCAAGTCGTGCAAGTCCAATGAAAATCTTGAAATATTACAACGGTAAGAACTGAACAACCAGAGGTTTTAAAAAAAAAGATAAAAGATACAAAACACAAGTCCAAGCTCTGCCAAAACTACCTCAGGAAAAAAGAACAAGATGGTGAGCTTAAAAACATGGAGTGTCCAGCATTGTCTCTAGACTTAAACCCCATTGAGCTGGTTTTGGGATGAACTGGACAGAAGAATAAAGCCAAGCAACCTACAAGTGCCACACATTTATGGAACTTCTGTTACAGACTTGGGAAGAACTTTCTGAAGAATATTTGATTTCTATTGTAAAAAGAAAGAACCACGAGTGTGTTCAGCTGTTATATCTGCTAAAGGTGGCAACATTGATGAATCAAAAGTTCAGAATACATTATGGTCAACAGTAGGGATGTAACAATAACTGAAATATCGTGATATTGTATCAAGTCTCTTTGCTTAAATTAAGAGTTATGGTGCAGCAATATCTAAAAAAAAGACAGAGGGAACTACATAGACCATGATCCTTTGCTCCATTTCAGTGCAGACTACAAGATGAAAGAACATTTCTAAGCACTTTTAAGTCTTCGTTCTTTGGATTAAGTCTTGTCAAGGCATTTTAACAGGAGAAAGTATCACAGCCTCCTCCACAGTATCAGCCTCCACAAAATATCGCAATAAATATTGTACCATGAGATGTATATATGAAAATATCATACAGAGAGATTTGGATATTGTTACATCCCTAATCATGAGCCTCCCCACCATATCATGAGCTTTCCAACAATATCGCAATAAATATCGTACTGTGAGGTTCATACCATGATATCATATCGTGAGACTTGGATATCGTTACACCCCTAGTAAACAGTAAGCAGTAAAAAAATGGAAAAAGTGTGGTGTTCTAAAACTTTTGACCAGTAGTGAAAGACAAATACATTATTATTTATGCTGTCATGTATTGATTTTCTAAGGTATTCTAAGTATTCTCCTATAGGTATGAATCACAATGCTGGGGTGTACTGTGTAAAAAGCTAAAATGGATAATACAGGCCCTAAAGTGTTGTGATGTTAAACTTATCCCCTTCTTCTCTAGTGCACAAAGTGATCCTGGCTACCAGCAGTGACTTCTTTCGTGGGATGTTCACCAGTGGAATGAGGGAATCCAGTCAAAGTTGCATTGCTCTTCCTTTCCTGTTTGCTCCAGAACTTGAGGCCCTCATTGCCTGCGCCTACACCGGACAGCTCCACCTGAACTGGGACTGCGTCTTTGAAATCGCCTGCACTGCACTCCAGCTTCAATTTTCACCAGCTTTGTCTTTATGTTTAAAATTCATGCATGAACAAATTGACACTAACTCTTGCTTGGATCTCATCTCTTTTGCTGAGGCGTATGGCATGACCGAGTTACTTGACCACGCTACAGATTTTGTTTTAAGGAATTTCTGGGAAGTGTCTGAAACTGCAAAATTTCTCGATCTTTCTGCAGAACAACTTGTTGATTTTCTAAAATGTGACGGTTTGTGCGCACCTTCAGAGCTAACAGTATTTCGCGCGGTAATTTCTTGGATTGAAGCTAGCCCAGAGGAGAGACTAAGCCAAGCCAGCTTACTTATGTCCAGCGTTCGTTTTCCTTTGATGACATTTAGGGAGTTTCGTGAAGTTCGAGCGATCAACTTGCGAATGGAGTGTGCTCAAAATAGCAAAGAAGTTGAATTGTACCTAGCTGCACTGAAAGAATTTGGGAACCAGGACACAGAAGCAAAATGCAGAGTTCGAAAGCCCAAAAATGCATTGGTTGTAGTGGGAGGCGACCAGTTAAATCCAGATATGGGGCAGCAGATTGCTAGCAGAGAAGTATGGTTTGCTAACTGTCTTCGAAGCGGCACAGGGCTAGTTAAAGACATTGAGTGGAGAAAACTCGGAGAGATTCCGGATCAGGCAAAGTTTAGGCACGGTGTTGCGTCCATGGGAGAAAAACTCTATGTGATCGGTGGATGCTACTTTTACACTAAAGAGGACATCATGAAATCAGCCTACAGGTAATTACATGCATACAAATACAACTACACACTTAAAACCTTAAAAAACGTGAAAAACAGTAGTAGTTTAGTTTTTGCATTTTAAACACTGAACACTTAAACCTCACCTAAACCAGCGAGAGCAACACGGTTTGACAAAACTTTACAAAGACAAATGTATCTGAAGCCATACGACAAAACACGTTGATGTCACGTCAGCCATTTTGGTAGGCAAAAAGCAACAACAAGTCAACATCAACAGTACAACATCAACAACGTCAACAGTTATCGGCGAGTTTTAACTTTTCAAAGCAACATTTTTGATCCTGAACATTCAGTGACTTAGAGTAAGATGATGAACTCATGTCAAAACAATTAAATGCAAAACCTACTTCAAAATTAGTTATCTCATGACAGACATACGCAACACAGCTGTCATCACAAATAAACGGCCCCACTGACTTTTTGCCTACCAGCCACTGTGCATGTGCAGAAACGCCAGATGTAAACAAAAACTACGTTTTCTCTTATATCCTGTCTCCATGATTTGAGAGAGTGTGATTGACAGGTGGAAAACCTATGGTCACCTCCACAGATATGTCCTGTATATACATATAATGCCATGCTGTGGAATATTCCAGGGAAAGCAATAAAATCTCCATTGAGACAAGCAGGTGGCAAACCTGCAATCAGAAAGTTAAATAGTGCACCTTTAAGTCATCACAAATCTAAAATGAAGGAGTGTAACTCACCCATAGCGTTCGGCTCCAGAAAAATGAAGTTCACCAACAATTTGAGGCAGAGTTAGCAATTTGGGGGCACTAGGCAATCTTGAGTTTGGGGCCTTCACTATAATGCACTGTTTTTCTGTTTTGCTTTGTTTTTTTAATATATTTATTGTCTGTTTTTCCCCATTGTTCTAGAGACATACACATCTCTATTTATTTGAATTATGATGGATTGGAAACTTGTCTTATTAGTTAGGAAGCCTACTAGATAACCAGAATTGAAAGTAGTTATATTTTTTTGCTAGTGCAATTACATTTTTGTTCACATCCATTACATATGATTATTAGAATATTTCTTATGATTATTGCTTAAAAGTAAACTACTCCCATTTAATGTCATATTGAGAGAAAATCAATATGAGGCCTCGGCCATTAGTGGCACTGATTGGATGGGGGCCCCTCCAGGTTTGGGAACCCTAAGTAGCTGCCTACTTTTGTCTAATGGTAGCGCCGCCTCTGCCATGAATTAAATCTTGAAAACTTTCATGTATGTATGATGTATAGTGTAAGATCTTTCTATTTTGTTCCAGATATGATCCTGAGCAGAACAGTTGGAGAAGACTGGCAGACATGAATGAGTTTAGAAGTAATTTCTCTCTAATCGCAAATGAAGGACGACTGTTTGCGATTGGTGGAGACAAGGAGATCAACACTAATGTGGACTCAGTGGAGGTGTACAACCCAGACACTGACAGCTGGAGGTAAAAATGTTCACCTTTCAAAACCTGTGGCATGTGCCTGAAATGCATATAAATACTAGCAATGTTGGTGAGAGCTAGAAATTAGATACATTTTAATATGTGCTTTCTCCTTCAAAAGTTGCAACTTTACCTGATTTTTATTGTCTTCAAAATGTGAAAAACAGAACTAGACCTACTTTTAACTGTTTGTTGTGGTCCTAATTATTCATTGCAAGGAGTTTTAAATTATTCACATCTCACTTCAGAGGCCAGACTGGGCTTTTGTCATTACAGCTAAAAAACTACTACAATGCTAACAGCACACTTCCTGATCATTTTGCAAAAAACACTTTATAATTACAGTAGATGCAGACAGCACACGATGGACTTGTTTCTACTTATTTCTAGAGCTGCTTATACAGAAGTATGTAGTGTAGTGTTGTGTACTGTACAGCATGGGGGAAAAAATAAGCAGTCATTGTGTTCTGGGGATAAACAATTTACAGATAAATAATAGTTGGCATTTTTCCAATAATAAATGTTTTTCTTTTCCAGTTTTGTGCATCCACTGAAACAGAACCTGAGTGGTCAAGCTGCTGCTGTCTGTAATGGTGCCATATTTATTTCCGGAGGCTTCAACTGCAAATATGAATGCCTTGTGTCACTGTTCATGTACCATCCTGCAGGGGGCTCCACCTACCTGTCCGACATGACCTTTGACCACGCTCTGCACTCCATGGAGGTGCTCCGTGGGTGCCTCTATGTCGCCGGAGGAGTTTGCAATCTGCGAAAATTTTACACCGACCAACTTGTGTGTGAAATCTACTCTCCGCGCACTGATTCCTGGAGTGTTTTTGAGAATTTGCCTGTTGCACATGTTGGAGCGCCCTCTGTAGTTTTGGAGGATAAACTGTATATTTTAGGGGGGGTATTGTCAGGAGGATTACAGTGAATCCGGGCTAGTGCATCGTTTTGACCCCACTATGAATAGATGGGAGAATATGGGTCGGCTTCCAGGAGCTGTGACAGACATCAGAGCATGTTTAATACCTCTACCAAACCATTTAAGGCAGTAAAATGTTTTTGTTTTGGGTTTTTTTTGCATTATTTGTATGAGGTCAGAGACTAGAATATTTGTGTGGATACAAATAACTGAGGAGGCTGAGTGCCATTTGCAGTAAAGTAGCCAAAATATTTACTCATATAGTAGTTGAAGAAATTATCCAACAAGTGTATCTGTAACAAAAGTAACTGGAAAGAATATACATAAAAGGAAAAAGTATTATCTTCATCATTCAAGTCATCATAAAGCTTTTGTCACTTGTAGACTTACTTCCCGCTTAGCCTTTCTCTCATTAAAGGTGTAGTTTGTAACTTTTCTTGTGGAGGGTTGTCTATATACAGACAGGCAAAGCATTTCTACAAGGTGACCGTCCCACCACAAATATTACACTGTTCACACTCCACACTGTGTTAACACATTGAATTTGGGTAGTACAACTGGACCTAAATCTGAAATAGTCCAGTACTAATCCAGGATTAAACCACACCATACCAAGTCTACATCAGGACTTAATTGGGCTCAAACCAGGAATAAAGCAGGATAAATGTGAACTCATCCTATATGTTAACCTAAGAAACATATAGAGAGAACATCCACCCTTCTCTGGAACAAGACAAGACTCAACCTGTAACACTTCAGGCCAGAAAACATATAGGCCCCTCTCCCTCATTTAAGTGCAGAGAGCAGCAGGAGCAGGGCACACAACATGGACCTGAAGACATGTGTTTTGGTGTTGGCTTTTGGGTTGTGCTCAGTTCAGTCTCAAAGAGGAGACTTCACGATGCCCGACTGGTTTCAGAGCAAACTTGACCTGATTTTAAAACTGGAGGAGCGGATGAATAACGTCGACAAATGCTGCAAAAATGTGGAAGATGTGGAGTTTAGGTTGAATGCTACTTTGGCCGAGCTTGCGAGGCAGAAAGAAGACATTGACAAACTCAAAAAGGAGAATGAAGGTAGGTTTCAGAGAGATTATTACTGTTGCCATAGTAATTAACAATAGAAGTATATAATAGTATATCTTTTAACTGGTCCTCAAATTCTCAAAGTGTCACATAAAACTGGAAGCTGAAACCATTAAAGGTGTATTAGAGGATCTCTTAGGCCCAATTACTGACTTTTCGTTTCTTGCCTTACAAGTCCATGATTTTTTCTGTGATATTTTTAGAGTATACAAAGATTGTTCCATTGTGAAATTACTTTGTCCAAACTAAGAGTGCTTTGTTTTTCCTTTCACAGAACTAAGGAAGATTGTTGGGAAAGGTATTTTTTTGAAATTCTTTTTAGAATTTTAATGTATTTGTCTATGACTTGTGGCAGACTGACGTGTCTTGTCCACAGGAGACATATGTGTGTATGTAAGCATTGTGTTACCGTGGTAAATGCTGAACATTCTGCCACAGACATACATGCAGCACCCACCACTGCTACGTATATAACATTTCTAATAGGCCCATGTCTCCTTTAATGTCCCCAGGCTCTCCACAGGTGGCCTTCTCTGTGTCTCTGGCTGATTCTGAGGAGGTGTACAAAGGCCCGTGTGCAGATAAGACCCTGGTGTTTAAACGAGTTTTCTCCAACATAGGAAATGCCTACAACCCCAACACTGGTGCGTGCTGAATACTGTGCTGCTCTTTGGCCCTTAGGCTTGTTGGGTGAAGGACACAATAAAAGCAAACAATGACTGGAGCTGGATCAAACTACACTGTAATAACACAAATCTACATGAGTTTAAAAAAATATAAAAGATAAAAGATGAGAAATTTCAAATTTTTGGGAATATTTGAAGAAACTAAAAATAAAACAATGTAATATTAAATTAAACTAATAATACTTAAAGAAAAATAATAATTAATTACCCCATGTTTTACCAAATTACCAAATTATGAAGGTTAAAAGGTGCTCTATGTCACTTTTTGGTTGAGGGTTTACCACCTGTCTATCTCTTTGAAGATATTATTGCTTGTTCCACGGTATAGCATTAAACTTATATTTCCATGGAGACAAGCAGATGGCATCACCAAGCCAAGTTTAAGGTCACATCTGTGGAGAGGCGAACTCCACTCAGTCAGAATTTGACGTTGTTTCTTAACCATAAAGCACCCCTTTAATTGAATAAATGTATAACAGATAAGTTTGATGCCATGCCGTGGAACATTTGTGTTTTTGTCTTGAACTATGATGCATCTTTGAGTGTCACTAGAAAGTAATAAAGTAACTAAACAAGCAATAACATCTCCATGGTGACATGTGGCAAGCAGTCCTCTAGAAAAGTTACTGATTGCACCTTTAACTTTGAATTTGTCTTTTTATAAAACAGCATAATCTTAGTCTTATTGTAGTCTTAATCTACAAAGGTCTGGGCTCATGTCTGTTCTTGTCACAGGAATCTTCACAGCCCCTCTGGGTGGCTCTTACTTCTTCACCTTCAACACATTTGGATACAACAGTCACACCACAGGTGCCATTTTGTTCAAAAACAACGATATCCAGGTAAGAATGAGAAATATAATGGGAAAAAATTTGGAACAGATACAGTTGATGTCATCAGCATTCCCGTGGGGTGTGAAGGTAACAGTTCATTTTACACAATCCATTAGTCCCATATTTGTGTCCTGTCAAAGTATCAGTATGGCCTATAATATCTATTTTAAAAGGAGTGCAAAAAAATAAATAAAAAGTAAGGTAGGACTGTCCAAATTGATAAACTAATACAAGAATCACATGCATTTCAGAACAGATTTTTCATATAAAGAGAATATTTAGCAGTAAGTGGATGAAATTCTATCTAAATAAATCTTAGTTAAGTCTTATTGCAATTATGAAATCCCAAATACAACTTTTATTTTCTTACTATATTCATTCATTTTGTGTGCAATATCTGAACCTAAACAAAGACCTTTATTGCCATTATATTGTCAGAATATCATAATTAAGATAATCCCAAAAAGACTGAGTGATAATTTTTTTCTCCATATCTCGCACCTGTACCTCCAGATTTCCACATATGAGGGAGTGTCTTCAGATGGAGCTGACAGTAGCAGCAATTCAGTCCTCCTGACTCTGGCTCCAGGAGACACTCTGCACCTGCAGCTCTGGGAGAACGGGCGGGTTTTTGACAACGCCAACGCACACACCACTTTCACTGGGTTTCTTGTTTTTCCAATAACTAAATAGAGCACTTATAAATGTGATATCAGTTGTGCTTAATCAAAGCCTTCATAATGGGCAGGCTGTGTTAAGGTGAACTAAATTTGCTGTTCTCACAATGTGTCCTCTGCATTTGACCCATCTTTCAATGACACTAGTGCAACCTGTTGGGAGCAATGGCCCATCTTCTGGACGTCTCCAGGATGACCTTAACTGGAGGATTTCATAGATGTTTTGGGTTATGGGATTAATCCTCATAATAAGAAATAAAGTGAAGTAAGAGATGTGTCTTGTTTTCAACAATTGTTATTCACTTATTTGTGAATGCAAAATGACCTACTTTGAATACTCAAATATGCATTTGAGTTCATAATAAAGCTTCAACAAAAATAGTATTGCAGTGAAATTAAGTAAATGGTTCACAGGAAACAAATAACTCACTAATGTTTAAAAATTTTCTTTGATTCACATTTTGTTATTATAAACACAAAAGATATTGTATTACTTGTACAGCTGTTACTACTTCTTCCATCACTATTATGGCCAGAGATGCTACTACTACATTTAATGAGCTACAGATAACTAATAATAAGTCAAAACGCAGGTTACATGTTTATTTCTTTTATTACACATAAAATTGCAAATAAAATTTATTACAAGAAAATCTGTACAATAAATCTATGAGTATCAGCCAGTTTGAGTGTTGATCATTTGCTCTTTGCGACCACTCAGTAAAATCTAAACATTATACAGACTCAATATCATGAGGTGAGGAAATCTGGAGGCAACGCTGCACATTACAATCAACAAAATACTACCGTATTTTTCGGGCTATTAGGTGCGGCCTTCCAAAAACGACTGCGCGCCTTATAATCCGGAGCGCCTTTTAAATGAATTTACACGAGTGTTCCAGTACAACTTCAGTAAACGACAAAGCCGCACCACTTGCAGCATTACGGCGACCGTAGTCAGGAGCATCGCGGAGTAATAAGTACTGTGATTCCTCATTTTTCCTGTGGACGAGGAAAAGATGAGCGACTGGCTGCGAGAAGTTTACCTTAAGAGACCGGATGGCTTTTTCCACACATCTCCGTCCCTATTGATCTGCGACTCCAGCGCAGTAACAGATTGTTGTCCAGACGCAGCCGCGATTCATTTTCGAATTATTTTACCAACAATGGCCAATACAGAGAATGTAATACACGAAGATCAGAGCAAGTACCAGTGTGCGAACATGTGGCTCCAGAGTGAGTCAAAATTGGGGGTGTGTACGTCTGTTCAGGACCTGGACGCACAGAGAGGTCCCGGTGTTCCCCATGATCATGTACCAACCAGCATTTGTTATTTTAGGCTTTAATTAATCAAATAATTTTATGGCAATAGCCTATTCAATTGATGCAACTTCAAAAAGTCCCTGCTTTTAGCCTAGTGTGAGAAATACAGTCTGACTAGATCCAAACCAGAGTCCCGAAACGGGGGGACTCCGGTTCAGGCCGGGCTCAGAGGAGCTGGAGCGGGGAGCATCGACCAGAGGAAGCGCTTTCCCTGGGAAGAACCAAATACGCGGAGGACGGACGGACCGTCCGGACCTGTAGTCCACAGCGCATTCTTGCTTTTCCCGCACGGAACCAGCGCGCAGACGACGGAACGTACCCGCTCGGACTCAGTCCATCAAGCACTGGTCTTGCTCGCCACCGTTTGGAACCAGCACATGGAGGATGGAGCCTCCGGACCATCTGACCAACGCGCTTGTAGGACGACAGAAGACCAAGGACCAGACCCCAGCCCCGTCCTGAGGAGCTGTGCGCTACCGTGAGCACTGTTGGCTGCTGCTGTTACCCGAACTCTGGGCTGATGCGGTGAGTTTGTACAAAGTTTGACATGTTGCTGTTTTATGAGTTCATGATGATAATTTGAGATGAGGACGGCCAGGAACATCGGTGTTGATAACTGGAGGTATCGCTGTTTTCCCGGGAAACAGAGACACGTCAATCGAACCAGTTTTGGTTTGTTTGTAGGTGTGAACGCGGACCACACTGGAGTCTATCTGCTACATAATAACAATTTTATTGCCTGGTGCGAACCAAATAATCGAACTAGCGGTGTGAAAACGCCCTAATGTGTTATTTTTAATTATAACCGAACAATTATGAGTTATTGTGAATACGCTGACAATTTATGGGTCTCAGACAATTTTTAGTTTTTTACGTGTTACAAATGAACAAAGTTGAGAGTTAACGTAAACGTAAACGCGTTAAATAAAGTTTGACTGATTTACCTAACTGTTGTGTTTCGTTTAACGCGCCTTATAGTCCGGTGCGGTTTATATGTGACAAAAGTTCGGGAAAACGACAGTGCGTCTTATAACCCGGAAAATACGGTACACACTTTTAGTTCAGTTCAGTTTTGTTCTGTTCTAAAAGAGCTTATAACCCTCAAAAATAGTCACAGAGTATTCAGTCCAATTCACTACTATATATTTCAAGCTATGCTGTTTATATTGTTTACTTAGTCCCATGTTGTCGACAGCCTCTCTACAGGTTCTCTGCTAAATTTTATTTAGGGCCCCTTAAAGCGCCATAGAGCACCAGTAAAATTAAATAAAGCACCTTTAATTTCAAATTGTCACCACAACTTTTAGTTAAGTTACACTGTAAAATATATTACTCAAGTAGGAGTAAAAGTATGGCATCTGAAAACTACTCCAAGAAGTACAATTTTATTTAAAAGTTTTTCAAGTAAATGTACTAATCACCCCTATCTACTCTGGACATATTCTCAAATGCTCTGGTAAGCACAGTACACATGCTTTTATATCATTGTTGGGCCCTGGCATCTTCCCCATATTCTCCCATTGCAGTGTGGCTGGATCATAGCGATGAACCATTTTTGTGTCGCTGTAATCCTCCTGACTGTACCCGCCCAAAACGTAAAACTTTCCCTCCAAAACAGCGCTCCCTGCTCCTACGTGTGGCACTGGCAACGGTGAAAAACTAGTCCAAGAATCGTCTTGAGGATTGTACATTTCACAAGATAGCATATCAACGATATTAACATCATCCACCTGAGAGAGTCCACCAGCGACGTATAGGAAGTCGCCCAGGACCTCCATGCAGTGAAGGGCACGAGGGTGGGCCATGTTCTCCAGGTATGTGCTGCCTTTTTCGGGGTGGTAGGAGAACATGGAGGAGAGGCAATCATAGTCATTGTTGAGTCCACCTGAAATGAATATCTGCCCTGCTAAGACTCTCGCTACGTGGCCCCCGAGTGGTAAATCCAGAGGACGGGTGAAACTGCAAGAAGAAAATAATTGAAACATGAGATCTTCTACGACTGTCCAGGATGCACAACCATCACCCTTTCCTTTCAGCTCCAACAAAGTGCTCAAACGGTGCAGTTAATACTACTGTAATATTTTCATTTCACTTTAACTAAAGAAATGTTCACCCAGTTTAAATTAAAATAAACATTATGTTTCCATTGTATTATTTTGTGTTGATCCAAAACAAATAATTTTGAATTTAACTCTAATATGATCTAATATGGAATATTTAAATG
This sequence comes from Boleophthalmus pectinirostris, assembly GCF_026225935.1. Taxonomy (NCBI): domain Eukaryota; kingdom Metazoa; phylum Chordata; class Actinopteri; order Gobiiformes; family Gobiidae; genus Boleophthalmus; species Boleophthalmus pectinirostris. The sequence goes on along the minus strand of NW_026571153.1, from coordinate 19,603,738 downwards.
GTTTGAGAAAGAGTGACAAAATGAGTTTAAACAGGGTCTACATTTTATTTTTTAGTGTGTTGCTGTACCTCCATGAGTTAGTAGAGGGGCAGTATTGTTCCACTGTTTCGAGGTAGTCTGGGTGACTCTGTCCTCCGATGGCGAACAGCTTTGACTCAAATACGACCATAGAGAAGGAGCATCTGGCCTGGTGTATGGGACACAGCTCCTCCCATCTGTTTTCAAGAGGGTCGTATCTGAAACATTACACAAAGAAACAACTGAGTCAAGCAATTTGGTCATGGATATTTAACAAACTGTTAAAGGGTTTAAGAGTGATGACAAATTAGGATGATCATCATAGAAATTAGATTAAAATGGTGCTTTTAACAGGAAAATGAAACCCATGAATAACAATTAGAGGACAGCAATTTGGTTGTTGTAGTAAAGATGAGGAAGATAACCTAGAATGCTGAACAGCTTTAAAACAGTACTATGTAACTTTTCTGGCGGTGGTAGAATGAGGGACTAAACAGTCAAGTTTTCTAGTGGAGTTTCCACCACCTTCTTGTCTCCAGAGAGATTGGTTTGCCTGGAATGTTCCATAGTATAGCATTAAACTTATATATATCTATCCTCCATGGAGAGACGAGGTCACTCACAGTAAGAAAAATCATGTTTTTCATGGTATTTTTTGATCAACATAAACGTGAATAAATTTAAGACAGGTTTAGCTCCATTTTATAGAACATTCCAGGTAAAACAATCACATCTCTGTGGAGTGAAGCGAGTGATGGAACCCCCAACCAGAGAAGTTACATTTTGTATTTTTAAAAATGTACCTGAAAAAAGAGTTTAGAGTGTCTCCAATGCCGTAATACTTCTTCCCACCGAGGAGGTAGAGTTTTCCTTCGATCACTGTGACCTCATGGCTGAACCGGGCAGGCTGCGGCATCTCCCCCAGCTTCCTCCACTCCATCGCCTTTTTAATCCCCATGTGGTTCCTCAGTGAATTCCCAAACCACAAATCTTTACTGATACTTCGCGTTCCTAGATCTTCTGAAATCTGATCACCTCCGCTCAGGACCAGACTTTCCTTTGGTACATAAATACGACATTGATTTTGTGTTTCGATTTCATTTGAGCAGAAATCATCAAAAATGGCTTCATACAATTCTTGTAAGCTATGATTCGACCACATTTTGAGAGCTTGGACCTCCTTGAACTCCTTAAATGTCATCAGAGGAAAGTGTATGGTTTTCATAAGTTCTTTGGCTAACTTTAATCTTCGCTTTGGTTTTGCTTGAATCCAGTCAACCACTGCTCTGAAAACGACTAACTCAGACGGTACGCACAAAGCAAAACTGTTCAGATATTTTAGCAGATGCTTTGAGGGGAGATCTTTAAACTTTGGCGTACGGGCTACTTTCTGAAACTGACGTAGGATGTAATCTTCAGCGTGATCGAGCAGTTTGATGATACCAAAAGCTTCTGCAAAAGACGCAACATCGAGACAACAAAACGGGTTGATTTCTCGATGAAGAAAGCTGAGGCAAAGGCTGAGAGCTGGTTGGTATTGCAGCTGAAGAGCGGTGCTGGTAGTTTCGAAAATGGAGTTCCAGGTGAGGGAGATGGACCCGGTGTAGGAGCAGTTGAGGAGGACTTCGAGTTCTGGAGCCGAGAGGAACTGGAGGTAAACACTGGACTGAGACGATTCCCTCATACCCAAAGTGAACATGGCACGGAAATAGTCACTACAGGCTGCCAACATGACTTTGTGCACTGTAAAAAATAAATAGAAAAAATATTGAGAATTTTGGAAGTCCCTAAAATCCAGTTATCTTTCACTATCAATGTGCCTGGTGTCAGTTTGAGTTGGGTTCATAGACTGTATACATAAATGAATATAGCTAACTTTTTACACTATAGCTAGCTTTTTATTTAGCTATTTCGTATGTATATAAATTCCTATTCCTGATACGGACCTGGCTCGAAATTTGCTCCTATAACTGGTAGCATCGTAAGCTTCTCGTAAAGTAATGACAAAGTGTATATTTTGGATCCCAGGCAAGTTTTTGACATCAAATAAAACATTTGCATCTGAATCTGAATTTGAATTTGATTTATCCCTTGTTAAAGAGTAACACAACATGTTGTTTACCACAATTTTACACAACCAAGAAACCACATGGCATGATTTTTTTTATATTACTATCAAGTATGGAGTTACTTCTGCGATTACTCCAGCTGATCTTGTGACAGGCAACATCATTTCAGTCTTATTTTAGGTCTTGGTAATATCTTCGGGCTTATGATGTGTTTATCTGGCCAGATTTTATTTATATATTCCTCCCTGGAGTCTAGTAGCACTTAATAGCTCTAGCAGATATCGTAGTATATGAAATAACATGTACAAGCCTATAACTGTATTTATAGATTGTGTCTGTGTAATTCTTCATATACAGGCTGCCTTCCTCCTCAGAGCTCAAAACACTCCCTCACATCCTGAATATTCCACCTTGTGACATCATGAAGTGATCATCCAGAAAATGCTCCTCCTTTAAAGTCCACACACCTTCACCAGGCCCAGTGTAATAATTTCATCATCAAATCCTCAAATTCACTATTATACATTACAACTGAAGCTAACAGCTATTGGTGTGTTTTCCTCACTTTGGCAACTGTCGCATTTTCAGGGTTTAATTACTGAATATTTTATAGCATACAAATCATTTATTTTAGATGTGCTCTACATCACTTTTATGGTGGTAGCTCCATCAGCTGTTTCAATGTCTTTGCCTGGAATATTGCCCAGTATAGCATTAAGTGTATATATGTCACATTTATTCAACTACAATTGTTTTGTTGCTCAAAAGTACCTTGAAAAACATACTTTTTTGACCTGTAACTTGACCTGGTGACATAGTCTGCTTGTCTTCCATGGAGATATAATACTGTGCTGTGGAACATTCCAAGTGAAGCAACATCTCCATGGAGACAAGCAGATCATGGCCCTTCCATCAGAGAAGTTACGCAGTGTTCTTTTAAGCTGCAAAAGGTCAAAGACCAAAAATAGTGTCTAAAACGTACCTTGAAATGATGCACTTAGGAGATCCAGTGTGACATCACAGCCCAACTCGTTCGTCCAAAGTTCTTCAATCTTCTGGAGATTTCTTCTCAGCTCAGTTGAAGCAGAGACCATTTTATCTTTATTTTTTTCTTTATTTTTGGACAGTTGTCTATCACAGATTTCCATGATTCTCGATGCTGATAAAGATCGTGCTGCTTTTTTGATTTCCAGCACATTTGAAGAGTTAAGACCTTGGATTGCACCAGTGTAGGCAAATTCAACCACTGCTTCTAGGGCTTCGTATTCCACTTCTGCACCAAGTTTCATTAGTTGAGTTTTTCTGTCCCAAAACCAGCCGCTCTGCTTACTGAGAAACCTCCTTGCTGTGCAGCTTACTGCCGAAAATACAATGGCGTGAACATAGATACTTTTCCCATCTGATGTTGACAGTTCGAGATCGGTCAGAATCTGGGCATCTTTAAATTCATTTAAAGTTTGGAAAATCTCATTTGTGTGATTGTCATGTTTGTAAATTTTGATTTCGTCCAAGTCATAATCGATATCTGCGTCGCCCAAATTATCATCGTCTTCATCGGTTGTTGTTGTCTCTTCTTCTGTTGAATGCTCATCTTTTGGTTTGGCAACTTCATCAGCTTCTTCTTGTACAGATACTTCAGCCATACCATCTTCCAGCAAGTCTTTTAAATCTTTTGCTTTCTCTGTATTTTGGTTGTACAGTTCTTCATAATTTAGTTCATCATTTTCTGAACCGTCTTCTAGCAAATTTTCAAATCTATTATCGTCTAAATGTTTATCTTCCTCTGTATTTTGATTGTAGGCTACCTCATTAAAATGTTTCCAGTTTTCAAAACAAGCTGAGGCTGAATTTTGATCAGAGTAGTCAAATTCTGGATCATCTTTTGGTTTAGCTGCAAGATCTTCAACTATCTTGCATCCTGGCCCCACCTTCTGCCAAATTGTGTAATCTATTAACTTGTTTATCTTCCTCCATGTTTTGATTGTAGATTTCTTCATAATATAGTTCCCCATTTTCTGAACTACCAGAAGTCAAATTTTGACCTGAGAATTGTGAATTGTGTTTAAATTCTTTTGCATAATTTTCTTCGATTTGCCCATTTTCTCTCAAGTCTTCTTTGGTGAGGCTTTGTTCTTGCTCTACGTGATCTTTAAAAACAAAGTTCTCCATTTGTTTCACAACCTCCTCTGCTCCCCCCATTGCTAAATCAAGGCGTAGCTCTTCCAAATTGTCGTTAACATAATCAATATTGTAATTTTGTTCTTCCGATTGTGATTGCCTGGATTCGCTATCTTCGTAACATCTAAATGGATCTGAATTATAACTTAAACTTTCAAACTCATTCAGTTCAGACCAGTTTTCTCTGTCAAAATCATCACTTCCACTTGCGTTTTCTTGGTAATAGCTCTCCTTGTCTTGGGTTTCGAAGTCATTGGATTTCACTAATACCTGATCCATGTTCATCTGCGCAAATTCTTCAAAATCATGTCTTTCTTCTTGTTTTTCCATTACTTTTCTATCTTCTTCTAACCTGCTCTCTTGAATCTCACCACTGGAAGCATCAGCAACCTCCTCATCATTATCGTGATTTCTGTGCGACATTTTATCATTTTTTGTGTGCATGTATTCCTCTAAATCTAGACTTTCATCTTGTTTTTCCAACCTTTCATCTTGACTCTCTCCATCAGAAGTATCTTCATCCTCGTCTTCATCCGTCTGTTGGTCAGGTTGATCATTTCCGTTCAGTTTGTCCCATCCCATGACTCTTTGCATCCAGCTAAGTCTTCGCTGTCTGCCCTCCTCTCTCTCCTGCTGGTGTTCACTCCAACTCTGGTGCATCCACGGAGTAGCCACAGCCATAATTTATTTACAACTTAACTGTGTAATGCTAAAAACCCTTGTAATCCTCTCCAGACATCCAAGCAATGAAATCTTTCGGATTGCTTAAAAGTGACTGAACTTTCTATGCAAAGAAAGAGAGAGTTGTCCAATGCGATTTGATGTTGTTTTGTTTGTGTAGCCTGCAGCCCTGCTTATTTATCTCATCCTGAGACAGCTGCAGAGTTTAAGCCCCTCTCACTCTCTCCTCTTCTCCTCCCCCTCTCTTCCTCCCCCCTTGACCTCTCTTTCCTCCAATCTGTCTCCCTCATCTCTCTCTCTCTCCTTTCTCTATCTCTCCTACCTCTCTCACCCTCTCTGCTCTCGCTCCTCCCTGCTCTCTCTCTTCCCCTCACACCCTTTCATGCTCCCAATCTCTCTCTTACTTCCCTTCCTCTCTCTCTCACTCTCCTCCTTACATCTATTCCTGTTTCTCTGCCTCTCCCTCGTTTTTCTCTCTCCCCATCCCCCTCTGTCTCCCTCTGTCTCGCTCTCTCTTTTTCTCCACCTCTCGATCCCTCTCTCTCCCTCTCCATCCCTCCCGCTTCTCCTCTACCTGTCCCTCTTTCCCTCAGTCCCTCCCTCCCTCAGTCTCTCCCTCCCTCCCTCAATCCCTCCTCCCCCTCTCTTCCTCCCTTCTCATATGTGGCGCTCCTAACCCAGATAGCCAGCCAAACTTGGATTCTTTATCACTGGGTAATCAAAATCCAACACCTGCAATGCATTGGCTACTGGAGCAGACGAAATAAAATCATTTGATTTTGACAGACTATGTTTGCTGGTTTTGCAGAATGATTTGTCATTTTAAAGTTTCCTTTCCGCTTCTTTGTCTCAGTTATTGACGACGTATGACAAATTTGTGGAATTTGTGGAATTTATTGCTAGCATCTTCGTGTCACCAAAAATAAGCAATGAAATGAACTCATTTGCTGAGTACATCTAATATAATATATTGTTATAATTCAAAACAGGTTGATATTTCTGTTTCACTATTGCAACCTCCAAACATGATAACACAACAGGCCTTCACTCCTCTAGGAAAATTTGGTGATGGGTTCCCAAGAGCTGCGCGCCACCAGACTGTTCCTTTTTTGGTATTCAGACCCTTCCCTCTCACAACGGGGGGCAGTGTTCAGTGGGGAGTAGTGATTAGAGCGCTGGTTCAAAAACCCAAAGGTGACAGGGTTTATTCCCTCTTGGTTCAGTGCATACTGTTATTGTGTCCTTGGGCAAGACACTTCAGCCATCTTAACTAGTTTGAATGCAATGTGTGTGTGTGAGTGTTGTTGATGGTCGCAGGGTTCGATGGTGCAGATTGGCAGCCTTGCTTCTCTCAGTCTACCCCCAGGGCAGCTGTGGCGACAGCAGTGCATTGTAGTCTCATTTAAAATAGTTTTTGCACCCTCATTAAATGAATGACACATAATTGAAGAATATTGTCTTTGCCCCCCTTTGAACTCTTTACGCGATCACAGTCAGTTTGATCTGCACCCAGGCCTGATACCATCATCACCTGCTGAGTGAATAAGATATGATATCACTATTCCAATGGAAATGATTGTGCCAAAGAAGCACAAGACTACAAGACAGATCAAATAACATTACACAGAAAAAGTCTATAAAAGGAAACATTAGTGCAACAGCCTATAAAAATACAACATCAACATGTGAGTAAATAATGCAGTAAGTGTTTTTGAGTGTCCAAAAAAGGACCTTTATACGTGAAACGTGTTCGATATTACGATATAGAGATGACCTCATTCTGTTTTGGTACAGTAGACGCTCATGTGCTCTCGTGTTAAATGTTTAGTGCCGAGGGTCACAGCTGAGAGTACAGGCAGACAGAGCAGCCTCCTGACCCCTCTTGCTCCTGGGGCTTGGCTGGGGCCCTGTTGCTGCATTAAATACCTGAGGAGTCGCCAGGGGGATCACGTAGCTCCTCCACTGAACAAGAATCTGGGACAGGGCCAGCCCAGAGTCCAGGGAGATGTGGAGGTCAAGACAGAGATAGCACCACGTTATATTTATTAGTGTGACCTGTGAATGATTGTGTGGTTTAGAAATTATTGAATTTGTTGACTGATTTGGAAGAAATCCGAAATCAAGAATCACGTTTTCACAACGATATGATTTAAATTTGACTGTGATTAATTTTGCAGCCCTACTTTAGGTATAGGATTCAGATAAAGTAATTGTGTTCAAATCAAATGCTGATTTATTCACAAAGATACACACATTTTAAATAATTTGTTGCTTATGCTTATATTTTGAGTTTTGGTTCTCAAATTGATAATCCAATCAGAAAGCAAAATGAGCTCCTCACTTTGGGTTGCCAGATCCTACAGATGCATGGAAAACAAGCAAGTAGCAAACATTCCACTAGAAAAGTTACACAATTAACCTTTTTTATCTGTCCCTTTATATTGTTGTTTTCTACTTGTGCTGATGTCTTTGCCCCTCCTTTACCAGGTCAAATCTTCAGATCCAGTTCTAAATGTAGGTCAGCATGTATCTGAGACCAGAGTGAAGGGAGCAGTGGAGGCCAAAGCACATTCATGAATACAACATATTTACACCTGTCCTCTTTTATCCCGTGAGAGAAAGGAAAACAGCTGATCTGGTCGGCACGTGTGTAACCTTGAATTCGGTGATATCAAATGTCTGACAATACAATCGCACCACTTTAACTACTGCAGCAGGTTTACTTCTGCTACTATTCTGGGGTTATAAGACTCAAGTAGGCAGTGGAAACATAATCTCACTACTTTAATACTGGTCTGGCCACGTTGGACTTGGTCTTCTGTATCCAACTGTGGCACTTGTTAAGACGAGGCCGGTTCTGCAGATTTACACTGGTTTTATCACTAGGAGACAGCGGCAGCAACTGCATTCATGTTCACGTCTATAATAAGATTTATAATCAGATCTCATTATACTCCACTGTTCACAGTCATTGTTCTTTTTCTCCGATCTCTCTTATTATTAGCTCATATTAAAATTGCTCAAAACAAACAAACGCCATCTGGTGGAGTATAATAAGGAATTGTTTTTTAACATGTGCAACTAAAACTGTACATAGGCTCAGGGGGTGTGCAATTATTAATAGAATACAAGAATGCAGGGGATTGCCTGTAAAAAATGATTTAAAGGTCCTGTTGGTGCATCACTCATGGTCATACTTGGTCTCTTATTTATTTTGTTCTATGGTGTTTGTTTATGTGGTGCTTTGTGTTGTGTTGTCCTGTTTTTTGATAAAGCATGTTATCCCCTGTCCCAAGACAAATTTCTCCCATGACAATAAAAGGATTATCTTATCTTAACATTATGTACTGCTCAATTACAATGTAGTAAAAAAGTATATTGAGCAATAACTGCCCTTAAAAGACAACAGGTGAGCTGAGTTTGTACTGTTGTAGGCATAAGCTAGTTAGCATTAGCCATCCTCACCTTTTAAGTCGAAAATTAAACACCTAAACAGGACCATAAACCTCGTATGAAGCACAAGCTCCTGAAAATGTGTTTTTTCATTTTGTATTTTTTCCCGCTGACTTTTCAGAGAATTTGCTGTGTTTGCTGTGCTTTGTGTCACCATGGTAACTGCTGAACATATCACCATAGACCAATGAGGTTCATCTGGTCTTCCGATATTTTATGTTATTAGGTTCTTTTTTCAGACCAAGAGTTTGTTTTCATACATGATAGTTTCAGAAGTCAGGCTGCAGATGGCGCTGTTGTCCTGCCTCCACTGGTAGGAAGACAGCGCCAAAACTTGTATAAATCAGCTGAGCGGACGCGTGACAGTAACATCACGTGACCACTCTGAGAAAGACGGCGAGTGAGCAGTCGAAACTGTCAGCCATGAAAACAAACTCTTGGTCTGAAAAAAGAACCTAATAACATAAAATATCACCATAGCTATACATGCAGTAGCCCTCCAGCATGATGTCACTGCAAAATAAATACACATTGAATAAAAAATAACACATTCTCTTTTCAAAAATTTCAAAATACAATCTAGCTTTAATGATCTCCTTTAAAACACAGACAAAAAACAGACATCAAAGTTTAACCACAGATTTTTAGACTGGACTCTGAACACAAGCAGGCTGGAAAAGGACAGGACTGGGAATACATCGCTTGTACAGTATAAACTAATATTAACAAACCAAAGTGGGGGAATAAAACTCTAGGAATCCTTTATGTCACGCTAACCTGCAGTTACTGACAGCTGCGGTGGCCATGTTGAGACTGTAACTTCAGCATTTACTTCTACAAATGTATTTCAGAAAGACAATGTTCACACTGGTTTGGCCCTGAATCTATACTTTTTGGTTTGGTTCCGCTGAAGTCCTGGTTTTATCCGGGTCTAGTCCTGGTTTAGTTCCAGGTTTTGTCCTAGATTAGTCCCACTTTTGATGCGGTGTGTGTGCAAGTGTGAAGAAACAAATTTTATTGTTATAATTTTATATTTTTGTTATTTAAAAATATATTCTAGTTAAAATTTTCCTTGAATATTTTTGATACTGTTTTTGTCATTCCTTCTTTCTTTCTTTTTTTTTTTTTAATTGTGAGACCATTATCCAATATCTGACCAGTGTAAAAAATGTACTTTCAATGTATCTGTATTTCATTAAAAATTTGGGCAAATCTATCTTTTTGTTTTCATTTCCTTCAAATTTCTCTTTTCCTACAGTCACAAGATGGCCACTGTCTTTGCCAAGTCACCTCTAGAGGATTATTTCACCGCAGACTTAACACATGTCCACAACAATGCAGGCAACATTCAAGGTAAAAACAAGCAACAACTAACACCGTAATATACAAACATGGAACACCGCAGAATGGCTTTTTCCATAAATTCGGAAAAATATAAATTCCAATGAAGAGGATTGATTGTCAGACTTTCTTTAAAGGCCCTGTACCCAATTTTTTTCCCATGTATTTGAGCAAAATAAGTCCACTGAGTATGACATTAACTGTAGTCTGGTCTGGAGTTGAGAAAAGTGCTTATAAACTCATCATGGTGAATAATTTAGATGTTCAGAATGCGTATGCAGTACGTTTTTAAAGGTCATATATTATGCAAAATTGTGAGCTTTAAGTCATGTTATAATGTTGTTACCTCCTCAAAATATACCTGGGGTTATACATGTTTGATAAATCCTGTCTGTCTAGATCTCCAAAGCTCAAAATGTGTAAATGAAACAAAACACAACTGTGGGTATGTTTTTGATGAGGAAACAATGTTATAACTTACATCAGATAAATAACATAATATAAGCTGTGTAAGACTAAAAATCAGGTACAGCGCCTTTAACATTACATCAAAACCTAAAACCACCATTGTGCTGAGATTCAGAAGCCAATGACAAACTGCAATTGAAAAACATGATTTTGCTATAAAATATATTTTTCTCTAAACAGCAATTTTGTGCACAAATTGATTGTCAGAATTTGAGGCGCAAATCTCTTCAAGGCAAACTGCAAAACTCTTCTCTTGTGTTCCTTATAGTTTCATGATGGAACGAAAATCGCTATGAAATTCTATTTTAAACTATATTCAACACTGAGAATTATTATCGTTTTTGTATTTATTTTGTTAAAAATAACAACAGAAAATATCTTAAAGGTGCACTACTTTTCTGTTTGATGGGTGTGCCACTTGCTTGCCACCACAGGTTATTCTTTTGCCTGAAATGTTCCACAGTATGGCATTTAACCTTTCATTCATTCATCTGTTTACTGGTGTTTTTGTTTTCAAAAGATAAAAAATATATGTGAGCTCGTCTCCATGGAGAGGAGTATAATGAAATATTATGAAACATTCCTGGTAAAGCACTAACATCTCTATGGAAACAAGTAGGTGAAAGACCTTCGATCAGAAAAGTTGCACAGTGCATCTTTAAGTATGATTATTAGAAAAGATAATAGATTGTTTACTATTGAGTATGACATATTATTAACTATAATTAAATATATAAACAGCCCATTACTTTCATATCAGTACCATTCAAAAGTCCCAAAAAGTGCATTGTGAATTCATTCAGTCAGTATCTACTTTGCACGTCATCAACATTCCCTGGGGGTGTGAAGCTAACTGAAGGCCCTGCTCTGTCTGAAGCTCTTAGACTTTAATCTGAGCCTTATTTTAACACAAATAACCATAAATAACTGGTTTAAGTACTTAAAACTCAAGAAACTTCCAAAATGCATTTTAACAACAAATTTCAGGAGCCTGTGATCAATAAAAGCATTTATAGTCCTGTTTAGGAGTTTGATTTTCAACTACAAAGGCTGGCCGGGTCAGGCTTGCTAGCTCTAACTATAATTTTAAGTGAGAGACTTGTTTAACAGCACATATCAGCTCACCTGTAGTTCCAACTAAGTCAGCTCCCTGCTCAGATTGTGTGAAAATAAAACTCAGATTAAAGTCTAACACATTTTACAGAGCAGTGCCTCCAGGTAGCATCACACCCCTATCATCTGCAAAGTGTTATTTTTAAAGGGTCTATAATGTCCCTCATCGCACTGTCGTTCTTAGCTTATTTGACCTCCACAATGACCATGATGACATTAGAGTAAATGAGGGCTGTGCGATATATAGAGGTGTGGATAGAGACGGGGCACATATGCAGAGAATGTGAATGAGAAGTGCTGAAGTCCTGGTATTCCCACGTGCTCTGCTATGTGAAAGCACTGCTGTAGTGAGCACGGAAGCCCCAGATGAACATAAATATATCTGTATAAAAGGTTAAGCTCTGTTGTTGTTTTTTTAAGATTAATATTATTATTTTCTAGTACTGTGGCATTTAGAGATTTTTTATTATTATTATTATTAATGAAAACTAAACTAAAATTATAATACATAAATAAATTACACTATATTCAATCTTTGGGATAGAACAATATCCAATACTTTTGTTTGCGTTGTCAAAAAATCAATACTCTTATACTAACTGACACTAAAACTAATCAAGATCTATATTGGAATAAAAGCTTCAAACATACTGTATATAGATCAAAATGTAAGAGTAGTTTTAGAACTATCTGGATATATAATTTTAGCGTGATTCATCAACCTTGCACTGTTAAGAGTTTGTTCTCTCGACGGTAGAGGGTTACTTTTTATCATTTAACCAATCGCTGCTATTTGGTCATGACGTATGTAATGCACCATTAACGGGTCTAACTGCTATATTAATCTTTTTCCAAATCCTGTAGGAAGAAGGGCAATAACGTCTTTCCCCTTTATAAAATTCACCAAACATTCTCTTTATTCCAGCTTTAAATCCCCGATCTCTGGAATCGTTGACAACACAGAATGTATGGCTTTTCGGTGATTGGCTGGTGCTCGAACTCGCATTTCCAAGGTTTTTCCGAACCGTCTAGTGAATTCCAATTCCTGATCTAGTTGCTGGAGAGAAATAAAATTGAGCGGAGGCACTAGGTGGCGCCAGTCTGACTAATATAATTAAAGGTCTAAAAAAAAAAAATCTGATTTCCAGCAATAATAGACCAATTTGTAATTTGTAAATATTTGGAAATATTCTAGAAGTCTGCATCATTGTATTTAAACTTTTATGTTGTTAAAAATAAATCGGAAAAAGTCTCAATGTACAATAGAAATAATCATTTGATGAGTCCACTGAGCGATCACTGACTAGTTGACTAAATGAATCATTAATTGCAGCCCTAATTGAAACAAATCTAAGGTGGATAAGTTTAATGCCCTATGATGGAACATACCAGGCACAGCAGTCACATCTTCATACCCCATAAGTTACAGTTACGTAGTTACACGGTGCACCTGTAAGCCTCTTGGATATTGTACAGTCCTAAAGTCCATCATGTTACAACAAGTGAACTCTAAACTCCAGGGATTATAGTTACAAAAAATGCAGTCTGTAGCGACCTAAAGTTCACTACATTTGTTAAAACTAGATGCTATTTACATCATTGACCACAGGAAGGCGCTATCTGCCCTCCCCTTGCTATTGCTTATAAACTGGGCCATGCTCTATTTAAACTCACTATAGGAGCCTGCTAACATAAAGTGCCCCGACACCAGGACGCATACTACACTATGTTCTTTCAAAATAATATTAGTAGGAAAAGTAAAAAAGTACAGTAGGTGAAAGTACTATTAAAGTAACTGAGTAACTTAGTAACTGGACATAACTAAAACATAACATAATTTATGTTTTAGTATTAATAAACATATGATTTTAAAAAAGCTGTCAAACTGCTAAATAAAAATAATGAATATTGATTTGGGGACACAAAATAAAGTAAAATCAATTTGTAAAAAGCCTTCAAAAGTAATAAGAAATAAACATATAGTGTGGTACTACAACTTTGTAAAGCGAGTTCTTCAAAAAGTACCACTACTACTACTACTAGTACAACTACTACAACTACTACCAGTCATCTCTGACTTTATAAACATATAAACACACATAAATTGCATAGATCGAACAGCATCTTGGTTTAGTTTCCATCTGAGAATGTATTTACTGTACACACTGCAAAAAATGTTTAGCCTTTGTTAAAATGACTTGAATTCAGAGATATTATTTCTTGATTCCAGTTGTTTGGACGTGATTAGCTTTACTTGTTTATTCATCGGTTTCGAGCTCAGGCATCAGGAAGGGGCTGCTTGTCTCAAACCCATGAATATTACCTAGGATAGAATATTAAAGGTGCACTAAGTAGCTTTGTCTGATGGAGGCTTTTCTCCATGAGGATGTTATTGCTTTACATTTTTCACATTATGGAATTTAAATTCTCTATCTTAACAGAGATACAAATGTGACACCATGCAAAAATAATAGACAAGTTTAAAGCAATAACAGCATGGAGGAAGATGAGTAATAACTATTAGAAAAGTTACATAGTTCACCTTTAACTTCATGGCATTTCTTACTGGTTACAAAGTAATTTTGCGTGACATTTGAAATAAAAGTAGGTCATAAGAAGTAATCAAGGCCACTCAAGTAAATCAATTATAGCTGCTTAAATTAAGATTAAAATCCTGAATTCAAACCATTTTAGCTAATCTAAACATGTATTTTTTGCAGTGTAAATTTACCTGTCCTGAATCCCACCATCAGAACTATAGCACGAAGAGAACAGTCTATTTATACAGCTGTGGGGGTGAGAGACAGTCTGAGAAGCAGGTTTCATAAGAACATCACTGAGCACTTATAATGGCCTCAGAAAGAGTTCCCACGCACACTGCAAAATATGGAAAATACATGCAGATTAGCCCCAGATTATTACTTGCTCTTCAGACAAACTATTCATGGATTTCAGCTTCCTGTTATATGCAACTTTTGGGAGCTTTTTTTTCCTGTTCCATAGATATCATGTTTTGTTTTAATCGTTATGGCAACAGTCCTAATTTTTCATTATTGTTTGATATACACACCTCTAAGTTAGCTTTATTGAAATGTATTATGTTAAATTAACTTATATGAGTGTTTAACCTTTTCCTCATTATTATCTTGTATTTCATTGATTCAAGTATGTTTGGGTAATCCTGAATTGTCCTGCATTTTAAGATTGAGTGCTTAGAAAATTCCTGTTTTCACCTACCCCCTATCTCCACCCACAGCCCTGTATTAATTTTGCAGTCTCTTTCTATTAGTACATACATTTAATACATTAATATACCAGAAAAACAACATACAGTATTATGTCTTATGTAAGCCAGTGGAGGTTAAAGGTTTAAGCCAATAAAGGTCCACAATTTAACTTTTCTAGTAGGGTCCCCGTCACTTGCTTGTCTCTGTGCAGCTGTAATTGTTTTGCCGGAATGTTGCACAGCATTAAAACGTATCAAATAAATAGAAAAAACTGTGAATGGCATCACTTTTCAACACATCTGGCTTGTAATTTAGCCTGGTGATGTTGTCTCCACAGAAGTAAATAAGTTATACATTCCTGATAAGGCAACAACATGTCTGCTGCCAACCAGAAAAGTTACATGGTGTACCTTTAAAGGGCCAGTATAAATAGATAAACATTTAACAGTCTCCAAAGACAAAATAAGAAATTATGAATTGGCTCTACAAATTTAGGAAAAAAGACACACAAAAAAATCTGTTATTAGTTAACATTTTGACCATTCCAAGGCCTGGTTAACTCCAATGTAGGTTTGGCTTTTCCAGTATGCATGAGAACCCGATCAACACAGCTTTTTTTGTATATAAATCACCCAAATCATTTGAACTGAAAAAAGGAAAAAACTAAACTGTTCATCTAGCGCTTGTCCAGGGTAGAAGGTAAGACATGATTATGATAGCGGAGAGGGAGAGTGGGAGGAGCAGCAGGAGAAGAAGAGGAGGAGGAAGTGACCGCTTGGATCGTCTGGACTCCATCACGGCGTCTCTGTCTGCGCCCGGACGACAGATGATCAGGGGACGCACCTGTGAGATACTCTCCTGGAAAACACAAGACGAAAGTGAAATGCATTCTTCACTCTGCTGTGTGCTGCCCATATCTAATTAGTAGGAAGATTGATATCGCAGTGGGGGTGTTCTGCATGTATTTGTTTGGCAGAATGTTTAGAAGTTACCATGGTGACAAAAAGCACACATTTGCAAACAAACAAAAAAGGTAAAAAAAAAAAAAAGTAGTTCCAGCTAAGTCAGCTTTTTCTGGTAGACTGTGTGAAAACAAAAATCTGATTCTAAGTCTAATTTGAGTGACAGAGTTTCAGACAGAGCAGTGCCCTCAGTTAACTTCACACCCCCAAGGAATGTTGACGATATCAGATGCAAAGTATCAGGAAGTGTGTGTTAGCTTTACCATCAATGCAAAACTCTGCTCTGGAGAGTTGTAAAGTTGTTTTTAAACTCATCACAGTGACTAATTAGGATGTTCTGAATTCATAAGGTAATTGTGGAATAACTTTGGACCTTTGCAAACGGTTTAAAGTGAACTAGTTCTGTTTTTCCACATTTACTCAGTAAAGTCAGAGTCACTCACCTCCAGGATGGGTCGGCTGTGGGCGGGGCTTAGGCGTAGGTTCCAGCGGTGCGTGCGGTTGCTATGGCCACCGTCGTCTTCGCTCTCGGTCGTGTCCTGACGCGCGATTCTTGGACGCTTCCGACGTCGAGAGCTGATTCGCTGCAGAGACCCGGGCTCCTGCAGTCTGCACCAATCAGAACACAGCCTCAAGAAGCATACTCAACCAATGTGTGTATGACAGCTGTGTATTTAAAGAGAGTATTACAGGTTGGACGATTTCAGCCATGGATTTACCAATCTCTACTGAACTAAAGATAAAATGTAGCTGTTAACTTGATATCCACCACTACATGACATCACAAGGTGGAACAGAGCATTTTGAGCTTTGAAGATTTAGACAGACTAATAACCAGGATTACTCAAACATGTGTGAGTGAAACAAACCTCAACTCTGGGTATGTTTTTGATGAAGTAACAACATTATAACATGGATTAATTCACAAGAGTAAATTTTTTGTAATAAGCTTTAGGTTACGTTTACACTGAAACGAATCAATGCATCACTGTATCGGAAACGATTTGCATCCAGACACGTTGTTTCTGTGTCTGCAAACCTGCCCTATCCGCACAACTTTGTGCATATTTATTTACGTTCTACAGAAACAAAACTTAAAACCGCATGGCTAATTTGCATAAACTAAGCGCTCAAAAAACTGTTCGCTCCTGGTGTCCTGACACTTTCAGCTTATGTCAGACTAAAAGTGGAATATATGTGTGCTTTCTGTGACAGAGGGGTGTTCTGCTATTGGTGAGTCTGTTCTGTGCAAGTAGTTTTAGCTACGCTGTTTCCCGTTTGTCTGTGGTTTGTTTAAACTGTTTTCCGCAATAGCATCACATGACCAGTGTCACAAACCCAGTGAATCAGGAAGACACAAGTCACAGTGACGTGGTTCAATAAGGACGCAACTAGATCTCCTACGAACACTGCATCCACAACGAAAACAACTCGAATACATACTAGTGTGGATGGGACCTTAGACTTGCCTGCTGTCTGTGTCCTCTATATCAGCGTCTGCATCACTGTCGCCCTGAGGATCTGACAAGCCACACTCCTCCTGCAAAAAAATTTACACAAAAAAAACGTTCTAAACAATGTTCTAGTGAAGGTCGTTTAAATTCAAGTGTAGTAAGTAAAACAAGAAAGCACTGTAAAATTAACTGTTTATATTTGTATTAGACAAAAAAGGGTTAAGTTGGAGAAGCCGTAGTTCTAAAAATCAGATGACAACAAAAATATAAAATATAAAATAAAATAAATAATAGAATTGTGAGGCCTAATCTAAACCAAATCGAACAATTTAATCATTATAATATTATCAAAATCTCATCTTTTCTTCTTCCTGTCAAACCTTTCAGTCATGTATTTCATCTGTTGGAAATGATCTCATTTCATCCCTAGTAATTGTATTAATCATCGTAATATCGCAGTATAATAGTTATTAACATGATTACTCAGAAGGTGATGTTCTATTTATCCAAAATAGTCCCCTGTGAATCATCATTAGCTGTTCTGTAGCACCATGTGTCAGAAACAGTCACAATATGTCTGTATTTGAATGTTCCTTCTAATCTAACCACACATGCTTCACCTTCTAATAATACACAATAAGCACACAAATGACTCAAATGTGGTTTTATATTCATTTGTTTTTGGCTATCATCTGTTTAAAGTGCAGATGACAGGTTTTCATGTTTTTACTAATTATTACTTGGTTTGGTGGGACAATGCCTGTGGTAAATCATTGTCATACTTTACATAGTTTTAGTAGTTAAGTCTCAGAAAAATACAGGAAATAGAGGTGTGTTCTACAACAACAACAACAACAACAACAAAAAACTCTACCTAAAGTCCATCAAAAACACAGGGACACTTTATGTGCAGTGAAGGCAGTTTAAGAGCTTTGACCCTTGTTAACATTTTGGTTGCAAGGTTACCTCTGCATATGTAATCAAGTAAAATTATAAACTTCACCAAACAGATAAAAAAAACGATGTTAAATGTTAAATATAATTATATCAACTTATGTTTTATTGAAGTGAGTAGTCTAACCTGTCAAGTACACTTTAAGAAATGCTTGGATCATTTAATAGAGGTCTCATATTAAGGTGCCCTGCTAATCCACAAATAGACCACAGGCAATGTAATAGGCCTGTGTGTTATGGGGCTGGAGAGCGGGCTTAAAGGGACAGTACAACATTTTAAAAAGGACGTCTGTGGAAGTCTTAAGAATGGTTTGGTCTCCATGAAGAAAGGTTTAAACATTCCAGATAAAGCAATAACATCTCCATGGAGAAAAGTATTTGACTTCACCAGAAAAGTTGCACAATGCACTTTTAACTAACTTTTAAATTAGTACTTTTGGAAGTTTCCAATACCATACTTACTCCTGCTTGAGCAATACACTGACAGTCAAAAGACTGGAGTCATTTGATGTTTTTTTCTATATGTTTACTACTTTCTATATTTGATATACATACAGAAGACATCAAATATGTTAAGTAAGATGAATGGGATTATGTAGCAATGAAAAAAGTTAAATAACCCAACTACATTATTTATTCTAAAATGTATTTAGAGTTATTTAACTTTTTTTCTTTACTAAATAATTCCATATATGTTACTTCATATATTTGGTATTTTCTTTATGTATATCAAATGCAGAAAGTATTAAGAAAAAAGAAACAAAAAGCCCAAACTTTTGACTGGTAGCAGGGGAGTTGAAGTGGAACAAAAGAGTTAGTTGAATTTGGATTTGGAATTGGAATCTCTGCCTATTAATTAATTAACATTAGAGCGGGGCTCATATGAGGCTTCTTGCCCCAAATATCTGTCAGTGGGCCTGCTGGTAGGGTATATTGTGCACTGTCTTAGTTTTCTTACTTGAGTAAAGGTTTTGGTCATTCTTCAAGCTTTAGATTTAGTTTGTCTAAAAAGATGATAACATGAATGAAAATTTCCTATTGAGCTGCATTATTTCACAGTACCTCTGTGCCGTATCCCTCCGAGTACCTCGTCATAATTTTTCTGTTTTTTCCACAGTGTTCGCAAAGAAATGTCTCCTGAAAAAGCAAAAAATACAACTTTTACTCCAGAACAAACTCCAACACTAAATATTGAACTTTGATTATATGTGGATTATAGGATTTTTTTTTTTTTTACCAACCACAGAAAAATACCATAAATACACATGTAAGACTTTGTATGGACTTTTTACTTAGGGTACAGTTCTCTGCATTTGACCCATAGTTGGAGGATTTGACCTATGCTGCATGTTTTGGGTTGAAAGACTGCCCAAAGGAAACCCACACACACACACACACACACACACAGGGAGAACATGCAAACTCCACACAGGAGATGAACAATGAACTGTCTTGCTGTGAGGTGAGAGTGCTGCCAGCCACTCGGCCTCCATACTGAACTTTGAACCATGAGATTTTGAGCTGGGACAACCAGGATAAAACCAGAACTAAGCCAGGACTAAACCAGAACTAAACCAGTACTAACCCAGGACTACAACAGGACTAAACCAGGACTTGAACAATATTATAACAGTATTTTTCAAGGGTATTTTCTCCAGGGCCTCTAAGGTGTGGGGACGTGGGTGTCTGAATACAGGACTAAAACAGGACTGAGCCAGGACAAAACCAGGACTAAACCAGGACTTGAACAAACCTCTCCTGCAGCATTTCTCCAGGGCCTCTGAATACAGGACTAAACCAGAACTGAGCCAGGACTTAACCAGAACTTGAACAAACCTCTCCTGTAGTATTTATTCAAAGCCTAGATGTTGTGGTGTTGTGGGCCTCTGAATACAGGACTAAACCAGGACTAATACAGGACTAAACCAGGACTAAGTCAGGACTACAACCGGACTAAACCAGGACTTGAACAAACCTCTCCTGCAGTATTTTTCAAGGGCCTTTTCTCCAGGGCCTCTAAGGTGTGGGGGCGTGGGTCTCTGAATACAGGACTAAAACAGGACTAAGCCAGGACTAAACCAGGACTAAACAAGGACTAAGCCAGGACTAAACCAGGACTAAGCCAGGACTAAGCCAGGACTAAACCAGGACTAGACCAGGACTAAGTCAGGACTACAACCGGACAAACCTTTCCTGCAGCATTTCTCCAGGGCCTCTGAATACAGGACTAAACCAGGACTAAACCAGGACTGAGCCAGGACTAAATCAGGACTAAACCAGGACTAAGTCAGGACTACAACCGGACAAAACCAGGACTTGAACAAACCTCTCCTGCAGTATTTTTCAAGGGCCTTTTCTCCAGGGCCTCTAAGGTGTAGGGGACTGGGTCTCTGAATGCAGGACTAAAACAGGACTGAGCCAGGACTAAACCAGGGCTAAACCAGGACTAAGCCAGGACTAAGCCAGGACTAAGCCAGGACTAAACCAGGACTGAGCCAGGACTAAGTCAGGACTTAACCAGAACTTGAACAAACCTCTCCTGTAGTATTTACTGTATTCAAGGCCTAGGTGGTGTGGCGTTGTGGGCCTCTGAGTACAGGACTAAACCAAGACTAAACCAGGACTAAACCAGGACTTGAACAAACCTCTCCTGCAGCATTTCTCCAGGGCCTCTGTGGTGTGGGGGTGTGGGCCTCTGAATACAGTGTACAGGGGCTGGGGTCACACAGACAGGCCCCCTCCACCCCTCCACAGCCAGCACCCATCTGAAACAACCACACACAACTCACATTAAGGTCGACGCAAAAACTTTCTTACAATTTTCCAACATCTCATTAATTGTAATAACTATAGTGGAGGAATTCTTTGGTTTTTCAGTTTAAATCCACAAACAAATCATATAATTATTTGTCTTAGATCTGGAACCACATTTTTTTCACGTAAAGTTCACCCCTCCTCGTCTCCATGGAGATACTGTTGCTTTGGCTGGGATGTTCACCAGTACAGCTAAAGCTAAAATCTCTGTGAAAACTAGCAGGTGGCAGATCCCCCTCCAGTAAAGCTCCATAATGTAACTTTAGATCATTTCCATGTTTTTATTATAACCAAGGTCCTATATTAAACAAAACTCTGATCTTATGTTATACTGTACTTTCCTTTTCCAAAACATACCTGTTGTATTTTGAGTTTTCTATCACAAAGCTCAAAATCCTCTGTTCCACCTTGTGATGTCATGAAGCTGTAGATTTTATTTCTTTTTTTTTTTACATTTTGTTCAGTAGACATTGTCAATCCCAGGGCAGAAATTATCCAAATGTTTCTATTGAAGGTGTGTGCAGTTTAAAAACATAACGGAGCGCTTCCTGTTTTACCATGTGACATCACAAGGTGGAACAGAGTGTTTTCTGTTTGAGAGAGGAACTCAAGAAATAAGCAGTTTGTGCGTTACACTTGTGTGAATGAAACAAAACACAACTCTGGGTATGTTTGTGATGAGGAAACATTACAACGATCAGAAAATAGAGTAATATGGGCCTTTTAATGTAGCTCTAACGTTCTAGCTCTAATGTTCTCTATTGTATATTCTATTTTTGCTTCTCCTCCATTTGACACTGATGATGATGCATTACTTCCACCATGAGATCACATTGTCACTGGATTCTATAGGTTGTGCTTTTCCAAGGTGAGGTGTTTGCGTAGATATTGAACTATACAGTATGACTCATATAGTTCAGGTATATTTAAGATGAAGATGATTACATAAAGGCTCAGGGACAAAGATAAACAATAGGCAATAATCATGATGACTGATTTCACTGTCCATTCACACTGTGTTAGTCACTCCTGCAGCAGGCACAGCCTTGGAGGAGAAATCGTGTTGCATTGTACCTATGTCTTCAACCTGCAATATGCAGTAACTGTGTGTAATAATGAAGTGGTATTTATTGTGAGAAATGATCATGGTCACATTTTTATACAGTGTTTTTCCATCTTCAAGGCACTCAATGCACTTTACATGAAGGAACCACTCACCCATTTGCACACATACATTTATACACCTGCCTGATCAGCCAGTCCCTTCTACATTCTGTTTGAGTCCAGAAGGGTCTGGAACCGGACCACAGAGCGTGAAAAACCACTGTCCTAACTTAAGACGATCCAACCACTGCTGCTCATTTAGAACACGTCTCCTTTTGAAAATATATACAGGTAACCTCTCTGACTGGTTACATCACCTGTCAATCACACCCTCTGCTTCAGATCCACTCATCTTTGTAAAGTTTTGTCAAAAAGTGTGATTCTGGTTGGCTTATTCATGTTTTAATAGTGGAAATATGTTCAAAGTTCAAATGTTGCATGTGTGGAGTAACCTAACACTATTTGTCCAAATATTTTGCATTGGTAAACACAAGATTATCGGGGCATAAGATTGTCACAAATTTAGATTTTAAACCAGTGAGTTACAAGAACAAAATAAGGGTTTAAAGGGTATATTATTACGCTATTTTCTGAACTATATTATGATGTTTCCTCATCACATTTGGATAATTTCAGACCTGGAATTTCCATTATTAGGACTCAAACATGTGTGAATGAACCAAAACACAATTCCAGGTATGTTTTTGAGAAAGTAACAACATTCTAACATATCTTAAAGCTCACACGAGTCAATTTTGTGTAATATAGAACCTTCAAACGATATCATCAAATCAGATTACTTGATGAAATCTGCAGTAAACTAATGTTGCATGATGTTTCAATATAATTATCTACTTAAAAGTTATTGCAATAACCTTAAATTTCTATTATAAATAGTCATAGCAACACCTCACCTCATAGTCATTGTCTGACGTGTCTCCAGAAGAAAATAAACCACGTGAGTCCGATTCCCGCCTCAGCATGACCCCTGACCTCTCCATGACCCCCGACCTCTCACGCACTCACACACCTGTAACAAACACAAGGCACAGATCAGGTAAGGCTGTTCTCCAGGCTGCTCTTCGTGCTTTTTTAGTGTTCTCATCATAGACAATATATATCATATCGTTTAATGTGATGATACAGTATCAATATTGTGGGCTCCTGTGTTGATATATCTCCAAGAGTATTTTTTAGTATATTTTACTAAATAACAGAGCTACAGTTTTGTTGCTTGTTTAGTGGAAGGAAACTTGTTTATGCGACACATTTGACATTTCCACTGTTTTGATGATTAAAATGTTTGTGTTTCATGTGAACTTTACACAAGAAGTGGTTTAACAAAGACTTTTAGTATTACAGCCATGATTTAGCCTTTTTTTTTTACTGAACTGTATTGAATTGATTTGAAATATATCATACTGAATAGCATTGAATCGTAAGCTCACTGTATCGACATACTGTTTGTATCATATCGTGGCCTATGTATCAAGGTATGTATCGTATCGGCAACTTCTGAATGATACCCAACCCTATTTGAATCTGATATTTTGATTGTATAAATTTTTATTATTGAAATCTTAATGCCTGATATTTGATATTTAATAAGGGCAAGGCAATAGAGACAAATGTCATAAATTATTATAATATATTACAATATATAGGCACATTAGGTATGAATAAAATAAAGCCTCACATTTTAGTAAACACACACAAGAAAATGTGCTCAAAATGTATGGCCTTTTCAATCTTATTACATTAAAGGTGCACTATTGAGGGTGCAGCACCTGCTTGTCTCCATGGAGATGGTATTACTTTGCATTAAGGTTCCACAGTATTACATTAAAAGTATATATTTTCATGGAGACAAGCAGATAACACCACCAGACCAAGTGACAGGTCAGATCTGTGAGGCAAGTATGCTCACGGTAAGAATACATGTTTCTCAAGGTATTTAATAGGCCTGAGCAATAAACACACCAACCAGTCCCCCTACCGGAAAAGTTACACAGTGTACCTTTAATTTAGCCAACATATAATTTCTAGACAGACACTGTACAAGGATAGCAATCATGTCTGAATTGCATTATACAGCAAAGGAAATGTATAGCCTCCCAAATTAATCAATATAAATCAATATATGAAACTAAACCAGGACCAAACCAAGTCTACATTAGAACTAAACTGGACTCAAACCAGGACCAAACCAGGACATGTCTGAAAGTATCCCAATTTGGTTCAATTTGTTTTCCATAATATCAGTTTTTTCTTCACCAATCACGAGGCTTTGAACTTGTCTTGTCCAGTCCACTTTACGTGATAAAGGTGTTTTATTTTAACGCGAATTTTTATATTATACGTCTCTTCTTTATGCACAGACGAATCCCAGACGTATCACCACAATAATCCGTGTAGCGAAGTCGTATATATTAACAAAACCTGGGTCTAAAACATCATTACGTCCGCACCACTCGCCACGTTACGTAAGCCCAGGGCATCCGACGGAACTTGTGACATTACGAGAGGATGAGCATGAATGACGGTGCTGCTGATTCATATTTTCACCGATAAAAAAGTGTAACGATTTTGCAGGATGGTCGGGGAATAGAAACCGAAACAACGTACCTCAAACGCATCCCGTCCGAACGTGTAAAATGCGTGTAAAAAGCGTCGTAAAGGTGACGTTTTTCGCACTGATGGACATTGTTGTGATGGTGGTGGATGTGGGGCATCGTAGCAGCAGCGGATCCGCGGCGGCGAGACGTGAACGAGCGCGACCAGAGACTGCGCGGGCACGAGCAGAGACAGAGAGGAGGCGGGAGCGCGCGGCCGGACCAGACGCGCGTCCACGGAATTGAAGAATGAAAGAGAGACTTCCGTTTGAGAGTGTCAAAATAAAGGAGTATAACTTTTCAAATAATATCAAAACTGTGCTTGAAAATACACGAGTCATTACACCAGACACCCAGATTTGCAGCACAATAACTGTAAACATAAAGGTGCACTACAGTATACCACCCACAGTATACATTATCTCCACAAAGATGTTATCAAATTTCCACAGTATGACATTAAACTATCTTTTACTATCATTTAGCATATATTGGCATGTACGCAATTTTTATCGACATCATCTTTAAAATGTTATTGTTTTATTATGTAACAGCTTTTTTTTTTTTTTTTTGGACATGTGAGAATTATTCTCTGTGTTTTTAATGTTTCATTCATGTTAATTCACCATGCAATATGGAAGCTGTGTAATGTCCTTTGACATGTGTCATAAAGAGAAGTCAATGTCTGAATTTTAAAGTGTCAATGAGGTTGGCACGTGTTATGATGGACTTTGTGATGTATATGAGACATAAACGGGGAGTGTCTGATCTCTGTAACATATGCCAATCTATGATAACACTGTCTGGGTCAACATTACTGTGAATTTCCTGCAAAAAACAGTTATACCCTCAGTCAATTTTTTTTTTTTTTTTTGGGGGGGGAAATCATGTAAATTAACTGAGACCTGTACCTACTGGAGCCAATAAAGAGACATGTCTGTGAACTACTTTAACTCTTATGGACTCTCTTTTAAGACTCTTTTCAGGCCGCCTCCAGGAGAAGCTGACAGACATTACATAATCTTCCATTCATTTTCTGGAGGCTGACCCCAATAATCATACAGTGCCGATCCTACACAGATGGGCACCCTGGGCAAGACCCCCTCCTGGGTCTCCCCCCCGACCGAAAACCAGTGAGGACTGGGGGTGGGGGTGGTGACTGCCCCTGTAACCACAGTGAACTTATTTTAACCCGGATCTAAACTATAGTAATAAAGGATTTGCTTCATGGGGATCTGAATTTTGCTCCATAATACAAAATGAATGTGTACAGATTTTAGTCCCCAATGTGATGAATACCTGCTCACACAAAATACAAAATTCACATTATACTGAAGCAGCTCTCAACACTGTATGCATTTTTTATTTTTTTATTATTTTTTTTTAACCAGAGACACACAAACAAAGAATGTTTAGCAATAATAATTTCAAACTCATCTCTTTTGAAGCATCCTTGGGGACTTGTGTTGCTGCCTGTGCCTGATAAGAGTCATTACGGAGGGGCCAGAGAGGAGGAGGAGAGAGAGAGAGACTGCACTGACCACTGCAGCACGTCCACACGCTAAATAACCCATGACCAGGAAACTTTGAACAGCGCTGGAGGCTCTGGCTGTGTTTTGGTCTTTTTAGTGAGATTCGAAATGAACTTATTTATGTGTTTGCTCTCAGCTGATTAAAATTTATAAGGCAGGTATTCAGGTCTTTCTAATTATTACTTATTATTTAAAGTTAAGTGGGATAGTACTTGTGGTAAATATTTATCACAGTTTTACATCAGTTATGTGGCAGTTTGTGGGGGAAAAGAAATAAGAAAAGTACAAAAATACAGCAAAGGAATCAACACGGAAATTCTATCCAAAATTCCTGAACTCTACACACTCTGATTTAGCAAAATAAATAAAAGCGTTGTTATTTTATTTATTGGTTGAATTATAACTGTCGTGCAATTTCCAGCTTGCTTGGTAACCGTTGCTGCCCATGTCCAACCAGAAAGTAAAATTATAGCTAAACTCCACAAAAAAATAGGCAAGATGTTTGAAATAATTATGTTTAATGTGTTCAAAATAGAGGAAGTTTCAGATTTTCAGACAGATACAGCACTGTAAACCCAAGCCCCAATACAAACAAGAGATGCTACTTTGATAAGGTAATGTAATGAAGGAAAGGGCGCGACCAAGATTAACAAATGGACAAATCAACAAATGTCTCAACTGTGCAGTGTTCTACAATCAGAAGACGAAGAAGGCTGCAACAACTATTTTTGGCCTAGAAAAGGACAGTAGATTTGAATGCAGGACAATTACAGGTTTGGTAGTGGCAGTGCAAAGAAAATAAATAGTTTGAACGTGTGATCTCGGCATTTTTGTGGTTGCCAAAGAAACGGAGAAGAGATTCCATGGAACATTTCTGAGATGACAGCAGCGAAGAAGGAAGATCTGAGATTTTTGTGCAAATTTTTACTGCATACCAAGGATTAAACTTAATGAATGCCAAGCTGGAGAGAATTTTAAAGAAGAAAATGAAAATTGATAGGTAAAATTTGAGAACAAGGTGAAGATTTAGAAAGATATGTATGTAAGTTATGACTTTACTTGACCAAAAGAAAAAAGAAAAAAAATCTAAAATCAACCAAGCATCAACAAAGAAAAACACTTCAAGAATAATTTTTGGTTTGGGTGTTACCCAATTTTGTGAGAGAATATTACTGCTCAAAATATTAAATTAAGGTTCCCTTTTGTTTGGAAATAGCTTGACTAAGAAGCTTTTTATTGTAATCTCAAAACTGCATATTGAAATTAAGGTAAATTTTGGACATTTTTAAAAGCAAGATATTAAAAATTGCAAGTGAAATTTGAAAACAGATGGTGATGATTCAAGGCAATTGTTGTGTTCCAAAGATGACTTGATAGGACAAAGGAAATTGATCAAGAAAACTATTTCAAAGCTGAACCAAGAGACAAGGACATTTTTGGACATTTTTAGATTTTTTTTTAACAAAATATTTGTTGTTGTGTCTTCCATCAGACCCTGAAAATCATAGGTTGCATTTTGAAGTACAGAGTATACTTTAAGACAATGAAGGAATCAGACCAAACCAGAGACTTGAACTTAAGCTGGGATTTTGAGCAGACTGTGGACTTCCTCCGTCCGTCTGTGCATCTCCGTCTGAACGCTCTGGACTTCACCGACCTGTGGGATGAAGAGGACAGCACCGAAGAGGAGAGCTGCCCACCGGTCAGTCTACTATCAAAACAGTTAAAACTCCTATATTACACAAAACTGGCTCTTGTGTGCTTTATGTCATGTTAGAATGGTGTTACCTCCTCACAAACATACATGTAGTTTTGTGTCATTCACACATTTGAGTAACTATTTATTATTAGTCTGTTTATATCTCCAAAGCTCAAAATGCTCTGTTCCACCGTCTTCAAGTTAACGGCTACTTTTTTCTGTTGTGTAGAGATTGTCAATTTAAGAGCTGAAATGTTTACAAATTATGCTAGTTAAATGGTATGGAGTTAATAAACACAGTGGAGAACTTCCTGTATTATGACAAGACATCACAAGGTGAAACAGAGAAGAACTAAACATTTGTATGAAACAAAACACAACATTATATTAAGTTGTATTTTGCAATTTGATAACTGCAACTTTCTAACTTGCAGATGTCTTAACAATAAACAATTTCCCAATGCATGTCATTCTAACTCATAATTTATTTTTGCAGTGCGATACTTCCAGAGGGCTCTCACTTCCCACTCCTCCACCACCTCCTCCTCCTCTGCCCCCTCCCGTCCCTGTCCCATCCTTGGATAAGGGAAACACCCTAAAGTTACACTGGAGGGCGCTGCAGAGTCCTCCCCGCCCTGCCCAGACTCACACGCTTTGGGGCGGAGACCATATGGGCGGGACTAGAGCCGGTGCAGGTGGACACCAACAGACTGGAGTATCTGTTTGAGAGCAAAAGGGGCGGGGCCAGCTTCAGTGTCACTTGTGCACAGAAGGTCAGATAATCAGAATCTGTCCATCAGATGATTGAAAACAATGAACATGTTTACAGTTTCCTCTTTTTTTAGCGACAACACATCTCACGGTAAACATAGACTGCAGTTGTTTAAGATAGCCAGGTTATAAGCTTGGATCTATTGTGATGGAATCAGAGTGAGATGCAGAAAGAAAAGATAATTGTTTTTTGTTTTGTTTGATGAATAAGCAACAAAAACAAAGCAAGAAATCAGACTAACTGTCATCTATACAGGTGTTCATGGTTCTGTTTAGGTGCCTATAATGAGTTAAGTTAACGACTGTGTTAAACAAAGTGCAGATTAAAATCTAACTTGAGTAACTTCAGACACTTCAGGACTTCAGACAGAGCAGTGCCTCCAGTTAGCATCATACACCCACATTATTATAAAAATGATGCACTGAATGTATGTTAGCACCTTTCAAAATGCCCAAAGTGCTTTACATTATATTATTCATTCACGCCACACTTGGTGATGGTTTGCTATTATTGCAGCCACAGCTGCCCTGGGGCAGAGTGACAGAAGCAAGGCTGCCAGTCTGCGTTACGATCACTATCAGCAACAAGGTCCCAGTGCTGCTTGCACAGTTGTATTTGTTTAAACACAGTGTTTTTGTGTCCTCAGAAGCAGCCGTGCGTGTGCGTTCTGGGGGTGAAACGTTCAAACATCGTGACCATCGCTCTGAGCAGTCTGCCCCCTCCTCGCCTCCTGCCGCCCGCCATCTACAGCATGGACAACAGCGTACTGGACCGCGAGGACTTACAGGTAACAGAGCTTAATATGAAGGGATGCACAATGTCTTCGTGTCATTGGGCAAGACACTTCACCCACTGATGAGGGAACACTACTATAATGTGGTTCATGATCATAAAAGTTGATTTTAAATAACACGTCCTATTCAAATGTCTGGACACACAATTATTTTTGTGGTGGAACTGATGCTTCAGCTTGGTAACCTTCACTCCTGTCCCAGCGTCTCCAGAGCATTGTGCCCACAGAGGAGGAGATGTGTCTGATAAAAGAGGCCCAGGCCCGGACCCCCCTGTGCCCCTTGGCTCCGGCTGAGCAGTGCCTCCTCACCCTGGGGGAGCTGCCTCACCTCAACACCAGGCTCCAGCTCTGGGCCTTTGCTCTCGACTACGACTCCATGGAGAGAGTAAATCCCAACACAACTAAAGTAACATAAAGATGATGTACCCAATTTCTCGAGTTGTCCAACCAGATGTGTGGCGTGTTCTTACTCAATTTACTCAAGTACATTTATTTTGCGATCTTTTAAATTGCAGTAGTTTTCAAATGGTGCTCCTACTAACTCACTTCACACTTAAACACAACAGTTTTGTTTATACTACAAGTGACAAAGCTGTATCTTGACAATATCAAATTATTTGAAACTTGCACTGACACATCAAATGCAATTTTGTGTTTGATTGATGATTGATTTATTTGCTATTATTTATGTATGAGATGATGAGGTACATCACTCACATAGAGATACACATCGAGTTTAAAAGGAAATTAAAAAGTCATTATTAACAAGCATTTGTTATGTTTTAAAGCATTTTGAAACTGACATTGTGAAACTTCTGTACACATTACTCATTACATTACTACTCTTGCTTGATTAACAAGTTTCCTCAAATATTTTTGTACTTTTTATTCACCACTCTTTTATCTATTTGTTTAGCCACTGAAACAAGCAAACATGTATATCATTTATTTTATGTAAACAGGAAATCGCAGAGCCTCTTTTTCACCTGAAACTGGCCATGGAGCAGCTGTCGGGCAGCGCCACCTTCAGATGCCTGGCCACTGTCTTGGCCATCGGGAATTTCCTCAACGGATGCAAAGTGAGTGTGCGGTTTGAATAGAAGATAATATTTGCAGTTTGTTTGCTCACCTGTTATACTTTCTAAATCAGTCCTTTATGGTCAAATTGTATTAAAATAAAACTCAGATTTAAGTTTAACAAACAGAACTTCAGACAGAGCAGTGCCTACGGTTAGCATCAGACCCCCAGAGAATGGTGACAACATTAGCTGCAAAATATAAATACAATGGCACAACAAAACAGGGAGCAGAACATGGGGACTAGTGTAAGGTCCATTGTACCAAATTATAGTTTTAGTTTATGCACCTTCTTTGCCACAAGATGGCGCCACTTCACTCTAATAAACTGATTCTTAAAATGAGAAGATACTCAAGACACAGTTTTTTGCAAGTTGGGGTAAGTATATTTTTTGTTGCTATTTATTTATTTGTATATTAAAAGAATCCATTTAGTATAGTATAGGACCTTTAAAGACAAGTTGACACTAGTTCAGATTCTGGTCCTGTCTCTTCCTCCAGGCACGAGGCTTTGAACTGAGTTACTTGGGGAAACTGTCTCAGGTCAGAGACACTCACTCCCGACAGCCGCTCCTCCATCACGTCTGCTCCCTCCTCACCCAGATTTACCCACAATCCTCGGACTTCTTCTCTGACATCACCTCAGTAACCAGAGCAGGAAAGGTCAGTACTTTGCCCTTGTTCATGTCTTGTACTGTATCATGTCAAGATTAATACATGTTTAGAAGTTTTCATTTAAAGGGGCATTGTGTAACTTTTCTGGTAAAGGATACACTTAGTTTTTTAAATTTTCAAGATTTTACCGCTTTTTCAAGTTTTGAATCCTCCATCAAACTTGCCATTAAACCTTTCTTTCTATTTTAATACCATACTGTGGAACTTTACGGGCAAAATAAGAACATCCATAGACAAGTAGATATATATATATATATATATATATATATATATATATATATATATATATATATATATATATATATATATATATATATATATATATATATATATATTTGCTGATGTAAAATGAATTCAAATAAAAGATAGTTTCTACTTTCTCATTCTAAAGTGTGATTACTCGCTGGTCCAGTCCAACCTCACTCAGCTGGAGGCTCTGTGCAAAGCCTCATGGGAGCAGCTGAAGGTGCTGGACAAGGCCGATGAGAAGAGGAGGAAAGAGGGGAGAGGAGAGAGGAGGAGGAGCCATGAAGAGCATTCCACAGATGGAGCGATGCGACGAAGACTGCCCAAGTTTCTTAAAGAGTGTGAGGAGAGGCTGAAGGTTCTGAGAGCTGTGCACCGCAGGGTCATCAACAGGTAACTGTAGGTTTAAGGTCATGTGTTTGAGTGTTAAATTGACCATAAACATGCAGGAATTCCAGGGTGAGTTTTAGTTACAAGACCAAATGTGTTTCTAAAAGATAAACTAATCACTATTTTAATTTAATCAATCATAATCAATATTTTCCTGTGGCGGTCTGGTCTCAGGTCAAAATCACATTAATTTACACAAAGACAGATTGAGAGAAATCTTTCCACAATCTGAATTTCTATCACAAGACCATGATATTTACATCAGCACTGGCACACATACAGCCACAGACAGGAGTGATGATTATGTCAACATTTTAAGTTACAAAAACACTTAGGTCAAAATCTTCATTGAGACCTTTTTGAGCAAGAGTCCCCAGAGTGAATATCTAGAATGCCTTTCTTTTTAAAGGAGTGGAGTTCACATCACCACTTCGACTAGGTTGTTTTATTTGTTTAACGCCCATGTATGCATAAATAAAAAGAGAGGCATCCTGGATATATACTGTAGTCACATGGTAGGTCAAGTGATCAAACCTGGGTTTATTTATAACATGTGTGGTACTTAATCTTTCATGTCTGAAGAATGGCTTGGCCCGAAACGTCACATTGTGGTGTCATTGAAATTAAAATTTGAGACCTTCAAAGCACAGGGTCATCAAGAGGTGGAAAGGGTTGTTTCTATACGGGTCAAGACAAAAATTCCATAAGATTTTGACATAATTTTGAAGTAAATTGTTCAGTTAAGTTCACATGTTTTGCCATCCTCTTTTTTATTGTAGTGTATATATTTATTTTGTTTCTTTCTTTATTTCACATTGTCACACTGCTTTTTTAAACTGCAGCTTCTCCTTTGGCGTCATTGTTCTTTTTATCTAGGACAAATGTAAACACGGGGGTGATACCATTTTTTTCCCATCACTTTTATCTTGCTTTTATGGAGTTTCAGCAAAAATATGGCACTGACAAAAATTACAGTAAAATATTTTAGTGGTTTAGATTAACAGTGGAGTCTCTGAGTGTGCATGTCTCTCCTCTGTGTGTGTGTCTGCAGGTTTCACTCGTTCCTGTTGTTTTTGGGCTACTCTCGATCTATGGTCCGGGACACGAGAGCAGAGGATTTCTGCAAAACTATCAGTGACTTCTCACTGGAGTACAGAGCCACACGTCAGACCATCCTCCAGCAGAGAGAGAAGGAGAGGGAGAGAGAGAGGGAGAGACAGAGGGAAAGAGAGGGGGAGAAAGAGAGAGGGAGAGAGGGGAGGGAAGAAATCAGCTCACGGAACAGCAGTGCAAAGAGGGAGAGGAGGAACCGATTTCTATCAAACACACAGGTAAACTAAATTTCATATGATTAGAAAACAATATTTAAACTTCAAACCCAGTTGCATACCTCTTACAGCCTCAGTCAGGGCAGTTTGAAGAGAGGAAACCGATAACATAATTGTAACAAATTGTGCTGCCTTTACTATAAACTACATTTACTCATAAGAATAAAGTCTAATACTCCACCTTTGGACTGATATAAGGCTGTGAAATCATCTGAAAAAGGGAATAGCTCAATCTATAGTTGACTTTTCTGTTTCTCTGCAGGACTGTGAGGAGCAGTGTAAACTGGAGGAGATCCTAAAAACTGCAGAATCTTTGTACCGTCTGGACGTGACTCTGCCCCGAAACAGACGCCGGAAAAATGATGGACAAGGTGAGGAAATCTGGACTATGAGTTCTATAATGGATTCTGTATTTTATTTTAATGAGACTAAAACAAACTTTATTCACTTTGTAGGTCCATTCTCAGGAAAATTCAAGTGGTGAAAAAAACACTGACTGACTGTTATGTTATATTTATTACACATAAATGTTTATTTCATTTCATTTTTTATTATTTTAGTATAAATTACAATGCACAAATTCAACATGAAGAAATCAAATGCAAATTTTAATATTATTTGTCTTCAGAATTACATTTTCTTTTGCAATAAACATTTAACTACACATGCTCATTTCTTTATTTAAGCATACATTTTACTGTTTACTAATAATGTTGGTTGAGTATTGCTTGAAACATTTTGTGGTTTCACTTTTATAATATTTTCAAAGAACACATCAATGTTTTTTATAACTCACAGTCATAAATGTTTTTGCAGACTTTTGACACCAGCAGTCACAATAAATCTAATGATGATGTATGCTCTTTCTCTAACATCAGTGTTTGGTGCTTTACAGATGAACAGACGAGTGTATTTAGTGGAATAATCAACATTGTTCCCCAATGAATCATTTTTGCTTGTTCAGTTATAACCAGTCTTTTTTGTATCAGACACTTAAAATTACTTAAAGATCCTATATTACGCAACATTGACTCTTTAAGCATGTTAGAATGTAGTGATGTCATATGTTGGTAGTTTTCAAGTGTTGTGAAAATTATCTGTAAAATAATATCAATACATACAAAAAGACTGTCTATATTGGTTTATTACATTTGCACCAAACAGTCCCATTACTGACAGACAAAGTTTCTGATAGCAGTGAGCCCAGAGCAATGGGGTAACAACACTTAAATACTCTCTGAGGTCCAAGCACTGCCCCAAGAACAGTTTGCATTTAGGTCAGTCTGGCCGGCCATTTGGCTTTCTTAGCTCAGCAATGTAACACCTTTAATTAACACCTTTACATTAGCATCTGAGTACAGGTCAGGATGATCAAACACTTAGCATGTGAAATAAACAGCAGACATGTAAATCGCAAACCCAAAAGTATCTAGAGTCTTCCTGTGAGAGAAAGGATTAGAGAAAGAATAGTATG
This sequence comes from Boleophthalmus pectinirostris, assembly GCF_026225935.1. NCBI lineage: Eukaryota > Metazoa > Chordata > Actinopteri > Gobiiformes > Gobiidae > Boleophthalmus > Boleophthalmus pectinirostris. The sequence continues at coordinate 19,569,304 of NW_026571153.1, read as the reverse complement.
GCTTTTAACACTTTATACAGACAAAGAAAAAGAACAACACCCAAGTCAACAGCTTTTCCCTTTAGTTCATACAGATACTCAATTCCAAAGCTGAAATGATCAAAATGAATCTAGTGAAGGTGTATGGAGCTTAAAAACACAGTGGAGCATTTCCTGTATTACCACATGACATCACAAGGTGAAGGTGAGTGTTCTCTGCGTGAGAGAAGAATTCAGCCAAAATATGTAGGGTTTGTGTGTTCAACATGTGTGAATGAAACAAAACACAAGTCCAGCTATAACTTTTATTAGGAAACAACATTATCACATAGATCATAAAAGAGTGTAGTATAGGCCCTTTAAAGTTTAGATCTAACATCCAAATGAAGACTGATTTTGATTGTGTGTAATGTGTCATTTGTTGTTGCATGTCCCACAGCGTAGCATTGGTGTACTATTGAGACCTCAGTTGTCATGGCTGGTGCTCCCCTCCCTGTGTGTGTGTGTGTGTTTGGGCGGAGTCTCCTGGTCCTGATTCATCGCACCTGCAAGCAATCAAGAGCCACTACTTGACACCTGCTCACCTGTGAGACTCTGCCAGATTGTTCCTACCTGCACGCGGTGAACCTCTTGGCTCCTAGATTCTACGTTTTTGCTGCTTGCCTTTTGCCAAACATTTTTCTTACTTGCGTTCTCTGCCCTTCAGTGATCCCTGCTTCTGCCCTACTCCAAGCCCTGCTTCTGCCCTGCTCCAAGCCCTGCTTCTGCCCTCCTCCTGCCCTCCTCCAAGCCCTGCTTCTGCCCTCATTTTGCCCTTTGTAAAATAAATTCTCCTTTTCCATTTTTTTTAACCGGTCTGAAGTCCATTTTTGGGTCCCTCCATTGTTGCGCCATAACATCAGTATTGAAAAAGCATAGATCAGAAGTGTCCCAATAAACATCCACAGTTTAAAACTGCATATAAGAGTAAGAATATAAAAAGGATTAATATACATTTCATCTGAACAACTATATAAACATGTGTTCATGACTATAGGTGTAGAAACTGAACTGTTATGGTCCCAAAGTGATGAACATGATTTATATTCATTGATTATGAATAAAGTGAAGTCTAGAAATCTCATTACTGCCTGGGTGTCACATGATAACATTGCTGAAAATGGAAAAATTGTGTTTTATATGGCAATGATCTCAAAGTAACTGTGGCTAATAGTGTGAGTAGTTTCTATTCATACAGGGTCAATGAAAATGTAAATAAATTTAAATAAAATAAAAATGAATTAAATTTTATTTTAAATTTTTACTCTACATAATGTGTGTTTGATTAAATAGTACAGAGGCAGGAGATTATGATCATGTTATACACAATTTTGGTATTCATTTACACAAATAATCATAATATAGTGTTATGAGTAAAGTTTTCCATTTGTCCAAGCTTCCCCTCCAACTACACCTGTTTAATGATGGCACTACAGATTACAATGAGTGAATCACATAAAGTCAGTGTGGTTACTATAAAAAACAAGAGTGGACTATTTCCTTTCATATGATTGTTAGTTTGTCTTTGATTTGTTTGCCTCGAGCATGCAGGAACTACCTGATACTTTATGTAAATTAAGGACTTTATTCACTGCATTTTCTGTCACCTTCTTCATTTCACTGCCTGCACTAGAAACCACTGCACCCACTTCTTCTGGTGCCAGAACATATGCACCCACTGCACCTGCTGCACAACCGCTCCCTATGCCCGCTGCTGCTGTAACTGCCCATGAGGCATCAAATACCAATTTAGCAACAACAGCAGCTCCTCCAGCCACTGCTCCACCAAGTAAAGCTAACAACAGGTATTTTATTGGGACCCCTTTTATTTTCATGTGTTTAATATGTTGCCAGAAGCCATTGGTGTAGCATCCTCCTCCGTTCTTCTCCACAGTCTGTTCGATGGTCTTGAGCAGCTCTGTGACCTGATACTGGTTGTTCCTGTATGGGTCCTGACTGTTGTTCCAGTATTTATTATCAAACACATGACAGCGACCTCCACATTTCTGCACCAGGTCGCACAGAGCTTCACTGTCCTTAATCCAATCCTCAATCCTCTCGTCCTCCAGCTGGTCTCCATGAGTGAAGACCACAGTGGTGAATTTCAGAGCTTCTTTTGAGAAATATTTCAGTGTTTCTTTGACTGCATCCTTCTCCTGTTGAGTGTATCTCTTAACTTCGAGCACCAGCAGAAATGCGTGGGGTCCAGGGGCACAGTCTTTTACACAATTATAAAACTTCTCACTTAGATCAGATTTGTTTTGGTCTGTGTCAAAAACACCCGGAGTGTCGATCAGACGAATGGTTTTACCTTCAATCACTTTTTTATCAAACTTACTGTCACTGGTCACAGACTTTGGTGAACTTTTGGCTTTGAATATTTTTTCTCCAAATATAGTGTTGCCCAGGCTGCTCTTTCCTGATCCAGTTTTTCCCAGTAAAATAATCCTTGTCTCTTGTTCTGAAATGATGGAAAGAATTATTTATGAGTATTTATGCCTGACACAAAATTTGAAGTTGTATCCACAGGTTTGAAAAATTAGGACTATTGCCATAGCGATTAACAATTATACAAAACATTATATTTTAAAAAGTCCTCACAATGTTGCACATAAGAAGAAACTCATTAATTGAACAGAATAAAACAGGTTGCGTTTCACAACACTACAGACATATAGGTTGACCTAATATTTCTCTTTGCCTTCTCTCAACGGTCCTGTACCAGATTTTTTTATCTGGGGAAATTCTTGCCCTGTGACAGATGTTGTATATAAGCAGCTCCTAACATCAAAATCATATTGTGCTATAATGAAGAAGTGCGAGTTAGCATGCTAGTTGCTGTTAGCTTTACTGTGACAGAAAAACTCCACTGTGAAAAGCACTTAGAAAATCTGAGTGAATTGCAGTGAATAATTAGGGTTCTCAGAATGCGTAAAGTAAGTGAGGAATAACTTTGGACTACTACAAAAATGAAAATGAACTACTTTTACTACTACTTTTTGATCAGGAATGGGCGATATGGCCAAAGAAATATTTTTATTTATTTATGTAGTTATTGCACACACTGGATGATTATGATTTTAATTAAAGTAATCAAATTTACAAAAGTCAACAAAATTTCAAGAAGGCTAATGTCTTATCAGTGATATGATATAATACGTAATTTGTGAAAAAAGACTGATTAAAGTAATGTCAGAGCCTCTGGGAATGTTTCAGTAAACTATCATATCAACCCATACACCTGAATGTCTCAACTCAGCTCAGTATTGGATAAACCTGAAGTGTCGATCAAATCATTTATGCTTTTGGTTTTGTTTCACAGTTTAAAACTTTCTCTCTTAAAACTTTCCTTCCTCTCCAGAAATGACTTTTGCCCAGCTGCGTTTTCCTGCTCAAGTTTTTTTCAGTACACAATCCTTATTGGTTCATTTTTTAAAAAGATAAAACATATATTTTGCCATTAAATACTACTGCAGATATTTGCTGCTTATGGGAAAAATACTACTACGGCTACTACTACTACTACTACTACTACTACTACTATTAATAATAATAACTATTATTATAATAATTATAATAATAATAAATAATCACAGCACCAAAAAGGTACAAAATTTCTACTTACGCTCCATGTCACTGTTTAATCCTGAGTGCACAGTTTTGTTTCTGCAGTCTGGTTCACTCGGTCTGGTAGTCACAGGGTTTCGCTTTTAATTTTGTCAGAGGGAGTGGTCATTTGTCGTGATCACATGTTTTCTGGGAAACCCTTTGAGTTATCTGTACTTTTGTCAAAATAAGTCATATTTTCTCTTCATATTTTTGTTCATTTTGACTATACTTTTCAATTGAAGATTTTGAGACAGTGCTGTCCTCTTTACTATACCCACAAAAAATTGTCACTGTTTGAATATGCTATATTTTACTTATGAATATTTAAACTACAACAAGAACACAGCAACATGAAGTTCAAATTCCACTATCATGTTTGCGAGAGAGAGAGAGTCTCTATCGATCCTGAGGGAAATTAAAGTTTTACTGCAGCAAACTGTTGCAGCTTTGCCTGGAAATCCAGAAGGATATTTCTCTGTATTTGTTATACACTGTAAACCCCACTATTTTTTCAGCATAACAAATCAAGCTATCATTGCTTATAATTTCATATTTTTACAAAGGCGGGACCATTACTAAAGTAAACAAGTAGTAAATGCTCATATAATCAGGTATCTGCCTGCACTATTCATTCTAAGTGGTGATAGCTCAGGTGTTTAGGTTTTATACGCGGTGGGAGGGGCTTGTGAGCTGAACAGCCGAGAAGACGGCAGAATCACGGTCCTTTTGAATGAGTGTCTGACTTGGTAAGTACACAGATGTTTCACTGCTAACATTACGTCTTATGTGTCTTTTGATGTCTAAATTCGCCCAAAGAGTCACAGCTGAAGTTATAAAATGCATTTTGCTGCGAAACGACTACAGCCCCGAATATCATCGTTAGCATTGAGCGTGGCAGCATGGCGTGGAAATACAAATTGCAAGCGCTCAACTTCATGCTGTAAACTTGTATTTTGATGCAAAACGTTTTGGAGTTATCTTGAACTAAAATATCCGGTACTTAATTGTACTTTAGCTGTGCTAGCTGTGTTCGCTTGTAGCTTTATGTGATCTACGCCCGCCATTAAACAACACGTCTTTGGTGCAGCCGTGCAGGCAAAAACTTAATTTACATGGTCAGATATAGCACACAGCTGTAGACACGGCTCGTCTCTCTCTCCAGCGCTTAAGTGTTCGCTACGGTGTCGGGGCATGTGTGAGGTAAACGGGGGAGAAATGTGACAAGTGCGCGCAGCCACCGGAGCAGAGCGGCCGCACGAGAAAGTTCTGTCCGGAAGAGCTGCGCCTCCCGTACACTGACTGCGAGGCGGGTTAAAGTCGAGTTCGGTGCAGTTGTACTACTAGCATTACACTGATTGCGCTCTCTGGGAGAGAGGGAGCGAGTGTGTGTAGATTTGCTCTATTACATATAAAGAGTAGACTCCGAACAGGCTGTCTGAGCGCGAGAAATGCGGCCGCCATCTTGGGCAGGGCGTCTTATCGACAGACGTAAACCTAAACACTTGAGCTTGTATGCGTTTTCTTGTTCTAAAGTGGCTCATGAGAGTAGGGCTCGGGGAATTACATTTTTGCAAATAACATTGATTATTTTTATTTGTTGGGATTTGTAAATTCAATATTAATGTACAGTATTTTTGTCCACTTACGAAATGTAATATTAGTTGGCTAAATGTTTAGTGTCAGCTTCGGATGTTAATGTATTTATGATCTCTCTCTGTTTGGTGACGTTTAAAACAGCACTTTAAGACCTGTGAGTTGGATTGGGGACAGCACCACCAGTTGGCGTTCTCATGAAACCCTGGCCAGCTCTGTTTTCACAAGAACAGGTAAATCGTAACATTTTCTTGGTTCACTATTATTTTTCAGTATGGTTTGCTCATTGTATGTGTGTTTTTAGATTTGCCTAGAGTTCAGAAGAATAGTTGGAAAGGACTTGAAGCAGGGGTTTTATTCTTCTCTTGATTTGCATACCCCCCCGTCGTCTGGAAATGTTTAAATGCAAAAAAGGAACTGTGGGTGCCAAATTGTCCTCACTTTTGGAACAAATGCAGGTAATGACTTTAGGGTGAAGCGATAAGCGAAATAAAGATTGCAATCAATACTAACCTTTTTTTTATCTGTCAGTCACAAGATCCAACAGAAAAACGCACTGTGGCGCTCCAAGGACTTCCTCATGTTCTAGGAGACCATCCTGAGGAGTTTCTCAAAGCAAGCTTTGTAAGTTCTCATTCTATTTCTTGCCATCTCCAACTCTCTTTAACTCAATCTCTCTCTCTCTCTCTCTGGCTAGCTCTTTCTCTAGCGCCATATATTTTCCCTGTTTCTGATTATCTCTTGCTCTAGCCATCTCCAACTCTTTCTATGCATTTATCTCTGACTCTCTTGCTATCTCTCTGTGTCTTTGTCTAGCTGTATCTCAAACTCCCCATCTCTCTATATCTCTAACCATCTCTAACTATCTCGCTAACTCTTTTTCTGTCTCTTTTACTCTATTCATCTCCTTTTCTCTAGTTGGTTTTCTAACTCGTATATAAATTTAACTCTCTTACCCTAACTCTCTGGCTCTTTTCTCTATCTCTTTAACCATCTATCTTTCTCTAGCCAACTTTTTCTCTCCATCTCTTTAACTATCAGTCTCTTTCTCTATTTGGCTCTTTAACGCAAAATCATTTTAACTACCTAGCTATGTCTTGTCTCTCTTGCTATCTTTCTAACTCTTACTATCTTGTCAACTATATCTCTGCCTAGCTAACTTTCTCTGTCACTCTTTCTCTGTTGCTCTTTCTCTGTCTCTCGCTCCTGTCTCGCTCTGTCGCTTCTTTATACTCCTATTCACCCATGTGCAGTATTAATTGTATATTTTGTTAAATGTACTTTTGAATTTGTAACACTCCTCTGTTCCTCTCTAGCAGTGGTTCTCAAACTTTTTCAGTCTTAACCTCTAAAATAACAACTTTAGGCATTCACGACCCCCAAACATAAAATGCAGGTTTACAACGAAGTGTTGAAGTAGCTTTATGTTTTATGTTTTTTTTATTTTAAGAATACAGGCCTAGATTAATTAATTTTGTAAGCCTTCAAATGGGAATCTACATTTGCCACTCCATATAAAAACCTTCTTTAAGACATATCATTTTAAAATTTTCATTCATACCTTCTGGGGACCATCAGAACTCTTTTCGCCCTTACCTCATAGGTAAGGGTGGGCAAACGGGATGGTAAAAATGGTCTCTAATTGAACAGAGAGCTGCATTAAACTGAGAAAAAGGTGAAATCACGATATGACCATTTCATCAAAAAAGCAGATTGTCACAGATTTGAGATCATGTTTCAATTATCACCAAATTGCTCAGCCCTACTCATAGGGGTTGAGAATCACTGCTCTATAGGATAGGTTTTATATTCCACAAATGATTTTCTTAGCTACATTTTAAATTTCAAAGAGTGAATGTTGAGACGACGCATTGCTCTGGAACCAAACAATACCATTTAGTTACTTTATTCTTTATTGTAGGACGGCGATGAGTCCTTCGATCAAACTGACATTGGAATCCTGATGCTCTTTAAAGAAAGTGGATCCCCATCTCTTCGACCTTCAAGTCTAAAAATTGTCATTGAGGGTCAAGTTGTAATGGACAATTTGTCCAACCTCCCAGAGACTATCTGCCTCCTTTTTGGTCTCACGTACGGACTGCATCTCGACTATCCTAAAAGGTTCCGAAATACACTTTTGTTCATTCAGCAGGTTTTCTTCTCTTTGGGAAACACTGAGTTGAGGTCAAGAATTCAAACCCTGAAAAACCAACTACAAGTGTAAGCCATTTGTGACTAGCTTATTGTTCCAAATCAGTTTCAACTAAGAATGGTTTTAGTTCCATAAGTTTTGTGATTAAGCAACCATTTACTTCATATAAAAGTATCACTTTATAAAAGATTGAACTAAAAAGATCTTAATTTGTTTGAAAACTTTTTTCCTTTAGTTATTACAATTATATTTTGATCAGAACTTTTTTTTTTTACCTAATTTGTAGTTTTGCTGGTAAATGGTTTAAAAAAAAAAAAAAAAAACTTATGCTGCTATATACTGTGTTGTGCAATACACAAGGTAAAGGTTCAAACTGTTTGTAAAATCCAACATATGTATTTTATTTTTGTTGTATGTTGGTGGCTAAAACGCAAACTAAAAGTTGACTTTTAGTTTGTAAATTTATTTGATTTGCTGCCATTGCCTTGATTTTTACATGAGAAAAAAAACTTTTAGAACAGTGTTTTAAAATGGCACTTTTAATTAAAAGGTAAAGTTACAGCAATGTTTAAGACTGTTGTATTGTACAATGTTAACTGTATTCAGAGTTGAATGCATTATTTTTGCAATAAACAAAAGAAACTTATTGTGCTTGGTTTTCTTAAAAAGATCAGTAATAAACACCATAATTAACTAGTATTAAAATTGTAATAAAACAAGGCAACCAGAATGTGTTTAGAAAGTTATAATTGCTTAAAAAGATAATTATTAGTTACTAATAAACATTAGTTTTTGTAAGTTAATTACTTGTAAATACTAGTAGTTACAATCTTAGTTTGTTAGTATTTGTTTTCTTGCACTCAAAATTGTGTGTTGTGAAAACTTGATTTGTTTAGTTTTTGTTTCTGCAAAAACTCAACATCTCGTTGCAACGGGTTACCCTGGGAGTTTAAGTAATGATTACTAATTCGGGTTTACAGTGTACAGCTCCATATATTCAGCCGCTGGTACAGCGATGAGTCTGGATTCGTCCAGGCAAGTTGCAGCTGATTGCTGCAGCATTTCCACTGCACTTCTTATTTGCCTTTGTGTCTTAATTAAAGGTCTCAGTGTTTCAGGGCAGTTTGAAAAGAGGAAGAGCACTGTTCCATTCACATTACTTTTAGTTTGTACACACACAGAAACTTTAGTTTTACTTTTAGTTTGAACATAGCAACATCAAGTTCAAATTCCACTATCATGTTTGCTTTTTTAATTGCTTTATTACTCAAGATAAGCAGTGACACTAATTAACTTATTAGGTAGATAGATTAACTGTTAACTTTTCAGATAACTTAAGGTGCATGATATGTGAGCTACACCACAATAATAATAATAATAATAATAATAATAATAATAATAATAATAATAATAATAATAATAATGTACAACATTTTCAGTTGGACATGGGAGTAAATGTGACCTAAGATACACCTATTATTAATAATTGCCCTTTAGACAACACACGTAGACTCTAGGAAATGTGGGTGAAGATTCCTGTTTAAGGAAATAGCAACAATTTTGCCACTGTGTACCACTGCTCATCCAAGCTTCTTCTTCATCACCTGCATGATTCCATAAAAATATAGGTTATTTGTAAGAGAGAGAGAGAGAGAGGGAAAGAGAAAGAAAGAGAGGAAGACAGAGAGAGAGAGAGAAAGAAAGAGAGAGAGAGATAGAGAGAGAGAGACAAAAAGAAAGAGAGAAAGAGGGAGAGAGAAAGGAAGAAAGAGAGAGAGAGGAAGACAGAGAGAGAGAGAGGGAAAGAGAGCGAGAGGGCGAGACAAAGAAAGAAAGAGAAAGAGGGAGAGAGAAAGAAAGAAAGATAGAGAGAGGAAGAGACAGAGAGAGAGAGAGGAAGACGGAGAGAGAGAGAAAGAAAGAGAGAGAGAGGAAGACAGAGAGAGAGAGAGAGAGAGAGAGAGAGGAAGACGGAGAGAGAGAGAAAGAAAGAAAGAGAGAGAGAGGAAGACAGAGAGAGAGAGAGAGAGAGAAAGAAAGAAAGAGAGAGAGGAAGACAGAGATTGATTTGATTTTTAACAGACCTTTATTGTGTCTGTCAAAAAACATTTACACTAAATTGCATCCACACCTCGTGCTATTTACATATAAAAATATTGACATTACATACTATTTACACTATTTACAATATTTACAAAAACAGGGGTCCAAAACAGAGGTGCCCCTCCTTAACAGAGGCCAACACCCCCCCAAAGCCCCAGCGCTCCTCAAATCCTTCCTCATCACTGTTCATGGAGTAGAGGCCAAACTCCAGCCTGAGCCTGGCCTGCACCGTCCTGACAAACAGACGTCTCACACTGACCAGCTCTGAGTCTGCAGCCTCCTCCTCCTGCTCATGTACACAGACATCTTGGCCTGTCCTATCAGGAAGCTCAGGAGCTGGCCCCTCCTCCTACTCCTCACAGAGAACCTGAGCCCACACACAAACACCTGAGCATTAAACACCTGCCCCACACTCCTGAACACTGCCCCCAGCAGCTGGAACAACTGTGTCAGACGCACACACTCCCAAAAACAGTGGAACACAGTTTCCCTGAGCCCACAGAAAGGACAGTCCTCCCCCACATCACTGTTCATGCGATGGACCAGGGAGTTGACTGCCACAGCTCCATGCAGCAGCCTCCACTGCAGGTCTCCCTGTCTCTTGGTGAGGGGGGGTTTGTACAGAAAGCCCCAGGCTGGACTGAGGGTGGGAGCCAGGCCCAGGTGAGCTCTCCACACAGTGTCCGGGCGAGCACATAGTCTGTGATGGTTCAGGGCCTGGACCATCAGTCTGTAAAAAGTCTTTCCTGAGGCTGCTTCCAGGGAGGCAGACACAGGGCAGGACAACAGGGGGCCAGTGGAGTCCATGAAGTCAGGACTCAGGATGACGCCAGGGAAGGGGTCAGTAGGGGCTGGAGACAGTGACCTGGAGCTGAATCCTCTGAGCAGAGTCCATTCCTGCTCCGTCAGCCGCTGCCTCCAGTGACACAGGAGCCGCTCCAGGGTGTGAACAGACCTCAGGCTCAGGTGAGTGGCCAGAGTCTCTGCGTTGCTCAAATCAGGTCCAGTTCTCTCCAGCAGCTGCTCCAGTGTGAGGACCCCCCCTGAGGTGAAACGGTCACGCAACGCAGGCTGCACCCAGCCAGGATAAGCCAGGGGCTCCTTTAAGAGCCAGTGCAGTGAGATGTTCCCCTGCCTCTGCTTCCTCAGCATGTTCCACACAGAGAGCAGGCCACGATAGAAAGGAGGGAGGGAGTCTGGTCGGTGGTCAGAGAGAAACAGAGAAAAGCCCAGTCCCCATGCCCTCTGCAGGATGGACACAGCCAAAGTTCTCCACTGCAGCTCCTCTGGACCTGTTAGGAGCCTCTGGAGAAACTGCAACCTGAAAGCAGCTCCCCGACTGGCCAGATGGATGAGTCCCTGTCCACCCTGCTCCTTTGGGAGGTGGAGCACCGCTTGTGGAACCCAGTGCAGTTTGTCCCAAAAGAAGTCCACGAGGATTTTTTGTATTGCAGACAGGAGAGAGGGAGGTGGGTCCACACACATAAACTTGTGCCACAGGGCAGAGGAGACCAGGTTGTTGATCACAAGCACCCTCCCCCGGTAGGACATTTTGGGTAGAAGCCACCTCCACCTGTTCAGACGGCCTTGGACATTCTCCACTGTCTGATCCCAGTTTTTCTTAAGACTGTCAGAGCCCAGGAAAACCCCCAGATATTTAAACCCCCCAGTGCTCCAAACTAAACTACCTGGCAATGTGACACCCTGCAGCCCCTCCCCAACCAAAATGGCCTCACTTTTACTCCAGTTAACCCTGGCACTGGAAATCTGGCCAAACTGCTGAACTATGTGAGCTACACAGTCAATGTCCCTCCGTGAGCTCACAAACAACATTACATCATCAGCATAGGCGGAGACCTTAAAGGGGAACGGACACCCGGGGATCTGCGCCCCCTGCAGGTCTGACCTGAGTCGATGTAGGAGCGGCTCAATGGCCAGAGTGTATAACATCCCAGACAAGGAGCAGCCCTGTCTGATGCCCCTCTCCACACTGAAAGGAGCACCTAGACCCCCGTTAATCTTCAGTACACTCATGATGTCACTGTACAGTGTCCGGATGTAAGCGATGAAACCAGGGCTGAACCCAAAAGCGGCCATGGTCCGCCAAAGGTACTGGTGTTCAACCCGGTCAAACGCCTTTTCCTGGTCTACTGAAATCAGACCCAGGTTGATGCCCAATGAGCTGGAGACCTCCAAAACATCCCTAATTAGTGTGATGTTATCACTAATGAGCCTGCCAGGTACACAGTAGGTCTGGTCCATGTGGACTATGGAAGCCATTGCTTCCCGGAGCCGGGATGCCAGAACTTTGGACAGGATTTTATAGTCCGTGCAGAGCAGCGACAGCGGCCTCCAGTTTTTCAACAGTTGCAGGTCCCCCCTCTTTGGCAGTAGGGCGAGCACTGCCCTGCGACAGCTCAGAGGTAGGCGGCCACCCCGCAGACTGTCCCTAATGACCTCCAACAGATCCTCTCCCAGTACGTCCCAAAAGGCCTTATAAAAATCTGCTTATTGGTTCATTTTTTAAAAAGATAAAACATATATTTTGCCATTAAATACTACTGCAGATATTTGCTGCTTATGGGAAAAATACTACAATTTTGATAAATGAAAGGCATGCTTTTTTGTCAGTTTGTGATGCTTAACAGAAACGGTTAACATACATAAAAGGACTAAACTATGAAAATAATGCCACCCCAGGAATTGCATCTGGAGAGTAAAAATGATACAACCATTTTAAGGCACACACATAAGTTAGTGAAATAACTTAATTAGGTTTCCAAAGCTCAAAATGCTCCACCTTGTGATGTCATGTAGTGGTCATTTTCAAGTTAACAGCTACCTTATTTTAGCTTTAGTTCAGTAGACATTGGTAATTACAGGTTTGAAATTATGTGATGATTCTTAGTTTTGGTGCCTTAAAAAATACAACTTACATCTTAACTCTTAAAAGTATTATTTGTTTTTTCACTTCTGTGTAAAGCAGTTTGTTTGTATGTTCTTAGATACCACAACCTGGTTTAATTTTGAGAAACCACAAAACATTTTACAGCACAATAGCCCTTTATTTAAAAGATTGATGATTCAGTTGTCCTTCAGCAATATGCAATTGAACTTGACATTTTCCAGTAAACATCCAAAGCATTACAAATATCCTTTATAACTCTGCCCATGCTGATGATGCAGGTTATGTCCATTTATATATGCAGTCTATGATCTGACCATATAGAAGTGTACTGAGGGAGTGTGATATCCCCATGACTCTATTAATAAAATCACCCACATTCTTTAAAAAAAAAAAATCCATGCCAGTTAGAGCTCTGTCTCTAACCTCCCATTTTTCTCCAAACTTATTGAATGTATCATTGCCACACAAATTAAATCCCACCTCATATTAACCTGTTTGAATGCTTCTAGTCTGTTTCTGTTTCCATCACAGCACTGAGACAGCCCTGCTCTGATCTCCTGCTCTTTTCCTCTCCTCCGACTCTCACAACTTCAACTTCTTCATCCTCCTGGACCTCACATCTGCCACTGAGACCAGTAACCACTCCATCCTCCTCTGTCACCTACAGACCACCTTCAACATCACCGACTTTGCCCTCTCCTGGTTCACCCCTGACCTCACTCATAGACACCAGTTCATTCATATCAACCACTGCAAGTTCCCCAAGGTTCAGTTCTCGACCCCCTCCTCTTCATACTCCACATTCTCCAGCTCAGTTACATAATTCGCCACCACAGTGTTCAGTTCCACCAGTGACACTACATATACACATTTAGTTATAACCACCTAGTTTTAAGGATTTTGCATAATGGTGTTGTCCTGAAATTAAGGGATTTTATGGGTTATGAAATTAAAGTAATAAAAAATCATATCTGGGTCCAAAGAGTATGTAGATTTATGTCACCAGTGTCCAGCTCTCCATCTCTGATATTTTAATGCTGTGTTCATCATAACAAGGATATATAAAAGGATATAAAGGATAGGATATATAAGGATATAAAAAGGTTACAGTCAGCACAATATAATGCAGCTGTTTATCTGGCAGGTGACTTTCACAAAATCAGGGGTTGGTTTTTATGTTAATCAGGTCAATGGACTGCAAACATAATTTAAAACTTATTTTAAAATAAATTAATAATTTTTTGTATAAAAGACCTTCACTTATGTTGTTTTGAAGCTATGGGTATGCATGTGATATTCCAGAGGGTTTGTGAAAGCTAGTAAATTAGTTTTATAAATGTAATAAGCTTTTTAAATATTGCTTCCTCCTTTTGGCTTGGAATCAGGTAAATAAAATAAAATTTTAAAAATAACAAATTTACTCGGTGTATATATCCAGTGTGGAGCGCTTGTGTATAAAGATGCAGCCAAACAAGATCACATAGCTAAGAATGGAAACGCTCCCTTGGTGGTGACCCCTCCTAACTGTTCCCTGCCAAGACAGCCCCAAGCAAACCGTGCCAGTGGAAACAAGACTTTTGAGACCTTGACCATGAAGTAAAACTGAAACGTGTACTGAAGAACCATCCACATTTTGAAACTGTTCAAATTTACCAGAACAAACATTCAAATACCACATTGGCGCTTTTGAGAGCTTCTTGGGAGAAATGTTCATGTCAGTACTTTCTTGCACTGTGTCCCTCTCTAAAAACGCATGGGATCCAGGGGCACACTGTGATGCATAATACTATTTCTGAGGAAACACCTATTGCTGTTGAGGTCAGAGTAAAAAACTCCTGGACTATTGGTATCAGTTTGATGTTGTTGTTTTTTTTCCAATGATCAGTCAGAGTCACGTTTCATTGTAACAGAAATTGAAGAATTGCCCCAGGAGTCAAATCCTGACCTTTCATGTTGAATGGCTGGAGTGTTAACCACTCAGCCACTGTGCTATCCTTTCCTTTCCTTAGCAACTATAGGAAATCAGATGAATGTAGTAGGCCAGAGCTCCATAGGTTAAACGTTCACTCATGAAGCTGTTACCCTTTTCATTTGGTGTGGCCTATTGCTGTTTAATAGAGCTTTCTTGTAACAGTGTGAAAAGGTTTTGTCTAGAGCCCACTGCTTTGACTTTGGTAGTTTTTCCCTATTAAAATGAAGAGATCTGGCAAAACAAGGGATGAAGAAAACACTTTTTATTATTATTTATTCTTGCCAATAATTAAAAGGACATTTTTCTTTAAAGTTTGTTGCTACTTGTTAACAATGTAAATAGCTAATTATAAACAATACTAGACACCTTGCCTGTGGAAGTGACTGTGGACAGTGACAAAGCACCAGGGTCAGATCTTGAACCAGCATCCTCAGTATTCTCAGACATGTGATGCAATCTCTATGATACAGTGTACACAGAGACGGACAGAAGAACACATTTCTCATCATGTTTGAGTAATCTTTATCCTTCTGCAATCAAGACGTCACTGCTCTGATCTACCCCCTTTTTCATTGCCACCATCTACTGCTCTGTACTTAACTGCAACTTAACTGTAATTTGTTCTCCAATTTTACTTTATTTTTGTAGTCTTGTGTAGCCATTTTGGTACAATTTGGATGCTGTCTCCTGAATATGAACAGCCAATGATGTCAAACCTGCAGCTGGACTCTCTGGAGGCAGAACAGCACTTTATTGTGATGACATTTATTGTGATGTACCATAAAGAGGCAGGCAGAAATGAGCACTGTTTTCAACCTGGAAGTCAGTGGACTGAATTTCTTTGATTAAGTTGTTTTAAATCAACATTCTGATTTTAAATGTCCAAACTATAACAATAATCCATGGGTGTCACAGATTGTAATTATACAACAGACAAAAGCACAACATGTCTTCTAAAGCTTTTATGGTAAAAGATTTTTCATTATAAAATACATTTCTGTAAATTATTAACACAAATTAAGCTGTAGATCTTAACGCCCTTTATTACTTAAGAAATGTAATTTTTTATTTAAAAAAAAAAACCTGCTAAATGCATCATGTCATATTTCATCTCAATCACTGAAAGGAAATTAAACAAAGAATATTTTATCTAATTAAATAACTTGTTTCGTGGATCAAGAATTTTGAATATCTGTGAACTCTATCAGCAATAATCAGATTTAATAGCTGGTTTTATTCTATCAGACAGTCCAAAGCAAAGTCCTTGGCCTTCAATCTGTGAATTAAAGATGAACAAATTAAAAAAACAAACATTTTGAACATTACTGAATTGTGCACAAACTGAACGTAGTGTTAGCTTCTGCAGCTGTTTTCTGCACTTGCTTGAACAGATCTTCCAGCTTTGTCAGGAAATCAATTGACTCTTTCATGGCTTCAGTTGGAGAGGCCCACCACTTTGATGCCCATGCCCCAGTCGTTTGTAAAGCATTCAAACCCAGTTTAGCACCCTGTGCAGCCGCAGTAGTAGTCAGCACCCATGTACCACCTGACTTTACCAGCAGCACTTTGCCCAGAAAAGCTGCCAGCATGATGCCGAATGGAATTTTCTGTTGCTCAAACCAAGAGTAGATTTGAAGCCATCCTGCTGTGGACTTTTGGTCTGATTTCATATTTATATTTTTAATTATGTCACTTTTGTAGCAATCCCCGTTCTTCTTCGAAATCTCATCAATGGTCTTTAATAGCTCTTTGATTTGTTTCTTGTTG